>NW_024097591.1:2897500-3497500 GCF_016545835.1 Crotalus tigris
AAGGAAGGAAGGAAGGAAGGAAGGAAGGAAGGAAGGAAGGAAGGATCCATTCCCTATTCAGTAAATTTTGCACACCCCTGGTAAATCCTATTTCTTATCTTATTGCAGAGAAGAAGACCTAAATGGATTTACTTGTAGAAAGACAGATTCTAATTGCAAGTTGGAAACTCCTTCTAAGAGTCAGAAAATAGAACCAGGGACCCAGAGAGGTAGTGGTATCCCTTTCACTGGATGTGACCAAGTGGTGTCTAGACCGTGATCTGTCTGGAATGCTTGAATGTGGATTCTTTCCCTGGACAGAGATTGGATCCAAATTAGGGTCCCTGATAAGCATCCCAACCCCCAGGAAGTGGACTTTGTGGTCCCACATCTCTGGAAAGTCTCAAGCTGAGAGAACCTGGAATTGGATCTGCTGACTTGGTGATTTCCTTGGTGCTCCACCCTTGCTTTCTGAGAGGATAATTTTGTGGCTTTTCTGCCCGCCCACATCGTCTTTGCTTACCACATCCTTCTGAATCAAGTAGATTAAAAAAAAAAAAACTAACATAAAGCCACAGTTGAGTTGATTTATGAACCTGTACAAGGCAACCACAACAGCTGCTACAATCTCTTCGCTTATCTTTTTGCCAAAGTTGGTTGCCATAACTGCACAACACTGATGGAATACACAACAGGATTGTGTCAGACTATGTGGACATTCCACTGAAAAATTGGAGTGTCTGTAGGATAGGGAGGGCACACCTGCGTTGATGACATCATCAGGAAAATGCTGGGACGTACCCACTTGCAACAGACCTTCAGACCCAAGGTTTTGTGTAATGGTGATGTTTGTATTATGTTGTTATGATGTGCAGGTATCGCTGTTGTGTAATCACATTCTGCTGTGCATGTAGCTTTGGGGCCCCTACTACACCACCTAGAAGTCATCAACTACAGTTTTTTTTTTCAATAAATAGGACAATCATCTATTGAAGACCGTCCCAGACAAGATTGGGCCACTCATCAATCAAGAAAGGCTTTGTAGTTCATGTTGATTTGGGAACATAGCCTGGAATCCAAATATAATATCACTATTAATGGAATAAACAGAATATTAGGTGAAGCCATAAACGAATGAATGAATGAATGAATGAAGAGTGAATGAATGAATGAATGAAGAGTGAATGAATGAATGAATGAACAAACCAGAAAGGTCATGAATGAATGAATGAAGAGTGAATGAATGAATGAATGAAGAATGAATGAATGAATGAATGAACGAACGAACCAGAAAGGTCCTGAATGAATAAATGAATGAATGAAGAGTGAATGAATGAATGAATGAAGAGTGAATGAATGAATGAATGAATGAATGAACGAACCAGAAAGGTCCTGAATGAATGTATGAATGAATGAATGACCTTGAATCCCATTTTTAATTTTATAATCAAGAAAATTCATTTTGTACTGCTGTCAACAGAAGTTGTCTTTATCTGGCCACCTGCTGCCCCCTTGTGGTCTTTTTAGAGATAATACTTGACTACAATGATTGGGTTAAGGGTTAAGTTTCTCAAAGACAATTGGTCTTGGTTGAACCTCCTCTTTCAGAGACAGCTACCCCTAATTTTCATACCACTCTTGGGGGCCTTTCACAGAAACCAAATCTGGAGTCTTGTACCCCTTCCCGGTACATCTATGTCACGGAGACCCATCAACATTAGGGAGATGTCCATCCAGGAGAATGTGTCCCAAAGATGTCCTTGGACCTAGAACCAGCCTTTACAAAAGCCAGTGGGATTGAACTGATGGCTTGGGCTGGGCTGACAAAAGTTGCATTCCACCATGAATCCCATCAGTGACCATTCTGCTCCTGGATCTCTGCTTCTAGTGGTTCCAAAAATAATTCTACAAAGTCCATCAGGCACCCTCCTAGGCTATCCCATTCTGTTGAAGGGCATCCTAATGACATACTCCTTGTATTCATGTTTTCCTATAATGGATCTTTTACAGGGTCAAGTGTGAAGTTGACAAATCAAGTGAGCATCTCAAGTCTGGCCACCTGTGTCACTTGCTACCCCCTCCCAGTGCTTGATTTAACTCCTATGTTAGTTTAACATTCTTTTATGTTAGTGTAGATCCACCTATTCCTGACACACAACTTCACCTCTTAGAAATGTTTCCCTTGAACATTAAAAACGAAGCTTTGCCTGGGCTGGTCTTCCACACATGAACCTTTTAAGAATTTCAGATATGTGTGGAGATAGAGTTGGGTGTCTGATACAGGTTGCAGTCATCGTTTAGCAAGTCTGTGTTTATGTCTGTCCTCAGTTTGCTTGGTTCCATCTTTGTCTGGAGAAAACCTTTTTGAATTCTGATTTTTAGACGAGAACATTTCAATGCTAGGAGACTAAAGTTTGATGCAATAAGAAGTTTATTTAGATGAAGAATCAATGTGAATTTTTTTTGGAGAGAGAGTCTAGGTAATGCTGGTCTGAAAAATCCCACACCAACACAAAATTATGTGCATAATATCTGAGTCAGAACGTAAAATTTCCCAGCAGCCTATGCTATGATAAGGAGGATCAACTCCATTCAAGGTCATCTCTAGCAAACATTACTCAGAAATGAGATCAATCTAAGGTTGGATTTAACCATCTTCTTAGAGTGTACAAGCACTTCTAGGAAGGAGAAGATTAGGTGTGATGATCTGGTCTCCCATTAATTAATGAACTGACCACTCATTTTCTTATGAAACCCCTCAAATTGGGGTTGTAGAAGAAGACCATTGTTCCAGAACATTAATGGAAGACAAAAACAATCTCGAAAAACAGTTTGAAGGACACGGCACATGGAGTTCCATCCCTGGTTGGTTACATGATGAAGAAAGAAGATCTGGACCTCAATGAGCGATGAAAGCATGGAAACAAAGATTGGGCACACATTCCTAGAAACCACATGCAAATGTTAGAGGGCTTTGAAGACCATCTTAGGTCATCCTTGAGGTCGTTCTTGAGTCTAAAAGTAGTAGTCACTTTCCAGGGATTTCAGGCTTGAGCAGCTGAAATCCGATGCAGCACCGGCGGGCAGCAAGCCATACCCTCCGTGATTGATGATCCCGCTGGGTGGAAAGGCAGCACAAGGGTTGCATTGCTCAATGCAAAGTGATTGGTCAGCGCAGTAGATAGAGGGCCCAGGGATGTTCAAGGTGTAGGATGGTGGTTGTATGGTCACGGTCATGGGTGGACAGCTGGTATAGCAGTTCCATCCAGAAGCCATCTTTGCTGGACTGAAGGATTGGGAGCGAAGGCAACCTATTAGGAAGGAGAGGACACGTGTTAAAGACCACCAATGAAGTGTAAGTCTCAGTATGGTGAGATACCATATCCCTGCAGTAGCTTAGAAAATGATGAGGGCCACCACACAGGCAAGTAAATACATCACAGGATGCCAGACAACTCAGTAACAAAGTAAATACATTAAGTAAAAACAAGGAGGAAAGATGGACATGAAAGCTACGGTAGAAACTTTGTTGATGATCAGCACTGGAAACTTCACATCTCTTCCTTAAACTAGACATACAGAATTCCTGCAACCGTTCTTCATATGTTTTATCCTCCAGTTTTCGTTGGTAAAAACCAAAATCATACCCCTTCCTCTTTCTAAAGCCCTTGGGCAGTTGCCTGATTTAGAGAAACAGCAAGGGGACCTTTGGATATTCCAACTCCTTTACAAATGCAAAACCTTAAATGACTTAATATGAAAAGAAAAGTTAGCAGAAGATGAGGGGAACTGCAAGAGTTCTCAAAGCTTGAAACCTCTTAGCATCACTTACCGGGAGTGGAAAGTTCTTCACTCCAAGACAATCTGTCTTTTTTTCTCGGTGAACTCTGAGTTTTTATACCAATCTGTCTCTGAGAGTTTTGGTAAACTGTTAACACGATGTTTCTTTATGTCCCTCCTCTGTTTTGTCAAGAAATGATTTCACCGTGGGTACAGGCGCATCTCATCTCCTCCTCTGTGATTCTATGGTGTCTCCTTCCAGAGGTGGGAACAGTCTTAAAATTGCTACAAAATTCCACAATATTATTACTGCTGTTGCTGAGGATGAGCTGTTGAGGTCAAAACAGTTTCTAGAACATTGAAAAAAGGAGGTTTTTGGGGGGTTGGTTGACTTTGAGTTTGGCTGAATGGATGAAGATCTTCACATTTTTTTTCTTTTCTTCCTTTGATTGTGTTGAACTTCCTTAGTTGATCCCCCCCGCCTTCCTGGTTGGGAAAATCCCTTCAGGTGATCAGGCCAAAGATCTTTTCAATCCAATATTTGGTGTAACATGTATGAATCCATCTTCCAACCTTGCTGGTATCTGTTCCTTTTTCCAGAAATGAATTGTATTTCTGTTGAGTCTGTCTGTGTGTGTGTGTGTGTGTCTGTGTATTTCTCTCTCTCTCTCTCTCTCTCTCTCTCTCTCTCTCCCTCTCCCTCTCCCTCTCCCTCTCTCTCTCTCTCTCTCTCTCTCTCTCTCTCTCTTCCATAGCTAGGCCTCCTCTTTGATTCCTGTAATATTCAGGACATATGTCACTCAAGAATGTGACACATTTCCTCCTTGTGTCCTATCAACAGCTGATCTTTGCAGGACATCTCTCATAAAACCCTGACAGCCTGGAAGGACTCTATATGCTACCTGTAAAAGGGACAGAATTCCAGTTGTGACTCATTTTCATTTGGGGAAGAGCTGAATTGTAGCAGGTTCCAGATGATTGTCTCCACCTACGAGGTAGATGGATAAACTAGCAAACTGGAACGGATGGTGGCAAAGAGTGAAGTCACCCTTAAAACAACTCAGGAGTTACATAGAGGGAGGTGATGTATAAGTAACTAATTAGAGACTTGGGGAAGGAAAAAAACACCACCTTTCTGATTCCCTCGTGAAAGCTATAAAAGCCTAAGAGAGAATTCCATGGTGCTTGGTTGGGTTTTTCTTGAGGTAGGAATTGGTAGGTTTTGCACAGAAAATTGAATTATGCAAGGATTCTTCCTGGCACCAGAACTTCCTTGCCACGAACCTTAAGAAAAATAGAAATAAGTCTGTACAGTACTGTATCTATATCTTGATTTTTGCCTGGATGTTCTTGCTTTTAAGGTCTTGCTGATTCAGAGGCTCTTAATAGATTCATTAAATGTGTTCCATCAGAGTTCGGGGTTAGCCCAAAAGTGCTTTTCCAAATTGAACTTTCTTGGGTTTTTTTTCCCCCTTTGAAACATTTTGCTTCTCATCCAAGTAGCTTCTTCTGGGTGAGAAACAACATATTTTCAAAGAAAACCCCAAGAAAGTCCAGTTGCCTTTTGGAAAAGCATCTGGAGGATTGAGAAGCCATAGATGTTCAGGGATAAAGTTTCAGCACAGACCACTTAACATTTAGACAGTGATGTGAAATGGGCAATTATGTAGAAGAATGCTTAATGTTGATCAATGAAACTCCTGGAGTTAAACCAGGCATTTGGATAATTATTTAGTGAGTGTTTAGTCGATGGTTTAAAACATGGGGATACATGCCTTATCTTTGTTGTGAAGCTTCTCGTTTCTTGATCTTCCTGGCTACCATTAGCTTCACCCACGTCCAAGATGACTTCTGGATGGAACCACGGTTATACCAACTGTCGTTGCATGACAGTGACTGTCCAGCCACTACCATTCGCCCTGAACCTAATCGGCTCAGCTCTTCCCTGCCCTGAGCAGTCATTGTGCATGGAGCAATACAACCCTTGTGTCCCAACACCCCACTGTGATGACTCCCTTTGCAGCAGCGCAGCCTCAACTTCCAGTGTGGCTTCTCAGAAGTCCATATCCAGGAGTCTGCGACGTGGATGCTTTCCTTGCCGAAGGTGTTGAGGTCAAAATCTGGGAGAAGATGGAGAAGAAGGATGGAAAGGGAATTCATGATGGCAGTGTCAAGATTGAAGCTCGTTTCTCATAACACTATTTTTCTACTTGATTGGGCAACTTGACCTGACCAAGGGAGGGAGGGAGAATTCCATGGTTTTACTATATGGGTTGGGGTTGTGTGTGTCTTATTAGAGATGGTTTTGCTTTCATACATGCCAAAATGATGTACTCAATAAAGTTTTACATTAAGAAACCAGAATGTCTCGAAGCTGTTTGCTTGGTTGTTCATCAATCAGAACCTTGACAGGTGGACATTGTGCAGATGTAACGTTGACTAATATTAATAACTCTACTATGTTAGAGTTATTGTGGTGTTTTCTAGATTAGACTGAACTATGCCTAAGAAGACACCTTTGTGGTTTTATGTATGTGTGTTTCATTGGGAACATCCTTAAAAGTTTTGAAGGAGTCCTCTGATGTAAACAATTTCTCTCTTGTTTTGTAGACAATTAATTATGGTTTCATTCCAAAATAAAATCTTCATTGCAATAATCCCTTGGTTTTTCTGTTGCTTCTGTGTCTTCTTCCGAAGGCAAATGCTACAAACCAACATTATAGTAGAGGGTTGCATGAATGTTTAGCAAGGCTTATCAAGAATGCCTGTTGAGCAAACCAAGTCTTCTATTGGATGTTTGAACCTAGTTTTTAATTTTAAGTTTTGCAGCATTCTTTTCTGGCCAGGACTTCAAAAAATATGTTGTTATGACCTTGTGAAGTGCCAACCAAGGTGCATCACCCCCAAAATTGCACTGCGGAGAGTCACCAATGGAACTGAATGCAACACAAATGCAAGCATTGGCTGTTTTCGCCTCTTCTGAAATCAGATACCACAATCAGTGTACAAATGGATCAGGACTGTTCAGTCCAAAAGTGCTTTGGTTGTTGATGAATTTAAGGGATGTATCTAGTAAACTCTTGAAACTGAGCCATCCATTTTATTTGGCTGTAATTTTAAGTTTTCTTCATTTGCTTGGTGTACATGTGGATTAAGGAGGCATGTCTATGAGATTCTCAATCATCCAGGTTCCAAAGGTGCTTTTTTCAAGACACAACTGGACTTTCTTGTTTTTTCTTTGAAGATGTTTCACTTCTCACCCAAGAAGCTTCTTTAGCTCTGACTGGATGGTGGGGAATGGAAGGATTTGCAAGAAATATAAATCAAATCACTTCATCAGTTCTGTTCACCACATTCAAGCCTTGGCATCAATCAACTTTTTATCAGATCAGCTGAGTGTTCAGATGTTTGTATGGCCTTTGTGATTAAGGCCCAGGAAATTCTACTAAGCCCAGGAAATTCTGCTAAGACTATATATCCTGATAGAGGGGGAATGGGACCAGGAGAAAACATGATTCCGTCAATATGTTGTGATCAATTTTCCCCAATATCTAAGATGGTCAGAAAGACTAAGGTGAGATGTTTGGCTTTCCTTGGTCCATATTTTTGTGGTCAAAAATGGACAATGCTGTATCACTTCAGATGCAGCTCTCCACATTTTTGAGAACTAGTATGGTGTACGTGGACCCTGGAGTGTACTAATTAATTGTTCATGATGCTTGCTGATTTCACCCCTAATAGGAAGAGGTACATGGAAATGATGCAACCTGCACAAAATTGAACCAGTTCTAGTGAAGAAAATTCCATTCTACTTCCTTGGTTGAGTGATTGATTGGATTTATATGGTCATCCATCTCACACCAGTGACCCTGGGCTATTTACAAGAATTAAAAATGTAACCTCAACCCCAATATCCAATGATCAAACAAGAGCCCCACTCATAAAGAAACACATCAACTGTAGCATAGTTGTTTGTCTTCCTGATGGCTAAGACCTTGTGAAAGGCTAAGAGGGTCTGGTGGTTTTTTTTTCTGTTTTCTAGGGCAGGTGCTACTACTGAGAAGACCCTCCAGGCCAACCAGGGCCAACTATTTGATGGAAGAGATCTGGAGGATTCCCTCTCTGCTAGATCTGGCGGGCTGAGCAGAAACAAGGGAAACCTAGTCTGAAGTCTATGTTGACGTTTGAAGAAGTAATCTCATAGCTAGAGCAGGGAAAGATGGGATCTTAGAGGTTCCCAATGACCCCAATCTCTTTAGCAAGGCCACATTTCTCTTCTCCAGAACTGTGGTTTTCTTCACTGACCCACAGAAAAAGTAGCCAAAGATCATAACAATAGAATAGTAACAAAATGAAACTTTTGGTTTGGTTGCAATAGATGGTTTATTTTAAAAGAAGAGGAGAAGCAGCGGAATGTTTCAACTGCACCCAACATGGAAGAATAAAAATTGCCCTTTGGAGGAGAACATTGGTGAAGGAGAAAGAACATCTGGAAAGACTAACAGCAATAACTATGCAACTTCAGTAAGAAACAGGCGAGATTGTAAAACTACAGAGGTTACGTTCTTGATTCATCAAGAGATTCCATTGTGAGCACACTCTGCTACTTAGAATATATTCCCAAATCTTGGGTGGCATAATTCTTGGTCCAGGGACAAGTGGCACAAGGGTTTTCTGGAAGCAGGGCAGCTGGAAAAGGCTGATTTACCAAGCAAGGCTTCCTATACATTTCAGGTACATTTGTAGAGTCCATGTCTACCAATAGAATCACTCCGACAATCTCAACCTCTCGTATTTCTTCATCTCGGTTGCCTGATGGGTGATCTTAGAATCTCTGGCTAACCGAGCTCCATTCACTCTGACTCCTGGGCAGAGACTTCTGAGGAAGGCTGGGGGAAGAAGTGACGGAGCTGGCATAGCTTTTACGAGCGATGGGAGGACACAGTGGTGGAACACAAGGGTTGCATTGGTCAATGCAAAGAGGTTGATCGGGGCAGTAGAGAGATGGGCCTGGGATGCTCACGGTGAAAGGTGGTGGCTGAAGGGTCACGGTCACAGGAGGACAGCTGGAATAGCATGGCATTCTTCCACAAGACATGGTAGATGAGCTGGTGTGGATCTAGAGGAACACGAGGAAAGAAAATAGATGTTGAATGGAAGGGTTGACCAACTCAAAATCTCTTAGTCTTCAATTTCTAATTTCCAACCCTCTTTGAACCTTTGACCCAGGAAGACAGAGACTCATAGACTCATAGGTTTGGAAAGGACCTTAAAGGTCTTCTAATCCAAGCCCCTGTTCAAGGCAGGAGTCCTACTTGGACCCATAAGACATGTTCAATCTACAAAAATAAGGAACCATATTTAAGAGACTAGCTTTTACTCAACCCAACAGCTCTTTTCTTCATTGAAATCTGTGGGGTTTTCACAATTCACCAGCAGGCTAAGATGTTCTTCACTGGTCTTCTAAAGTCTTCTAAAGTGTGCCTTCTCCTTCAACCTAAGCTTTCCAAATATTTATGGAAGTTCAGTAGATGCTTAAGGAGGAACTGAAGCTAAGGGATGAGAAAACTGGACCAAACGAAAACCTTTCTAATCTCACAAATATAAAAAGAGAGGAACAATTTCTAAAGGTTGGTAGAAGTATCTCAGCTCAACTTACCTGATTCCGACACGAGATGGAAGATTCTGTTGGAGGATCTCAAACTGGAGGAAGTCAAGTGATAGAGCTCTGAGATTTTCCTGGGTATTTATACAGTTTCTCCAGCAGAAATAGGATGATTAATCCGATTTTTTAAAAGTTCTAATTAACTGAGTAAGCTTTGTGGAACACCCTGGTTGGTACTGCAAGGGATACACTCCATCTATGTTTTTCTTTGGTGTTTAGGTGAGGTTCCCTTTTCCTGGCAGCTGCTAAAGATTTCTGGGTCACGTTGGGCTGATCCCCAATTTTCTAGCTCCATTTGATCACCGGATTCTTGCTGATTCCATAGAAAAAGAATACAATTTATGATGAAGGGTGTGCATTTTGCTCACAAAACAGGAGTTACATGAGTGATGCTTTTCATCAAGCTTGTAAACTAATAATGAATTATCATCCTGGGCTGATCTCAAAAAACTAAGCAGAGTTTATTACAATACAATTTAATACAACACAATTTAATACAATGCAAGTTTATTCAATACGGTGTAATACAATTCAATTTAGTACAATAAACTTAATGCAGTATAATTTAATACATCACAGGTTAATTCATTAGAATTTAATACAGTACAATTTAATACATTTTGAGGCCACATAATTTAACACAATGGAATTTAATATAATACAACTTTATTCAATACAATGTAAGGCAATTCTACTTAATACAACTTAATACAATAGAATTTAAGTTTAATCTGTTGAATTTAAATTAATTCAAGAGAATTTAGTGCAAGAAATTAATGCAGTAGAATTTAATACAATATATTTTAATGCAGTACAGCTTAATGCAATACAATTTTATAACATACAACTTAATTTAATACAATGGAATTTAATATAATACAACTTTATTCAATACAATGTAAGGCAATTCTACTTAATACAATAGAATTTAAATTTAATCTAGTGAATTTAAATTAATCCAATAGAATTTAATGTAATAGAAATTAATGCAGTAGAATTTAATACAATATATTTCAATGCAATACAGCTTAATACAATACAATTTCATAAAATAAAACTTAATTTAATACAATGGAATTTAACACAATATAACTTAATTCGATACAATTTAATACAATTAAAATGTTACTCTATGATAAGACTTTAAGACAGCAGGGTAGATTTCTTTTGTCTCCCAAATAATAATTATAAATAATTCAATAATAATTTATTTTGCCAGTTCTACCCAGGTTTAAAAGCAACCAGCGCCTTTGATTATTCCAATCAATCAACTTTTTTTGCCATGTTCACTGATCAGTAAGTATATATTTTTTGTAATAGATGTATAATTTTCAATGGTATAAAAGCAAGACAGGTTCTGAACCCCAAAAGGAAAAGAATAGGGAAAAATGATAAAAAGGCAAAATAAATAGATTTATTACATGGAATAAATGAATAAATGAAAATAAATGGAATTGTTAGTCACCCAGAGCCATTGATTGAGATGAGTGGCTCTAGGGGTTGAATGAATGAATAAATAAATATATGGTTTTTTTTCTTTCCCACTGAAGCATAAATATGATGGTGAAGAAATGTCAGCTAATTTGTCAGCCAATCTGGGGCTAATCCTGATGTTTTGACTCAGCTCTAGCCAAAATGACTAGGGATCACTCGCCTCATAGTAGATCCGAGACAGAGGGTCCCCACCTATGGGGAGAACACAACAGAACCAGATAAGCAAGTGAGGAAGGGCGGTTACAAAGTGTGAACTCATTCTTGAAAAAACTTGGGTGTCATAGCGTTGACAGCTAATTGGAGGAGGACAAATAAACCATTTGGTCAGGATACTTAAGAAATTGTCAAGCCCTGGGGAAGTCAGAAGATTCGGGCAGTTCAAATGAGCATAAAGACTTAGATCTCTTGTGGGCGTGCAAGGACTCGTGACTTATGACGCGTTTAACCCCTCCCTCCCTCGGGTTCAGCCTGGTCATCTCCTCCATCAATTGTGTCAAAATTCAGAGGAGGAACAGGAGTGAAAGAATCTGATTTGGGGGGCACTAATTTACTCCCCTTGGGTTTTATTCATTGCAGGAACAAGTAAATTGGGTGTCCTGAGCACAAGTGAAGGTTTAATTGAACTAAATAAATTAAATTAATTTAAACTGATTTATTGTTAACAGCTGTGCACAGGAATCTTCTCAACTGACGATTGGAAGCTGCTTAGATTAGACACTCAAGGAGTTTGGGACTTTGTTCTTTGTGGCTACGTAAGGATTCTAGGCTGATTCCCCCTTTTCATTCCGCCCCCAGATTCTGCCAGCCCTTCTCTTACAGTTGGGGAGAATTCTGTGTTGACTTGATCTGTGCATTCTGTGTGAATTTCCCCCTGTTGACACAGGTAGTCCTTGAAGTATAACCATTTGTTTAGCAATTGTTTGAAGTTACAACAGCACCGTTAAAAGGTCCATCTATGTTACCTAGTTGAGTAATGAAAGTCTGCAAGCAAACAAACAAGCTCAGAGAGCATCAAAGATTCCCCAGCTCAACCCCAGCTACAAATATTATCTATTGGAATCTTCCCTCCCTCTCTCCCTTCCTTTGTCCATTCTTCCATCCCTTCATCCCTCTCTTCCTGCCTCCATCCCTCCTTTTTCCATCCCTCCATCCCTTCCACCACCAGGAACGATTGCTGGAATTGGGCATGTCTAGTTTAATGAAGAGAAGGACGAGGAGGGACATGATAGCAGCGTTCCAATATCTCAGGGGCTGCCCCAAAGAAGAGGGAGTCAAGCTATCCTCCAAAGCGCCTGAAGGCAGAACAAGAAGCAACGGATGGAAACTAATCCAGGAGAGAAGCAACCTAGAATTAAGGAGAAATTTCTTGACAGATAGAACAATTAACCAGTGGAACTACCTGCCTCCAGAAGCGGTGAATGCTCCAACACTGGAAGTTTTTAAGAAGAGACTGGACAGCCATTTGTCTGAAATGGTATAGGGTTTCCTGCCTGAGCAGGGGGTTGGACTAGATGACCTCCAAGGTCCTTCCAACATTATTATTATTGTTGTTGTTGTTATTATTATTATTATCCTTCCCTACCTCTCCATTCCTCCATTTCTCCCTCCCTCCCTCCACCTTGGACTGCAAGCAAACAACTGAACTCAGAAAGCACCAAAGACTTCTTGTGTTAAGATTCCTCGCAAGCTTCATCGTCATTCATTGTTGAAATGGAAGCTTCACTTGTCCGTCAAAGTTTCTCAGCTCTGAAATGTTCAGATTGTTTCTTAGTTCAAGTTCCAGCTTTATTAAGAGCTCCTAGCTGCTTTTGATTTTGCTCCTTGTGAACCTGCAGGCTGTGGAAATGTGTACCTTCAAGCTTTTCAAAATAATTTATTTAGTGCTACCGTACAATTTTTGTTCTCTTTGGCTGTCATTTCATCAAATTTTCCCCCCTAAGGACAAAGAAGACTGAGATTGCTGCCCTGTATCCTTTAACCACTGCATAGGGATATCATCCCTCCCTGACCCCATTGACTTTTAAGGAAGGGGGAGAAAGCAATTTTATTCATATTCAAGCTTTTCTGTTAAGGGGGAATGACATGAGCACAACAGGAAACCAAAAACTTCAACGCAGAAAAGGATTTTATTTAGAGAGACAGGCAATATATAGCTGAGGGGTTTACAGGAATTGGATTGCAAGGTCAAACATGGCCAGGAAGAGAAGATTCCCACAATCCTAAGATGGGACTCAAACAGAAAGGATGAAGTGTCTTCTTATACCAGTTGACCGAATGATGGGACTTCTGGTCTGGTCTGGACAGACCCAACAGAGACTCTAGAACGGTGTCCTTGGAAATGGTTGGTTTGAGAAAGGCAAGGGTAGAGTTCATACACGACATAAATAGATTTATTGGGCTATAAGATCGGGATGTCTCAAGTCCTCGGAGTATAATTTCAAGGCTTAGAACATCTTGCAAGATCCACAGCTCTTCTAGTATTTGGACACAGTTTTCTGAGAAGAAGTGCTGGCCAGGATGAGCGGGCGGGGTCTCCCGTAGTTTGAGACCCCACATTGAGGAACACAAGGGTTGAATTGGTCAATGCAGAGTGGTTGATCAGGGCAGAAGAGAGCTGGTCCTGGAACGGTGACCATGAATGGTGGTGGCTGGATGGTCACAGAGGTGGGAGGGCAGGTGAAAGAGCAGAGGTCCCATCTGGAGGCCATCTCGGTTGAATTGGGTGGGTGGATCTACAAAAAAAAAAAACACACACACACAGAAGAAAGAGTTAATTAAAGTCAGACCCTTAATTTTTTCTGTCCTATTCATGCAACTGTTGAATGAGGAATCTGAAATACAGTGGAGGACCTTGGCAATGAGATTAGATGCCAAAGAACCTCATTTTTAACAACATGATACATTGAGGAAGACCTTCATCCAGAACTTGGAGAACTCATGAAATGATGAAATATCTGGACACAGTTTCCACCTATTTCTTTCCAGGAGTTTCAATACTCAAATACACGAATGATTACAATAAATTGGATAGGAGAGCCACAACCAGCCAACAGAATTTGCAACAGGCAGCTCCCCCTGGTGCCTAAGACCAAGTTTTTTAAAGGATCTCCAACAGAAAAGGTAGAACTTACAAGGTTGAGTAGTGAACACAGCTCAAGTTGAGTTCTTTACTGCTGAACGAATCTGATGTTAGACTTTGGATCTGCTGGACTTTTTATACGGTTGCAGAATGGGTGATGCCTTCAATTGCCAGGATTCTAATTAATTGCTCATTGTCGTTTTCCTGTTTGCATCACTCACTTTCAAGGCATGACACCACCGCGTTTTGCATTCTTGGTGCTTCATTCACAGGTGGAGCCCTTTGAGTGAAAATCACAATGGACCAAATCTTTCAAACATTGGTTTTAGGTCATTCATAACCAAGGTTGCTGATGAAACTTTAGGGACCGCAGAATTGGAAAAGCATTTTGTTGAGGTTCCTCACATTAACAATGGAGAGATGTTCCTCAGGTTTACCAAATAGTGGAGAAATAAGATGGGAGGTAGGCTGGATCGGATCAACAATCAATTTGGGCCCCCCCAAATGGATAAAGTGACATGGAAAGATGTTATACAGGGAAATTCAATATTGCCTTCTTTCTTGGGTTCCACTCAGTATTAGATACACCAACATGACAATGTGAGACTTCTCCATCCAGAACACATCTATTCTTGTCCATGGTTCTACCCTATAGTACCTTCTGACTCCATTCTGATCACCATTTTGGAAGCTGGTCCAAGAAATAATGTAAACCAGAACAGTAATGACCAAATTAACCATTTTGGGTTGATCCAAAACTCAGGAGATCTCAACTTTGACCCTAGCATTTCTAGACATAATTAAAAAAAAGTTAGATTGGTTGATGGTCAGTGCTGAAGGTCAGAGTAGAAGGCACAGGAAATTGATTTTGGAAGACAGATTTCTGGCACCTAACAAGGAAGAAAAGGAAGAAAAAAAGAAAGAAGAGGTATATAGCCAGATAGGTGTTATCTTGAAGAAAAGTCCATGGTTTCCATGAAGAATCAATGCAGTTTTGTTAGTTATTTTATTCACCCCCCCCCCAAAAAAACACTTCAATTACAATAGAAATATGGTGTTACAGAATTAGGATGAGAATATCTTGGTGTGTCTGGGTGGATTATCCTGGCTACTGAAATAACCATGAATCAACCAAACATTCATGAAGAGGTTCATGATGTACAACTAGATAATTGGTCCAGTCAAGTCCAGAAAGCGTGTTTGAATCTGCTCTCAGAATCTCAGCCAGTCATTTCAAATGCAAATTCCTAGAAAGGGATAATTATTTGTGGGCCCTCTATCTTCCTGAGCTAATAATGCGAATTCTAGACTCCTGTCTTTCCCATGTATGCCCTTGTGTGTCTGAACTGGGCTCTATCAATACCACGGCTGATTTCCTGGACAGGAAACGGAGCCTTGAGATATAACATTGTTTCTTCTACTCAATATACATCTCCCTGCAGAAAATGTGTCAGGATAATTATAGTAATTCTACAACATGTGTAAATGTGTTGCCACTTGTTAAGTGTAGGATGAGACAGCCAGACGTTAATCATTATGGCTTGAAGGCTAGAGGCGGGGTGAAGGAGAAGAGTGGAGAAGAGCCAAGATAAGATGCCTTCTTTTCTATTTCCTTGTCCCCGAACCGCTGTTACCCCCAGCCCCATCACAGATGGGTGTCAAGGTGGTCTTGATTCCACATCTTTCTTCCCCCAACAGAAGAAGCAGACCTGATTGGAACCACTTACAAAGTTGGAGGCCCTCAATGGAGAACTTCAGGCGTGAACAATCAACCAAAGTGCTCAGACTCAGTTACAACTTTGAGCCACCTCCAACAGCCTGCCCCAAATCTTCCCAAATCCCTCAATCCATGGGGCCTATTGAAATGAATGTACACCTGGCACAAACTCTTGAGAAACCAAGAAGCATTTAAATCAGTCTGGGGCATCCCTTTGTTCATTCTGTATTGTTTCTCTTTTTAATTGGTAGTCTCTTCTGGACTAATGAAGGACTGAAGCTTCCCTTTATTTTGAAGGGAAAGTCTTTTAACACCTTGGCTTCCAGTTAGAAGACTGATGGTAGTTCTTTGTTGGGATAGTTAGTTTTTAATGTTTATTGTGGTTTTATTTGAATGCTGCGCTGAGTCATGTATCCAACAGGTGGCTATATAAATTGTCTAAATAAATAAGATAAATAAATGTGAGCTGTGGTGCTGCGGTGGTTAGAATGGAGTACTGCAAGCTGCTTCTGCTGACTGCCAGCAATTTGACAGTTCGACCCTGACCAGCTCAAGATTGACTCAGCCTTCCGTCCTTCCAGGCTCAGTAAAATGAGGACCCAGATTCTTGGGGGCAATAGGCTGACTCTGCAAATCATTGAGAGGGCTGTAAAGCACTGTGAAGTGGTATATAAGTCTAAGTGCTATTGCTACAAAGAAAGATGTTGAGACTCTGGAAAGAGTGCAGAGAAGAGCAACAAAGATGATCAGGGGGCTGGAGACTAAAACACATGAAGAACGGTTGCAGGGATGGGGTAGGTCTAGTGAAAAGGAGGACTAAGGGTGACATCGTAGCACAGTTCCAATATCTCAGGGGCTACCACAAAGAAGGGGGGGGGGTCAACCTATTCTCCAAAGCACCAGAAGGCAGGAAAAGAAGCAATGGATGGAAACCAATCAAGGAGAGAACCTAGAATGAAGGAGGAATTTCCTGACAGTGGGAATAATTAATCAGGGGAACGACTTGCATCTAGAAATTGTAGGTGCTTCATCCCTGGAGTCTTTTAAGAAGAGATTAGACAGCCATTTGTCTGAAATGGTATAGGGTCTCTTGCCTGAGCAGGGGGGTTGGACTAGAAGACCTCCAAGGCCCCTTCCAATTCTGTTATTCTGTTATATGGCACTTATGGTTCTATATGTGGACATTTGTATAGATAAAACAAAACAGGGGTGGGCACATACTACATAAAGCTATGTCTTCCTTCAGTGTGGTTTAATGAAGAAATTATGGATTGGGATCACTTGATGACTTAAAAATGGTGGATACACAAAAATGGTATAAGACCTTGAGGTCTTTGTCCAGTATAAATATGAGGGATTTTTTTCAATATATATATATATATTTATATTTGGGGGGGAGGGCAGGGTTTTAATAAGGTGTCCCGGTGTGGGGTATAATTCAGTGGAGATTCCTTTCTTGTGCACACCCAATAAAAATAACTTTGAGGCCTTGAAGCTGCAACGGAATTCCCTGTCTTGGTCTTCAATTGTCCAACTTCCAAAACCCATTTGTGTTTTCCTTTTGCTAACAGGAAGACCCTGTGGAGTGGAGAACCATGGAACTGGAAAAGATCTTGGAGGTCTGATGTCCTGCTCAGGGCAAGAATCCCCAGGTCATCCCAGACAAATGGTTCTTCAACCTTTGCTTGAAAGCCTTCAGTGATGTTCCTCACTGGAACATCCTTCTTGTATTGCACAACCAAATCTGGACGTAATCCAGTCTGATCAGTCAGGGTAGAAGGAACATGATTCCCACATCTCAACTACTTGGTTATTTCACCATTGGGGACCCATTCAATTCAGGAGAAAGTTAATAACACAAAGTCATCAGAGCAGGAAACCATGATATATTTTTTTCAATGCCATTAGGTTTTATTTGGGATGAGAAGCAAAGCATGTATAATTTTTCCACAGTTTGATTTCAGCAAGCACAGAAGGGATCAAAGAGTTAAACCACCAACCAAGAAACAAAGCGAAAGCTTGCAAGAAGATGAAGAAGTCAACTTGAGAGAGGAAGCCGTCAAGAGCCGACATCCACAAGGGCAGTTGATGTGAAGAGAGGTGGGGGGACGGTCTTTGTTCTAGCCCATCTGGTGCCATCTTAGTATTTGGTGCAAGGATCACAGATGCTTTGGACTCTGGGGAGGCATTTCCGAGAAGGAAGGCTGCAGGAAGTATAACAGGAGCTGAATCTGTTGCGGTTGAGTCCCGGGCCGCACACCATCGGACCATAGGATGCAGGACTACAAGAAGCAGGACCACATGGTGCTGGACCGCATGATGATGGACCACAGACCGAAGGAGCACACATGGAAGGAGCACACATGGAAGGAGCACACACGGAAGGAGCACACACTGTGGGCGAGCAGGCCACAGGAGAACACACAGAGGGAGAGCAAGGTCTGCAGGGGTCCACACAGACATATTGCTCAGGGCAACAGAGGGAAGTGCTGGGGATGTTCATGGTGAATGGAGGTGGCTGCAGAGTGACAGTCACTGGGGTGCAGTTGGGGTAGCAGTGATTCCATCCGTAAGACATGGTTGATGAGAAGGGGTGTGGATCTATGGGAAGACAACAGAAGGAAGAGCTGAGAGATAGCATCCCACATAGATACATACATACATATATGAATATAATTGGATTACTTCAGATTAGCATCCTGGCTTTCTCCCTGCAGGGCATCTAGGACTGTTGAGCTGTTAAGAAGCAGTTGGGAATTAAAACACAAGGATGTGATTGAGTAGGGCCTTGCATATGGATAGCATCAGATATATTTGCGTGGAATTGCTAAGAAGGCGGCTATGGGAGGACGTCAACGGAGTCCTTGATTAACTTCTGGAAATCCACCAGAGCTGTTTTTAATGCACCCGTGCCCTCCTTCTCTCCATCACATGTGACTTTTCTTCCTGAACCTGAACCACATCTACATTCTACTCAACTAACATGGCTCTTGAAGGACTTCTCAGTAGCTTCCAAAATGAGGTTCAAAGCAGACCAAGTCTTGAAGCTTTTGACCTTGGGGAAGTAATTCTCCACCCAAGGTGCCTTCACACTAAATAGTGGAGAAGAGAACATGCAAAATGGATGATGTTTCTTTAAGTCAAGTAGGCCTTTGAATGCATGAGGAGGAACCTGACCATTTAGGATGGAAAAGAACCACAATGAAGCTATGGTCCATTTCTCCATTCCAAGAAAATCGGTTTCAAATGGTTACCTTTATTATTATTTTTCCCTGAAGAACCAGGCTGGTCTTGAAGTTGACAACCAATGAAGGATGGACCTCAAGAACAAGAATCAATCAGGGAAAAGTTGGCTGAAGGATTTCAGCCAAATTAAAAATCTCTCTCTAAAACTTACCAGCTCCTGTAGAGAAGTGGATTCAGATGGAGTGTCTTGATGCTGGATGCTATTTCTCCCAAATCCCGGGGTTTTTATACAATTCTTCCAGTTATTCTAAAGGATGTTGTGCTTTTAATTAATTGCAACAGTTTTCCCCGGTGTCACACCTATGTTTTCTCAAGGAAGGATTTTTTGATCCTTGCAACTGTCTATCTTCATGCCTACCTTCTCCCAAAGTTGGCTGAAATGTTCCCAAAATAATTTGGGGGGTGTCAAAACAAAACAAAACAAAAAGGAAAGAACTGACTCAAAAATGGCTAAAATAATTTCGCTATCCGGTTGTGGATTTCCGGATTTTGAGTATAATTTGCTGATATTTACTTGGAATAACAATCCAAGTGGGGTGCAGTTTAATTGTGATGTTTGACAGGAGGACTTACAAAAATCACGTGTTCAGGAGACAAGCTGCAGAACTTCCTAAATTTTTCATCCTGGAGCTGTAAAAAAGTGGAGCAGCGCTAATTTTAAGCTCTTGATGGGATGCCTAAGTAAAATTCCTGCCCTGTTCAAGTGGAAACTCTTTACTTTCCAAGTTTAAACGCTTATATTTTCCATATTTCTATTGTTAAATGATCATGAGAGAGAAAAAAAGCATTTAGAAAGTTTGTTTTCTAATGTTCTCTCAAGAAATTTCAAGAAAAAAAGACCAGAAAAGTTTCAGAGTGATCTTATTACGTTTTTTTTTTTAAGTCAAAAATCAGCATTTCAGAATGTTCCTATTTCTCTTTTCTTTTCTTTTTTTAAAGCCCAGTTTCGTTAAAGTAACTTAATCAATTCAATCAATTCATAAATGGAATCAGCTCCCTTCCTAACTTACTGGGTGTATTTAACAGGTTCACTGTTTTATTTCAGTCACATCGGTTTTGAAGGCCAATGTTGCTCCCCATTGTTTAAAAATATGGGCATGTACTGTAAATCATCATCATCATCATCATCATCATCCCGTGGCTGGGCCTGGACGGCTATCGGGGGCGGTCCCTATGGTTAAGGGATTACCGATCTCCTGATCAGTAGTGGCTTAGCCACCGTGAACCAACCCAGGCACCTTTCATCACTAATGATGAGAAGAAATAAAAAAAATCCCATACCGGATTGGTCGTCACCTGGATCAACAAGGACCGCATCAGATGCTATGGCTCTTGGACATCTGAATATATCACAACGAGCTAGGAACATAAGTGTAAAGAATGGTCCATAAACCACAGTACCACCTGCTACATCGGAATTGAGCAAAATATAGGAACGATTGCTAGTTTGGGGTCAACTTTAAAGGAAGAGGATGTGTGGATTCATGAATTTCAAACTTTATTGGTGGCCTAATGAAAGACTAACTTTAGGCTAGCCTAAAAGGAACCAACTGTGCCCAAATTTGAGTTCTAGGATCTAATGGAGAAGGTTTTGAGTCTCAGAAGATCACAAATGTCTCTTGATTTTCCTTATTTGAGGGGCTCCTACAAAGATGAGGGGGTCTGAAAAACTATTTTCCAAAGCACCAAAAGGCAAGACGAGAAACAATGGATGGAAACTAAGCAAGGAGAGAAGAGAAGCAGCATGGAACGAAGGAGACATTTCCTAAGGTTGATAGCAATCAACCCATGGGACAGCTTGCGTTCGGAAGTTGTGGGTGCTCCATCACTGGAGGCTTTCGAAG
This sequence comes from Crotalus tigris, assembly GCF_016545835.1. NCBI lineage: Eukaryota > Metazoa > Chordata > Lepidosauria > Squamata > Viperidae > Crotalus > Crotalus tigris. The sequence goes on from NW_024097591.1 coordinate 2,918,305, forward strand.
ACAGACTGGATAACTGTTTGTCTGAAATGGTAGAAAGTCTCCTGCTCAAGCAGGGGGTTGCACAAGAAGACCTCCAAGGTCCCTTCCAACTCTATTATTCTATGTTCTACGTTTCTTCTGCTCTTCCATCAATCATGTTCTCCAGCCTTGTTTCTGGTGAAATCTATGGGCAATCTCAATCATGAATGGCTAATACTTCTTTGGAAAGCCTCACCCCATCTCAATGTCTGTCTGGAGGGACCCCACCTATGGGTTGAAGCATCAACAATGAGGAAGGAGGCTTAAGAAGAGTGAAATCACCGTTGAAACTGCTTGGGTGTTACAAATAGGACAAAAGGAACATGGTGAGCAATTAATTAGAGCCTTGGAAAAAATCAAATGCATCACCCCTTCTTCAGCTGTATAAAAGACCCAGGAGATCCACAGTTCAGCATCAGATTCCTCCAGCACCGAGAGAACTCAGTCTTGTTTCCATCGCATCACCTGGTAAGTAAGACAGTGAGATGTTTTAACTTGTGTGAAGCTGCTGGCTTTGATGTTTCTTGGCACAGCCATCTGAATAGTTTACTTCTTGCAAGAATAATCTTTGGGAACGGAGTTAGAATGTCTTAGCCTCAAATCTTGACTTTTCTCGCTGGTGGGCTAAAGACCGACCCCCCCAAAAAGTGATCTCCCTAACTTTGAGTACCAAGGTCAAACCTGAGATGATTGGGTGGGTTCCAGCTTTCTCAATGAGGACCATCTTAGCTTCAGCACCCAACTGTCAAATATCAACCCCACTTAATCTGCCAGCGGTAATTTTATGAAGTCTTGTGTTTTTCTACAAACTGTTTGCATCAGAGAGAATGATGAATTATCCAAGCTCTTCAACGGCATAAATATTTATATGTTTGAATTAAACAAGGATGGTTTAATTAAGCAAATGTTGAGCTGACACAGGGAAGAGGGTGTGGACTTTCCCTCAGAATCCCCGAAGGAGGTTTTCAAGCAAAGTCTGAGATGGTTTGAGGAGTCCCATCTGGGCAGGGAATTGAAAGAGAAGACCTTCCTTTCCAATCACGTTTTTATGGATTCCTACCACGATTTTACTAAGGTCTATGCAGACTATGTTTCATTCTTTGCCCAAAATGTTCTCTGCATCAGAGATTCTTAAAACAAGTGTTGGAAAATAGATCAGAAAGCCTTGAGGTAGCTCAATTTTATTAAGCTTTGCACCCTCCTTTTTCTCTTGATTCTTGCCTGTAGATCCACCCACTCCTTTGGACCAAGATGGCCTCCAGATGGGACCTATGCTCTTTCAACTGCCCTCCCACCACCGTGACCATCCAGCCACCCCCCTTCTGCCTCAGTATCCCAGGACCTTCTCTTCACTGTCCAGACCAGCCTCTTTGCATTGAGCAGTGCAACCCTTGTGTTCCTCTTCCCTTTCGTGGGCCTTTATCCCTCCCCTCAAGTGGGAGCAGTGCAGCCAGCATTTATTCTCAGAAGTCCCAGCAACAGCAACAGCAGCAGCAACATCACCAACGATTCTAAGCGTTGATGTTCTACACCCCAGGAACAAGACAAAGGATGGACCAGCTTAAGAGAAAAAACAGATCACCAAGAACCAACGAAGAACATCTTGATGGCTGAAAGATTTCACAAGAAGATCAGAACCTCCACATGCTGTCCTTAGAAATTGCTCTTCCCCATGGCATTTTCTGAAGGACTTCAAGTTGGGGAACGCCATTCCTTTAGATCTGGGATGCATCTGCATTTGGGCTCTCCAAAGATTCTTCACTCACCCTGGAGGGAATTGGGTTTCATGCTTGCGTGGTTTTGATGGGACTGCTTTCTTTGCTGTAAAACTGACGTCTGGAATATTAGCTCTGCTTTCCCCCCCACCCAATAAAATCTTTATTGCATTCAAACTTCCTGTCTCTGGTTGATGGTTATCTGAATCTCCCTGTTTTTTTAATGATGGTTCTCCAAAATTAACAAAGACAAAACAAGAACTAGGCAAGAACATTCATAAAATGTGAATTAAAAGGACAAAAAATTAAAAGGCATATTATCCCCTCTCTCGGCTGAACACTGATAGACGTATTGCAATAATAATAGCTTGGGAAACACGTTTAAAATTTATAAGCTTCTACATGTATCAGCAACCCAATTTGACCTGCCATACGTTGTATATCTGAAGAAAAAAATTATGAGCAAGTTAAACAACAGCAAAGTTAAAATTCCAGGCCCTCTGTTAACAATCTGTTTTTGTTATTTACTCGTAGAAAGTCTACAGTGGTTTCTTATCTACCACAAATCACCCCAGTCACTATTTCTGATCTATCCAGGATTGAATATCCTCATTTGGCTCATAATAATTAAATCTTTCCTTGAGATTTTAATTGGGGACTTTGTCTCTCATTTCCAAAGTTTGCAAGTCTCTGTTGTAAATATCTCTACCGCATCCACTGTTGAATAATTCTCCTTAAAAATTCAACCATGAGAAGTCCTATGCTTGGACTCCTGTAACCCTTTCACTTAGAAGTTCAAAATGCCCTTGTTTTCTGATTCAACCATGAGATAGTCTTCAAGGTGTGGGAGATGAAAAATATAGCCCCCTCCTCATATAATAAGATGAGGCTGGAGCAAGCGTGAGAAAGGTCCCACAATAGTGATTTAAAACAAACTCTATATTGTTTCACAATGTGGACATATTATTTGTAATCTGCTGAGCTTTGTGCAATGTGAAATTGCAAAGTAAGTAGTTCTATGTATATTTGGAACATGAGTATTGTAACCGTGGGAAAAGAGGAACTGAAAGTAACAGATGGATAGAGGTTTCAGATGTACACTGGTATGTGGAAACTGCTGGTCAGCACAAAAGAACAAGGAACTGATTTTGCAAGATAATGATTGTCTATGGGTGGTTGTTAGAAGAAAGGTATAAAAATGTTGGCTTAGGTCTAGCTCAGGGCCATTGGCCTATAGCTGTCCTTTGGAATATGCTGTGCCATATGGTCCTCATTGCAATGCTATGTTCCAAATTATTAGAAAAATAAACCTCTGAATCTTAAAGTAAGAATGATTGTTTTTGTGTTGCTGTCTCTTGTCTTTTTCATTGAGTTTTTCCACGACAAAGGGAAGACCTATATGATGTCTCCTGTAATTCTTTAGCTTCAGACGTTCAAAATGCCCTTGTCTTCTGACTCAGCCATGAGATAGTCTTCAAGGGAAGACCTATGCTATGTCTCCTGGATCTCTTTAGGTTAGACGTTCAAAATGTCCTTGTTTTCTGATTCAACTATGAGTTGATATTCAAGGGAAGACCTATGTGATATCTCCTGTAGCCCTTTACTCTTAGAATGGCATAGGATCTCCTGACATGGGCAGGGGAATTGGTCTAGAAGACCTCCAGGCTCTCTTCCAACTCTATTATTCTATGTCCTATATGTTCAAAATGACCTTGTTTTCTTCTCTAAAGCATTGGCATGGAAGCCAAGCAGCTCTCAGCAGGCCTGACAAACATCTCCTGTGTTTCCAGGTGGAAACATGTTGGCTGAATTCCTTCTAGGAGTTTCCCATTGGATGTAATGCAAGTAATAATTGAGATGTCCTCCATAAAAGTCAGAGTTCTTCTCTAGCCTATCATGAGACTCAGCTCCCAAGAACATTTTCTTCGTTTTTCCAGCCCAGATGAGGACAACTGCTTTCTTGTCAATCTGCTGAACCTTCGTGATGTGGCTTTTAAAAACTGGGTTCCTACACTCAGCATTGTAGTCTGTGGTTAGATATGCTCAATTAATCATGTTTAGGTGAGACAAGTTAATTCTTTGGATGGTATCTCCATACACACATCTTACCACCGGATCAAAGCTAGCTTCAGACATGGTTCTTCAGAACTATATGTCCTTTCCCTCCCAACATTCACTGACTGATCGGGACTGAGCTTCCATAACATCTGAAGGACCCAGGTCAACCAACCCTATTCTAGTTGATCCTCCAAAAGTGATAACTATTGATGGACTATGGAGATCTTGCCTTCAAGGAGTGTTGACCCAAGGATTCTTGAAACTGTTACACTTCATCACAGAACTGTGATGAAGATGGTAAATATATTGGGACTTAAAGTAATGAAGGAGAAACATACATGTCTGATGCAAGAGATGGTTTTATTAAGGAGCTCAAGTTTACAGGCAGGACAGAGGACACAAAATGACAGGTCAAATGCAGAAAAGATGGACCCACAAGATGCTGAAACAGGATCATCAATGGTGCCAAGGTAGCTTTGAAAGGTCTTTCAATAATATAAACCTAGTCTCAGCTGCATTCCCACAACATGGGAATTAAATGGTTATTAAATGAACACATTTCCTGGGTCTGCAGAATCTAAACTGGATGGGCCCAACACTGTAAGTCAAACACAATCCCAAAAAGAGAAACAACTCAGTTTAGTATGTTATGTTAGTCCATGTGTTAGGTCTTCATCTGTTCTGGTTAATCATATGGTGGGAACTCAGCCATCCTGTTTATTCTGAGATCTCTTCTCAATTCAAACAAGGAAACACTAAAACAGAAAAAGTCTCCTTGGGATTGGAGGGAGCATCCAAAAGATCTCCAGAACTTGTTGAAGTACCACACCCAGCCTCCATCACCACTGACCGAGCCAGCTGGGAATTGAGCTTCAACAATCTCTAGAAGAGCCATAGATTCCTCACTTGGGTGATCTAACTTGGCATTTGAGGATGGATACCCAAAAGACAAGCACAAATTAAAGAACTGTCCTCCTTGACCATACATGGTTAGATCCCAGGTCCATCATCTCGATATTCTTGTTGTTATAGTGGTCATGGGTCCTCCTCAGCCTGCCATCCATGATTACTGGCCTCAGTAGGTACGATAAGAAGCATATCCATTCTTGCTTCTAGGCAAACACTTTGGAGAAGGTAGAGCAGGGGTGGTAAAACAGGGAGCTGCACTGTGGGGCAGGCCGTGGTAACCGTAGTGGCTTCTCCCATCCCAACAGTGAACTGGAGCACATGGGTTGTGTGGCTTGATACAGGCAGGATGGCCTGGAGAATATTGAGCCGGTGTCATGATGCTGAGGGTCAAAGGAGGTGGGTGGACCGTCATGGTCATTGGAGAACAGTTGGGATAGCAGTGGTCCCATCCAGAGTGCAGACGTCCAGCGTGCATTGTGTTGAGCTAAGAGAAATCCTGGGGAGAAGAAGAACAGAAAATAGCTAAAGAAGAAGACAGCTCAAATACCCACCTCAGCCTTTCAACGTTATTGAAAAGAGCCTTCTTCTGGAAAAAAAAAAATTGCAACAGATATGTGAACATCTACTTTGGATTCTTTGGGATCAACTAATCCTCCCTCTGCCTGGGGGCCCCATGGCTGCCCCATTTTTTTATTTTTTTTAAACCCACCATTTTTATGGCTTTTCAACAAGAAAGCAAATTAATTGCAGCCGAAACCTGAACGTGTTCCAGCAACTTGCAAGATCAGAAGCCGCGTTGCAGGTAGCAACAAGAATTTTAGCTAATGATGGAAAGGAAGGAAGACACGAACACCAGGTTCAAGGAAGAACACCAACTTATGATACAAGTCATGCAATATTCTTGGTTGCCTGACCGCTAGAAGCATGATGGATCCACAAACCCACCCAAAATGCCCTTAGAATCCTATGCGATGGCTAAGACGTTTGGCCGAAGTTCTCAAGAACCTCTGCTCAACTTACCAAGTTCTGCAGTTAACCAGCAATGTGATGTTCAAGGTGCTTTGCTCCGAGACGTCTTAGCCTTTTATACCTCCTTTCCACGGTTCAGTGGGCGATAGGTTTGCTTTTCACAAACTCCTAATTTAATCGCTAAAAACAACATTTTCCTTGGGGTCACACCCAAGTTTTCTCAAGGAATGACTTTCTATCTCTTTGTTCTTCTTGAGCCTTCCTTGTATTTCACCGCACGAGGAGAGACTCTCCTTTGAAAATTGCCGGCCTTCCCCAAAATTCATCTTGGGAACAGCCCAGTTGAAACAACTTCGGGAGTTTCACAAAAAAACCCCAGATGTCTAAGGCTCTGGAAACCTGGTTTTGTCAACTGGCTTGAAGATCCCATGACAGAGAGAACCCTATTAAGTAGTTACAGTGCATGGCGGATCACCGAATGCACAGTTGGTCTGTGTTGTTGGGATTTTTTTTTTGCTTGTTTGTTTATCTTTTGATTTTGCAAGTTTAATTGGTTTTTATCTAGTCGGATTGTTCTATTGCGTACGCAATAAACTATCATGATTTCAGTATGGGTATTTTTTTACACTTGACCGCTTCAAGACAGTTGTTGTTTTTGTGAATGTCTGCTTGGTGGTAGAAGTGGGATTTGATTTCGATTTCTTCTTTCTCAATCTTGGCCATTTGAAGATGGGCAACTCCCGGAGTAACTCCAGAGACCACAGGCCTGACCTCAGGTCCTTGTTTCTCAGTGTTCCTTCTACTCAAACATTCTTACAAAAATAAATCAGAAGGATCTGGTTTCACTCAGCAGAGCAGGGAAGAGCAATCATGTCTTTCTTGGGGCTGCCAATCCTTGAATGATTTTTGTTTTAAGAAAGTTGCCCACTGGAGCAACGCCTGGGAAATGTTTACGGAAGATGGGTGAGCCAAGAGATTTGTCATAACGAAGAGATAAACAATCGGGATAATTTGGGAACATGGCCAGACTTAGTTACTAAGCGCTTCTGTGGAAACTGTAGAAGACAGTTGTGATTTCCTGCGAAGGAATTACAAAATAGGTTGTATGAAGCCAGGACAACCATCTGTCTGAAATGGTGTGGGGTCTCCTGCCTGAGCGGGGGGTTGGATGAAAAGGCCTTCCAATTCTGTTATTCTGTAATTCTGCTTTCCTTCCTTCCTTCCTTCCTTCCTTCCTTCCTTCCTTCCTTCCTTCCTTCCTTCCTTCCTTCCTTCCTTCCTTCCCATTTCTTATTCTCACTGGAGGTTTTCAAAGAGAGATCGGGCAGCCATTTGTCTGAAATGTTATAGCGTGTCCTGCTTGAGCAGGGGGTTGGACTAGATGACCTCCAAGCTCTCTTCCAACTCTGTTATTCTGCAATTCAGTGCACAGATTTGGCTCACGAAGAAATAATGTTTTACACTGTTTAAGTCAAGATGCTAAGAACGCCCGTCTACCATTTCCAACTTCAACTTCCTAAACTCCAAGAACTCTGTTCTGTTAAGTCCATCTGTCTCAACTTTTTGTTAACCACACTCCTTCAAGCAACAGAAGAGAATTTCTGATGAGCCTGATCTCTTTTCTTCCAGAAAAATCTACCAACATCTCCTTGGCACGGTCAGTCACAGATGGTATCTTCTGAAGAGAAGCTACAGAGAAGAGGAATGAGAATGGCTGGAGCAGAGTCCCTGCTGGTGTTATTCTTTTCCAGAAACTTGCAGAAAGAAAGCAAAGATCAAAGCAAAAACAACATCCCTGAACACCATCTCCAAAACTGGAGGAAGGATCTGAGATGTATATTTGGGTGTTCATATAGTCTGGACAAGTGTCATACTTCCTTGTTGAAAAGAAAAGCTGGAGGCGAATCCGTAACTTTATGATTTCCTCTTCACCTGTCGGCCTTGGGAAGACCTGTAATCTGTCACCTGCTCGTCAACAATTTTAGGATTTATCTCTTTTTGACAAGAGCGGTAGGGAAGCCAAGCCAAGAGTGACCCTTGGTCACTCTTTCCAATGAGTTCTCCTGAGGTTAGATTTTATTGGATTTATCTGAAGACAGTCATGGAGGCAGATCTGTATAACCAAGAAATAGTCCTTTGTTGCAGAATTAGACCAGTGTTTCTCAGCCTTGGCCATTGTAAGATGTGAGGACTGGCTGGAGAATTTTGGGAATTGAAGTCCACACATCTTAAAGTAGGCAAAGTTGAGGAATGCTGAATTAGACACTAGATTTATATATTTCTTCTCTTAGGAAGGTCAAATTCAAAAGCTCCAGACGATGATGAATGCCTTCAGAAGTTGTGGGTGCTACATCACTAGAGATGTTCAAGAAGAGATTGGACAGCCATTTGTCCAGAATGGTGTAGAATCTCCTGCTTGAGCAGGGGTTGGACTAGAAGACCTCCAAAGTCACTTCCAACTCTGTTATTCTCTTATGATGATTATGTTATCCATTGAGTCCTGTCTGATTCTATGGGCCAGCTCTCTCCACATTTTCTGATCTTGCACTATTTCTTTGAAAGCTCCAGAAGTCTAGGTCAACACATTGTATGAATCCATTCTTGGGTTCTGTTCCACAGACTGGACTCAACACATGTGAATGGGCCAGACATGAGTTCCACAAATCACGACAGTTGTGATGGGTCTCCTCTTGTTCCCCCCAAATTTAGAAAGTAGAGGATCTCCTTCCAGAAGGATGAACTCAATAACCTAGCTACCATTCTGGAAACAGATCATTTCAGTTCTAACATCTGGGGGAGACCTAGTTAAAACCACCTGCCTCTTCCCCTTCACATACTGTATTTCAGACTTAGCTCTGGGTCATGCATAGTTTGCGTTTCAGGTTCTTGGAGTGATACACCCTAGTTAGATGATGTCTTGGTGCCGAGGGGTGAAGGGATTGGGGTGGAGAACAGGACTTCACTGTTATTAAGCAGAGGAAAACAATAATTTTGAGCAATTTGGAACTTCTGCGTAAGTCAGAGTGCCTAGTTATTCAGAAGAAGTATATAAATATACCGACAATCCTCGGCTACTTTTGTTTGGACAAAATTCCCACACTGTTCTTCAGTCAGGAGGTAAGGTGTGATTCCTTCTATATTTTAAACACCAAGCCAGCTAAGCAAATAAGGGCAAAGTAGAGAAACAGAGTTCTGATTTACAGAAGGCCAACCTACGCTTATTTTTCTCTAAGTTGTTTACAGGGCGCCTTCGTTCTCCTCCGTCGTGATGGCCTCCTACAACTTCTCCGCTTCTATGTCCTATTCTTCCAAGCATCCTTGCTTTCAGGACAAACCACCGTGTCTCTGCGTGTATGTTTCACAAATCAACGTACCTTTGCACAGGGAACCGGTTTCTACTCAAAGCAAAACTCTTTGCGCAGATCAGACGATCCAAGGATTTTCCAGGCAGAAGAAAAGAGAGTGTGCTTGCTTGTCAACTTCTCGACTGTTGAAACATCTTATGGAAGGTCCCAACTCTATAAGCTCTTACAGTCTCCAAAGGAACCCACCACTTTGGTCATATAGGTACATTAAATGTTAGGGGTCCAGGTCAAAGAAGGGAGAAACCAAGAGAAAAAAAAGACTATTTTTATTCAATTCAATTTGATTTATTGGATAAAGTGGGATGTGGGTCTTCTTAAAAATGCCATGAATGGAATTGGGGCCCTGTCTGGTGCGGTCCAAATGTGAGGATTCAAGAGAACTCATTGTGTTGAAGCAGGTCTGGAATTTGTATCCCCAGAAGCACGTCTGTTTTTGTGTAATTGTCCTTTGAATCGTCGGATCCCAATTCAACACATCAAACTCATTTGAGAACTCAAGATTCAGTTGATCGAAGGGATAATCTGGTTCAAATTGCTTAGAAATGGAAGCTTTGTCCGATTGTAAACAAATACAGATCAGTGGCCTCATTTGTGGTTTATTTTTATTGTTTCCCAATTTTCTTTCCTTTCTTTCTTTTTTTTAGCGTACTGCTTTTTACTGTTTTCTAATTTTCTCCTCCTCAAAACTTAACCCACTGCTTTAAATTACTGTTAATAATGAATGAAATGAGACAATATGCTAATTTCTCGGGCTCAGATTTAAAAATGACTTGTAAATATGTTTGAGTGCAAGCAATTCTCTGTTCTCCCACTAGATGGCCACGCTCTCCTGCTTGATATTGCACAGTTCATACTTTGTGTGCTTCTTTTAAACTTTTTATTTATTTATTTATTTTAGTACCAAAGTTTTGGAAAACTTCAGGTATGGTCCAAACGGTTCATTACTGTGATCCTAGAGGGTTAAAGTCACCCTGAGTGACTTGGGTGGGCAAACTAGAGTGTGTAACTGAATCCCACTCCGTGGGTTCAGAATACTGAACATCTGCAATTGATCCAGGAAAAAAACAACAACAAAATTATATTGGATGAGACTGTAACAATTAATTTAAAAAAAGGGAGGAAGAATCCTTTTTTGATTTGTCCAAATCCATACAGACCCAAATCTGTGAATGTGATTCCCTTAAAATCCATTCAGACCCTGAACAAACATTTAAAATTTAAAAAATGCAGGAACAATCTGAATGAACCACGGAGCATTCTATACAAATTGCAGAATCAATCTGACACTCTTTAAATATTTTCCCAAAGTCTCCAACAGGGGGCAGAAATAGCCACTCTTTCATTCAGTGCTAACCTTCTTCACAAGAGGGCAGTAATTCATCATTTATTTGAAAAAAAAAAAAAACAGTTTGGCAAACCCTTCCTTCCTCGTGTAAAATTGGGCCAAAAGAAGCTTTTTCACTCCTCTGTGTTTTAATTTTCTGTTCTTGTGGTAGGGTGAATTGCTGTAAATTCAGAATAATAGAATAACAGAATTGGAAGGGACCTTGGAGGTCTTCTAGTCCAACCCCCCCTGTCCCATTTCAGACAAATGGTTGTCCAATCTCTTCTTAAAAACCTCCAGTGAGGAGGAAGGAAGGAAGGGAGGGAGGGAGGGAGGGAGGGAGGAAGGAAAGAAGGAAGGGAGGGAGGGAGGAAGGAAGGAAAGAAGGAAGGAAGGAAAGAAGGAAGGAAGGAAGGAAAGAAGGAAAGAAAAAAGAATAGCAGAATAACAGAGTTGGAAGGGACCTTGGAGGTCATCTAGTCCAACCCTCTGCCCAAGCAGGAAATCCTGTAACGTTTCAGACAAATGGCTGTCCAATCTCCTCTTAGGAACTTCCAGTGGTGACAAAGGAAGGAAGGAAAAAAGGAAGGGAGGGAGGGAGGGAGGGAGGAAGGAAGGAAGGAAGGAAAAAAGGAAAAAAGAACAACAAAATAAGAGAATAACAGAGTTGGAAGGGACCTCGGAGGTCTTCTAGTCCAACCCCCTGTCCAAGCAGGAAACACTATCGCATTTCAGACAAATCTCTTCTTGAAAACCTCCAATTGTTCCAAGAAATTGATTTTTTTTTACTACTCCTGTAGAACTTTAAAGGGATACCAAGCAACCTAACATTTTAGAATGAATCCAGATTATTTCATTTTCAACTTTAGCTAATATCAGAAAACTAACCCTGATTAAAGTTCATTAAGACACGGACAGAGGCCAAAAGAAGACTCCAGATCTTTAGATGAGTCTGGAATTAAAAAAAAGAGAGAGAGAGAGAGAGCTAGAAAATCAGGATCAAAGCACTTCTCTAGATCTGCTGAAACGACAAGAGGGGAACCTGACCGTAATTGGTCACCAAATTCAAGCTCAATTAAAAAACAACAACAACGTGACTTCACAAGGTGTCACAGGGAGACTCAGCAAATACACAACTTTCTTTGTGTGCGCTTGTGCGTTTCCTATTTCTGGGGGGGGGGGAACCCAACTTTCATAAACTCGAAAATCAAGATAATTGCGTCTTGTGGGCAGGAGAGGGAAGACAGGTGAGAAAAAAAAACATGAGGAAACCTTTTGAAGTGTTTTTTGCAAGCTTGCCATGGTGGTGACCTGGGTGTGAAAAGCTGTTAACAATTCAGGACTGAGTGTGATGACTCTTCCAAGCTGTGTCAGCAGCTATTCAAAACAAAAAACAAAAACAACAATGATGACTCAGTCTTAACGCTTTGCAGTTGTGCTCAAAACTGTCCAGGCTCTGGAGACCGTGAACATTTGTGACTTCGGTTATTGCGAGTGGACGGACACGTTATGAGGACAATTTGCTTCGCACAACGAAAGATTTGTGTGAAAATCTGTGACGCGTCTTTCCCAACATCACAGCCCTCTCTGCTTCTTGAAGGGAAGCATGGCTTCGTCCTGAACTCTTTACATGCACAGAAGCTTCTTTGCTTTCCTGGCGGTTCCAGTACAGGGCCTTGTGAAATAATGTCTTCGGCAGCTGCAGCATAAAGGCTGGAGCATAAGCTGTTTTGCATTAATAAAACATAATAACCATAACAATAATAGAGTTGAAAGGGACCTTGGAGGTCATCTAGTCCAACCCCCTTGCTCAGGAAGGAAAACTTCTACCATTTCAGACAAGTGGCTGTCCAGTCTCTTCTTGAAAACTTCCAGTGTTGGAGCATTCACCGCTTCTGGAGGCAGGTGGTTCCACGGGTTAACGAATATTTTTTGGGAGATCTTTGTTCTACAGAAGAAGCATCTCAATGGCTCTCCACCTAGAACCATCACCACCTGAGGTTGAAGTTGGACAGAAGCTGGGTCAAAAATTTGGGAGAGGGGGAATTTCTGGATTAAAAAAAAGTCAGCCAAATCCAGCATCTGCTTTCTTGACAGAAGCCAAGCAGAAGCTGCAAGAAAAAAAAGAGAGAAAAATCTAGTTTACATAGGTGTAGTCTAATGAAAAGGAGGAGTAGGGGAGAAATGATAGCAGTCTTTCAATATTTGAGGGGCTGCCACAAAGAAGAGGAGGGGGTCCACCTCTTCTCCAAAGCATCAAAAGGCAAAACGAAAAACAATGGATGGAAACTAACCAAGGAGAGAAGCAACCTGGAAGTAAGGAGAATTGGTTAGTTTCCATCCATTGTTTCTCGTCTTGCCTTTTGATGCTTTGGACAACAGGTGACTCTCAGAGGGAGTACTAATAACCAAATGACTGCAAAGAATATAAATCCTTCCATTCCCCAACTTTCGGCCAGAATTGATGAAGCTTCTTGGATAAGAAGCAAAATGTCTTCCAGAGGAAAAAAAAAGAAAGAAAAGCAAGACAGTCCATAACAGGTGCCTTTTGAAAAGCATCTTAGGGACAACCATGATCTGGATGATGGAGAATCACCTTGGGACCCAGATGTTGGTCTTCCAAGCCTGGCCATTTTGAAGCATTTGGACCAAGCACCCCGTACGATCATTGTGTTCACTTAGAGAATAGAGTTGGAAGGGACCTTGGAGGTCTTCTAGTCCAACCCCCTGCTCAAGCAAGAAACTCTATGCCATTCCAGGTGTTTCAGTTCTCCAGTTTTTGCCGAAACCTGAACAATCCGTGACCAACTGCTTTCCCATGTCATTTCTGACACAGAGCTGGTTCTCCAGGATGGTCACAAGCTTTGAGAATTGCTGCTCTGTGCAGCTTAACTTGGAAGAAGATGAGAAGAACCGTGGCAGAAACAGAAAAACTTAATAAGCATAATTGCCGTACTTAAAAGGGGAAAAAAATGCATGAGCAGCTGAGAACCTTCCATGATATGCGCGGGTGTGAATTCGGGCTGAGAAGCTTCTGCTAAAGTGGTGTCCTGGAAACATCCAGGTTTGGGGATAAGCGATGTTCTGCTGGATCCACTGAGGCCTTTCCAATGGGAACATCAAGGCATAGGGTTCTATTTCTAATTATTCTGAGCCAGAGGCAAGTCACTTTGCTCTAGTTTCTAAAATGAAGCAATCAGTTGGGTACCGAAACCTCCCAGTCATATCCTGAAGAACAAATCCGATTGAGCCTAATGATGTTTACACTCAGGAAAGGAGGTTAGTCCTTTGGGCCCTTAATTCCTTTTCACGAGAGTGGAACTTCTTCACAGGTCATTCCAAAGACCTGGTTTACTTCTAAGCATTGATGTGGTGCCCTTCTGAAGACGACGTTGCCAGAGAGACAAATCCACTTAAGATTGGCCTCACTCTGGGGTGACCGTTTTAAAAAGGTGGTGGGCCACACGAGGAGAAGGCATGGGGAGGGCAAAGGAAAACAAAGGACACTTCTGCACCTTTGGTTTCTAATGGCCAAAAAGGATTGTTCTCAGTTCTGACCAAGACCCTGTAAGGTTCAAGAGCTAAGCTGGGAATCTGTTCATTGGAGAAAGGAAACTCAAAACAACTATATTTGGGATTTCTGTCCCAGTGTCCATCTTGGGCTTTTTGTCACTGGAAATGGCTCCCGAAAAGAAATATGAAAACCATGTCAAACCAGTAAGTCTAAATGCCTTGGAACTTGAAACTAGTCACAATATATTATGTCACCTGGGACTAGATGGGATCATCACCTGGTCCAAGATGTAGCTGTTCTTACTTTCTTTTGGTCTTTTGAGAAGAAGACCAAAACTAGACTTTGGTGGTCCACTGGTATCAACCCTACAAGGAAGTCCAGACCGAGTGGACAAATCCACAAGAAGAACTATATTCTTTTGAGATAGGGCCTTTAAAGAGAAGCTTAAAAGGAGGAATATTTAATCATAATTAGAAATATATGTATTATCACAGCATATTTGATGTGATTGCTGTGTTTGCCCATCACAGTATCTGAATTCTCACACACCATCTTGGATCATAAGGTAACCCAAAAAGGCTGGAGTGTCGTCCCATGTGCAGAGACACAAAACAGACCAGGATTCAAACCAGGCAAACTCATATTGCGTGACTGTATAAACTCACACAGCTTACCTGTCCTGGTTCAACAGGTATGAAGGAAAGCTAGTACGTGATCTGTTGATGGAACAAATAGATGTTGACCAAAGGTATTAGGGCTGCGTTACCATTTATTTCTTCCATCAACAAATTGTATACTGGATTTCCTTCATACATGTTGACCCATGACTGAGTTGATGCATTCACACAATATGAGTTTAAATCCTGGTCTGTTTTGGGTCCGTCAGTACACAATTTGTTAATGGAACAAATAGATGTTGACCAAAGGTAAACTCAGCCTAAAGTCAAGATGTCTGGAGAACATCGCTGAGGTGGCAACATTGATATCCAACTACATCATTCAGAAGCAAAGGGCGTCCCACTTAGAGACACCTGGAACTTTTGCTGTGTGGAGAACAAGTCCAGGAGGAACTCATTTTGTTCCTCCTACTTTTCTCAAAAACATATACGATTAAAGGCAGGGTGTAACCCTGCTCCTCCTCTTAAGCCAAGATTGTGATCACAACTAATTGCTGCAAACATGAGAAATAGGTTGAGGTTAATTATCAACATGTGGTTGAGATTGGGTTTCATAGTTCAAAGCTTATCCTGATGGAAAGCCATGGGGGATTCTAGAAAGAACAGGAGAGTGGAAGAGTTGAGGATGGGTTAGGTTGACCAAAGGCCTCTATGGTCCTCTTCTATCCCTTGGTGGACCAAACAGAAAGTTCTCACAAGGAAGGTATGAAGGACATCAAAACTTCTCACCTTGCCAAGAGAAAAGAACTGGCTCAAAGTCATCCAAGAAACATCCATGGTTGAAGCTCTGGATCACCTTAACCACTCTACCACACCGGTTTTCGTAATTCATATATTATTGTTAAATTATTACTTAAATCAAATAATATTACTACATTCTAATAAATTACACATTCATAGCTCACTCTAAACCATGATGCTTATTTATTTGGTTGAACAAGCTTGCTTTAGGAGTCAGTTCTTTGTATGAAGGTGATATTATATTCTTCTCAAGCATTGGATCAATTTGACTCCAGTTAGAAATTGAATTAATCTGAATTGGTCTGATTGAGAGTTTTCACTTGAATCGACCTGATTTGCTAAATTGGCGTGAATATTTAGATTGAGTCAGATCCTCCAATACAACTCAAGTGTTCAAAGTCATATTCACTTCCCACTTATATGAGAGGTCCCAAGTTTTATTTATTTGTAATTTTTAAATAACTTGAAAGGAACTAGGAGAGAAAGCAAACAGCTATTAGCAATTTAGAACAAGCTTTATTTGGCGTGAAAATAAAGAATGTGACAACACCCAACACAAAGGGTAGATTTCTCTAGGCGAGATGAGGTATGGATAAGAAAACAATGAGGACAATGGCATGCAAAATGGAGCTAGCAAAAGTCGTGAAAACCAGTCCTTGGTGGTCTCCAAAAAACTTGTGGACAACCCACCCATATCAGTTCAATTACACTGAAGAGAGGAGAGTTTTTGTGAGCATGTTTGAGAAGGTGGATCTTTGATCTTCTGGATGTTTCTTCTATAGTGTGGTGGAATGTGGTCTGGATTTTCAGAAAGGAGGGGATGCATTCCAGAGGACCAAAAGACAGTGACGTTTTTGGACAGTTTAGTTGGAAAGAAGACCATTAAGGTGGCTCCACCCTAGAGAATTTCAGCATATATCTCTATTGATGCCTACTTCAGTTTGGCAAAATTCTGTCTACCGACAATAATGGAAGCTGCTTAGTAATAATTCTACGTGTCTTTCTTAGCTTGGAGGGGCCTGACAAGAGCGAGTTAATAAGGGCCACAATCATTGCAACAATCGGAGCTGCGTGTCCAACATCCTGAAGAGAAGGGTGATCCGGAAGAGACTCTGTAAGGGTCACAGGAAACGGTTCGACAGCTGTAGCGTCTGCGCTCTGCATAACATGGCTGACAATAGCCAGGAGCAGAGCTGTAGCCACACGGATCATTGCTGTACCCGCACCGATAGGTATAGCCACGGGAGGGATAATAGCTTCTGCCATAATTGTAGGGGTAGTTATAAACACATGGATCATAGCACCTTCTACCATTGCTTGGAGAACAGCCATAGACACATGGATCCCAGTGTCTTTTACGATAGCTGTAAAGATACTCCAATCCATATGGATCAGAGCTTCTTTGGACACCCCTGTAGAGGTACCCATGAATGCATGGATCATAGTATCCTTGACTACTATTGGAGAGGTACCCATAGCTACATGGCTGATAGACACTTCTCCCAATACTGGGTGAGGAACTATAGGCACGGGTCAAGGATAGGCTGAGGTCCCCATCAGAAAAGTAGCAAGTGGGATTAAGGCCAAATAGGTAGCGGTATCTATGTGGTATGTAGCACCTGGCCGCAGTGCCAGCTAAGGAGCTGTAGGGTGGAGAGATGCTGGGATGGGAGCCACTTGACCTGTAGATGGTGGGTGGGCAATAGATGGCTTTGGTGCCACCAGAGGGATCATTGCTCAGGATGGTAATGCCGATCATCTTCGAATGGAAGGACATCTGGAATCCAAAACATGAGATAAGATGAGGAGGAGAAGGTCCCCTTTTCACCAGACAAGTGGATTATTTATTTATTTTAAAGCTTCACCGGGCCACTCACCTTAAACAACTCTGGCCAGCTCACAACAACAGTCAAAACCAATAACTCTGAAACAACCATGAAACAATCCACAGGTTCAAGAGCACAGACAGGGATGCAGTGAGGAAGGAATGTGAGAAGTGATCCCCCAGGATGTCTACAGCCCATCCTCACATCTGGAGGGGATGTCTCTAGAAAAGGGTCCCTGGAGGCCAACACTGACTCACAAATAATAACTGCTACACCCCTACCCCTGACCCTGGAGTTGTGAACTCTCAGTATACAGGAGGACAAATGATGGATGCTGTGCTTCAAATTCAGCTGTAGAAGGAAGTTGGCTGGTTTCCATTCGCTCGGAGGGGGGGGGGCAACCTAAAAAGCTGATTTTTACAATGGGCTGTTGGAGCTTTTGTTACTTTTTTCAAGATGCTTTTTAACATGGAAGCTTTGTTTAGTTGTAAGGATCATCAGAGTAAGCAGGCTCCGAAAATTGTTTTTCAGACACCACGAGGTTGTCTCTATCTAGACATCTGTGTCTCCCCAGCTCTGTCTATCTCAATCTCCTAAAGGACTGTTCCGTTATCTCTGTGTTGTTATCATCTGTTATCATTTGAGGGTGAGGAAGCAAACATTCAGACATTCTAGATCTAGAGCAATATAAGAAGTGGGAAGGGAAGGGATTTGAATTGATCAAACTTCTAATTTTATAACGACATAAACCAGATTCTGAAACAAGACATGACATTTCCAGTTAAATATGCCTCTTTGAAAATATGGGCATTTTAAAAACATCATATTGTTGAAAAAGCAAATTACAGTAAATATATTTCATTAGCAACAAAAAAGTCTTCCTTCCTTCCTTCCTTCCTTCCTTCCTTCCTTCCTTCCTTCCTTCCTTCCTTCCTTCCTTCCTTCCTTCCTTTCTCTCTCCCTCCCTCCCTCCCTCCCTCCCTCCCTCACTCACTCACTCACTCACTCACTCACTCACTCTATCTTCCTTCCCTATCTATCTATCTATCTATCTATCTATCTATCTATCTATCTATCCCCCTCCCCACTCTCTCCCTCTCTACCTATCATACATATAATTTAAAACACAGGACTTAAATAGAAATAGCTATTTTATTGTTGAACACTTTTCTACAAACACAAGGCTAACATTCATTGATTCTTTTTTTTTTAAAAAAAGTTTTAAGACCAGTTGTGATCCCACCACCAGCTGAAAGTCTCCCCCAATGAGGCAGTTTGCAAAAAATAAAATAAAAATGAACATGTTGTACCTACCTAATGATCTGGATAAGCAGGCAAAATTTGAAAGAGGGTTCAAGCAACAGTTCCCTTTTCCTATATATATATATATATATGCTCTCACCCATAGCCAGAAGACTTCATTCTTTAAAGGGGAGAACCTAATTATATGCCAAACTCCAGATGTTGTATTCCTGCTATAAACGGGTTTAATTACTTTGATAGCGGGTTGCTAATCTGCAGTTCTGTATATCGTTCTCCTCTTCCGTGTAATTTTCAAGTTTTAGCCCAGGTATATTGTGCTTTTCTACACCCTTCTAATTTTAAACTCGGGGGGAGAAAAGGTGATGTGTAAGCAACTTTTATTTTATTAATTGCTACCCTGCACCTGCAGAGTTCAGAGACTGCAGCCGCGGAACAATCCCAGGATCACGCCATGTTTCCTTCACGGAATTCAAAGGGTGAACATTGGAGAGATTCTCCTCCTTCTCCCCCCCTCTTCTTCTTCTTCCTCCTCCTCCTCCTCCTCCTGCTTCTCCTTTTCCTTCTTTTTCTCCTTTGACTTCTCCTATTCCTTCCCCTTCGCCTTCTCCTCCTCCATCTCCATCTTCTTTTCCTTCTCCTTCTTCTCCTTCTCCTCCCTCCCTCCCTCTCTCCCAGAATGATCTTCAGACATTTGATTCCATGGATATTCACTTGAAGCTCGACATCTGAGCCAACTTTTCTCATTGCATTAAACCTTCAGCCTGCACCCTTCTCTCTGAGCTATCTTATTTTGGCCTCCCAACAGACCCATCTTGAGCAAATAAGAGAAAAATGAGGCAGACGCGGGGCTGAGGGCTGAACAGAACTTGCGTTGCATGCCATAGTCTACAATCCAGCATGAAATCAAAAGTGGGAATTGCGACTACGCGACAATGTTGACTTAGTCCAACTTTTAGTGTACTGTGTAGCCTTGCCCAACACTGAAATAATCCCGAGGGACCTGGTTATATCTCTTCTCCACCTTTCCTTCTGACTGTAAATCTTTAGAAAACCATCAAGAAGGCCTGGCAGTCTTCCAAACCTGATCCATGTATGCTTTGGACAAGATTTTGGTAGAGATGTATTTATCTACAGCGTAATCCGATAGGAATGTTCCGAAGGAGCTACCCAACGATTAACAAAATAATACAGTGTTTGGGGCCAAAGCTGTGATCTCTTACACAGCATGATTAAGTCAACTGCGCATACTTTGGGGAAGCAGCAATTAGTCAACACCCAGCATGGATAAAAATAAGTAGATAAATTGAGAAAATCAAACACTGACGTCCTTCAAAGATGAAGCCAACAACTCGGATCTTTCTGTAACAAGCAGATGTCACCTGCCTTTTTCCAACAAAGCAGAAGGCGCTACAAGCTTTAATTAAACCTGGGTTCTGCTTTAGGGCTGGAAAAACCCTGGGGTGCTGGTTAATTAAAGAATGGCATATTCTTTGCATGTTCTTTTTATGGTATGGATTCTGCTTTTCCTGAACATATAATACAACAAATATATGAAGGGGGAACTCTACTCCTGTTTTCCCAAGAGCAATATCAAGGGTGAAACATCTTGAGATGTTTCTTTTTGGTGACGATCTTTCTAATAGGTCAATGGACACCAAGAAGGGACTTTATCTAACGAAAGAAAAGTCAGGAAACCAGTACCAAGTTTTGGTCTTTGAAAAACTGCAAAATCCATCATGCACAGCCAACCTATTTTCTGAAGATGAGAGATGGTAAATATTAGGAGAGAGTGTGACTTTTTGCCCACTAAAATTTACAATGGAGAGAGTTAGGTTATGACTATAAATAGCTGTTTGGATTGTTATAATCCTAAAATTAAAATATAAGCAGGAGACGTTTCTCCAACGATGGTTATGAAATAAAGATATAATAAAGAGAAATAGAAATGAAATGAAACATGCCCTCCACCCAAGTTATCAGATTTGGGAAGAAATCAGATTGGTTCAGTTTTAATAAGTAACTAATTGCTTAATTAAGTGCAACTATAAGCTACAATATTTCTGCTCTTTCAAAAGTGGGCAAGGTCGTGCTCCAGTTGCAAAATGACACTGGGGGAGGAAAGTGAATGGAGAAAGGAAAACGATCTTAATAATTTTTTTTTAAAAAATATCCTCAACGTGATTACATGGGGAAAACTGTTTGCCAGGAATGTGCAGGTTGGGGAAAAACCTGCAGTGGAAGGAAGGAAGGAAGGAAGGAAGGAAGGAAGGAAGGAAGGAAGGAAGGAAGGAAGGAAGGAAGGAAGGAAGGAAGGAAGGATTACAGAATAACAGAGTTGGAAGGGACCTTGGAGGTCATCTAGTCCAACCCCCTGCTCAAGCAGGAGACCCTGTCCCACTTCAGAGAAATGGCTGTCCAATCTCTCCTTAGAAACCTCCAGTGGAAGGAAGGAAGGAAGGAAGGAAGGAAGGAAGGAAGGAAGGAAGGAAGGAAGGAAGGAAGGAAGGAAGGAAGGAAGGAAGGAAGGAAGGAAGGATTACAGAATAACAGTTGGAAGGGACCTTGGAGGTCTTCTAGTCCGACCCCCTGCTCAGAGCTGAAGAAGCTTCTTGGATGAGAAATGAAATGTCTTCAAAGAAATACAAGAAAGTCCAGTTGCCTCGTGAAAAAGCAGCTTTGGGATAACTATGACCCGGATGATTGAGCACCTCTGTAGACATTGAGATATGCATTATGGAGAACCCTTCTACCCTTCTAGGAATGGGCTCAGACAGTCCCAAATCTCTCTTAGGGTCTTCTTGGAGACCATTGACAACTTCAACACACGTGGATTGCAGTAGTACCCCTAGGCATGCATTTCCTATAATGAATAGCCTCTCGTCATTGTGTAGGTCAACCTATGACTTTGAGTCAACTTCTGATCCAATACCACATATGGCTCACACGAGAATCCTCAAACCAGCTGCAGCTCTTAATTCCTGATAATTAAACAGCCCGAGGGTGTGTTCAGACGAGCCACAATTGCTTTTTGAAGGTACCACGGGAATGAAAAGCTCCTTGAAATAAATAAGCAGTAATGTTGGGCTTCCGACTTATGAGTTGTCCAGGCTTCCTTCGAGCGCCGAGGAATTCTATAAAAGATCAGTTGCATCCGAAGAGGTTCCAGAGAGTCCTTCATACTGCCCATTGTCTACATTCCAGGTAAGTTTTCTCTGATTTCTCTGGAGGGCTGTAATCTGGATGGTGTAACGCTTCTGAGTAAGTTTGGGATGATTTTCTGAGTCTCCTCATTCAGTGTCCTTCTTGCCCTTTTTCAGACATACCTTGATCTTCTCAAGATGATCCTCTACACATCTCAGCAATACTTGGACCTAGACAGCTGGGACATCAACTATGGAAATGAATATATTTCCCCCTCTGAATATTTCTATGCTTATAATCCCACGGACTTCATCTTAGATCATAAATCCGGACATGTTTGTCCTTCCTACAGCTCTAGCTCTGGCCGTTGTGATCCTCACTACGGTGCCAGCAATGGACGACAGATATTGGGCCCCCTGTGGCCAAAGTGGCCATTGGGTTCCTCTCTACTCAGATTCCAGCTGTTCTCCTCCCTGGTCCAGATGTTGTCCTTGGAATCCCTGCTACAACCCCTTCAATAGGTCCCAATCCGGCCGGTCAAGATCTGCTCCTCCCTCCATGGGCAGCTGGAGACCTCCAAGTTCTAGCTCCAGCTGTTGTCCTCCTTGGTCCAGATATGACCCTTGTAATTCCTCCTCTCCTTGCTGCCGTTGGAGTTCTCCATCCATGTCCAGACAAGAATCCCAAGATCGCAACTCCTCCCCCAGGTATTGTCCTCCTTGGTCCAGATATGACCCTTATAATCCCTCCTCTCCTTGCTGCCATTGGAGTTCTCCATCCATGTCCAGACAGGAATCCCAAGATCGCAGCTCCTACTCCAGATATGGTCCTCCTATGTCCAGCTGTGGTTCTTGCAATCCCCACTACAGCCCCATCTGTAGAAGACGATCTAGCTATCAAATATATCCTTCTCCCTCCAGGTGCAACTGGGGATCTAGCTGCTACTCTCCTCCATCGTCCAGACCTGGCTGCTGGTCTCCTCCCTCCATGAACAGGGGGGGATATCAAAATCCCTTCTCTGGTGTCCTCCCTGGCGGAGACATGGTTCTTGTAGTCCCAGCCCTCCTTGCAACCGTTGGTCCCCTCCCTCCATGTCCAGACAGAGATCTCAAGATCTCAGCCCCTGCTCCAGATATTGTCCTCCTTGGTCCAGATATGACCCTTGTAATCCCAGCTCTCCTTGGTCCCCTTCCTCCATGTCCAGACGGGGATCCCAAGATACCAGCTCCTGCTCCAGATACTATCCTCCTTGGTCCAGCTGTGGTTCTTGCAATCCCCACTACAGCCCACTCTGTAGACCTCGAAGTCCTTCCTCCATGAGCAGCTGGGGATCTCCAGATTCTAGCTCCAGATGCTGCCATTGGAGTTTTCCATCTGTGTCCAGACAGGGATCCCGAGATCGCAGCTCCTGCCCCAGATACTGTCTTCCTCGGTCCAGATTTGACCCTTTTAATCCCAGCTCTCCTGGCAGCCATTGGTCCCCTTCCTCTATGTCCAGACGGGGATCCCAAGATACCAGCTCCTGCTCCAGATGCTATCCTCCTTGGTCCAGCTGTGGTTCTTGCAATCCCCACTACAGCCCTCTCTGTAGACCTCGAAGTCCTTCCTCCATGAGCGGCTGGGGATCTAGCTGCTGTTGCCCCCCTCCCCTCACGAACAGGTGGGGATCTCCAGATTCTAGCTCCAGATGCTGCCCTCCCAGATATTGTTATCCTTGCTACAACCCCAGTTATTAATCTCCCAGCTCCAGCTGTGACCATCTTTCCAGGGTTTCTCCTGTGTCTCTTGTTGCTAGAACTCCAAGACAGATTCTTAGTTCTCCTGGCTTTGTTTTTCTATGGCTGTCCATCTTGAAGAGCCTTAGAATATAGCAGAAGCTTCTGAGACGGTACTTTGGAATCTCAAGAGGATGCAACAAGGGAAGATCCAGACACCATGCAATTTCCTAGAGAAATTACAAATGCTACTATCACTTATGTTGACTGGACCTGGCTTTCAAAGATATCGAGCTTTTGGGCTACTTGTGTTCAACAAAATACTCTTAGTACCTCTGAAATTCAAGTCCTACTCACAGCATCTTTGACTGAATGTCACTTTTCAATCCTGTCCTCTTATCTTCCTTTATCCTGACGTTTTTGTCATAGAAATTCCACCGTGTTTGATCAATTGTCTTTTCAAAAGCAGTTTCTGGGACTTGCAGTCCAGGCAGCTCCCAAGACAGTTGAAGAACATCTGCTGGACTACAGATTCCCCACCCCTGCTGATTTGTTGTTGTTTTTTTTTAAAGGGAGATAATGTCAATTTTTGTTTTTGATCATAAGCTAAGGCAACCAACAAACAAAAGAAAGAAACCAAAATGTTTTGTACTATGGTTTTCAGACCGAACCATAAAGGATCCCGGGGTCTCTGAAAGCTTATCACGAGTCCTTCAAGGAAATTGATAGGGTTTCTAAGTAAGTCAACACCTGTGCAAATTACCCAAAGCAAGGAACAGAAATCTTATGGGATCAAAAGTCCCACCTGACTTTAGAGTAACAAGCTGGGACCAGATTTGGGGCCAGGTCAAAGAAAGTAGATAGGTTTGGAGATGTTGAGTTTTGCTGGAAAGGTGCACACCTAGGACAGTTTCAGCGGTTGACTAATGTCCTAAAATATATCTCCAGCTTCATCCTTATGCAAAAAGGAGACGAACCCATTTCCTTCTCTTTCATTTCCCCAACTACTAAAAGAAATATTGAAAACCACTGCTTTCCAAACTCAGAAAGGTGTCACAATTTCCAAGATGGCCATTACCTGGAAACTGGCTGACCTATAATTATGGGTAGCATGCTAAGAATTGTACCTCTATGTCAATAGCAGGACGCCTGCTTTGATCAATAGATGTTCCTGGAGAACTAACTAAGGGGATGGATATATCTTAACATCCTTCTTGTATGATTCTCCAGAAGGGATATGGCTGGGCCTTGTAGGAAACAGAATGCTAGAAGGTTCTTTGAGGTCTCTTCTAGCATGGCAAGCTATATCCTTACTTAAATATCTATAAATACCACGTATGCATCAACTCTAGCCTAAACTGTTTTCTTTTCTGTATCTCCATTTCTCTGTCCTTCATTAAAGTTTCTTCTGAATTGAATTCTGGGCTCCGTGGTGTTGTTGTTGTTTTTTGTGGGTTGGCATATATATCTAGAGTTGGAAAATGCCTCTTCTGTGGGCCCATATTTCTCCAATGCCAAATAGGAATGTAGGCAAGGGAAAAAAAAAAAACCCTGTATAGACCAAAAACTAAACTTCACCAGGTTTCTTACCATGGCCAGCTTCAGAGTCAAGAGTCAAAAGTTCACACATTGCATGAAGCCAACCATTTTTTTTAAATTGGTCTTGGTTTACAGGCTGTCATAACTGGCTGACTTTGCAGGACACGTGAAGCTCAATCCAAAACTTAGCTTATTGCATGAAACCCACACAAAACTCTTGCTCTCCAGTTGTTTCAACTTCTGTAGTTGAAGAAGTGAATACCCTGAGGATATTTTCCTTGTACTATGTCAGGTTTGTCTCTGGTGTTCATTCTGACACCTTCCGTTGGCATGATTTGACCCATGGGAACTCTGTTCCTACAAACAACCTAGCCATCACTTACAGAACATCTATATTGAGTCAAGAAGTGGACTTCTCTTTCAGAATGTAATGAAAGTCACTGTGATTCTGCTCAAGAAGGGATTCTGGATGCAACAGGACACATTCCCATCTTCACCATCCCTCTGGTGGACACTTTGGAATCAGATAAGGATCAAAAATCACTGAGCTTCATAATTGCCTAGATCCTGGGGTGTCTGAGATATGGGGTTGATGAAACAGGACATGGACAATTCAGGACCATTCCATCCACACTTTTGGAAGTGGGCAGAAGTTATTAGATGTCCCTCAACTTCTGTTTGTGTCCAGCTTGCCTTCATTTAAAATAAGAAGAGGCTCACGATCAGCCTTGCACTATTTATCTCCTACACAATACGCAGATTCTTGTAGACCCTGTTACATTAAAGTAAATAGGTCTTGATGTTAATTAACTGAATGACACACCCGCCATCTCGTTTTTTGATCTGGTTGCAATTTCACAGCTCAGCTGCAGAGATTTTTTGGGGTGATGTGCAGCAGGCTGGAGGTTCAGATCTTTGGCATCAACTGGGAGATGCCTTTTCTTGAAGCTTGAGATGGAACCAGATTAGACAAGATCAAAAGCAGGCATTGACTGAGTACTCCTATCTCACTGCTCTTCTGGCACTTAACGCACCTACCCAGTTGTTAATTTTGGGATTGTCATGAGTATGTCCCATGGGTAGCTAACTACTGTATGTTTCCACCTAGCACGTTGCCTTTTTGTCACTGCTGCTGTGAGTCAGAGTAAAGTAGGTTGTGTAATTACACGTTGAGGGCTCCATACAGGCGATTCAGTCTTTGCAAATATCAGATGTGTTTTGCAGGTTAGAAGGAAAGGACTCTGCAGAATGGAGCCAGCTTTTTCTGGATAACTTCTCTCTTCTTTTTGAAAACTCCAATGTTCAACATGGTTTTGATAATACAATTGCACAAGGGGTGGAATTAGGGGTAGAGGTGATCGGCAATTTAAACCTGGTAGTATTTTGGGGGGTGCCCTTTCAACAGGGTTATTTTTTGATTCAACCTTAGTGGGAAAGTATTTTGATTTGGTCTTCCTTGCTCATTAATACCTCTTATATTTTCATGATGTCCTCCTACATGTTTGCCTCCCCCGATCTTTTAAAACCCTTTTTAATTTTACCCTTTATCCATGTTTATCCTTTAAAACCCTTTTTAATTTTACCCTTTATCCATGTTTATCCTTTAAAACCCTTTTTAATTTTACCCTTTATCCATGTTTATCCTTTAAAACCCTTTTTAATTTTACCCTTTATCCACACTTATCCTTAAACTGATAATTTTAAGACCAAAATGCTATATGGCCACCCCACTTTGTTGCTTACAATGCGCCGTAAAATCAAGACAACAAAACAGATCCCATTAAGATGGAAGAATAGGAAAACTTTTGAGAAGCATCTGGGGTTTATCATCTCTCCAGGTGAAACTTCAGACCGCTCAGTAGCCAAGGTAGAAACCAGGTTGTTTTCATGCCTTTCTAAAGGACAACAGGAAATCTGGGTCTACCATGAGTTGGTAAGAGGGATTGTTCCAGAGCTGCAATTGATGTTTTTCCCCCTCTCTGACCCACATCCCCATTAGAGTGTTGTGATTAAACAATGCACAATAAATAGGATAATAAAGGAGACGGTTTGATACTGAGGGAGAGTTTTATTGCAGGAGAAGAATACAGCAAGAGTGTCTGGTTCCTCACTAAGCTGACTGGACATGGTTAAGAAGGAGATTTTTTTTCTCCAAGCCATGTTCTTCCCTTGAAAAGATATGATCTTGAAAATGTGTGGTGGCCACAGAGATGGACGAAAATGGGGCGTGGATTGGGTCACTTTTCATCATGGGAAAGATCTGGGTCATTCTGGCAATCAGAAGGACTAAGACTTCCCAAGTTTGATGCCTTCTAGATAAACCGGACAACGATTCCCATCAGGGTCGATCCACAACCCATTCTCCCCAAGTTGGAGAAGCCACACTTCAACTTCTAAAAAGGGACAAGGGAGCTGCCCGTTTTCAGCTTTTCAGAAATGCCAGGTTCTCTGTGGCCACCTGCTGTATCTTCACTCCTCTGGGAGGTCCACCTGAGTTCACCAAGGATTACGGAAGCTCCTGGAGGGGAAGTTGCGCCTGGCTCCGTAGCCCAGCCTGTAGCTCCAAGGTTCATAGCAGCTTCCTCTGCGGGTGTATCGGTAACCATAACTACAAGGTGATGTGGAACATGTGTTTAAACCCCCGGAACCATAGCCGTATGGCTCATAGCCATTGTTGTAACAGTTGCCTGGATCACAGTAGCTGGTCCCACTGCCATAACCATATTGGGGAGAGCAAGGAGCATAACATGGTGGATAACACGAGAGAAAGTATGGTTGATAAGGATCATAGGAGTCTGGTTGAATGTAGAAGCTCATGTTCCTGGAAGTAGAGGTAGATCTGCAAAGACAGGATTCCATACCAAGTGAGTGTCATATTTTTTATCATTTCCTTTCTGAACACCACCCACAAACTCTTTGGATCGAAGAGATAGAAGGGCAGAAATAGACTGTGGTCAAATCTTGACCGAGAAAAACCAACTGGACTTCTGGAGACAACGGCAGATGAGAACTCCAAGAAGTATATCCCATGACTTAGAGCAGTGGTTCTCAACCTGTGGACCCTTGGGGGGGGGTGATGTCTTCACAGGGGGTCCTCAAAGTCTTGAAGAAATGTTATGATTTAAATCTTACGTCTTGGGGGGTCCATGGCCATGATCTGTAGTCACAAAAGGTATTTAAAGGGGGCTGTGGTGAAGACAGATTGAGAACCACTGACTTAATCTTCCCCATGACTTAGCATGAGGAAACTGGTATGCTTTCTGTGGGTGATACAGAGCTGTCAAGAGCATGACTGTATGGTTGTGTCAAGTCATCCCATGTATGATTCATTCAATAAACAGGTTATGCAAATGTAGTTGATGGATCTCATCCTGAGCAGCCTTAATTTAATTGCTAACTTGGTCAGACCTCCTTATTGCCTGCTCCCAATCACACCTCCAAGATTTAAAGTTGCCCTTTAAGAAATGCATTGGTGCCTTCCCCTTTTTCCAAAGAATAGTGGCATTGCACAAATTCTGCACTAGAGGTTCATTGGCAAATCCCAGATAGATCTTCTCCTTCTTGACTAGAGAGGTAGCCATACACACAGCTTGGCTATTGTGCTCAATTGCTTTGGGGCGTTTGTTATCATGGAGATCTTTGTTCTGCTTGGCCACTCTCTCTTCCCAACTCTTTGTCTTGGCGGGCCAAATGGGCAAAACAAGGACTAAATTGACTAGAAGAATCCCATTGAACTTTAGACAAAATTGGGTCTGTTTGGGGGACACGAGGCCCCCCCCCGCCCATTTTTTAATATTTAATTTGGTATTCCTACAACCCAAGAACTCATAGATGGAGCCAGTTGAACGTGTTTTTTGGCAACAGTTCCAAAAATAGGCATAAGGCGGCTTTTTTTTTTTTTTTTGGAAACGACATGTATTTTCATGAAATCCTTGAAGGAAGGAAGGGATGATTCTAACCAAGAAGCATTTTTTTTTAATGTTGCAAACTAACCAGATGCTGGAAAACAACCCAGACCGGTTACGCAGACTTTCCAAAAGCAATGGAAGGAGGGGGGAAAGCCCTCAAAAGCCATTTAGAAAAATGGTGGACGATTCAGTTTAATCCCCTAGAAAGTTTGTGATGTCTCAATGGCTTTGCACATCTATTACAATTTCACTCTATATTCAGGTCACTCCAATCGGCCCATCTATAAATAAATGAAGTCCCCCCCCACCCCAGAACTGCAAAAAATAAAAACAAAAATCTGAGGATATGAAATGGCTTCTTGACAAATCAGGCTAATAATTTTACATTTACCCTCTGAATATTCAAGACTGATTTTTTTTTTTAGTCTTTACATCATTTTTAATCATGACAACGACTATTTACCAGGCTGTTTTTTTCAGCTATGGTCCATGTCCTTCAAGCCCCCATATTCAAAAATTTCCACCTGGGTTAATGTTCAGAAGATAATATTTTATTAAAGAGACATAACAATCCGACAGTAATTAAAATATACGAAGGAAATCAAGCCTAGCTGTGTTTGATTTCTCATCTCACAGACACAATTACCCATTTGTCTTGGCAGAACTTTTCTCTTTGTCTTCTTCTTCTCCTTTTTCTTTTAACTTACAATTAAAATTTGAATTCCCAGCTTGGATTTCCTGGTGGTCTCCAGATCGGTCCTCCAATCCAGCCCTATGATTCTATGTTCTATTTGATAATTGTTAGGTGCTGCCCTCTATAGGACTGGATTAGTCAATGCAGCTTTCTGTATCCGTGAATTACATTCTGCTTAAAACCAAAGAATTTTTACTCATCTCATGGAGTGAATTTTTTGGGGTTAAAATCCTAAACATTTCTACCTTGAAGAGCACCTTGGGTGAATTAAAGGATCTGCCTTCTGAAAAAAGAAATATTTAAACGCAGACGCAGTGAATCTGTCCTATGGCGAATGGAAAGCGGAGTCTCCAGACATTTTTATTTTCTTTTGCAAAGATACACAGAAAAGCAGTGCACTGCATTGTGTTGCACAACTGAAAGCTCCTGAAGAAGGGAAAAAGCTTGAAAGAGAGAAGGACGGGGGGGGGGGAATTAACCCTCGTTAATAAAAGTGCTTTGCCCTCCCAAAAGTTGAAGATATTTCTGGGAAAACTTGTTAAAAACTTGTCCGAACCGATAGATGGGAAAAATAGGAAGAATAGGAAGCCCAGTAAAGCAGATATATATATTATTTTTTGCTAAAGAAATGAATCAAATGGACTTACCAGCTTCAGCGCTGAGAGATGAATTTTTTTTAAGCAAAAGAGGTTTAGCGTCCTTATATGTCTTTCCTGGGAGCCTAAGGGGGGGGATATGAAACACGCTTTGCTATTTAATTAGCTGGCAACCATTTAAAAAAAAAGTATTCTGAAAAAAAAACTCTTGCAATTATTTTCCTTGGCAGTCAAAATGAAGAGCTGATCTGCCAATTTCTCCCATCACCCCAGGAAAATTTAATGGTCAATAATAATAATAATATGCAAACGATTAAATAGAAAGGGGGGGAGAAAAAAGAAACTTCTTCAGCAGCAGCAGCAGAGGGCAAAAAAAGTATGGGCAGAAAACGTGATTTAATTAGATAATGGTTGATCATTTTAAGTGCTGGGTTTTTATTTTTATTTTTAAATCGCACTCCCATTTCTGATCTTTCACCCTTTGAATGCGAAAGGCAAAATGAACGAAGAAAACATATTTTAACTTTGAAAGATATTGAAGAATATTTTTTTGAACAATGGACCAAGACGTTAATTTTAACAGTGTGTACTATTACAGAGAGACTGTGTTTAAAACAGATTTTATGGAAGAAGAACAAGGGCCCCCTGCTTGAGCAGGGGGTTGGACTAGATGACCTCCAAGGCCCCTTCCAATTCTGTTACTCTGTTATTATCTGACAAAACTGAGAATGATAGAATAATAATGAAGAAGGAGGAGAAGGAGAAGGAGAAGGAGAAGAAGAAGAAGAAGAAGAAGAAGAAGAAGAAGAAGAAGAAGAAGAAGAAGAAGAAGAAGAAGAAGAAGAAGAAGAAGAAGAAGAAGAAAGGAGGAAAAAAGGAGGAAAGAAGCAGGATGAGGAGGATGAGGAAGAGGAGGAGGAGAGCAGAAGGAGAAGGAGACCTGGAAGAAAAAGGAAATATGGATCCCTCTGTATTGAGGTCTCCTGCTCTGCGTCCCTCCACCTTCTCACCAGAAATTGGTTCCTGTGCTTGGAGTGGAGATGTTGTGTCTCCCCAAAGATTGGGTCTGGGAGATATTC
Organism: Crotalus tigris; assembly: GCF_016545835.1. Taxonomy (NCBI): domain Eukaryota; kingdom Metazoa; phylum Chordata; class Lepidosauria; order Squamata; family Viperidae; genus Crotalus; species Crotalus tigris. The sequence goes on from NW_024097591.1 coordinate 2,949,356, forward strand.
CTAGGCATATACCCCAGCTGGGTATCAGATTTCACTTGATAATGAAAGGAAGTTGCTCACAAGCCAGGCATCTTTCCGCATTCAGATGTCAACAAATCTTAGAACAGGTCCATCAAGAACTCTCTTTATCTTTTGACTCAGCTGGCTTATCTGCCACCATTATCATTTGCAGAGAACGAGATGGCTGATTGTTTCCATCAGCAGCTACTTTTCTCCTTTGCTACAACTCCCCAACCTTTGGAACGCATCGTTCTATCTTGATTTGAGGAACCGAAGCTCTCAGAGACTTGGGTAGCCCAAACTAAATCCCAAAACACGAGGGGATTCTTCTTCATTCAGAAAAAAAAACAACCATCCATCAATAGACACATAGAGATAAACTACATTTACATGCCATTCAAAAGAGAGAATTTAAAAAAAAACTATGAAGAAAACAAAAAAACTAGAATACATACTCTCCAACAGCCAACACCCAGATAAGCAGGGATTAATACCAGTCAAACAAGCAGAAAACAATACCCTGATCAAGGAACTATCAAGGAAAAACATCACACCTCCATCAACACAGGCAGGGCAAGCTACTGTAGATCATCAGGGAGAAAACCCCACACTCCCTCGCACTGATTATGTTACCCAGTAGATTAATGGGATATCTGCAAGCAAACAACCAAGCTCAACCCTAATTTACTGATAGTATCTTTTACTGCAATCTTCCCTCTTCTTTTCTTCCTCAATCAATCAATCAATCAATCAATCAATCAATCAGAATAGAGTGGGAAGAGACCTTGGAGGTCTTCTAGTCCAATCACCTGTTCAAGCAGGAGACCCTATATCTTTTCACATTGATGGTTGTCCAGGCTCTTCTTGAAAACCTCCAGTGATGGAGCACCCACAACTTCTAGTGGCAAGCCGTTCCACTGGTTAATTGTCCTCACTGTTAGGAAGCTTCTCCTTAATTCCAGGTTGCTTCTCTCCTTGATTAGTTTCCATTCGTTGCTTCCTGTCTTGCCTTCTTGTCCTTGTCATTGTTTCTGGTCTTGCCTTCTCCCTCCATCTTTTTATCCATCCATCCATCCATCCACCTCCTGCCAAAGACTTCCTTCTTAGCAGCGAGAAAAAAAACCCCATAAACTCACTGCAGGTAAAAGACTTGGGGTAGGGGACATCTGTATTATTTATCCTGTCAATTAGAGGATGCTGGTCTTTATTGATCAGGTTTTATTCACTCCATCCTGAGCAAAGGTTGATCAAAGCAATGATGTTTCTTTGCTTGGATTGATGTCCTTAACCAACATCCCTCTTAGCCCTCCTTTGGATACAGCGCCTCAATTGTCTTCACCTTGCAGCATTTTAGAAGATCTTCCTTGGAAAAGAAAACCACTTGCGGACCAGGCCTATCAACATTCAAACACCTGGCCAGATTCACACCACAAATTAAACCAGGGTTAGCCAAGCCACTGTTTGGGGAACAAACTGCATCTGTCCAAGTTTGCTGGCCAAAAAAGCTAAGCCATAATCTCTGCTTTATCTAATTTCTACTCTATCAAATGCTTCCCCCCCTCTCTTAACATAGATTTTTTTGGGGATGGCGGTACAATGTGAGTATGCCTCCAATCTGATGGAATTTAAGCAGGGGAGCACCTGGGAACTACATTAAAAGATTAAAAGAAGAAGCAGAACAGCCTGCAGCTTTGGCCCCAAATATATTGGGAGAAACTGGTTTTTATTGCCAAGGCAGTATTTCGTCTGCGAAGGAAACAGACCACGCTAATTATATTTATAATGGTCTCAGAAGGGAGAGGCAAACACAGAGAAGGCCAATGGATGTGAATCACAATATAACAAAGTGGGAAGATCAGACGCGACAAATTGAAGGAGAACAGCAGAATATAACCTTAATTAGTCTCTGGACCGGTTTATGAAGTTGTAGCCCTCAGATCCAAAGCAAGGTGGTGGAAACTGGAACAATTTCCTACATCGAATTGATTTAGCTGTCCCTCTCCTGGAATAACCAAATTGATTTTTGGACCTGAAGTTTAAAAAATTAAACAGGGGGATTAAAAATTGGGGGGAAACTGAAGAAGTGATTTAGGGAAGAAAACCAATCAACTAGCCTAGGCAGAGAATAATATGTTTGCTTCGTCGTTCTGACTTTGTGTGTGTTGTGACTTCCTTGGATTTGTGATTCATTTTAAATTCAGTTGCAGGTTAAGCAATGTGAGTGTGTAAATTCTCGTTAACAATGAACAACCTGCTCTCCTCTCCTGATGCCAAATTATTACCAGATTAAGTAATTTTTTTTATGAGTCAAAGGGACACTTACGGGCAGGCCAAGGGCAGGATCTAGCTGAAATTAACGTTAATGAGAAATGAGTTAAAAATAAATTATAGGTATCCTATCCATTCATCGCTGCTAATATGTTTGCAAAATAATTTCTCCAATCCTTCATACCTTGGAGTGAGCTTACAAAGTTGCTTGGACAAAATATGCTATGGAAGGAAGCGTAAACTAGTCTTTTCTCTTCAAAAAGGATCAGAGAAGTGACTGAAATGAAAAGCAGAGGGCTGATTGAATCGATCGAGGTTGATTCGATCCACCCGGACGATCCAAACGCCAAATTGATTTGAATTTCCTGAGCCCAGATTGAGCACATGATCCGAATCCTATAAGCATGTTAATTTGGACCTGAGTCAATCTTCCCATCCCTTGTCCACCAAATCAAGAGTGTTCTGATTTTATCAGATGTCTAATTAAAGTTAAAATTGGAAATGACAAAAGAAACAAAATGAGATTTCTAAGACATTGGCCAATTCATGACCACAGGAGTCTCTGTGGTCTAGAAATCCCATCCAGTTCTCATCTAGAAACCCATCAGAGCTTGTCAGAGAACATTTGCATGGGAACTATGGTTTACAGGAAACCAGGATGGGATTAAATTAAGCAATGGAGGATCCTTCAAGTCCATGGCAATGTTCTTATTTCTAGCTTAAAACCTTGGTTGTTGTATTTTTTTTAAAAAAAAAAATAGTGCTGTTTTACTTCCTGCTCGTTCATCAAAGCTTTAGGGTGACATTTGAGTCGGCATTTGAGTCATTGTATCAGAAGAATAAATTAAGAAGAACTTGTTATTAATTAGATTTCTAAACCCTGAAATCAAAGAAGGGACCTTGTGAAGATGCACCGTGAAGTGCTCACATCCGTCCATAAAGTAAGTTTGGATCAGCTTTGATGATGCCGCTGGATTTTCCAAAGTTGCCCAAATAGGATCTTCAGATGATTTTCTTGTCCAATCAGATGGAGCTAAAGGAGATTATTCATGGGAATTCCACTTAGCAATTCCATCTGAATTGATGGCTTGGATAAAATTAGGTTAACTCATTCCCTTCTAATCACCTAACCTAATAATTATAACAGTGTATTGGTCAAAACACACTGAGGTGTTTTTATACAAACTGTGATGTAAACCATGGCTTATGAGGCCACAGGTCATGTAATGCACTGTGTCAAACTCAAATAAAGCATGTTATGCTTAGTGTGATATGTCAAGAAGGCCACTACATCAGCTAAATTAAAAATCTGGAGAGCTACCAAGGAGATTGTATTCAGCCACACAGTGGGGGCATCTTGGTGGCCACCATAAGAAATGTTGGACTAGATTTGAACCACCAGAGAGATTGTATTCAACCACACGGTGATGGCATCTTTGTGGCCATCATAGGAACTGTTGGACTAGATTGACCTTCAACAATATGTCGATCTTCAGTTGTTCTTCAACCAGTGGAACTGCTTCCCTGCAGAAGCCGTGGGTACTCCATCACTGGAGGATGTTAAGAAGAGACTGGACAGCCATTTGTCTGGAATGGTATAGGGTCTCCTGCTTGAGCAAGGGGTTGGACTAGAAGACTTCCAAGGTTCCTTCCAATTCCGTATTCTCTTCCGGTGTTAGGTCCACCAAGTCTGGTGTGGGATGAACATTCTGATGAAACTTCCAAACAGCTATGAAATTAAATCCAGTCATAAGCTCACTCATTTGAAAGGCAGTTTGAAGGTGTTAGCTAGCATCATGCTGACTTTACATCAAGATGCTTTTGATAAACTAATGGCTTCAAAGAAGGGGGAAAAAACAAACAATTAAAGCAATTAGGATGTTACTTGCTTAACATATCAAGATTTATAATTAATTGAGATTAGAAAACCCAACACACTAGAGCTGCCTCATGATCAGAGAAGTATAAAAGGAGAAGTCACACAACAGAGCTTCAACAGCTTTACTTGAGCTTCAGACCTTCTGATATCCAAGTAAGTTCTTCTAGGGAGTCTTCTTTCTTAAGACTTCACCTCTTCTCTTATGCTCTTCTTTGCTTATGTGGGCCTTTAGAGCGTTGCCTCAATTCTCAGCTGTCCTTCTTTAAGACATCTCCTCTTGCGTCTGTTTGTGGAACTTCTCAAAATGAACAAGTGGTCCATCTTGAGAAATTGGGTGGCCTTCTGTAGATGGAACGCATGAATTTCCACCAGGATATTTGATTAGACCCCTTCTAAATCCTTGGATGGTGGCTGAGGAATTTGGGGAGTTGGTGTCCACCTCTTAGGTTTGGAGGAATGACAGAAGTCGGAAAGTTCTTGTGGAGGAATGAATGAGGGCATGATTCTTCCTTCTGAGATCATTCCTCTAGTCAACAAGGATTCTTATGAGCTGAAAGTGACCTCATTTCATTGTTTTGTGTCTCGTTTCAGATCTACCCATCTTCTTCTAAGCAAGATGCCCTACTATCCAAACCAGTCCTGTTATGATCCATGTCGTCCCAGACATTTCTCCTCTGGAAGTAGCCTCAGTGGCTCCAAGTATAGAACCCGCCGGAGCAGTGGAAGCTGTTATGGGAATTACGGCCGGGGTATCCGCTACTGCCCCCCTTGTGGTTACGGTTATCAAGGCCCATCCTATGGAGGTATCTGCTACCAGCCTGTAGGTTATGACCACGTTTATGGTTACGGCAACAGATACTGCCCACCTCTGAGCTATGGGGGCTACGGTTCCAGAGGCTGCGGTTCCGGAGGCTACGGTTCTGGAGGCTACGGTTCTGGAGGCTACAACTATGGATGTCAATATGGTGGTCTGTATGGCCGTCGCCAATCCATCTCCTACGACCCCTTTTATAGGCCTAGGTATCAATATGGATCCAGGCGCGGCAGCTTCTGTGGACCCTGCTAAGCTCCGAAGAATCCATGAAGATGTTGCATGCCAGGGTGGCTTTCCAAAAGGCCAAGTCTTCAGAGGTTCCTGAAGGAATTTTGGATGGCTTGGCGCTTCTTGAAAGCCACCCCATCATCTGCTTTTTTCCCCCCCACCAAATCTCCATCCTTCAAGGACCTGCTGACCCACCCTTAAGGGTATGTGCGAAAATATTTGATCTCCTTTTGATCACCCACCTGGTCTGCACAATCCGTCTTGAAGCTTACTTGTTTCTGCTCCGGAATGAATCAAGACGGGGCATAAAATAAAGCTTGCTTTGCATGACAGTTTTGGTCTTCTCGTTTTGTGATGGGATCCAAGTCTGCTATCAGGTTCTCACTCCAGAGTGAAAGTAACAGAATGACACAGTTGGGAGGGACCTTGGGGGTTTTCTAGTCCAGCCCCCTGCTCAAGCAGGAGACCCTATACCATTTCAGATAGATGGCTGTCCAAGGAGGAGGAGGATGACTATGGGGTCCTTGGTGCCCTCTGAGCCTGGTTGATTTCTTGCAGACATTTCATGACCCAGCTAGGGAACATCTTGTGGAGAGGAGGAGGAGGAGGAGGAGGAGGAGGAGGATGACGACTATAGGGTCCTTGGTGCCCCCTGAGCCTGGTTGATTTCTTGCAGACATTTCATGACCCAGCTAGGGAACATCTTGTGGAGAGGAGGAGGAGGAGGAGGAGGAGGAGGAGGAGGAGGAGGAGGAGGAGGAGGAGGAGGACGACGACGACGACGACTATAGGGTCCTTGGTGCCCTCTGAGCCTGGTTGATTTCTTGCAGACATTTCATGACCCAACTAGGGAACATCATCAATGCTAGAAGGGACAATGTATCGAGAGCAAATCCTACTCTTTTCTAACACTGATGCTGTTATCTATCTGGGTTATGAAACATCTGCAAGAAAGAAAAAAAAAACCCAGCTCAGAGAGCACCAAGGACTCCCACCGCTCATCTCCCAAAACCTGGTGGATCTCTAGCCCTTCCTCACAAAATTGTGACAAGCCATTCTCCCAAAGGTGGCCACGAACATGGTTTTCAAGAGGAGGAGACCACCATGTAGGGATTTGGAGAGACTGAGTTCAATTCCAGAGCCCCCGCTTGGGAATAACGTGAACTCCAGTTTAACCGACATGCTGCTGAGAATTTCCATGGGAATGAAGGCCCTAGATTGTGGCCTGAAATGCAAATGGTTCATGCTGAATTCGCAATGGGTATCAAGCAATTTCCATACAAAACAGATCAACAAAAACTGGAAATGTGTGCTCAAATGCTGTTAGTAACACCTATTTTTTCCCTATATTTTTTTACCTACCCATCTAAATCACCATCTAAGTAAAACATCTATAGTGAGGTATCAGACTGACATCTGGTGGATTCTCCCTATATTTCCAGATTTAGTTCTGATTATTTTAAAGGTATTTCGCAGATGTACCATACTTGGCAAACACCACTAGGGGGCAGCGGCAGACAGAAAGAGACTTTAAAGGGAAGTCCCTAGTCCTCAGGATAGTTAAGATTTTGGAGGAAACGCTCCAAACTGAGCATTTGAGATGCGGACTAAAAGAATTAAGGTTCACTGGACTTTTTACATGAGTTGTGGGATTGCACTTTTAAGCAATTAAGTTTGTGTGTTTGTGTGTGTGTGTCTCCCTTTCAATTTTCAGCCATTTGCAGCACAGTTTCCCACATTTTGCCCTAACTGAAACACTGGATAATAACAACAAGGCATATACTATGGAACTATAACACAAAACTGGATGAAAAACTGCTCCTTCATTTTGACATGGGTTTCTAGTCCTTATGGTTGACAATCCCAGCCTCGGCTCAAAGACCTTTGCACCTGTCATGCTGCCTACAACTTCTCACCTTGGGGGACTTTCTCGTGAGGTCCAACCCAGATCTGTCTCTTCGCCATTTCTCCACTTCCTGCTCTGCAAAATAACTTCCTCAAATATCTTGTGACGCTTTTTTTTCTTCTTCTTGTAGGTGCTGCAAATCTCAGCACTAAAAAAAAAAAAAAATGCAAAAGAAATGGGCAAATTGACTGGGCCACGAATCCACTGTGTGTATCTCAAGACTGGGTTTTGGTTCCTGCTGAAGTTTGCAATCCGAAATACCGGTTGCAGCCTTCGAGCTGGCAACCTGCTTTAATTCTGGTTTCTGTAAATATTATTTGGACAGCGAAAGTCGGTTTCTCATATGCAACCGGAGACAAGATGCTTCTTGTCCCAAAATGTTGGGCAACGGATGCTCAGCTGGACCAGGCCTAGCTAAACCAACCCTCCGGTTTACAATGTCCTCACAGGTGAAAAAGCAGACCTACAGATGTCTTGGGTGTATTTTATCCAGCTGTTGACATTTATTTCCTGACAGTGAGAATAATCAACCAGTGGACCAGAGGTTGTGGGAGCTTCATCACTGGAAGCTTTCAAGAAAAGTCTGGACTTCCATCTGTCAAAAGTAGTACAGGGTCTCCTGTTTGGGCAGGGGGCTGGACTAGATGACCTCCAAGGTCCCTTCCAACTCTGTTATTTTAAATTCTATTCTATTCTATTCTATTCTATTCTATTCTATTCTATTCTATTCTTCATTCCATTATTCTATTCTATTCTATTCTATTCTATTCTATTCTATTCTATTCTATTCTATTCCTTATTCTATTCTATTCTATTCTATTCTATTCTATTCTATTCTATTCTATTCTATTCTATTCTATTCTATTCTATTCTATTCTTCATTCCATTATTCTATTCTATTCTATTCTATTCTATTCTATTCTATTCTATTCTATTTTTCATTCCATTATTCTATTCTTCATTCCATTATTCTATTCTATTCTATTCTATTCTATTCTATTCTATTCTATTCTATTCTATTCTATTCTATTCTATTTTCTATTTTCTATTCCATTCTTTCTTAATGAAGATTTTTATGGCTACTCCTCACTCTCAGTGGCTCTGAGCGGCAAGGACTGACAGAGAGAATAGATCAAGTTTTTCTAGCTTAGGTTTCAAACTCTCCCCCTTTGCAATTGTTTTCTGCCCCAAATTTAAATGTTCAATGAAGTTCCTTCCACGGGGTGACCTGCACATCTTTTCTGTGGTTCCAGCTCAGCAAGGTTGGGTCTATAAGCAGTCCTCCATTTACAACGATTTGTTTGGTGACCGACTGGATGCACGTCAGTATTTACAGTGCCTTCGTAACTTTCAACCAAGAGTTGAAATCTGGCTGATTGGAGAAGGAAGCAGGAATGGAGTAATCCCGGGTGTTGCTGCTCGATCAGTGAGTAGAAATTATAGGCTATTTTCCCCTGGGCTGATCACAGCCGCCGCCTCTCCCCTTTGATATTGCTGAGTCCTGAAAGTGTACTCCCTTTCTTCAGAAACCTTATCTGTGTTTTACATGCTCCCTGACTTAAAGATGACATGATAGGAGGCTGTGAAAATGAGAGAAACAACAACAGGGAAGGCCCTGAGTTGCGTGCTGCAAGACACAAAGTTTTGAATCAGAATGGAGCTGGAAGGGACCTTGAAGGTCTTCTAGTCCAACCCCCTGCTCAAACAGGAAACCTTACACCATTTCAGACAAGGGGCTGTCCAATCTCCTCTTAAGAACCTCCAGTGATGGAGCACCCACAAGGTCTGGAGGCAACTTCTGTTCCACTGGTTGATTGTTCTCACTGTTAGGAAGTTTCTCCTTAATTCCAGGTTGCTTCTCTCCTTGGTTAGTTTCCATCTGTTGTTTCTTGTCTTGCCTTCAGCTGCTTTGGAAAATAAGTTGACCCCCACTTCTTTGTGGCAGCCCCTCAAATACTGGAATATTGCTATCATGTCCTCCCTGGTCCCAGTTTTTGCAACCGTCCTTCATATGTTTTAGTCTCCAGGCCTTTAATCATCTTAGTTGCTCTTCTCTGCACTTTTTCCAAAGTCTCAACATCTTTTTTTTGTAACGTGGTGACCAAAACTGGATGGAGTATTCCAGTCACATCTCCTAATTCTTCACTCGCCAAGCCAGCATCATCAGATCCTTGTACATACAGAAAGTCAGGGTTAGGAAGGACTTTAGTTAAACCCTGCTCAGGAGAAGAATCCACTCTAAGGCCTGATGGAAGGTAAGGTGGAGCCTTCACCTTCTACCTTCCACCATTACCAATTTTGATGGACACTGTCAAGAAAGGTCCTACTAAATCCAGACCAAGTTCATCCTTGCTTAGATTTCTGAGGTCACTCAAGGTTAAGACCTTCACATCCCACCAACGTGTAGGTAGAGCAATGTTGTGATTGCCATCCCTCCATATCTTTTAGATGGTAGACTGGTTAATTTGCTTTATAGACAAAGATAATGAGCCAGCTTTGCTGAGTCTACGATATCCACTGAGTAGATTTTTGGACCTCTGCAGGAAAAACATGACCTCATGACCTTGCTTCTCATCTTGACACAAAGGGAAAGACTGGACCCTTGGTAGAAATACAGCCACAATCCAACTAACTCTCTTTCCCAGTTCGCAAAACATCTTTGTGAGGCCTATTACAGAAGATCAAGTTTGGGAGAACTTGCCATCTCAGAGTGGACAATTTCATTGTAGTGGGTCATCTAAGAACTGGCCAAATCAGACACACTTTAGATAATCTTCCAACAGTTTTGTATCACTCCCAATCCTAGAGTCCAAATCTTTTCCAACAGTTCAGTGCTGAGAACGTATTTTGAGATTCCTCACTTACAACATCACCCAAAATTTCAGCATGACACCCCAATAGGAGGGGACAATCCAGGCCAGACAGGAGGCACCCATGTAATGAAGGAGACCTAAATTTGCTTTGTCTGGTTGTCACGCCAATGAAGTGGGGGGAAAATGACGCATGGCTCTTCAACGTATCGTGGTGTTAGACCATTAGAACACAAAATCTCATGCTAGTTCGTCAATAGAGCAATTTGGATGTCTTGCGTGGACAGCAGGTTTGAAATGATCTGTAATTTCAGGGTTCGTCATGCTCTCAAGAGAAGGTATAAAATGTCCTTTACCAGATATTTGTAGCATTGTCACCAACTTACCAGCGACTCCATTCAGATCTTCTCCTAGGAGAATTTGGTAAGTCCATTTGGATTCATGAAGCATGTGTGGTTCATTCTAGTTCAGGGAGATTCCATCCATCCTTTACAGAGAGACCCCAAATGGTGGATGTGTCATCTTGAACAGCTGATGTTGTATTTTGGGCTATTTCATCAGGATTGTTCTTGTTTAAAGGGGTCTAGAGTAGTGAAGTCCCCATCAAGTCCAGATGACTTAGAACATAGAATACAGAACATAGAACGACAGAGCTGGAAGAGACCTTGAAGGTCATCTGGTCCAACTCCTTGCACAAACAAGAGAGGATACCATTTCAGACAAATGGCTGTCCAGTCTCTTCTTGAAAACGTCCATCGATGGAGCACCTGAAGGAAAGGCTTTCCACTGGTTGATTGTTCTCACCGTTAGAAAATTTCTCCTTAGTTCTAGGTTGCTTCTCTCCTTGATTAGGATCCATCCATGGAATGGGTTTTCCATCCATCCATTCCCTTCCCCCCTTCCCAAACTTCAACTGTGTCGTTGTCTCCTCATCTCCATGGGTCTGACCTCCAACATCAGCAGGAGGTCTTAGGAGACTCTTGGGAAATCTTAGGATACTCTTCATGACAAGATGAAAACAATATGGCATGTAGCTGCCAAGAAATCCTGGACTTTATTTGGATACTTGAGTTGTGGTTGAAAAAAAAATCCATATCCATATTTTGCCCTCATTCTCATTTTTGGACCACAGATGATCCAGTGATGTAGGAGAAAGGAAATAGGTGGGTTTGAAACTTTAAGGCTGGAGATATCTAAATGGAATATTGAGTCAACACATCGTTTGGGGCTGGGTGTTCCTGTTTCATTGTGGAGGGGAGCAGGCTTTGAGGTTCACTTCTTCAAGGATGGGGCAGTCTCAGTGCCACATTTGACCTCCAGCTGTATCCATGGCCTACAATTCTTTCTTACAATATGAGGTGCTTCTGAGTAAGCCCTGGCACTGGGGCAAAAATGTAGCCACTCTGTGTTTTGGTTGGGTGTTTCTGAAGAGAGACTCACCTTCCCCGGAGGCCACGGGAGAAAGACTTAATAAGATCTCAGCTGCTATTTGCCCACAAGTCTTGTACTCTGCAATTTCCCACGCTCTTTTACATGATCCCTTGTAATCTTTGTTTAATAGGCTTGGTTATGTCCTGGTATGGCCTATCGTTCATGGGAAGGCCCTCCCAGTGTCCTTGAGAGGGCTTTCTTCACCTCTCCAAAGAGTGGAGAACTTTGGCGTTCATGAGAACTTCCCTAGCTAGCTTCTGTCGTTAGAGACTTCTCTGGCAAGCTTCTCCCATTTCCTTGACATGAAGTTCCAGAAATTCTAGAATCCCAGACATGAACTTTGGGCCCAGAGCTTTGCAAATACCTTAATAATTATGCCAAAGAATGAAAATTAAAGCAAGCATTTAAACTTGGGGGGGGGGGACTTAATGACTTATAAGTCAACTGGCTGGAAATTTAATCACAATATTCATTGGTTTCTTTAATTTCCGGTAATTCTTTGCTTCTCTTCAGAAGTATCTCACATATGGCTTTCCCCAAATCATCTGACATGCTGCATTAAGCAGGATTTGTATGTCCTTGGCCTGGGGCCCATCTTCTTAACAAGCATTGAAGTAGCAGCTTGTTTGTTTGTTTTCCCTCTCCCGTTCTTCCGAAACAGCCACCCCTCCCTCCCCAGGCAAAGCTCCCCACAGATTTCACCATAAGCAACATCAGCTGGTCATGGGGAGTGAGGTCTACCTGCCTCCAATTTTGCCAGCGAGTCCCCGAAACTGAGCTCTGGTTGCCGTGCTGCAAGCTGGAGTTTGGACATCGTCTTTGGCACCGTAACAGGGGCAGTTTCAGTTGTTGCAAGACCAGCAATTCTTCAGGGCGTAACAGCTCTGGATTGATGTAACCCACTGTAGATAACCCAACAGATGCCAAATGGTCAGAGAAGTAAACAAACTGAAAACGATTTGATCATTCGTTTTCATCTCTCCTCCTGTCCTCTCATTAAGAAAGGCCTGTGTGGGAGGGGGGTTGGCGCTCCCATCTCCCACCCCGTACGAGGTCAGGAGAACCCTATAAAAGGACTTGACAGCCTGGAGACTTCACACAGTAAGCATCCACTCCCTATCACCTTCTCCGTTCTGTTTCTCCAAGAACCAGGTAAGCTTAATTCAAATCCATCTCTTCCTCAGGAGTTGGGTTGGTTTTTCTCCCTGTCTCTGTTTGCTCCATCATCCATGTAGCTCTGGCTGAGTGCATTGTTCCTGCCCATGAAATTTTTGTGGTGGGGGCTAAGAGATTATATGTCCCAGTGAAGAACATCAAGAGATCCCAGGTGGGTAGGATCAGAAGTCTCTCCAGGAGGTTGAAGTTGGAAGCTTCAGGATCTCCAGATCTTTTCATTCCCATTTGTCCTGACTCTGATTTCATCCATCAAATCAAATCAAGCTTTATCATGGTTCTAGATCATCATAAGGAGATGGGGTACATTCATTATCAAGCAAGTAAAATAACGTAAGAAGAGACATGGAAGGTATCCAAGATAGAAGGAAGTGAAAATCTAAGAGAAAAGATGGAGGTGTTAGAAGAGCCAAAAAAAAAATCTAGTTTATCATCATCAGATTAATTTGGAGTGACTTCTAATCAGTTTCTACTGTGGGGTCCTTGGTAGTTTTCTTGCAGATGTTTCATGACCCAACTAGGCAATATCATCAGTGCTAGGAGGGAGTAGGGTTTGCAAGGAGAAGGAGAAGGAAGAGAAGAAGAAGAGGAAGAGGGAAGGAAGGAAGGAAGGAAGGAAGGAAGGAAGGAAGGAAGGAAGGAAGGAAGGAGAACAAACGAAGGGAAAGGAGAAGACAAGGAGATTTTTGGTGCTATCTGGGCTCGGTTGTTTCCTTGCAGACGTTTCATGACCCAACTAGATAACATCATCAGTGCTAGGAGAGAGTAGGGTTTCTTCTTCTTTTTTTATACTAGTGGCTTGCCTTCTCAGTGTTGATGGGAGTGTAGTTTTCTCCTTGGTAAGTCCTTGATTAGGTTGTTGTTTACTGTCTGATTATTAATCCTCTAACTTCCCTTCCCATTTTAAGTAACTTCTTACTCCTTCCATCTTAGTCTCCACTGCTGTTTTTTTTTTTTTTTTGCATTGCCTGCCTTCCAGATCACCCCAAGATGTCTTATTGTGGGTCCATCTCCCATGTGCCTTATGCTTCCAATGGATCCTATGCGGTAGTCCCATCGTACGGATCCAGCACCCTCACCGGCCTTGCAGCCAACTACTACACCGGTAGCCACATCAATTGTTCCAGCCAACTCACTGGATCGGAACTCATCATCCAACCTCCGGCTTCAGTGGTGTCCATCCCAGGTCCCATCCTATCCTCCACTTATGATCCTGTCTCGGTGAGCCAAGTGACACCGTGTAGCTACACTCACCCGCTGAACGTAGCCTACGGGGCGTACGGCCGGCTTGGATACTCTGGCTACGGGAACTACGGAGGTTGGAGAAGATACTCCCGGAAGTGCCTGACGTACAACTGAGAACCTTGTGAAGTGTTGAAGCCCACAGGGCAGAACCATCTGGAAATGAAAACAAGATTGCCATCTTTGGTCTATTGTGTTACTCTCGGTGTACGTGATGCTTTCTAAGTTCTTCCTGCCTCAACCTTTCCAGTTTGCACCCATAGTAGAGAGGGTGTGCTTAGCTCCACGGAGCTACTAAAGCTGGAAAGTTCTTCCCTCTTCCCCATTTTGCTCCTCTTTTACTCATTTCAAATACACGGTTGTGTACGGCCGTGACGAAGCCGACAAAGCAATGTTGTCCATTTCTCCCTTGTGTACATTGTTCCTTACCACATGTATTGCCTTCTGATCTTACACTGATCAACCTTTTCATAATAAAGCTTCTTGCAGCATCAGAATTTCTAATTTCTCTCTCTATATATATATGTATATATTAATGTCAGAGTGTCTATGTGCATAATCTGTTGACTGAGATGGACGGCTACAGAAATCAAATCAATAAATTAAATGATCCATCAAGTTATATCAGCCTGATCTCAGATGGGAAAGGAATTCCCTTAATTTAGCTTACCTCTCCACACGGACATAGGGTGTCCCACTTCCACCTTCTAAATACAGGTAGTCCTTGATTTACGACCACGATTGTTGCTAAGTGAGACATTTGGTAAATGAGTTTTCCCCAAGTTGTTAAATGAATCACTGCAGTGGTTCAGTTAGGGACCCGGTCGTTAAGCGAATCTGGCTTCCCCCTTGACTGGGCTGGTCAGAAGGTCATAAAAAGAGGAGCCCGTGACTCCGGGACACTGTGACCGTCATAAATACGAATCACTGGACAAGCGTCCGGATTTTGATCCCGGGACTATGGGGATGCCGCAACGGTTGTAAGTGTGGGAAAGTCAACTTTTCCAGTGCTGTTGTATCTAAATGAACTGTTTCAAGTCTAGCTGTATCCTTGTCTAGAGAGCCTTGTCTTTTACTGCTCACAATCCTGGCTATCTTGACATTATTGAAAAGAAATGGAAGAGACCCAAACTGAGATGCTATGTTTTATTAAGAAGGAAGGGTAAAATAAACCAGAATGAACACCTTCTTACACCTTCCTTCTTAGGAAGGAGAAAAACATGCACAGAGAACACGCCAAACAAATTTTCCTTGGTAGTTTCACGGTGGAGCAAAACTAGAGTTCCCCTTGGCAAAAAAAGTGTTGTCTCCTTCATCCTGTGTGATTCACCAGCAGAAGCACAACAAGCTCAGATTCCTTTCAAGGATGTGTGGACGAAAGAGCTGTGGACCAATAACCACCAGAAAAGCACATGTTTGTTTGGTTTTGGGGGGGGAAAACCAGGATACAAAAGAATACATTCAGGCTAAGAAAAGATGAGGAGTGATGAATGGGGTGAGGAACATCTAGTAGAAGGTTCTGCTGTTGTTCCTTTCAGATCTTCCATCTTCCTCTTTTTTTCGACTGTCCAGGTGAGTTTAGCAGGGGGTGTAGCAAATGCTGCCTCTGTCACCAACAAACCCATAACCAGCACCCAGGCGAGGTTGGCCTCCGAGACTCAGAGGCAACCCTTGGCGGCTAGGAGCACATGGGGTGTTGCCTCCAACGGCGACGGGCTCACAGCTGGCAGACAGGATGGGACCAGGGATGGTGACCACAACTGCAGAGGGCTGGATGGTCACCTCAGATGGTGGGATCTGGTTGATGCAGGAAGGGATGATCCCGGCTAATAGATGTTGGGATACCGGAGAAGAATACAAGCAGTGGAGTAACTTGAGAGTAGATGGAAGAGAACTGTGGAAGCTAAATGCAGGCCAAACATGCCTTAGCCAATCTTCACAAATCCGTTTTTGGTCATGGAGAGTCCGGGTTAACGTAACAGGGGAGGTTGCAGGGGAGAGCACAGATGCTTCCACGGTGACCGAAACGTCCCAAGCGGCCTCCATAGTAGCCACCACCGAAGCGTCCAAAACCTCCAGGGGCACATGGAGTGTTGCCTCCAACAGCGATGGGCTCACAGCTGGCAGACAGGATGGGACCAGGAATGCTGATCAAAACTGCAGGGGGCTGGATGGTCACCTCAGATGGTGGGATCTGGTTGATGCAGGAGGGGATGACTCCGTCCAGGGTGCCCAGGCTTCCTGAAGATTCAGCCGAGGGGAAGGGTGAGAGACCCAAGCCTCTGGGGGGCAGGGCTCCCAAACCAGCAGATCCAAATCCAATGGATGGGATTGAGGCAGAAGATGGGATGGCACAGGATGGTCCACAGAAAGCCATAGTGGTGGAGATGACCTAAAAGAACCCAAGAGAAGAACCATGGTTGAGTAGCATTGCAATTTCCATTCAGAAGACACCTGGTCATGTTCTCCATGGACCAGGTCTCTGTGAGCTTCCAGATCTGTCTCCATCATCCACCCAAAGAGCAGAGAGAGCAATTCTGAAAGCTCCACAAAATTGGGAGAAGACGTCTCTCTTCTTCCAGGAGACTCACCTCAACTCAACTGTACCTGTTTTGGAGGCTAAGAAACTGAGAGGTCCTGGTGAAGCTGTTGAGAAGACAGTCCAAAGCATGGGCTTATATATTCTCAGAGGTCTCCTCCTCCATGGCCCTGATGAAGCCTGGAGCTTTAATTAGGCATTAACAAATTGTATCATCAGCATCACTTATAACAAATTATTTTAATAACCTTGAGGATTCAGGACAAATTTGCCTCTTTAATAACTCCATTTTCAGTTTCTTACAAGCTTACATTTCTGAGTGTTTCCTTCCTTCCTTCCTTCCTTCCTTCCTTCCTTCCTTCCTTCCTTCCTTCCTTCCTTCCTTCCTTCCTTCCTTCCCTCTCCTTCTCCCTTTGCTTCTCTTTCTGTCTTATCCATCCATCCATCCATCTTCCATCGAACCTCCTTTTCTTTTTCCTCTCCAAAAACTATTTTTCTTTTACTTTCTCAGGATTAATCTGGAGATCAACTAACCAGCTTCTCTACAGTTAGTTTTTGCCCATGCTTGCATTTGCCCAATTTCATCTAACCTGGTCATGAAATTCTCCCAGGTTCTCTGCACCGGACCCCAAATTATCCCCCTCGAACCCACAAAACATGGTTTAGATGAAGCAATATTAAGAAGTCAGTCAAAGGAAGATGCCAGTGTAAGTAACATGAGTCAGCACATTGCTCAAAGACAGATTACAAATGTCTTTTTCTGAGCTCATTTGTTTACAGGAACGAGAGCAGGGTGATGCATTTTCCTCTCCCAAAATTAATAATTAAACAGAGCAAACTTCAAAAAAAAAAATCCATTTGTATAAACTTGTGGTAAAGATCTCTGGTTTCAGGCAGGGATAACGCCGAAACCTTTTTCCCTGTGGTTTGTGGTTAGCTTTCAAAAATTATAATTATTAAACCTGCCCAGGATGTTTTGCCTTTTCCAAGCTTTTTTCAAAGATCAAATATTTCTGAAAGCCGAGCTCATCTGAATTCCTTCTACGAAGGGCTAAAGGCTAGTCTGAAAAAATCATCTTTAATTGCCAATTGTCCATCTCTTGGAAGCCCAAGCTGATGTCTCAGCAGCCCATGAGAAAAAGCCGAAACCTGATCTTAAATTGCATGTGACTTTCTAGGTATCATCCACATAGATTTCAGCTGACCTGGATTATTTTTCTACTTCTGTTTTTCTTTTTTCTTTTCTTTTTCTTTTAAAGTGTTGAGCATTATGCTTGCTTAACAAACCCAGTCCAATAAAGGAGAATATTTGTAGCTCGGAGTTGAAATGAGGGGTCGATGGTGCTCTCTGAGCTGGGTGGTTTTCTTGCAGACGTTTTATGACCCAACTAGGGAACATCATCAGTGCTAGAAAGGAGGAGGAGGAGGAGGAGGAGGAGGAGGAGGAGGAGGAGGAGGAGGAGGAGGAGTTGTGGGGTCCTTGGTGCTCTCTGAGCTTGGTGGTTTTCTTGCAGACATTTCATGACCCAACTAGGGAACATCATCAGTGCTAGGACAATAGGGGGTTTGTAAAGAGGAGGAGGAGGAGGAGGGGAGGAGGAGGAGGAAGAAGATGACTGTGGATCCTTGGTGCTCTCTGGTTTTCTTGCAGACTTTTCATGACCCAACTAGGGAACATCATCAGGGTTAGAAGGAAGGGGCATAGCGGAGAGGAGGAGGAGGAGGAGGAGGAGGAGGAGGAGGAGGAGGAGGAGGAGGAGGAGGAAGAGGAGGATTGTGGGGTCCTTGGTGCTCTCTGAGCTGGGTGGTTTCCTTGCAGACGTTTCATGACCCAACTAGGGAACATCATCAGGGTTAGAAGGGAGGAAGAGGAGAAGAAGGAGGAGAAGGAAGAGAAAGAGAACTGTGAGGTCCTTGGTGTTCTCTGAGCTGGGTGGTTTTTTTGCAGACGTTTCATGATCCAACTAGGGAACATCGTCAGGGTTAGACGGAAGGGGTGGTTGTGGAGAGGAGGAGGAGAAGGATGAGGAGGATTGTGGATCTTTGGTGCTCTCTGAGCTTGGTTGGGTTTTTTGCAGACGTTTCATGACCCAACTAGATAACATCATCAGGGCTAGTGATGTTACCTAGTTTGGGTAATGAAATATCTGCAAGAAAACAAACAAGCTCAGACAGAGCCCCAAGGACCCCCCCCCCAACCCAATTCATTTAGGCTGAACAAACTCAGAATCTGGATAATTCAGAGACTCGGTTTATCTTTTTTTTATGAGCCACGTTGGGACCCTCGGCTTGAACCCCCAGCTCTAGGGAAGGAAGCCAGAAAAATCACCTTTCATCTCCTCCCTCGGAAAAGCATTCTTTTGCAATTAACATATTTTAAACGCGGAAGGAAAAAAAATGCCACGCACGGTGGAATGGACTCTTGGCTCCAGGTGAGGCTTGAAATGCCATCCTAAAAGAAACATTATGAAGAAAGAGAAAGAGAGAAATTAAAGGAAGCTGGTAAACTTTGTGATTCACCCAGCTTTGAGATGATGACAATGAAACATTGGGGGTGATTAAAGTAATTGGGGCCTTGATGAATCCAGCCAAATTTGGAGATGAGATAATTATGAATTAATGAAGGCCAAGGGGAAGGATTTGGAGGTGTATATAAACCGTTGGACCCTCTGCAGTTCTCAAACGGCTTCAGACCTCGCCTGACTCAGGTAAGCTTCTCTTGGGAACAACGAACCTTTGCTGAAATTTATTTGCAACTGAACTCGGCCGAAATTTAATCGCATTCTTAGGAGGAATTGATGCCTTTCTTATTTTTCCACGGAAGAGCTTGATTTCCCAGGTCTTAGGAGGAAACTCTGGACCAAGGCTGGATAAATTTGGATGCTCAGCTCAGGATGGGAATTTAAAGACGGCGCTTATCCCGCTAGTCCTTCTTCTCTCTAGACTGGCTTCCCAAGGAGAAGCGAAGAAGCAAAAAGCAAGGGGATTGGGTTGGGTTGGCCAAGAAACCTGCAGATGATAATGGTCTTCACGTATATTGTAACCATGGTTCTCCTCTTGGGTTCTTTCAGCTCACCTCCACCACTCCATCACTATGGCTCTCTGTGGACCATCCTGTGCCGTTCCATCTCTGGCCTCCACCCCATCGGTTGGGTTCGGATCTGCCGCTTTCGGAGGCCTGCTCTCCAGAGGCTTGGGTCTCCGTCCTTTCCCCTTGACTGAGTCTTCAAGCAGTCTGGGCACCTTGGAAGGCATCCTCCCTTCCTGCATCAACCAGCTCCCACCATCTGAGGTGACCATCCAGCCCTCCCCAGTTGTGGTCACCATCCCTGGTCCCATCCTGTCTGCCAGCTGTGATCCCGTCGCCGTCGGAGGCAACACACCATGTGCTATTGGTGGCTACGGCCAAGGGTTGCCCACTGGTCTTCTAGGAGCTGGTGGGCTTGTGTCTCGCCTTGGTCGCCATTATAACTTTGTGGGCAAAAGAGGCAGCATCTCCTATTCTCCTTGTTAAACTCATCTGAGTGACCAACCGAAGGATGAATGGAAGATTGACAGGCCCTGAATTCTGATCAGGGTCTGTGTTTGTCATTCTGGGCTCTGCTTTCAGTGATCTTTTCTGATTTATCCCTGCAGCTCAGGAACCGAGCCTCTAAAACCTTTACGCTTTCAAAATAATTCCTTTTGTTGAATTGGGACTTCATTATGGTGGAGACAGTGAAGAATGTTCTATAGAGATGAACCTTCTCCCTTTCTCAGCCCACCAAAGCTGCTTGCTTGTTTTCTTGTTCTTAATCTCTGCAAAACCCTGTTGGTCGTAGTTTATTCCCATGTGCTACTCTTTCATAATAAAATCTCCTTCGCAACAAGTCTTTGACTCCTTCTTTAGAAGACTCACTGGTTGGGTTTGGCCAATGGGCTGAAGAAATTGACTCGTTCTTCCTGGTTCAAATAATATATTGAAAAGAAACTAGCCACTTATCCAAAATATACAAGCCAAGTTTGATGTGTTGGGCTTAACAGCCAATCCCTAGCCTGTGGACCTCCTTGCCATTGGAAGATCTTCTAGCTCAGGGTTTTCACACTTGGCCCTTTTATGACTTGTGGACTTCAACTCCCAGAATTCCTCAGCCAGGGCCAAGTTTAAAGACCCCTGCTCTAGCTCCTCCTCCATTGATGGACAAGTGGAGGAAACATCAAGATTGACTTGCATAACCTTCCCACTCTTTCACTCTCATTCATTCATTTCTCTTCTCTCCATCTCCTTTTTCCAACACTCTTTTTTCTTCTTCTTCTTCAGCCCTCTTGACATACTCAGAGGCTACAATCACATACAGCTTTCTGAAGTAACCCATTTTTCTAGCTCAGCATGGTGGGTTGAACCCTACTTTCATCCAATAAACTTCATCTACCCTGCTTAGCCACCAGTTTTGTGTGACCACAACTCTTAGTTCCTTTGCTGAATTCAACACAGAGAAGATTGGATAACAAAGAAAAGAAACTTAAAAAGGAAAGGTTGATGAATCTTTTACCCCTAATAGGATTTCTGTTGGTTATCCTTAAGAATGAGGAAGAAAAATGAAAGAGCCTGAAGAAAATTTAGGAGAAAGGAATATTTGAGCATTTACTCATTGGGATCTGTAGACTGGGATTGTTTTGGCTTGGTCAACAAAATCTGGTTAAAAAAAACTGAGTGTAGGATGGTCTACGAATCCAGCTAAAATTTCCTTTTCAACTTCAGCAAACAATTGGCAGATGATTTGAACGTTTTATTGTATTGGCGATGATTTTAAAAAGAACAAGAAAAGAAACTCAATATGTATTGGGTTTTGTTTTTTTTTAAAAAAAATGTTGCTTTGCTGGGAAGGCGTTCACAAAGAGAAGAGTTGTGTAGGGACACTTTCAGAATGGAGATAATCAGTAAAGGGTTACTTGAGTGTGAGGTTTCTTTGTGCAGGACCAGATTTTGAACATCAGACTAAAACATCTTCCTTCCCCTTTTAAATAAACTTCCAGTGTATAATGGTTTATATGAAGGTGACTTAGCAGCTTGAGTCCACTAAGGGGTGACAAAAAGCTTTGCTCCCGAAAGGTTGAAGATTTTTGCAGTGCTGTATAAGCATGAATGAAATAAGAAAGAGAAGGGAGGATGAGAGAAAGGTAAAAGGAGGAGGGATGGAGGGAAAGAGGGAGGAAAAGGGAAGGAGAAGGGAGGGAGGGAGAGAGGAAGGAAGGAAGGAAGGAAGGAAGGAAGGAAGGGAGGGAGGGAGGGAGGGAGGGAGGGAGGGAGGGAGGGAGGGAGGGAGGGAGGAAGGAATGAATAAGGGAAACAGAAAGAGGGAGGGAGGGAGGGAAGGAAGAAAGAAAAAGAAAGGAAGGAAGGAAGGAAGGAAGGAAAAGGAAGGAAGGAAGGAAGGAAGGAAGGAAGGAAGGAAGGAAGGAAGGAAGGAAGGAAAAGGGATAATGTGGCTTGTTTAATTGTGGCTGTATGCATTGTATGAACTCAGGCCTTCTGATTGGAAATGGAATCACACAATCAATGAACTGCTTCACCCACCATAACTTATTCATCGGAAGAGGAACCTCAGCTACACTTCTCTTTCCAGGCTTACCTACATGGAGAAAACCTCCATGGTCACCAAGACAAGACTTCCCCATCTTCAAATTACCACCAAACAAGAGCCACTGGTTTATAATGCAGAATAACATTTATTCAGGGGCAAAGAAAGAATTTTGGGACAAGCCATTAGGTCTTCCAAAGCAAAGAATTTGTCAAACAATTTCACAGGGCGGAGAGGACCCACAGTGTCCTAGATGTTGGCAGAGCTTCTTTCCTTCAAACTTCACATGAAGCTCTGGACTGAATCGATTTAGGAGGAGGCTAATGGTGCTGGGATCCCAGAAGAGGACACAAGTAATGGGGTAAAACTAGAGTAGCAAGAAGAGAGTCGTAAAAGCCACAGGCAGTCCAGAACAGGGCTCGGGCACGCCTTAGCTGATCTTCTGAAATCCGTTTTGGTCAGGGAGAGTCCAGGCTCACTTAACAAGGGAGGGTGCAGATGCTACCTCTGCGACCGAGAGAGAAGATGCTTCCACGGCGGCCGAGACGTCCCAGGTGGCCTCCAAAGTAGCCACCACCGATGCCTCCGACACCTCCAGGGGCACATGGGGTGTTGCCTCCAACGGCGACGGGCTCACAGCTGGCGGAGAGGATGGGACCAGGAATGGTGACCACGACTGCAGGGGGCTGGATGGTCACCTCAGATGCTGGGATCTGGTTGATGCAGGAGGGGATGACTCCGGCCAGGGTGCCCAGGTTTTGTGAGCTTTCGGCCAAGGCACCAGCTCCGTAGCCATAGCCCAAACCATGGCCATAACCCAAACCGTAACCAAGACCTCCATAGCCGAAACCACAGCCAAGACCCCTGGAACCGGCTGATCCGAAGCCAACAACTGGGGCGGATGCGCAAGATGGCACAGCACAAGAAGGTCCACAGTAAGGCATGGCTGGATGGATGGAAGAACTGTTGGAAGAAGAACAACCATGGATTTTGTAATTCATACACAACATGAATTGCATCAAAGAAAAAACAGAAGACATGGACAGGTGGTCTTCAATGCACAACCTCAGTTGAGACTGTCATAAATACATCTAGTTGCCAAACACCCAAATTTTGATCACATGACTCCAGGGATGTTGCTGTGATGGTCGCTAGTCCGAGGACCAGTCACAAGGCACTTTTTTCCGCAACATCATAACTTCAAATTGTCATTAGTACCACAACAATTTTTAGTCTGCCATTAGGCGGATCACAAAGTGGACCATATTTAGTGGACAGTGACTTCTCGCCTTGATGGAAAGCTGTATGATGGCTGTTCCACAGTTGTGCAAATCTGGAAAGTTTTTGTTAATATTTGAATGAAATAGAGGTAGGTATATATCTCATTCTGAGAGCAAACATGTTTTCTGAATGCTGCTTTAAGGTTAGAATGAAACATTCATCTAGGCTCTTCCTAAGAGGAGACAGAATTGTTTGATCCTTCCTTCTTCCTTCCTTCCTTCCTTCCTTCCTTCCTTCCTTCCTTCCTTCCTCCCTCCCTCCCTCCCTCCCTCCCTCCCTCCCTCCCTCCCTCCCTTCCTTCCAAATCAGATTCTGAGTGGAATACATTGTACATCTTCCATGCCACCCCAATTCTTGAAACAAAGAGCAAAAACAGCTAAGAAAGACATCTGAAGTGCAGGGGACTCACCAGAGAGACTCTTAGAGAAGCAGTCAAGAGGAGGAGATGAAGCTGATGGAAGCTCTCAGCCTGAGAAGCTCTTTTATACTGTTTTTCTGTCCCCACCACTCGCTTACGGACACCCCTTTTTGCCTCAGGCTTTCATTAACAAGATGTTTGTACACAGCCTCATCTCTTTGCCTCAAATTACTTTAATAATAGGAAATAAACATGAATTGAAGACTTGGCATTTGGTCAACCTCATGTGACATAGTTGTCATTTTGATCTTATCTCCATTTCCTCTTTTCTTCTTTTGTTCTTTCCATGGAGATAAATGCACTTTATGTCTAACCTCGCTGAGCACAAAGTGGCATTCATCTTTCTTGTTTATCATTTCAGATTTCAAAATATTCATTTAATTATTCCATTGCTACCAATGCTTCTGTCTCTCCTCATCCCTGTTGCATCAGGAGCAGTGATTAAGCATCAGCAGAATCACTGATCTGATCTTCCATAACCTTTAACAGCATTATTCAATAAAGATTGGTTTGATTTTTATTCCATCTATTCGTTCAGAGGATAGAGGACAGGGTTTGGAGAGAAAGGGAGAAAAAGAGAGTATCAAAGAGAAAAGGGAGAGAGGGAAGGAGAGGTGGGAAGAGGGGGGAGACGGGGAAAGAGGAGGAGAGAGGGAGAGAGATTGCTATATGAAATTTATAGGCTTTCATAGAAGGACTTCAACGAGTGCTTGGACGATTAACTGCTGACGATGCTGCAGTAGCTCCTCTATGATTCTGGGAAATAAACACGGTATATGCCCTGATAAGTCATATTAACTAAGGTTTATTAAGAAACCATGGTTAGCAGGGCTCAGAAATCTGTGACCCAAAACAGTAAGTAAACTGAGGAATAACTGGTACTATGATTCCTGCTGTCACCACTACCATCACCACCATCACCTCCACACAGCTTGACTGCTACACTCTACTCAGCATGGGGCTGTCCTTGAAGATGGTTCCAAGAATACAGAATCCCAGGCTGCCAATAGGTTGAGCAGCATTCCTTGATCACCGCATGGGTCAAAGTCTTCTGGACCAAACTCCAAGCCCAGTTTATGATAGCCCTGGATGACAGAGCTTAGATCTTCATCAAGAACCATCTTCCCCCAAAATAATTCCATGGGAACAAGGGGATGGTCTTAGAATTCCTCTGATCTTCACACCACTCCAAATGTGCTCTAGAACACCTACATTTTTATGGCTCTTTGAAAGCTTACTAAACTTGGGTTGATTGAATATTTGGGATAAACAGGTTGGAATGAAGACCATCTTGGAGAAGGTTGACCACTGAGGTTCTGGAGCTGACATTCAATTGGTGATGGGACCTTCAGGATGCTTTATCCTCCAGACATTATTGCAGTGTCGATTCAACCCAGAGCAGGTGGTTTCAGGTGCAAACTGAGTTTGGGTTACTAGTTTTCAACAAGACCTTGGGAATGTTACTTTTCCCATTTTCCCATGTATTGGGTAGATTCAGGGATACCTACAGGGTCACAAGCTCTCCGCCTTGAAGTCAAAGTTATCCGTAAGTCTCTGTGCTGATTCAAGAAAACGTTGCCATTTTTTGCAGAGTTGCTACTGAGGACAATCACCCAGCTTTGATCTTACCTGTATCTCCACCTTTGGGTGTTGCTCATTTCCAAGATCAGATAAACATTTGGCTTGAGGCCACCAAACTTGAAAGGGAACACGGAAGAAATTGTTTTATTTTATTTATGATGACACGATTAATGCACCTCACAGTCACCTCACAGTCACCTCACAGTGACAATTTGTGCTGAGTGAAGTCCTTTTTTTTTTTCTTCTTTTAAACGCCGAAAAGAAAATTGTAGGAAGCCAAATGAAGTTTTATGAGTCCCAACTTCCTGGGGATGCCATCCAAATCGTATAAAAGCTCCCTCTGCTCTCTGCAGTGCCATCAGCTTCTGCTTGACTCTCCTGTCTTCACTACTTCTCTTCGAAGAAGGTAAGACTATCTACTCAGAGAGAATTCCTCCTGGTTGAGAGCAAGCCAGAATCTGAGATTCTTCAAGATTATTCGCCAGATGACATGCTAGAAGGCTTCTGAACGTTTCTGCTTTCAGGACCGGCTTCTAGGTTTTCTCCTTGAAAGACCAGGAAGATATCATTTTGAGTTTCTTCCTTCTCAACCATATCTCTTTAGCTCACCATCCTAAGATAGCAGACTTTATGTTAGGGCATTGAGAGCAAGCCAACCTTTTTGAGATAGCTTGGATAGTCATCTTCTGTTTTCAGGACTGGCTTCACCCTTTCTATTTGAAGGACTAGAAGGGCTTCATTTTGAGTTTTTCCACTCTCCTTCTCTATTTTTAGCTTACCATCCAAAGAGAATGGACTTTATAGATAGGATACTGGAAAGCAATCGGGTCTTTTTGAGATAGCTTGGATAGTCATGCTTGCAAATCTAGGTTGTAATGACAAATGTTTGAGGGTCACCGATTAACCTAACTCTTAACTAGAATGACAGATTGGGATCCAACCTTGACTTCTTACTCAGAGGTCATGAAACCAGTTGAGAAATTGAGATCTAATCTTAGTTTTGGAGAAGATGACAAGAAAAATATGGGAGGAGCTTTCTCCTGATCAACTGGAGGTTTGGCCACCAGATGACCAAAGAAAGAAGCACACTCTTCGGCCTTAAACAAAGTATATGGTGCAGAGATGGGCTAATGTTCACAAAGTATTTTTATGCTTGGTGGAGTCAGGAGACGTAGAAATGTAAATTTCTCCTCCACTTCTTATCCAAAGTGAAAACAATGGAGCTTTTGATTTGATGTTGAATCTTGATGACTTCAACCATGCATTTTTCTTGGCAGGGTTAAAGTAGTAGATTACCTCTGGTTTCTTCTAGAACATTTTTTTTACTTCTTCCTCTATTCAGAGGAAATCAAGGACCATCATGGTGGATCCAAAGTGGGCTTCGAAAATGATGAAATAGTGGAGATAAAACCCAGTCTTCTCTTCTTCTCCCCTCTAATAAAAACAAGACTTGATTTTCCAGGTCTCCCTTCAAACTTCCATGCTTCTCCTGTTGAATTTCTTGGCTATTTTACGTTGAAGAAGCCTAAGACGTTAGTTCAACTCAGTTCTAGCTAATCTTGTTGAAGTATCTGCCAGTTGAAGGAAGACACTGGAGATGGAGTGGGCAAAATGAATGCAATTCTCACAATGTTTCTCTTTTTTTTATGCTAGACTTACTTTACAACTCAACGCAATGCCCTACTGTGGACCTGCTTGTGCTGTGCCATCTTGTGCATCTGCCCCAGTTGTTGGCTTCGGATCAGCCGGTTCCAAAGGTCTTGGTTTGGGTCTCGGCCATGCAGGTCTTGGCTATGGTTTGGGTTATGGCCATGGTTTGGGCTATGGCTTCGGAGCTGGTGCCTTGGCCGAAACCTCAGGAAGCCTGGGCACCCTGGCCGGAGTCATCCCCTCCTGCATCAACCAGATCCCAGCATCTGAGGTGACCATCCAGCCCCCTGCAGTCGTGGTCACCATTCCTGGTCCCATCCTCTCTGCCAGCTGTGAGCCCGTTGCCGTTGGAGGCAACACCCCATGTGCCATCTCTGGTTATGGGCGGAGAGGAAGCTTGGGCTATGGAGATCTTGGCTTCAGGGGTTATGGTGGTCTTCTTGGCAAAAGGTACCCATACAACCATAGAGGAAGCATCTGCTTGAGCCGTCGTGGTAGCATCTGCCTGTAGATGGATGAAATTGGCACGGACGACCCCTCCAGATATCACGACGGTGTTGGACTCACTTCTCTTGTTGGTTTTCTTTAAAATGCTCAGGTTCCCTCCCTCTTTGTCTACATATATGTTATATATAAAACATGCCTTCAGCAGCTCTTGCATGACTCTTAATGTCACTTCTCTGTGTTTTGCAATAAAAAGAAATTGCTTGAATCCACGTCTCTGTCTTCCTTTGATCTCCATCCTTTGTGGCATGGGTTGCAGTGAATTAAATTTCCACGAGGTCATGGATTGTTGCCTTCAAAGCCATGTCTGCCTTCAGACAACCCTTAACTTGAAGAACTTAAGAAGCGTTCAGATGAGCCAAGTCAAGGCTAAAACAGATAGGGAACGATTGCTTGAATTGGGTATGTCTAGTTTAATGAAGAGAAGGACGAGGGGGGACATGACAGCAGTCTTCTAGTCTCTCAGGGGCTGACACAAAGAAGAGGTAGTCAAGCTCTTCACAAAGCGCCTGAAGGCAGAACAAGAAGCAAAGGATGGAAACTAACCAAAGAGAGAAGCAACCTGGAACTAAGGAGAAATTTCTTGACAGTTAGAACAATTAACCAGTGGAACAACCTGCCTCCAGAAGCTGTGAATGCTCCAACACTAGAAGTTTTTAAGAAGAGATTGGACAACCATTTATCTGAAATGTTATAGGGTTTCCTGCTTGAGCAGGGGGTTGGACTAGATTGAATGTTCAAGACTACAGTAATAGCTCATATAGCCGTCTCCTCCATGGTGGTATCTACCTCCCTTTTAAAGAATCAGGTTATACCATCTTCCCTCTCTCTTTTCACAGGACTTGTAGATATGTCTTTGAATTGCCTAGAATGTTAGCTCTGGAGGAGGAGGAGGAGGAGGGGGGGAGGAGGAGGAAGACAGTGACTATGGGGTCCTTGGTTCTCTCTGAGCTTGATTGTTTTCCTACAGACATTTCATTACCAAACTAGGTTTCATCATCAGTGCTTGTTTCCTTGTTGTCTCTTTGCTCCCTAGAAAAGAGACTCTTTCTCTTGCCACTCTGGCCTGCATTCCACCACAAAATCTGGCCTAAGCAGAAGGTCTCCTGCTGGAACAGGGGGCTGGACCAGAAGACCTCCAAAGCCCCTTCCAACCTTATTTTTCTATGTTCTAGATCATGCAGAGATGCAACAAAGCCCCTCTTCCAAGCATGACTCCTGGTGGTGCTTCTCCATGTGAGTCAGGATTTGATTTAAAAATATGATAGGACTGGAATTTAACAATGCTAGGGATATGGTCTATCCTCTTCTCAAGATGGATCTTTGCCATGAAGAAATCCTTCAAAGAGGGGAAGAAATTGAATATGTCAAGAAAATCCTTTCTGGGCATAAAATGTTCTGGAGATCTCTAAAGTGTTCCAAACAGAAATATTCATTTTTAAAAAAGAATTCATTCATTCATTCATTCATTCCCTCATTCATTCCTTCATTCAAAGGAACCACAGCATCTGGCCTACACAGAAGGGCAGAAGGTCTCCTGCTTGAGCAGGAAGTTGGACTAGAAGACCTCCAAGGTTCCTTCCAACTCTGTTATTTTATTAACTTTCCCGGGAGCTCCAGAATATCCCATGAACTATAGAACTCCTTCTATTCTTCTTCCAGACGCTGTTCATCCAGCTGTTCTAACAAAGCTTAGCTTCTTACACAAAGGTAGCAGCTGCGTCGCTCCTTGACTAAGCTACGATATTGTGCAAAACGTGGTTTCTCCACCAACATGGTTTTTCCACCAATAGCTTGGAGGAAGGAGATTCCCCCCCCCCATTTTTAGTGTATATCCTGCGTGTGTTTTGAGATACAATGCCCACAAGGAGGCGCTGTGAGACCGGTTTCATCCTTTTTGAGAGATCAGCCACATGTTTTTCTATGGAGGTTCAAACCTCTTATGAGAATTCAACTCATTCATGTCTATGGAGATTCTCGGCCATCCAGGTCCTAGTTGTCCCAAAAGTGCTTCATCAGGAGGCAACTGGACTTCCTTGTTTTTCTTTGAAGATGTTTCGCTTCTCATCCAAGAAGCTTCTTCAGCTCTGCCTGGATGGTGGGGAATAGAAGGGTCCAGTCAGAGCTGAAGAAGCTTCTTGGGTGAGAAGCAAAACGTCTTCAAAGAAAAACAAGGTAGTCCAGTTGCCTCCTGAAAAAAAAGCACCTTTGGGTCAACACATTCAAGCTTTGGGCGACTACATATAGTCAATCAAGCTTTAGGGGCCATGTAGATCTCACATATTATACCTGTTCTTCTGTTATTCTTTCATGAATGTGTTTCTCTTTTTTTCCCTTTATGGAGCTGAACAAAGATATGGTGAGTCCCATAAATCTCCTGATTTAGACAATATCTCCAGTTCTTCTATCCTTCTGCAAATGTGGAGCCCAGAACTGTTGTGGGGGTGGGGTCTCAAAATAGAGGAGAAAGAGAACCAGAACGGTGATAGTCCTTCTAGCAGTTTTGACCAAGACCCAGCCCAGTTGGCATGGATTGATGCAAAGGGCAAACTCAACCAAGGGTCAACATCACTCAACATGGCATATTCGTTAGTAGGGTAAATTGTCCACCTTCTCTTCGAACCCTGACCCACCCAGGCTATATGGAGAAGACCTCCAGGGCCACCAAGACAAGAGTTTGCCCATCTTCAAATGACAACCAAGGAGAACCACAGGATTGCAATGCAGAATGTTTTTTTTTATTGAAGTGCAAAGAAAGAATATTGCAAGAAGCCATCAGGGGTTCCAAACAGTGCAAAGAAATTAACATCTCTGCTTTGACAAATAATTTTAGAGGAGACTAGATGTTTGCAGAGCTCCGTTCATTCAACACTTCATATAAAGCCGTTGACTGATCAATTGGGCACAGGGCTAATAGATGTTGGGATACCGGAGAAGAATACAAGCAGTGGAGTAACTTGAGAGTAGATGGAAGAGAACTGTGGAAGCTAAATGCAGGCCAAACATGCCTTAGCCAATCTTCACAAATCCGTTTTTGGTCATGGAGAGTCCGGGTTAACTTAACAGGGGAGGTTGCAGGGGAGAGCGCAGATGCTTCCACGGCGACCGAAACGTCCCAAGCGGCCTCCATAGTAGCCACCACCGAAGCGTCCAAAACCTCCAGGGGCACATGGAGTGTTGCCTCCAACAGCGACGGGCTCACAGCTGGCAGATAGGATGGGACCAGGAATGGTGACCACAACTGCAGGGGGCTGGATGGTCACCTCAGATGGTGGGATCTGGTTGATGCAGGAGGGGATGACTCCGGCCAGGGTGCCCAGGTTTCCTGAAGATTCAGCCAAGGCACCAGCTCCATAGCCAAGTCCGAGACCTCTGTAGCCATAACCCCAAGGTCCACATCCACTTGACCCAAGTCCAACGACAGGGGCGGAAGCACAGGATGGGACAGCACAGGATGGTGGACAGCAAGCCATGTCTGGTGATAGGACTGAAAGAAGAAGGAGACAGTATTGACATACACCAACCAAGGGTGGCCCCAAAGGAATTATGGAAGAACATAGATTTACGGTATCCCATCCAGGAGAGGTGGTTGGCTTCCCATATTAAGAAAATTGGGGATCTTCTGAATTATTCATTTGGTTTTACTTAAATGATTTACAAACATTTGAAGCTCTTTTGGTAGTAGAACAGAGCATCAATTTTCTAGTCCCAGTGATCGAAGAGATCAAGAGCACTGCATTCTTAGCAAAAACACAAAAGTCTTGCCTTTGCTATTCTCCTGGATGTAGTTCCCACTTTCCAGTATAGCCTATAAATTTCATGATGGTGTTCCACCATGCATTCCCTGACTTAATCCTGTTTTGCCTTTCCAGCAAATTCAGACAGATGCTACTACGCAAGTCTTGGGTATTCCAAAACTGCCAATAAACCTCTAAAAGGTAGGAGAGACCAGCTTACCTGTTCCTATGAGGAGAAGAAGGCAAGAGAGGATGAGATGTTAAGCTGTTGGAGATCCTGTGAAGGACAGGGCTTTTTATACTGTCTTCCTAGCGTCCCACTGAGCGGACAAATATACCTTTGCCTCACTAACTGGTAATTAATCACCATTAAAATCTGCTGTTCCCGTCCTTTGAAAAAATTACCTTGAACCCTGAAGGCATTCTGTGGAAAAGATTCCGCTGCTGTCAGCACAGGAGGATACAAATGGCCTGAAACATGTTAGAATACTTCCTTCCTGTCCTCTTTTATTTTCACAGATGCTTGCAACGTTCAAGATGGGAAGCGGAATGCAGGGGGAATGTTGAGTTTCACGAGTGGGCGAAAAAGCCACAGCAGATTCTCAGCTGTCTACCTGATTTTGACACAGTTGAAAGAATGTTGTAGAACTGTCAGGTGGATGAAGCTTTGGAGAACCATCACCAGCAATGACCATGTAGTACCAGAATGGTTCGTGTTCACACATATTATGGAGTACTGATCCTTTGTTTTCTGGAGAAGCACTTGGCTCATCATAGAGGGATAGGCCATATGCATGAATATCCATGTTTCCTTGTGCAGCACTTGATCTTCTAGCTCAATTTTGAAGAGTCCCATTTGAAGGAGCTTATTTTGGATGATATGGAACTCACATCATCTCTGAAGCCATATTCACACAACAGGTTCCATCTAAAAGGGGATGCCTGGGTTTGGCTCTATGTGCTGAACAAACTCAGATACTCCCATTAACCAATCAATTAAGAGAGTGTGTGAACCCCGACAATTGGGACCTAGTCCATAGATCAGGGCTAAAGGAGCCATAGTTTGATGGAATGAGTTTTAACCAGAATGATATGGGATGCTGTGTTTCACAAATGGTTGTGCCAGTACACTAATGTAGAATCCTGGACTGATACTAGAAGGAAGGAACTACTTGAAACCAACCAGCTCCATTCACAGAACTGGTTTTCACAGTGCTCACAATACATACACTTTAAATAAACTTCATCAGCTGGCTTTGTTCAACACGCCAACACAAAAGTCCTCCCCACAGTTAACAATAACCTAGTCATAGAATGGTGGACTAGTCAAGGATCATGAGGAACATCTAGTTCCTGATTAGCTTCTCCAGGATATTCTTTTTTACACCTGAAGTCTGATTTTTGTAGTACCTATCAGAAGTGCATCTACTGGTTATTTGTGTGGTTCAAGTGGCATCAAGAAATACAGACTCAAAAGGTGTAAAGGATTCTCCTGTAAGTCCACGTTTGACGTTCTTGAGAAGAAGGGTCTGATGTCCTCCTTGGTGGTAGAGACTTTCCAAAGCCATGCTTTAGCTTTTCGGTGGGACTTGAAGAAAAAACCTTAAGAAGATTCGGATCCAGATTTTGGGGTTTCTTTCAGGAAAAACTAGCCAGCCTTAATTTTTCTCTTGGAGAAATGAATCCTACAGATGATTCATCTAATGGCATGACTTCCCACAGTTAGAATTCACAGTCAGCATTACTTGAGAAAATGGACAAATATTTTGTGGTGGGAACCATCTGCCTCCTTTGAAGTCCTGTACTTCCTCTGGGTGTTCCTGGCATTTTTTTTATTTATTTCCTGGTAGAACAGCCTTGCACAGCTTTCCAGAAGTGTTGATGCAACCAAAATTAATCTTAAGAGTTATGACCCCTTTAGCAATCTGACCTCTCTTTCAGGTAGCATCTCGGCATTAATTAAAGGCACTGGACTTGTTGTATAATTATCTACTCGTCAAGGAAATGGGCATGATTATTTTTAAAAGCTTGGCAATGGAGCACGACAATTACTGAAGCAGCTTGATTCTGATTGGGAAGATAAGAAGAAGAAAAAAATCAGGAATATAAACTTCTGTGAAGTTTTCCTACGATGCTTAGCCAAGCCACATTCCGATGTAAACTGGATATATATATATTTTCCCCCCTCCAGGTAGAGTGAATTTAGTCATGCAACAACATAATTTGTGAATCCGTGTCTTGACGGAAGTGGGGTCAGGGGTCACTGTGTTGAAAAGGAATAGAGACAAAATTGAGTGCAGAGGAGAGGGGAATTGGTTACCAAATAGGAGAAGAAAGAAATGAAGAACAAGGTCCAGAAAGAGTGAAATTGAACAGCCATGCAATCTCTCCCACTCAGCAAGTAGGAAAAAGCCCATTCGGGCCCAGAGAGGATGAAATTGACCAGCTATGCTATCTCTCCCACTCAACAAACAAAAAAGGGACCCACTCAGGTCCAGAAAGAGTGAAATTGACTCGCCATGCAATCTCTCCCACTCAACAACTCATCTTCAAAGGCATCCTTGCTCTTTGCAGTGATTTGTACCTCCCACTCACTTAATCATTTTCAACAGTATCTCTGACATTTATCTCCTGTTGTTCTCCACAAACCTACGCTATCCCCACCCTTCACCAGTAGTTATGGAGGGTGGAACCTCTTGTTTGCCGTGTGTAAACACACTACATTTTCCCATGGATACACAATTTTGTTTGGGCTGAGTCGGTGAATTGGAAGGCAGAACCTGGCTTCAAAAGAGAAGCTGGATAAGTAGCCCTTGTAGAGCAATTTAATCTACATTGAAGGTTATGAATGAAATTATTCATATTATTATTAATAATAATAATAAGAAGAAGAATTTGCCTCTCGCCATTAAATCCCCTATTGAGCTTGGAGTGGGGGACTACATTCCAATTTTTCATGGCATTTAATTGCACCCCTTCCTCTTATATCAAGCTGAGGCTATGCATCTGCCAGAATAGAATAGAATAGAATGGAGTAGAGTAGAATAGAATAGTAGAATAGAATAGAATAGAATAGAATAGAATAGAATAGAATAGAATAGAATAGAATAGAATAATAACTTTATTGTCATTTTGAATGTTGAACCTTTTCTAATTTACAGATAATTAAAAAAACATCTTCAAACTGGTATTTTTATTTGTTAAGGGTAAGATGTTCCTTGTGTTTCTCCTTCTCCTTCTTCCAAGAGAGATACAAAGATCCCCTCCCCCCCAAAAAACCCTAAATAAAATTTTAATTCTCCTAAATGTCCTCCATTTTTGGAAGAGATTTGGAAAGCGCCTCCTGCTTCTTCCAGCTGAGATGCACAAAGGGAACCAGCCCCAAAAGCAGGATTTTTCTCCGCAGTTTGACCACAGGAGCCCAATTTTCTTCCTTTGCTAGTACTCCTTCGGAATTTCTTTGTTCTACCAAGCAGTCTTTGAGTTGGAAGGAAGATCCTGTCCATAAGATGCTATCTTAACTTTTCTAGGAAAGATAAACATCTGGCCACTAGAATGTCATTTTGTCACTGTTTATTTGTTTGGTCCTTTTTCCTGCTGACATCTTGCTCCAAGGAAATTCATCCAGCCTGATTGGAGATGGAAACTAAAACTGGTGAGCTGGATAATTGCAGATCTCAATCCTGGTGGCACAGCTTTGATCTCTTTTATTGCTTAAATGAGCTGGAGAGAAGACAGCTATGGGGAATGACAAACATCTTGCCCTGTTTGGGCTAAATAGATTGTGAAAATCCACAGGTCAGCTTTTTGTCTTGATACGTCTATCATCCACACACAAAATAATGGCGGGGTGCGAATTAAAAACCAAACAGAACTCCATTGTCCTTTTCAAACTGGTATTTATCCCACAAAGAATGTCTCTAGGGCTGATCCAGAGAGACCATCTTTATTTTGCTTTTCTTTCGGCCAATTTTTTTTTTCTCTTACTGAAACTAAAAATATATGAATCTTTCTTGGGTTGCCCAGAGAAATTCAAGAAATCCGTTACTTGTTCCTGTGATTTTGCTGGAAATCAATGCATATTTCAAGGAAATTCGAAGAATCAAATGTGGATTAAAGAATATTCAGTAAAACAAACAAACAACCCCCCTCCACTAATAGATTAAAAACTACTTTTTTAGCAACTCGTCCTCAGCATATCTAGTGTAATTGGGCTTATATGAGCCTGTTCTGCTTTCTTTGATGTGGAAGTGATATTGTTGTGAGTTGTTGCAACACCACCCCAAAGGGAGAGGAGGTGTTTTGGTTTTACTTCTTTTTCTGTTTTGATTTGAAGTTTTGGGGTTTTTTTAGCATGAATTCAATGCCAGCAAAAGCTCCTGGGGAGCAATAAAACGCCGTGCCCCCAAAGCATCTCATGTCAATCTTACATTGAGCAGAAACCTATGGAGATGTTTTAAAATGGTTTATTAATATCTGTTGACAACAGAAACAAGGGAACAAGCCTGAACAAATGATACGGCACCCCTTTTTCAAAAAGAAAAAAAAATGTGAAATTTTAGAAGGGAAATGAGAATAATGTTATGTGTGGATTTCCCTGGAGAACCATGATTTGTTTACAGCAGCTATTCCTGTTGGAACAAAGAAGCTTTGGATTCTTGGGATTCAAGGTTAGATTGGACGATCCCAAGACCATCCCTTTGAGGGAAAAATCCGGAAGTTTTCTCTCTCCCATGTTAATCTTTATAATGTTGATATTTTGTTGATCTTTCTCCTTCCTTTTCTCCTTCTTCTCCTTCTCCTCATTTTTCTTCTTTTTCTCTTTCTCCGTCTCCTCCTCAACTTCCTTCTCCTTCTTCTTCTCCTTCTCCTTCTCTTTCTTCTTTTCCTTCTCCTTCTTCTCCTTCTCCTTCTCTTTTCCTCCTTCTCCTTCTCCTCCTTCCCCTTCCCCTTCTCTTCTCCTTCCCATACCAAACCCACCCCAGATCCTGATTTAATATTCCATACTTCCACCTATTTCCTACTTCAATGGCTTGAGAGGGTCAGCGCAATAAAAAGAATTTAAAAGCAAGTCCAATCTTTTCCTATTCTTCTCCTTGAGGAACAAAGAGAGTGAAGCCCCATGGTTTCTGATGTGGTGAGACACACCCCACTAAGCTGAGATTTGTACAAAATATCTGTGAACCCCAAACAACTGAAAAATAGAGGAACACCCACACGCCGTTCTAAGGAAATAAAATTGTAATTATTATCTTGACATGTTATGAGTCAGAGTGCGTTGGCGGTTCATTAAGGCCTGTGGGACGTCTTCTTCAGATGCCACCAGATCTAGCAGAATGGTATAAAAGTCCTCTCCACTCAGGGAGATCTTCACAGCATTTCTGACCAGCTTGCTCCCTTTCTACTTCTTCTCCTCTGAGCAGGTAATTTCTTTACTGGAACAGGTCATCTTAGAGAGTCAGAACTGCAGAAATATTTATAGGACAGGAATGGAGCTTGATAAGCCCTCCAGACTCTTGCTAGGAGGAACAGTCACTATGAAGAAAGAGCTGGAGGAGAATAACCTTTGCAGGTTCAGCTGAAGGGAGAGGAATTTGAGCCCAGCTTTAGTAAGAAACCTACGAAGGGGATAGCCCTACACTAACAAAAACTCTGGAGAACAGACAAGGTTCTCCACGATAAACAAGGATAGGAAGGACACTTCATATCTTCACAGTCTCTGTGTCAGAAGCTCTCAGAGCGTCTTCAAATCATTTTTAAATAGTCTTCAGAAAAATGTGGACCATTTGTACTAGATCTGTGACAATTCTTTCTGGTAATGGAGCTTCACAGAACAAGAGCAATTCCAGATGGACACTTTCTTCCATTTTAGTTTAGGTTGGGGTTTTTTTGTTTTTTAAATCACCTGTGGTTTATTCAAAGTCTGGACTTGCTTGGTGCAGTCTGTTGAAGATCTAGTGTTTGCAGTCACAGAACACACTAAGCTTGAGTAGCTTGAACCTGTGGTTATCCGTATATTCTGGTGTATAAGACGACTTTCTAAACCCTGAAAATCTTCTCAAAAGTCGGGGTCGTCTTATACCCTGGAATATACGGGTAGCTGTTCTCTGAATTTAAAACCAATCTGCCCCCTAGTGGCCAGCCCTATTTTTTTTTTACAGAAATAAGCACTAACAGGTCAAAGCTTTCTAGCAGCAAAGGAATGGAGCTCCTATTGTGCTCATCTATAAACAGAAATTCAATATTGTACTGTATTTTCTGGCATATAAGACGACTTTCTAAACCCTGAAAATCTTCTCAAAAGTTGGGGGTCGTCTTATACGCCCAGTCGCCTTATATGCCGGAATATATGGTAATTTGGAGGGGGATGACTTTATGACTCATTATTCTGTGCACCTAAAGGATGGGTTATCATCTAATTAATCATCTTGTGCTAAACTAGACAGAAGGTTGACCTGAAACAAAATAAGAATGTTGTTCCATTATCTGGAATCTTCTTTGAGTCTTTATGATTTTTTTGGGCATTCTCTCTCTCCTCCCATGGATGGCTTGATTGTGTACTGTTTCATTTCAGACATTCCTTAATAGTCCTACACAAATGGCTTACTGTGGACCATCTTGCGCTGTCCCATCTTGTGCTTCCGCCCCTGTCGTCGGACTTGGGTCAACTGGCTGTGGACCATGGGGATACGGCTACAGAGGTCTCGGCTATGGCCTTGGCTACGGTTATGGCTCTGCTAGGTTTGGTGAATCCGCTAGGAACTTGGGCACCCTGGCCGGAGTCATCCCTTCTTGCATCAGCCAGGTCCCACCATCTGAGGTGACCATCCAGCCCCCTGCAGTCGTGGTCACCATTCCTGGTCCCATCCTCTCCGCCAGCTGTGAGCCCGTCGCCGTTGGAGGCAACACCCCATGTGCCCCTGGAGGTGTCGGAGGCATCGGTGGTGGCTACTTTGGAGGCCGCCTGGGACGTCTCGGTCGCCGAGGGAGCATCTGTTCTTTCGGTCGCAGAGGTAGCATCTGCACCCTCCCTTGTTAAGTGAGCCTGGACTCTCCCTGACCAAAATGGATTTCAGAAGACCGGCTAAGGCGTATCTGAGCCCTGTTGTGTGTGCATGCAGTTTTCACAGCTCCTTCCACTCTAGAATTATCCCACTGCTTGTATTCTTTTCTGGCACTCCAACACACACTTCTGGCAGATAAGTAAGATCAGTGAAGAGCTTCATGTGAAGTTTTGAACGAAAAAAGCTTGCCAACCTCTAGGGACTTGTCTCCTCTCTGCCCCCCTGAGATTATTTATCAAAGGGGAGATGTTCATTTTTTTTGCATTCTTTGGATCCCCTGATGATGTCTTCCAATGATCTTTCTTTGCACTTTAATAAAAAGCATTCTGCACTGCAAACCTGTGACTCTCCTTGGTTGTAATTTGAAGATGGGCAAAGTCTTCTCTTGGTGGCCATGGAGGTTTTCTCCATGTAGCCTGGGTGGGAAGGGGTGGAAAGAGAAGGGTGGCTAAGGTTCCCCTGCTGATGAATAAGCCATGATAGGTGAAGCAGATCATTGGTTGGGTTTGCCATTTGCATTCATCCATGCAAACTGGGTCAGGCCTCGGTCAAAGCTGGTAGAAGGCCTATCACAGTCCTGTTTGTCCTGCCCCTCTATTCTGCCTTGCTGACACCCCATCTGAAGAATGTTGTACAATTCTGGGCACCACATTTTGAGAAGGATATTCAGCTTAGAGAAGGTTCAGGATAAAGTGACAAAGAAGACATGGGGGCCTCTTGGAGGTTGATGTAGACGACCTCCAAGGTCCCTTCCAGCTCTATTCTGATTGATTGATTGGCTAGAGGACATGTCTTATGAGGACAGGCCAAAGGAACATGAGATGTTCAGTCTGAAGTCAGCAAACATATGGGACTCACCATAGGTCCACCATAGGACCAGGTTCAGGCCCATGAAGGGGAGGTACAATCAAGATATTCATGGGCTATCTCCCATGGACTCCAAACCAGAGGAACAAGTAGAGGTTGCCATATCTAGATGGCCACTCAAGTTTAATTGATCAAATATAGTTATCCAAAGCATGAAGGTCTATGAATTTGATTCTCTGAACAGTCTTTGAACTCCCATAGAAGAACATCTGTCTTCTCACCTCTGAAGATGCCCCATAAAGATGAAAAAGTAATCATACCTCCTATGGTCACTGATTTGAAAACACACAGGATATACACTATTTAAAAACAGAAATTTCTTCTTCATGAAAGATGGCAGGGGAGGCCATCTCTTGGTGGGATGACATAATAAGAGGTCAACCAATTCTCCAAAGCGTCTGAAGGCTGGACAAGAAGCATAGATGGAAACTAATCAAGGAGAGAAACAACTTAGGACTAAGGAGAAATTTCCTGACAGTGGGAACAATTAATCAGCGGAACAGCCTGCTTCCAGAAGTTGTGAATGCTTCAACACTGGAAGTTTTTAAGAAGAGATTGGACAATCATTTGTCTGAAATGGTATATACCTTGAAGACACCTTCCATCCCTATTATTCTGTCATTGTGTCTTTCTATTATTACAACATCTGTATCTATTTGCTGTTTCTAGGAGCTCTTTGTTATGAAAACATAAGGGAAGTCCGCCTGTGGATCTCATTCTGGCCTGACTTGATTATACAGAACAGACAAATCAAAATCCCCAAGACAGAAAGAGCTTGTGGAATTCATTGTTACTGAGGACAATAATGACAATCACAGAGTAAAAAGGTTTCACCAGGAATGAGGTCCTATTGCTAGCCATTCTCCAGGATTGCCAATCAAAGCTTGGAAACATAGAGTTTAGGATGACACTTAATCTCTTCCCTCAGTTCTGGGTTTCCTGGAGACGTGCTCTGGCGTTTGCAAGGGGACCATGTTTCCGAGATCCCTCTTCTCAGTCAGAGGTGATCGCTAGATAGAGCATCTTCGTGAAAAGGCTGTGCTAAGGATCTGCATCCTGAGTTGGCTGCAGCCCTCACTGAATGATGTACCTGCTACCTTCTTGTGATGTGCTAAGTTGGGTTAGAACAGCTGAATAAACAGGGTCTGGAAGAAGAAGGGAACATTCTGGAGTTCATGGAATCTTCTGGAATTCCCCAATCAGTTCCAATGACTGACTGACTGACTGACTGACTGACTGACTGACTGACTGACTAAACAAACAAACAAACAAACAAACAAACAAATAATTTTTAAAAAAACATATGAAGAATTCTGTATGCAATGTATTAAGAGATCTGTTGAACATTTTTGGCCCCAAAATGAAATCTTTTGACACATCCAATTTCTTCCCTTTTCTGAAAAAATTCCGCGTGGGAAAGGCTCAGCTAAATGACCCACCTTGAGCAGAGTATAGGCTGTATCTCCAGCATCGATCAGTTCAGATTCTATCCTATTTCTAAATCATGGCAACTCTTCAAAGCTTTGACTCAAATGGGGAAAACCCAGCAGGGGTCGCTCTTGGAAAAGAGAATGAGTTGTGTCTCTGCGTGATTTGGGATCTGTCTTTCTGCCTAAGCCAGATCGGCCTCTAGCTTTGGTGTGAAGCTGAACCAAATGATCTCCAATTGAGTGTGAAAACTCGACAGATACCTGTTTCTGAATGAGTAGAAGTCCTGAGCAATTCCAAAGAGAGAGAGAGAGAGAGAGAGAGAGAGAGAGAGAGAGAGAGAGAGAGGGAGGGAGGGAGGGAGGGAGGGAGGGAGAGGGAAGAGAGAGAGAGAGAGAGAGAGAGAGAGAGAGAGAGAGAGAGAGAGAGAGAGAGAGAGAGAGAGAGAAAGAAATGATGGTACGGTCTGATGGTGGCCATTAAATGGCTTTAACGATATCACTATGAAGGAGAAGTCTACCATGAGCTATTAGTCTTGAAAATTCAATATAAGCTGTAAATGATGGAGACCACCCAACCAATGTGCTATGGGGAACTGTGGTGGCACAAGAGGGACAAATCTCTGGGCATCTGTTTGCAATCACCATAAAGGTTGACCCCTGGGAGAAACCAACGGCTGGGCTAAGAAGGACCTTGGATTGTTTCATCTGAAATCTTCTTAGTGTCCTCGGAAGCCCTGAAGGCAGATTTGCCTTTGAAGACAAGAATCTTCAGCTTTAATTTTATTCGCTCTAACCCATGCTACAATGGATGGAGGTCAAAGGAAGACAGAGACGTGGGTTCAAATGAAGCACATTTCACTTTATTGGAAAATACAGAGAAGTGACATTAAGAGAGACACACAGAAGCTGGTGAAGACTTATTTTATATAAGCAAAGGGAGCAGGACTTTGGGCATTTTAAAACAAAGATGGGAAAAAACAAAGAGTAGGAGAAGTCCAACAGAGACATCAGAGGTCTTCTGTGCCAATTTTATCCATCTAAAGACAAACGCAACTGGTTTGTCCAAGATCGAGGCAGTCCAGGCTCAGATACGCTTGATCCAATCTTCTCAAATCGTTTTTGGTCATGGAGAGTCCGGGTTAACTTAACCAGGGAGGTTGCAGGGCAGAGCGCAGATGCTTCCACGGCGGCCGAGACGTCCCAGGCGACCTCTGAAGTAGCCGCCACCGATATCTCAGATACCAGCAAGAGGAAGTCAGATTCTGACGTAAACTTCCACAATGTGCCGTCAATTTGTAACACTGTTAATAAAGGCTTTAGGATAAACATGCCTGGAAATTATTTGAAGTGTTTCATTAGTGGGAACCATGACATATGCTGCCTACAAGCAAGAATTTCTGAACTGTCATATGGAATTAGGAAGGGTTTAGATGATTCCTTGACACCCTCCTGCCCCCCGAGGTATTTGCAAGCCGAGAGGAAGCAGTTGATGCCACCTTAATTTCTGCTGAGTTCTTAACGAAACTATTCTGACTCAGGAAAAAGGGTAAAACATGAGTGTTGCAAACTCAGATCATCAGACAAAGGAAGTGATGTCCTAGACATTGGAGGATCCCAGCACACTGATATAAAAACCCTTGGCCTCTTCAGCCATCTCAACAGCTTCACTTGAGTCTCCTGTCTCCACAAGAAGATCCCAGAAGAAGAGGTAAGGCAGATTCTTGGAGAAATGTCCATGGTTAGCTGATGCAAGGGTTGATGTTCTAGGGAAGACTTCTGATTCTTCTCAACATCAACACTTTGGTGAAAGAGGCTCTCTGCTCGTGCTGTCATGACCAGTTTGGTCATCCAAAATTGGTAAATGAAATTTTTCACACTTGGTTATCTCCTAAAATCCATGGACAAAGTGAGCGTTTGTGTCTTAGGAGGAACAGCTGGAAAAAATTAGAACTTATCTCGGGAAACCGGTAGGAGAGAAATAGGATAAACGATGGAGATATGTGCATTCATTGTCTTCTCCTCCTTCTCCTCTTTTCCCTTTGTTTTGACTTGGCTTCTTCTTGACCTTCTTTCCAGATTGCAGCAATGGCTTTCTGTCCTCCATCCTGCGTCATCCCATCTTGTGCCTCTGTCCCACAGTTTGGAATTGGGTCTGCTGGTGCCTCTGGAGGTTCCTTTGGAGGTGCCTTTGCTGGTGGCTTGGCTGGCCTTGGCCTTGGTGGTAGAGGTCTTGGAGATGGCCTTCAAGAAGGAAGCATGGGTGGCCTTGCAGGTGGTCACCTCGGAGGAGGCGTGAGTTCTGGAGAACTGGGAACCCTGGCTGGAATCAACCCACAACCCATCAACCAGATCCCACCTGCAGAGGTCATGATCCAGCCTGCTCCTTTCTGTTTGACCATCCCTGGTCCCATCCTCTCCGCCAGCTTTGACCCTGTTACCATTGGAGGCAACACACCGTCTGCTGCTCCTGGATCTGGGATCCTGAGAAGACTCTTTGGGTCCACCAGAGGGTTGTTCGGATGAAGGAATCCCCAGGG
The DNA here is from genome assembly GCF_016545835.1 of Crotalus tigris. Classification (NCBI taxonomy): domain Eukaryota; kingdom Metazoa; phylum Chordata; class Lepidosauria; order Squamata; family Viperidae; genus Crotalus; species Crotalus tigris. The sequence continues at coordinate 2,992,276 of NW_024097591.1, forward strand.
TGGGGTTGGTGGACTGGAAGGCCTTCTGTAGAAGGTCTGGGCTTTCTGCTTTTCTCTCCCTGTGTTCTTCCTGCCCTTTGAACTGCTCAGGACGCGGCTCCTTCTCTCTCTGAAATTCATGGCTTTTTAATCCACGGTATTGTTTCATTGCCCTTTTCAATAAATCTGCAGCCGCATTATTCCGTGTTTCTTGAGTTTGCTTTGGATTTTTGATCTCCACTCAGCAAGATGGAGAAAATGTAGCATACAGCAGTCCAAGTGAGGAGTTCATGCGATAGCTCAGAATCTGATATTCATTCATTCATCCATTCACTGATGGCTCAGAGCAACGTATTCATTCATTCATTCGTTCATTCGTTCGTTCGTTCATGGTTCAGAGCAAAGTCAAGTAGGGGATGGCAAGGGAAATTTTCAAAAATCTTACCTGGGGGGTGGGGGAAATATAATCCCTGATTTTTTTTCTCCCCCATCACTTCATAAGACCTAAGGTCCATCTAGGACAAACTTTGATACATGAACAAACTTCTTCAACAACAATAATAAAATTGGAAGGGACCTTGGAGGTCATCTAGTCCAACCCCTTGTGCAGGCAGGAAACCCTATACCATTTCAGACAAATGACTGTCCAGTCTCTTCTTAAAAACATCCATTGTTGGAGCATTCATCGCTTCTGGAGGCAAGGAGTTCCACTGGTTAATTGTTCTAACTGTCAGGAGGTTTCTCCTTAACTCCAGGTTGCTTCTCTCTTTGGTTAGTTTCCATCCGTTGCTTCTTGTCCTGCCTTTGGGCGCTTTGGAGAATAGCTTGACTCCCTCTTTTTGGGGGCAGCCCCTGAGATACTGGAACACTGCTATCATGTCCCCCCTCGTCCTTCTCTTCATTAAAATAGACATACCCAATTCCAGCAGCCGTTCCTTATATGCTTTAGTCTCCAGTCCCCTAATCATCTTTGTTGCTCTTCTCTGTACTCTTTCCAGAGTCTCAACATCTTTTTTACATCGTGGTGACCAAAACTGGATGCACTATTCCAAGTGTGGCCTTATCAAGGCCTTGTAAAATGGTATTAATACTTCACGTGATCTTCATGTGATATAATATGTTGAAACTCAAACTAACCTAATTAGGCAGACTATGTAAACAAACCTCTACAGAATAATTTCTGAGAATCTTCATTCTTCAGAAGATGTGATAAAAAGAGCATGGACTTCAAGAACTCCTTTTGTACCGCACCTTCCTACCACATCTGAAATCCAAAACTGCTTTTAATAGCTAAGATGCTTCTAAAGTAGGGATGTTGCATCGTCCTTTTAAAGACTGGAGTCAGTCCAGGGACTTTTGTAGAAGATGAATTTTTGTGGTTGCATACTTCAAATGTTAGTTAGTTAGTTAGATTGTAGTTCATTCTTGGTTAACACAGATTTTGGGGGAATTACTATAGACAAGCACATTGTTGCTTGAGAGCTGTTTAATATCCAGTGAGGGAAGTGACATAAAGTCAATTGTAACCAACCAGTAAATAAATCAAATTGAAAACCACCCGGAGGTATAAAACCAGAGACTCGGAGATGAGAATGCAGAATGAGTTTTATTGAACAAAAGCAGGAGTGGACAATTATCAAAGCAACAAGCGACGTACAAAGCAAATAAAAGACAAAAAGAAACCACATAATTACAGATCTCCTTTTCTCTTGGCCCTAAAACATTTAGACAAGAAAGAAGGAATGCCAGCTCAGTGGAAGAAGAAGAGCTTCAAAGAAAGTTCTAGAAGCTCAACTTTGTTAAGATTCTAAACCCATACACCCACAGATGGATGTTCATCTTCTCAGTCCATGTCAGATCGTTCCTAGACTTAGACTAATCTTTTTTTCAGAGTGACACAATGACAAAGCAGACATCCCCACAATATACCTCCTTCTTGTCCTCCTCAAGCCATAAGCCCATAAAGGCCCTAAAGAATCAGAGATCACACTTGTTGTGTTGCCTGCAACACAAATGGGCTCACGCTGATGAAGAGGAAAGAACCAAGGATGGTCACAATGGAAGCAGGTGACTGGATGACGATCTTGATTGATGGGATCTGGTTGATAGTGGAAGAGGTGACACCAGCCAAGGCACCAGATCCATAGCCATACCCTAAAGCAAGACCTCTGTAGCCAAGAAGTTTGCAGAGCTTCTTTTCTTCATACCTTCACTTAAAACCTGCGAGCGATCAATTTATCTGGGGGATGATTTCACAAGAAGATGTAGTGCTCTTTGCCGTAAGTGGTTGTGGGAATGCTGGGGAAAAAAATGCAAGCAATGGGATCAACCTAGAGCAGGCAGAGAATTGGGAAAATGACAGACAGGCCAGAACAAGGCCCGACATTCGTTTGGGTCATGGAGAGTCCGGGTTGACTTAACAGGGGAGGTTGCAGGGAAGGGCGCAGATGCTGCCTCTCCGGCCGAGACGTCCCAGGCGGCCTCTGAAGTAGCCGCCACCGATGCCTCGGAAACCTCCAGGGGCACAGGGTGTGTTGCCTCCAACGGCGACGGGCTCACAGCTGGCAGAGAGGATGGGACCAGGAATGGTGACCACGACTGCAGGGGGCTGGATGAATACCTCAGATGCTGGGATCTGGTTGATGCAGGAGGGGATGACTCCGGCCAGGGTGCCCAGGCTTCCTGAGCTTTCGGCCAAGGCACCAGCTCCGAAGCCATAGCCCAAACTACGGCCATAACCCAAACCGTAACCAAGACCTCCATAGCCGAGACCACAGCCAAGACCCCTGGAACCGGCTGATCCGAAGCCAACAACAGGGGCGGATGCGCAAGATGGCACAGCACAAGAAGGTCCACAGTCAACCATGGTGTTGAATTTTGAGGTGAGTCTAATGTAGAAAATAGAGATTGTGAGAATTGCCCCCGTTCCCTTTTACCATTGTATCCCTTGCTTGTTCTGTCAACCAAAAGGATAACTTTAATATAATTGGATTTGCTAGAACTGGGATGAATGGTAACTTCTAACTAACCTTTTCAAATTGAGCTTCTTCAACCTAAGATGGCCAAGTGGCTCTCCAGTACGGGCCATGAACCTTGGAAGGCAGAGCTGGAAGCTCAACCCTTCCTTTTTTTAGAGGGGAAAAACCTGAAGAAAAGGTCTGGTTTTCTCTTATCTCCTCTAGTCCACTTTGGATCTAATGTGATGGCCCTTGACCAAAGGACTTCCACTCCCAATGGTGACAAGGAAAAGGTTCTGGAAGAATCCAGAGGCAGTCTGCTTCTATAACCTTGCCAAGAAAAATCAAATAGCAAGCCTGAAAAAAGTCTTCTTGAAAGCATTGAGAAGCATTCTAGCCTGTTTTGAAGAATCTCCATATTTTGAAGAATCTCTGAGTCTTACTTGAAGATCTACCTCAGCATTCTCGAAAAGGCTGCCTTGCTTTCCAGGGCCCTAACCATAAAGCCTGTTCTTTAAGGATGGTGAGAGCTAAAAATAGAGAAGGAAAAAGGAAGAAACTCAACATGAAGCTCTTCTAGTCCTTCAAGAAGCTGGTTCTCAAAGCAGAAACATTCAGAAGCCTTCTAGCCTATCATAAGATCCAAATCCGGAAGAAAAAGATCCCAAATCTTGGATCTTAAGATTGTGGCTTAAAGGTCTACCTCATCTGCTTGCAACCAGGAGGGATTCTCTCTGAGTAGAAAGTCTTACCTGCTTCAGAGAGAAGAAGTGAAGACAGGAGAGTCAAGCAGAAGCTGATGGCACTGCAGAGAGCAGAGGGAGATTTTATACCATTTCCTCTGTGCCTCCAGGAAGATGGGACTCGTAACATTTTAGTTGGCTTCCTACAATTTGCATTTCCGGCATTCAAAAGAAAAAGAAAGGGAAGAAAAAAGGACTCCACTCAGCACAAACTGTCAAATTGCTGTTGTGAAGTGCATTAATCATGTCACCATAAATAAGCTACCATTACTCCTGGTCTTCCTTTCAAGTATGCAAGTCAGATGTTTGTTTATCTGATCTTGGAAGTGAGCAACACCCATGAGGCAAGATCAAAGCTGGTTTATTGTCCTCAGTAGCGACTCTGTGAAAATGATAACCTTTTTGTGGATCAACAAGGAGACTCAGAGACTTCAAGGTGGAGAGCTTGTGACCCTGCAGGTATCTCTGAACCTTCCTAATCCATGGGAAGATACAAAATTGGTATTCTCAAGCCCTTGTTGAAAACCAGTTCACCCAAGTTCACTTTGAACCTGAAGTTACCTGCTCCAGATTGACTCTACTTTGCAGTGATAACTGGAGGGGGAAGCATCCTGGAGGTCCCATCACCAACTCCAGAAGCTTAGAGTTGAAACGTTCTCCATGATGGTCCCCCTTTCTGAACTATTTAACCCAAATGTTTGAACAACCCAACTTTAGTAAGTTTTCATTGAGTCGTGAAAACATGTCTGTTCTGGAGCACATTTGGAGCAGTGTGAAGATCACATCCTGCTGTTGGTACATAGGTTCTCAAGCTCTGATAAATATGGTTTGTTCAAAAAACTTAGTTAACATGGCTGAGCAGGATAGATAAATCCCACTTTCTTCTCTGGACCCAGAGAGTTTGAAGGGACCTCTATATTCCCACATTTGTTCTATACAGGTTCTGCTGTATAGGGAGAGGTGACCATCCAGTCTCTCTCTGAAGACCCCCTATGAAAGCTTCCAAACTTTATGTAACAGCCAGTTCGGTCCCCCCCTCTCTCTCATTGTCCCTCTCTCTCTCTCTCACCCTCACTCTTCCTCTCCCTCTCTCCCTCCCTTTGACACTCTCTTTTTCTCCCTTTCTCTCCAAATTCTGACCTCTATCTTCTGAATGGACAGCTTGAATAAAAATCAAATAAATCTTTATTGAATATTGCTATTACGTTTATAATAGATCAGTGATTCTAATCATTGCTCCTGATGCAACAGGGATGAGGAGAAAGAAATGTCAGTAGCAATCAAAAAATTGAATGAAATCTTGAAATTTGAAATTATACACAGGATATATGAATGCTGTTTTGTATTCAGCAAGGCTAGAAATAAAGTGCATTTAGAAGAAAGAAAAAGCAAGAAAGAAAGAAGGAAAGAAAAGAAGGAAGGAAGGAAGGAAGGAAGGAAGGAAGGAAGGAAGGAAGGAAGGAAGGAAGGAAAGAAAGAAAGAAAGAAAGAAGGAAGGAAGTTCAAAGTGCCAACAGCATCTTGTGGGACTGACAAAATGCTAAGTCTTCAACTCGTGTTCATTTCCTATTATTAAAGTAATTTGGGATAAAGAGATGAGGCTGTGCACAAACATTAATCAATGCCACAGGCAAAAAGGGGCGTCTCTAAGCGAGCGTTGGGGACAGAAAAACAGTATAAAAGAGCTTCTCATGCTAAGAGCTTCCATCAGCTTCATCTGCTCCTCCTGACTGCTTCTCCAACAGTCTCTCTGGTGAGTCGTCTGCACTTCAGACGCCTTTCTTGTCTTTTTTTGATGCAATTCATGCTCTATGTGAATTACAAAACCCATGCTTGTTCTTCTTCCAACAGCTCTTCCATCCATCCAGCCATGCCTTACTGTGGACCTTCTTGTGCTGTGCCATCTTGCGCATCCGCCCCAGTTGTTGGCTTTGGATCAGCCGGTTCCAGGGGTCTTGGCTGTGGTCTCGGCTATGGAGGTCTTGGTTACGGTTTGGGTTATGGCCATGGTTTGGGCTATGGCTACGGAGCTGGTGCCTTGGCCGAAAGCTCACAAAACCTGGGCACCCTGGCCGGAGTCATCCCCTCCTGCATCAACCAGATCCCAGCATCTGAGCTGACCATCCAGCCCCCTGCAGTCGTGGTCACCATTCCTGGTCCCATCCTCTCCGCCAGCTGTGAGCCCGTCGCCGTTGGAGGCAACACCCCATGTGCCCCTGGAGGTGTCGGAGGCATCGGTGCTGGCTACTTCGGAGGCCGCCTGGGACGTCTCGGCCGCCGTGGAAGCATCTGCGCTCTGCCCTGCAACCTCCCCTGTTAAGTTAACCCGGACTCTCCATGACCAAAAACGGATTTGAGAAGAATGGATCAAGCGTATCTGAGCCTGGACTGCCGCGATCTTGGACAAACCAGTTGCGTTTGTCTTTAGATGGATAAAATTGGCACAGAAGACCTCTGATGTCTCTGTTGGACTTCTCCTACTCTTTGTTTTTCCCCATCTTTGTTTTAAAATGCCCAAAGTCCTGCTCCCTTTGCTTATATAAAATAAGTCTTCACCAGCTTCGTCTCTCTTAATGTCACTTCTCTGTATCTTCCAATAAAGTGAAATGTGCTTCATTTGAACCCACGTCTCTGTCTTCCTTTGACCTCCATCCGTTGTAGCATGGGTTGGAGCGAATAAAATTAAAGCTGAAGATTCTTGTCTTCAAAGGCAAATCTGCCTTCAGGGCTTCCGAGGACACTAAGAAGATTTCAGATGAAACAATCCAAGGTCCTTCTTAGCCCAGCCGTTGGTTTCTCCCAGGGGTCAACCTTTATGGTGATTGCAAACAGATGCTCAGAGACTTGTCCCTCTTCTGCCACCACAGTTCCCCATAGCACAGGGGCAGGCAACCCAAAACACTCAAAAAGTCACTTGGACCTGTTTCCTACTGAAAACAAAACACTGGGAGCCGCAAAACTCTTTTGATATCTAAAATGAAGATAACACTGCATAAATCCTTTTTTACCTTTATTATAGGTGTGTCTGTATATTATATATATATAATACCCCTTGACATTTTTAACTGCTATACTGCAGTTTTACTTTTTACAATCTCTTTTGCCTTGCAGCCCCCCAACGAGGGGCATTAAGGAAGCTCAAGTCGCAACTGCGAAACATTACAAATCCAGTCTCCCAACCAGTCTCCCAATTCCCAAATCTAGTCTCCCAATTTAATTCTTTAACTCTTTGTCAGAAAAAGAAATTTAGATGTGTGTGTGTGTGTGTGTGTGTGTGTGTGTGTGTATGGGTATGTGTGTGTTTGTGTGTGTGTGTTTGTGTGTGTGTATATATATATATATATAGTAAAAAAGGGTATATGCAGTGTTATCTTCATTTTAGGTGTCAAAAGGGTCTCTCTCTTTCCTCTCTCTCTTTCTCTTTCTTTCTCTCCCCCCCCTCTCTCCCCCTCTTTCCGATCTTCTGCTCACCTGGCCAGCTGGCTTCAAGACAGACAGACAGATATAGATATATATCATAAAGGTAAAAAAGGGTATATGCAGTGTTATCTTCATTTTAGATGTCAAAAGGGTCTCTCTGTGTGTCTGTCTCCCTCTCTCTCTTTCTGCCCTTGGTCTGCCAGTCCTCTTCCCCCACTCTCTTTCTCTCTCTCTTTCCTCTCCCTCTCTTTTTTCTCTCTTTTTCTCTTTCTCTCCCTCTTTCCTCTCTCTCTCCCTCTCTTTCTCTCTCTCTTTCCTCTCCCTCTCTTTTTTCTCTCTTTTTCTCTTTCTCTCCCTCTTTCCTCTCTCTCCCCCTCTCTTTCTCTCTCTCTTTCCTCTCCCTCTCTTTTTTCTTTTTCTCTTTCTCTCCCTTCCTCTCTCTCCCCCCTCTTTCTTCCTCTCTTTCTCTCTCTCTCTTTCCTCTCCCTCTTTTTTCTCTCTTTTTCTCTTTCTCTCCCTCTTTCCTCTCTCTCCCCCCTCTCTTTCTCTCCCTTTCTCTTTCTTTCTCTTTCCTCTCTCTCTCCCTTTCTCTTTCTTTCTCTCCCTCTCTCTCTGATCTTCTGCTCACCTGGCCAGCTGGCTTCAATCTGTTCTACAACAAACTCAGGGCTAGGCAACCTGGGCTCTTTTATGACTCTCGGACTTCAACTCCCAGAATTCTTGAGCCAGCCGAGCTGGGCTAGCGAGCTCTCGCCTGCCCTTCCTGCTTCCTGTTTCCTGTTTCCTGCAGAAGCCCCACCCAGTCAGCTTTTCGGCTCCTGAGGGAACACCGTGAGTCCGCTCTCTCTTTGTTTTTACACAAACACACACACACAAACACACAAACACAGAGGGAGAGAGAGAAAGGAAGGCCAGTGCCTCTCTCTGTCTCTCTCTGCAAATGGCGGCCGGGAGCCTCAGGGGAAGGAAGGCTCAGAGGGCCACAGGCGGCTCCGGAGCCGCAGGTTGCCGACCTGGGGCCTATGCTCTGCTCAAGGTGGGTCATTTAGGTGAGCCTTTCCCAGGAGGAAATTTTTCAGCGAAGGGAAGAAATTGGATGTGTCAAAAGATTTCAGTTTGGGGCCAAAGAGGTTCAAGGGATCTTTTCATACATTGCATATAGAATTCTTCATATTTATTTTATTTTATTAATTATATTTTATTATTATATGATATTATACTACACTACACTACACTACACTACACTACACTAATTACATTACATTATATATTCAGTGAGTCAGTCAGTCGCTCATTGGAACCGATTGGGGAATTCCAGAAGATTCCATGAACTCCAGAATGTTCCCTTCTTCTTCCAGACCCTGTTTATCCAGCTGTTCTAACCCAACTTCGCACACCACAAAAATGTAGCAGGTACATCATTCAGTGAGGGCTGCAGCCAACTCAGGATGCAGATCCTTAACACAGCCTATATATATATATATATATGTATGTATGTGTGTCTGTGTGTGTGTGTGTAATAATATATGTGTTCGGATTATTTTATGGTATGGATTTACCCAGGAATGGGGAGGGAATAAAATAGGTAGGGGTATAACATAGGGTAAAGAACAAGGATTAAACAGCCTTTCTACAAAGAGGCTCTATCTACTGATCACCCCTGTTTGAGAAGAGGGATCTCGGAAACATGGGCCCCTTGCAAATGCCAGAGCATGTCTCCAGGAAACCCAGAACTGAGAGTTTAAGTGTCATCCTAAACTCTATGTTTCCAGCTTTGATTGGTAATCCTGGAGAACAGCGAGCAATAGGACCTCATTCCTGGTGAAACCTTTTTATTCTGTGGTCGTCATTATTGTCCTCAGTAACAATGAATTCCAAAAGCTCTTTCTATCTTGGGGACTTTGATTTGTCTGTTCTGTATAATCAAGTCAGGCCAGAATGGGATCTATAGGCCAACTTCTCTTAAGCTCTCAGAGGTGAGAAGAGAGATGTTGTTCTATGGGACTTCAAACCCTCTTTAGGGAATCAAACTCATTGACCTTCATGCTTTGGATAACTATATTTGATCAGTTAAACTTGAGTGGCCATCTAGATCTGGCAACTTCTACTTGTTCCTCTGGGGTCCATGGGAGATAGCCCATGAATATCTTGATTGTACCTCCCCTTTATGGGCCTGAACCTGGTCCTATGGTGGACCTATGGTGAGTCCCATATGTTTGCTGACTTCAGACTGAAAATCTCATGTTCCTTTGTCCTCACAAGACCTCAAGTCAATCAATCAATCAATCAATCAGAATAGAGCTGGAAGGGACCTTGGAGGTCTTCTAGATCAACCCCCTGCTCAAGCAGGAGACCCTATACCAACAAAGACCCCATGTCTTCTTTGTCACTTTACCCAGAGCCTTCTCCAAACTGAATATCCTTCTCAAAATGTGGAGCCTAGAATTGTACAACATTCTCCAGATGGGGTGTCAGCAAGGCAGAAAGGGGCAGAAGAGAGATGTCTGTGATAGACCTTCTACCAGATTTGACCACGATATTTGTGTGGATGAATGCAAAGGACAAACCCAACCCATGATCTACCTCACTCACCTTATTTATCAGCAGGGGAACCTTAGCCGCCCTTCTCTTCCCACCCCTTCCCACCAAGGCTACATGGAGAAAACCTCCATGGCCACCAAGAGAAATCTTTGCCCATCTTCAAATTACAACCAAGGAGAGCCATTAGTTTGCAATGCAGAATCACTTTTATTAAAGTGCAAAGAAAGAACATCGAGAGTGCCCATCAGATGTGCCAAAGGGTCCAAAGCTATCAACATTTCTTGTTTGAGAAATAATTTTACAGGGCTGGCGAGAAAAAAGGGCCTAGAAAGTTTGCAGAGCTTCTTTCCTTCATAACTTTTCAAAACCCTTCCTGGATCAATTTAGCAGGGGGCTAACTTCACTGGAAGGCATAATACTATCTGCTGAAGGTGGCTAAGAGACACAGGAAAGAGACTTGTGAAAGCTAGATGCAGGCCAATGTAGGACCCAGACATGCCTTAACTAATCTTCTCAAATCCATTTTTGGTCATGGAGAGTCCGGGTTAACTTAACACGGGAGGTTGCAGGGGAGAGAGCAGATGCTTCCACGGCGACCGAAACTTCCCAGGCGGCCTCCGAAGTAGCCGGCACCAATTTGTCCAAGACCTCCAGGGGCACAGGGTGTGTTGCCTCCAACGGCAACGGGCTCACAGCTGGCGGACAGGATGGGACCAGGGAGGGTGACCACAACTGCAGGGGGCTGGATGACTACCTCAGATGGTGGGACCTGGTTGATGGGTTTTGGAATCACTCCAGCCAGGGTGCCCAGGTTTCGTGAGGTTTCAGCCAAGGCACCAGCTCCGTAGCCATAGCCCAAACCATGGCCATAACCCAAACCATAACCATAACCAAGACCTGCATAGCCGAGACCATAGCCAAGACCCCTGGAACCGGCTGATCCGAAGCCAACAACTGGGGCGGATGCGCAAGATGGCACAGCACAAGAAGGTCCACAGTAAGGCATGGCTGGATGGATGGAAGAGCTGTTGGAAGAAGAACAACCATGGGTTTTATGATTCACACACACAGCATGAATTGCATCAAAAAAGAAACGGAAGACTCTTCCTGTTATCATGGACAGGTGGTCCTCAACATGCAGAATAACAGAGTTGGAAGGGACCTTGGAGGTCTTCTAGTCCAACCCCTTCCTTAGGCAGGAAACCCTGGACTATTTCAGAGAAGTGGTTGTCAATCTCTTCTTAAAACCTTCCACAACCTCTGGAGGCAAGTCATTCCACTGATCACACTTAGGACTGTCCTAAATCCATGCTCATTGTCAAATTTTGATCCCATTGCCAAGTGATGCAGTCGTTATGTAAGAAACACTTGATTTTACAACCTGTTTTGCCCTGGCCGTTAAAAGAATCCAGGTTTCCCTTTTGACTTTGCTTTGTGGAAATCACCTGGAAAAGTCCAAACTGGGACATTGCGACCATAGGATCAAGAAGTCTTTGTTTAGTCTTTTCTCAAAAGTCTCCAGAGATGGAGAAGCTACAACAATTACAATTACATGGGTATTTCATAGTTCTACAAATATGGAAGTTTTTTCTACTGTTTGAATGAAATATAGGTAGCTGTAACTCATTCTGAGACAAACATGTTTTCTGAATGCTGCTTCAAGATTAGGATGAAACATTTCTCTAGGCTCTTCTTAAGAGGTGACTGAATTGTTTGAAATCTTCCTTCCTTCCTTCCTTCCTTCCTTCCTTCCTTCCTTCCTTCCTTCCTTCCTTCCTTCCTTCCTTCCTTCCTTCCTTCCTTCCTCCCTCCCTCCCTCCCTCCCTCCCTCCCTCCCTCCCTGCCTTCCTCAATCAGATTCTGAATGGAATATATTGTAAATCTTCCATGCCACCCCATTTCATGAAACAAAGAGCAAAAACAGCTATGAAAGACGTCTGAAATGCAGGGGACTCACCAGAGAGACTCTTAGAGAAGCAGTCAGGAGGAGCAGATGAAGCTGATGGAAGCTCTCGGCCTGAGAAGCTCTTTTATACTGTTTTTCTGTCTCCACCCTCGTTTAGAGACGCCCCTTTTTGCCTGTGGCGTTGATTAATATGTGGGCACAGCCTCATCTCCTTACCCCAAATTACTTTAATAAGTAGAGATAAATAGCTAAAGACTTAGCATTTTGTCACCCACATAAGTTGTGGTTGTCCCTTTGATCTTTTCTTTTTTTCTTTTCTTTTCTTTGTTTCCATAGACATTTTCATGGTTCTTTGAAAACTTACTAGCCTACGTCAAAACATTTGGAATAAACCAAATATTCGGAAGGGGGACTATCATGGAGAAACTTCAACTCTGAGCTTCTGGAGGCGACAAGACCATCATGAGAAGATTGAACACTGAGGTTCTGGAGGTGACATTCCATTGGTGATGGAACCTCCAGGATGCTTCCCCCTCTAGATATCACTGCTGAGTGGATTTAACTTGGAGCAGGTGGCCTTAGGTTCAAATGTAAAGTTGGGTTACTGGTATTTTCAACAAGGCCTTGAGAACATTATGTTTCCACCTTCCCATGTTTTGGGTTGATTCAGGGATATTTGCAGAGTCATAAGCTCTCCACCTTGAAGTCAAAGGTAGCTTTGGGTTTCTGTGCTGATTCAAGGAAATGCTCCCATTTTCATGGAGCTGCTCCTGAGGACATCAACAACTCAGCTTTGATCTTACCTTGGCACCTCTACAAGATCAGATAAGTTCAGATAAACAGAAGCATTTGACGTGAAGTTGGCAAACCTGAAAGGACACAGATAATTCAGTAGCTTATTTGTGGTGACTTGATGATTGTACCTCAAAGTGCCAATGCGACAATTTTTGCTGAATGAAGAACCTTTTTTTTTTCATTTTGAATGCCAGCCAAGCAAATGGTTGGATGCCAGTTGAAATGTCTTGAGTCCCAACTTCCTGGAGACGCCAACAGAATCGTATAAAAGTTCCCTCTGCTTTCTGCTGCGCCACCAGCTTCTGCTTGACTCTCCTGTCTTCACTACTTCTCTTCGAAGAAGGTAAGACTCAGATAAATTCGTTCCTGGTTAGATCTTCAAGCCAGTAAGATTCTTAAGATATTGAACTTATCGTAAGCTAGAATGCTTCTGAATGCTTCTGCTTTCAGGACCGGCTTCACCCTTTCTATTTGAAGGACTAGAAGGGCTTCATTTTGAGTTTTTCCACTCTCCTTCTCTATTTTTAGCTTACCATCCAAAGAGAATGGACTTTATGGATAGGATACTGGAAAGCAATCAGGTCTTTTTGAGATAGCTTGGATAGTCATGCTTGCAAATCTAGGTTGTAATGACAAATGTTTGAGGGTCACCGATTAACCTAACTCTTAACTAGAATGACAGATTGGGACACAACCTTGACTTCTTACTCAGAGGACATGAAACCAGTTGAGTAATTGAGATCTAATCTTAGTTTTGGAGAAGATGACAAAAATATGGGAGGAGCTTTCTCCTGATCTCCTTGAGGTTTGGCCATCAGCTGGCCAAAGAAAGAAGCACTCTCTTCGGCCTTAAAACCATATGGTACAGGCTAATATTGACAAGGTATTTTTATGTTTGATGGAGTCAGGAGATATAGAAATGTGGGTTTCTCCCCTACCTCAGGTCCAAGGTGAAAACAATGGGGCATATTGAACCTTGAAGGCTTCAACCATGCCTTTTTCTTGGCAGAGGCAAAGAAGCAGAGTGCCTCTGGTTTCTTCTAGAACTTTTTTTTTACTTCTTACTGAAGTCAGAGGATTTAGTCAAGGGCCATCATGTTGAGTCCAAAGTGGGCTTCAAAAATTATGGAGGTGTTCAAAGAAAGTCACCACTGCCACCTACCATCTGTCTTTAAAGCCAGACTTTTTCTTCAAATTTTTCTTCTCCCCTCTAAGAAAAGGAAGAATTGAACTTCCAGCTCTGCCTTCCACAGTCCATGGCCCATGTTGGTGAGTTTCTTGGCCATCTTAGGTTGAAGAAGCCTAACTTCAGAAGGTTAGTTAGAATCTCATCCCAATTCTAGCAAACCCAGTCATACTAAAGTTATTCTTTTGGTTGATGGAAGAAGCAAGGGATACGGTGATAGAAGTTAACTGAACACAATTCTCACAATGTCTCTCTATTTCCTACATTAGACTCACCTCACAACTCAACACCATGGCCTACTGTGGACCCGCTTGTGCTGTGCCATCTTGCGCATCCGCCCCAGTTGTTGGCTTCGGATCAGCCGGTTCCAGGGGTCTTGGCTGTGGTCTCGGCTATGGAGGTCTTGGTTACGGTTTGGGTTATGGCCGTGGTTTGGGCTATGGCTACAGAGCTGGTGCCTTGGCCGAAACCTCAGGAAGCCTGGGCACCCTGGCCGGAGTGATCCCACAACCCATCAACCAGATCCCACCATCTGAGGTGACCATCCAGCCCCCTGGATTTGTGATCACCATTCCCGGTTCCATCCTGTCTGCCAGCTGTGAGCCCGTCGCCGTTGGAGGCAACACCCCATGTGCCCCTGGAGGTCTTGGACAAATTGGTGCCGGCTATTTTGGAGGCCGCCTGGGACGTCTCGGCTGGAGAGGCAGCATCTGCGCCCTTCCCTGCAACCTCCCCTGTTAAGTAAACCCGGACTCTCCATGACCCAAACAAATGTCGGGCCTTGTTCTGGCCTGTCTGTCATTTTCCCAATTCTCTGCCTGCTCTAGGTTGATCCCATTGCTTTCATTTTTTCCCCAGCATTCCCACAACCATTTACGGCAAAGAGCACTACATCTTCTTGTGAAATCATCCCCCAGATAAATTGATCGCTCACAGGTTTTAAGTGAAGGTATGAAGAAAAGAAGCTCTGCAAACTTCTTGCCTACAGAGGTCTTGCTTTAGGGTATGGCTATGGATCTGGTGCCTTGGCTGGTGTCACCTCTTCTACTATCAACCAGATCCCATCAATCAAGATCGTCATCCAGTCACCTGCTTCCATGGTGACCATCCTTGGTTCTTTCCTCTTCATCAGCGTGAGCCCATTTGTGTTGGAGGCAACACAACAAGTGTGATCTCTGATTCTTTCTGGCAGTGGCCTTTATGGGCTTATGGCTTGAGGAGGACAAGAAGGAGGTATATTGTGGGGATGCCTGCTTGTCATTGTGTCACTCTGAAAAAAAGATTAGTCTAAGTCTAGGAAGGATCTGACATGGACTGAGAAGATGAACATCCATCTGTGGGTGTATGGGCTTAGAATCTTAACAAAGTTGAGCGTCTAGAACTTTTTTTGAAGCTCTTCTTCTTCCACTGAGCTGGCATTACTTCTTGTCTAAACCTTTTAGGGCCAAGAGAAAAGGAGATCTGTATTATGTGGTTTCTTTTTGTCTTTTATTTGCTTTGTACATTGTTGTTGCTTTGATAATTGTCCATTCCTGCTTTTGTTCCTACTTCTTCAATAAAACTCATTCTGCATTCTCATCTCCGAGTCTCTGGTTTTATACCTCTGGGTGGTTTTCAATTTGATTTATTTACTGGTTGGTTACAATTGACTTTATGTCACTTCCCTCACTGGATATTAAACAGCTCTCAAGCAACAATGTGCTTGTCTATAGTAATTCCCCCCAAATCTGTGTTAACCAAGAATGAACTACAATCTAACTAACTAACTAACTAACATTTGAATTATGCAACCACAGAAATTCATCTTCTACAAAAGTCCCTGGACTGACTCCAGTCTTTAAAAGGACGATGCAACATCCCTACTTTAGAAGCATCTTAGCTATTAAAAGCAGTTTTGGATTTCAGATGTGGCAGGAAGGTGCAGTACAAAAAGAGTTCTTGAAGTCCATGCTCTTTTTATCACGTCTTCTGAAGAATGAAGATTCTCAGAAATTATTCTGTAGAGGTTTGTTTACATAGTCTGCCTAATTAGGTTAGTTTGAGTTTCAACATATTATATCACATGAAGATCACGTGAAGTATTAATACCACTTTACAAGGCCTTGATAAGGCCACACTTGGAATAGTGCATCCAGTTTTGGTCACCACGATGTAAAAAAGATGTTGAGACTTTAGAAAGAGTACAGATAAGAGCAACAAAGATGATTAGGAGACTGGAGGCTAAAGCATATAAGGAACAGCTGCTGGAATTGGGTATGTCTATTTTAATGAAGAGAAGGGCAAGGGGGGGGACATGATAGCAGTGTTCCAATATCTCAGGGGCTGCCATAAAGAAGAGGGAATCAAGCTATTCTCCAAAGCACCCAAAAGCAGGACAAGAAGCAACGGATGGAAACTAACCAAAGAGAGAAGCAACCTGGAATTAAGGAGAAACTTCCTGACAGTTAGAACAATTAACCAGTGGAACTCCTTGCCTCCAGAAGCAGTGAATGCTCCAACACTAGATGTTTTTAAGAAGAGACTGGACAGCCATTTGTCTGAAATGGTATAGGGTTTCCTGCCTGCGCAAGTGGTTGGACTAGATGACCTCCAAGGTCCCTTCCAACTTTATTATTGCTGTTGAAGAAGTTTGTTCATGTATCAAAGTTTGTCCCAGATGGACCTTACGAAGTGATGGGGGAGGAAAAAAAAATCAGGGATTATATTTCCCCCAGGTAAGGTTTTTGAAAATTTCCCTTGCCATCCCCTACTTGACTTTGCTCTGAACCATGAACGAACGAACGAACGAACGAATGAATACGTTGCTCTGAGCCATCAGTGAATGGATGAATGAATGAATATCAGATTCTGAGCTACTGCATGAACTCCTCACTTGGACTGCTGTATGCTACATTTTCTCCTGAGAATGAGTGGAGATCAAAAATCCAAAGCAAACTCAAGAAACATGGAATAATGCGGCTGCAGATTTATTGAAAAGGGCAATGAAACAATACCGTGGATTAAAAAGCCATGAATTTCAGAGAGAGAAGGAGCCGCGTCCTGAGCAGTTCAAAGGGCAGGAAGAACACAGGGAGAGAAAAGCAGAAAGCCCAGACCTTCTACAGAAGGCCTTCCAGTCCAAATCTTCTCAATCCAAGACCAGCAGAAGCAGTCTCATCGTCCCTGTAACCGTGAAGATCCTTTTCTTGCGCTCTACCTCTCCATCAGTAACCACAAGGGATCCAAATAGGGTTTCCACGATCACCCGGGGGATTCCTTCCTCCGAACAACCCTCTGCTGGGGGCCAAGGGTCTTCTCAGGATTCCAGATCCAGGAGCAGCACACGGTGTGTTTCCTCCAATGGTAACAGGGTCACAGCTGGTGGAGAGGATGGGACCAGGGATGGTCACAACGAAAGGAGGCTCGATCACGATCTCTGCAGGTGGGATCTGGTTGATGGGTTATGGGTTGATTCCAGCCAGGGTTCCCAGTTCTCCAGAACTCACGCCTCCTCCGAGATGACCACCTGCAAGGCCACCCATGCTTCCTCCTTGAAGGCCATCTCCAAGACCTCTACCACCAAGGCCAAGGCCAGCCAAGTCACCAGTAGAGGCACCTCCAAAGGAACCTCCAGAAGCACCAGCAGACCCAATTCCAAACTGTGGGACGGAGGCACAAGATGGGATGACGCAGGATGGAGGACAGAAAGCCATTGCTGCAATCTGCAAAGAAGGTCAAGAAGAAGCCAAGTCAAAACAAAGGAAAAAGAGGAGAAGGAGGAGAAGACAATGAATGCACATATCTCCATCCTTTATCTTATTTCTCTCCCACCAGTTTCCCGAGATAAGTTCTCCTAATTTTTCCAGCTGTTCCGCCTAAGACAAGCTCACTTTGTCCACAGATTTTAGGAGATAACCAAGTGTGAAAAACTTCATCTACCAATTTTGGAAGACCAAGCTGGTCATGACGGCACGAGCAGAGAGCCTCTTTCACCCAAAGTGTTGATGTTGAGAAGAATCAGAAGTCTTCCCTAGAACATCAACCCTTGCATCAGCTAACCATGGACATTTCTCCAAGAATCTGCCTTACCTCTTCTTCTGGGATCTTCTTGTGGAGACAGGAGACTCAAGTGAAGCTGTTGAGATGGCTGAAGAAGCCAAGGGTTTTTATACCAGTGTGCTGGGATCCTCCAATGTCTAGGACACCACCTCCTTCGTCTGATGATCTGAGTTTGCAACACTCATGTTTTACCCTTTTTCCTGAGTCAGAATAGTTTCGTTAAGAACTCAGCAGAAATTAAGGTGGCATCAGAGGAGGCAATATTGCTAAAAATCCACCAACCGCTTCCTCTCGGCTTGCAAATACCTCGGGGTGTCAAGGAATCATCTAAACCCTTCCTAATCCCATATGACAGCTCAGAAATTCTTGCTCGTAGGCAGCGTGGCTGTCAATGGGATCTGAGGTTCCACAAGATTAACAGGGCAACTCCCTTGGATTGATCAGACCCATTACACATCCCTCCCTTTTATCTGATTGAACTCCAAACATTATTTCAAAGGTGGCCGGTGATGCATTGCAGGTCGGTCCGATGTAAGTCTAAATTTTGCGCCTACACGCTGTCCTCCTTTAGCACCGACACTGGGACAGGCAACTCGGTCATTAAGTGAAGCCATTTGGTTCCTTAGAGAGAGCAGTAAAATGAAGACACAGAATTGGGGATAATTATGACACTTGAATTATACACAGGCTTCCTTATGAAGCAATTTTTCAGCATGTTAAATCCTTAATGGGGCACTTCTTTGAAGTGACCTCCTATGGCAATCATGTTCTTATGTTAATACCTAGATGTTTGCTAATTGTGTCAGATGATGTGTCTTGAATTGAGGAATTGTTTTTGAAGTAGTTGGATTCTTTCTAAGATTTCCTCAAGAATTGCAGCTTTGGTTATCCATCCTTCCTTCCTTCCTTCCTTCCTTCCTTCCTTCCTTCCTTCCTTCCTTCCTTCCTTCCTTCCTTCCTTCCTTCCTTCCTTCTCTTTTTTCTTCCCTTTTTCCTTTCTTTCTTCTTTACTTCTTTTTTCTCCTTCCTTCCTTGCTTGCTTACTTCTTTTTTCTCCTTCCTTCCTTCATTAATTCATTCGTTCCTTCCTTCCCCTCAAATTGAGAGCAGCTGTGCCTGACTACTATGCCAATCAACAAAAAGGGAAAAATAAATAAAGCAAATGGATTGATATGTTTTTTTCATGATGGCAGCTTAATTCTCTTGCATTTTCTGCTGAGCAATGCTAGGTAGCCCACATGAAAAGAAAGTTGTGGGTCACACAACTTTTAAGCCAGAAAAGAGGCAGAGTCTGACCAATTAAAACCAGTCAAGACGCCCAGACAGGAGTATAAAAAGCCCATCTCCTCTTTCCAAAATCCAACAGCTTCACTTGACTCTCCTGTCTTCACAACATCTCCTCAAAGAGCAAGTAAGTCCGTTTTTCTTCTCCAGGTTTGTGTTGGAAACCGGTGGGAGAGAAATAGGATAAACGATGGAGATATGTGCATTCATTGTCTTCTCCTCCTTCTCCTTTGGTTTGACTTGGCTTCTTCTTGACCTTCTTTGCAGATTGCAGCAATGGCTTTCTGTCCTCCATCCTGCATCGTCCCTTCTTGTGCCTCCGTCCCACAGTTTGGAATTGGGTCTGCTGGTGCTTCTGGAAGTTCCTTTGGAGGTCCCTCTGCTGGTGGCTTGGCTGGCCTTGGCCTTGGTGGTAGAGGTCTTGGAGGTGGCCTTCAAGGTGGAAGCATGGGTGGCCTTGCAGATGGTCACCTCAGAGGAGGCGTGAGTTCTGGAGAACTGGGAACCCTGGATGGAATCAACCCACAACCCATCAACCAGATCCCACCTGCAGAGATCGTGATCGAGCCTCCTCCTTTCGTTGTGACCATCCCTGGTCCCATCCTCTCCGCCAGCTGTGACCCTGTTACCATTGGAGGAAACACACCGTGTGCTGCTCCTGGATCTGGGATCCTGAGAAGACCCTTGGGGCCCAGCAGAGGGTTGCTCGGAGGAAGGAATCGCCTGGGTGGTCGTGGAAACCCTATTTGGATCCCTTGTGGTTACTGATGGAGAGGTAGAGCGCAAGAAAAGGATCTTCACGGTTACAGGGACGATGAGACTGCTTCTGCTGGTCTTGGATTGAGAAGATTTGGACTGGAAGGCCTTCTGTAGAAGGTCTGGGCTTTCTGCTTTTCTCTCCCTGTGTTCTTCCTGCCCTTTGAACTGCTCAGGACGCGGCTCCTTCTCTCTCTGAAATTCATGGCTTTTTAATCCACGGTATTGTTTCATTGCCCTTTTCAATAAACCTGCAGCTGCATTATTCCATTTTTCTTGAGTTTTCTTTGGATTTTTGATCTCCTCTTCCTTGTGGTCAGACAGCCAACGTGTCCAGTATCTAAAACTGCTGCATCTGTGGTTCCGAATTAGAAGCAGAAATGGGGAACGATGTAAACCCCAAGTCTAATAAATACTGAGCTATTGTTCTAGAACAGGGGTAGGCAACCTTGGCTTTTTTATGACTCGTGGACTTCAACTCCCAGAATTCCTGGGTCAGCATAGCTGACTCAGGAATTCTGGGAGTTGAGGTCCACGAGTCATAAAAAAGCCAAGGTTGCCTACCCCTGTTGTAGAAGGTCCTTTCATAATGGCTGGGAGTTCTAGTCAACACCCTGTGGGGAAGAACACCTTGTGAGTGGTTTTGATTCCAAAAATGTGCAGAAGGAAGCCAAAGCGATTTCTAACCAAACAACTGGGCTCACACTGCATCTTACACACTAAATGGGTTTTTGCCACACCTCACTAAGGTCTTCTCACATCTCAGTAGGAGGATGGGTGGCATGTAAATTTAATAAATAGCACACCATAGCATAAAATATAACACAACATAAAACATAGCATGTAACGTAAAATATAAGATAAAGTCCAGCTATTCTCCAAAGCACCCGGGGACAGGACAAGAAGCAACGGATGGAAACTAATCAAGGAGAGAAGCAACCTGGAACTAAGGAGGAATTTCCTGATAATGAGAACAATTAATCAGAGGAACTCCTTGCCTCCAGAAGTTGTGAATGCTCCAACACTGGAAGTTTTTAAGAAGAGATTGGACAGCCATTTGTCCGAAATGGTGTAGGGTTTCCTGCCTGAGCAGGGGGTTGGACTAGAAGACCTCCAAGGTCCCTTCCAACTCTGTTATTCTATTCTGTTGTGTTCTATTCTATTCTGTATCTGTTCTATTATACTATACTATACTATACTATACTATACTATACTATACTATACTATACTATACTATAACACATAACATAATATTAACAACATAAGCATCTATGGGCTAACTGACTGTCTAATCATCTGTATCAAAATCCTTTTTTTAAAAAAAAGAACAGTCATTTTGATAATAACATGTTTAAAAATCCAGCTGGTATCCACTAGGCGCAGGGGTAGGCAACCTCGGCTCTTTTATGACTCATGGACTTCAACTCCCAGAATTCCTGAGCTAGCATAGCTGGCTCAGGAATTCTGGGAGTTGAAGTCCATGAGTCATAAAAGAGCCGAGGTTGCCTACCCCTGCACTAGGGGAAATATAATTCCTTTTGAACTCACTGTATAGCAGGTGTTTTGCACATTTTAATTTGAGACGTGTCATGCCCCAAGGCTTTGTTTTTTTTAACTTGCCACGAAGAATTGGCCCCACCTTTTGTTTCAACATGACTTTAGGCTGCGTTTCCATAAGACAGAACATGGACTCATTCAAAGGCACCCCTTCCAGCCTCTTCTAAGGATGGGAAATACTGTGGGGCATCAACATGGGTTGAGTTTTATCTACTATTGCAAAGCATGGGGCTCAGGAGTACCCAGAATGCACCCCAAACTACGACCCATGCATAAAGGGAGAGCTTGAAAGGGTCTTGGATTTGAGAGTCTGACTGCCACTGATTGCTTTAGGAGAAGACAAGCAGAAGGTTGATGGTTAATGCATCGCCAGGCTTAGGTCCATCTCCAGAACAACTGGGTTTGATCAGTAAGCAGAAATCTCAGAGAGATGCTGCCAATGATGGCTCAGAAAACATCATGGTGGTCTCATCCACGCAGGCAGATCCAGAGACTTCAAGTGGATCCAATGCTAGTTTGTGCATTGACTGAAGCTCCATGGTGTAGGTTTGGTCTGGATTTGTACAGTGTGAGAGAATTGGCTGCTGTTGTTTATCAGTTATGGTTTAAGGCTTAGAAGGAAGTGAGAACTTGGTCCTCACGGCTGGCCCTAACCCTAAATTATGATTCCAAGCAAGAAATGGCCCTAACCCTGTTAGATCCAACTTTTCCCAGGTTAATCCTGTTTGTAGACATCTGAGAACAGGGTGGCATCAGCCTTAAGTTGGAGAACCCCAAGTTCTTACTTCGGGGGAAAAGCAATTTTCCTATCTGCAAATAGATGAATAAAACAAACAGGGTTTTGTGGACTTCTTGTTTCAGGAATGTGTTCGTAGCCTGAGGGGATGTGTGCATTTCTTTGGCCTGGAGTAATCACGATCAAAGGGGCCTTTCTCACAGCAATTCGTTCAACTGTTAACCTTCTCCTTCTTCAAAAGATGGCAATGAGCAAAGGAGAGCGAGGAGCCGACTTGACAGGGAATAAATAATATCTCAGGACACTCATGTCTGATTATTCCCTAAGCAGCATCTTTTCCCTGTTTCCTAAGGTCATTTCCACAGACCACTTGAACTTCATTTAGAACACAGGTTGAAGGAACAGACCCAAATTTAATCTTTGTTCAAATTTTGTAAGGTGGGAACTTGGGCATAGGACTCTCCTTCTGGGTGGGCCATAATGGATGATGTTCAACTCTTTGGTTCCCACAAGATATCTGAGCTGATGACCGGATGATGGCCTTATGCTCTTGCAGACATGCAGGGGGTTGGACTAGAAGACCTCCAAGGTCATTTAGAGCTCTCTGTGAACTCAACTGGTGGGCTTCCATTAAATAAGCCACAATTAAGCAAACCACCATTTGCAAGGAGGGAGAAATGATCTCAGTTGAGGAACAAAACCAGAAGAAGCTTAAAGTGCAGTATCAACTTTAATTAGGATGTTGGAAGAATTTAACAGACAATTCTCTAAGACGTTGATGGTCAACAACCCAGACGAACAATAACAAGAACGAAAGGAACACAAATATAAATACTGCCTAGAACTCCACTTTGGTTCTGGGAGTTCAGACAGGAAAGGAGAAAGAGAAAAACTTGGCCAAAGTTGGAGAACAAGCTGATGCCTTCAAAGATAGTCCCGGAAGCTCAGCCTTTCTTCTCCCAAGTCCAAAGACTCAAGGACAGGTCTTCATCCTCTTGGCCCATTCATGCTCATTCCAAAGACCAGGTGGACAGGCTTGGCAGGGTGACTGGTCTACAGACAGATATTCCCACGGCTTCCCAGAAGCGACTTCCTACCCAACAGGTTGCTCCTCCTCAACCCCAAGCCCAGGTTTCCAGGGAGAAGATTCCCATAGAGGTCGCTCCCTACAATTCCGGAACCAGAGATGGCACATGGGGTGTTGCCTCCGACAGCGGTGGGCTCACAGCTGGCGGAGAGGATGGGACCAGGGATGGTGACCAAAACTGAAGGGGGCTGAAGCACCAGCTCGACTGCTGGGATCTGGCTGATGCAGGATGGGACGACTCCAGCCAAGGTGCCTAGGCTGCCTGAAGATTCGGCCAATGCACTGGCTGCAGGGTTGTAGGGTAAAATCCCGTACCCAAGGCCCCCAGCACCAGCTGAGCCAAATCCAACAGTGAGGCTGGAAGCCAAGGATGGGATGGCACAGCCTGGTCCACAGTAAGCCATGGTTTGATGGAGGTCCTTCTGTAACCAAACATTAGAAGATGAGGTTAATGGAGCATCCAGGAAAAGGGAGGAGGTCATTTTGTTTGGGCTCCCTCAACTCTGGAGTCTTCTAAGAGGTGGACTTGGACTTCCAGAAGGTTCAGCAATGGCCATGCTGAGCAAAGGATTCTGGGAGCCGAAGTCCATTCAACTGAGGAGAAGGAGAAGCTGGATGGTAAGTTGCAAAGCTACTCAAATCATTTTAAGTTCTTGTATTTCTCTGAAACTAGAACGATGGATTAAGTCCTACCCCACAAACCGTCTATGCCCTTTCTGAGGGTTACAGCTTGGATCTATCGGTGACTTTTCATGAACTACGTTGTGTGGGGAAAAAAAGAAGTTTAAGCCCGACAGCACATTTCAATCACCATCACCAACATCAGCATCGTCTAACGACTTACCAAAGTCTCTAAGAGAAGCAATCAAGAAGAGGAGATGAAGCTGTTGGAAGATCTCAGCAGGAGAAGACCTTTCATACTGTTTTTCTCACACCCACCCTGCTACCTTAGAGACACCCCTTTTTGCCCCAGGCTTTCATTAGCAAGTGGCTTCTGTACAGCTTCATCCCTTGGGCCAAATTATTTTAATACACACAAAACATCGTCTGAAAATTTAGCGTTTTGTTAGGCTCCACGCGACGCAGCCTGTTGCTTTGATCTTCTCGTTTCCCCTATTCTGCAGAATTATTTTGCTCGCTGGCAGCGGGGATCAATTCTTTTCTTCAAGGTTGCAAAAGAGAGGGGACTCACTTCCAGAAAAGTGTTTATTATTCTCCAGGAAAGGGAAAGAGAGTGAAAGGAAGGGAAAGAGGAAGTTAGGGGTGAAAAAGGGAAGGGAAGGGAAGAAGAAATAAAGGAGAATGTGTGTAGTTTAGGATTGAATTGAGGGGTCCTTGGTGCTCTCTGAGGTTGGTGGTTTTCTTGCAGACATTTCCTTACCAAACTAGGTAACATCATCAGTGCATTAATGATGTTACCTAGTTTGGGTAGTGAAATGTCTGCAAGAAAACAACCAAGCTCAGAGAGTACCAAGGACCCCAAGGAGAAGGGAAGGGAAGGGAAAAGAAGAGAAGAGGAGAAGAGAAGAGGAAAGAAGAGAAGTAAAGAAAGGAGAATCACAGAAAGAAAAAGAAAGAAAAGGAGTTGAAGTCCACGAGTCATAAAAGGGCCAAATTTGAAGATCCCCATGATAGATAAATAAGGGGAAAAATGAAGGGGGAATGGGGAGAAAGTCACAATTTAGCCTCCCTTGGATTTCATGATCCAAGTTGGCTTGTTTTCTCCTGGAAGTCTAACATCCGTGCTGTAAAATGCCTAATCTGGATTCACCCGGGTTTTTTTTTTTCTTCCAACCTTACCTTGAGGACTTCTTTTAGTCTTGATCAGATAACGAGAGTCATAATTGCTTTCTTGGATAATGGTCCAACACTACGTAAACAGCCAGGAAGGTCTCTGCATGTTTGTCGGTGAGGGCAGATCAAGGCCAGCATCAGCTTCTTGAGAAGAGAGAACTAGTCCATCAGCAAAATGGGCCCCTGAGTCATTTTCTGGGTGAGAACGTGCTCTTGGGCAGGGATGAAGCTGGGTGAAGTATGGATTGACTAAGTCATGTTCTACCAGAAGAGGACAACATGTTTTTGATGCCTCCTGGGAAGATGCAGAAGATGGAAAGGTTTGCCTTGTGAATAGGGGTGGCGTAGTCCCAAAGGTGCTTTTTCAGGAGGCATCTGAACTTTCTTGTTTTTCTTTGAAGATGTTTTGCTTCTCATCCAAGAAGCTTCAGAATTGAAGCAGCTTCTTGAATGAAGAATAG
Organism: Crotalus tigris; assembly: GCF_016545835.1. Lineage (NCBI taxonomy): Eukaryota > Metazoa > Chordata > Lepidosauria > Squamata > Viperidae > Crotalus > Crotalus tigris. The sequence continues at coordinate 3,017,516 of NW_024097591.1, forward strand.
AACAGAGCTGGAAGGGACCTCGGAGTCTTCTAGTCCATCCCCCTGCTCAAGCAGGAGAGCCTACACCATCTCATACAAGTGACTATCCAGTCTCTTCTTAAAAATCTCCAGTGATGGAGTGCCTACGATTTCTGGAGACAGGTTGTTCCACTGGTTAATTGTCCTCCCTGTCAGGAAGTTTCTCCTTAATTCCAGACTGCTTCTCTCCTTGATTAGTTTCTATCCATTGCTTCTTGTCCTTCACTCTGGTGCTTTGGAGAATAACATGACCCCCCCCTTCTTTGGGGCAGCCCCTCAGATACTGGAACACTGCTATCATGTCTCCCCTATTTCTTCTTTTCTTTACACTAGTCAAACCCAAGTCCTGCAGCCATTCTTCATGTGTTTTAGTCTCCAGGCCTTGGATCCTCTTAGTTGCCCTTCTCTGAATTTTTTTTCCAAACTCTCAACATCTTTTTTGTGATATGGTGACCAAAACTGGCTGCAGTATTCCAGGTGGGGTCTCCCTGGGGTTTTATAAAATGGTACTGATGCCTCGCATGAAAACGTCTTCAAAGAAAAACAAGAAAGCCCAGTTGCCTTCTGAAACAGCACCCTTGTGACCGAGCGCAGAGATTCCCTTAACAAATGTGGCAAGAGAAATCGTAAAAACAGGGCAGAGCTTGCTTAACAAATTCCTCGCTTAGCGACATACATTTTGTGCTCAGCTGTGGCCATAAGTCAGGGACTATCTGGACTTAGCAAATTCACCTCCCAATTCACACCTGTCAGGTGAGGCAAAGTGCGAGTGTCAGCAGCTAATTCACGGAAGGAGTGAGAATTAGTGGTTGTTCTACAAAGGGGAGGGATACTTTGTTCTTCCCCATCAACTCTGTGCTTCTTCAAATGATTTGAGCCACCAAGCAGACAGGGAAACGCTGACAGAGTTAATTAAAAGCCTAATTCTGACGGGGCGTGTTTTAATCACGTGGGATGTCAGCAAAACAACATAAAAGCTTCCAGCATCTTGGAAAGTGCTTTCAGTTTTAGCGTTCTTAGGACTGCAAACGATACCCAAGCATAGAAATCCCTGGTAGACAAGAACAGGCTGCTATAATGGAAGAGCTTTATTTTTATTTTGAAACCCGGATGGTCCAGCTTGAAAATATTCCCTGCTTCAAATTCTGTGATGATAGATAGACAGACAGATAGATAGATAGATAGATAGATAGATAGATAGATAGATAGACGAATGGGAGGGAATAGAAGAAGTGGAAGGAAGGAAGGAAGGAAGGAAAAGAAAGAAAGAAAGAAAGAAAGAAAGAAAGAAAGAAAGAAAGAAAGAAAGAAAGAAAAAGAAAGTTGCAGACTTAGGTATTCAAATTGTCCACTAGATGGCAGCAAAGGGTCACAATTGGCTGTAGATCTCGATAGGTGTCTGGTGAGTTTCACTAGAGAACTTAAGGAAAGGGTCATAGATGGACAAGCTTTGGGAAATGCCACCTGTTGGCTATTAAAGTATTGGAAGTGATCCCTGACCATCACAGCAGAAAGGGTCATCCCGATGCAGAAGCCCCGTGAGATGGCCATGGACACTGCAATCTTCTACGTGCGGTTCTTGTGTCCGTGGAATGAGAAGCTCTCTTGTCTTGTTGGATGCTACAGATATGGTGGCTTGTTTGAGAAATTCTGATCATCTTTTCTAGGTTTTGAGAGCTCAGCTGGATGGTGCCTCTGACAATTTGGTGGCCTGGGACCAATGATGATGATGGTCTTCTTCTTCTGCTGCTGCTGCTGCTCCTTTTTCTTCTGCTCTTCCTTCTCCTTCTCCTTCTCCTTCTCCTCCTTCTCCTTCTCCTTCTCCTTCTCATTCTCCTCCTTCTCCTTGTCCTTCTCCTTCTCCTCCTTTTCCTTTTCCTTTTCCTTCTCCTTGTCCTTCTCCTGCTTCTCCTCCTCCTCCTTCTCCTTCTTTTTCTTTTTCTTCCCCTTCTTCTTCTTCTTCTCCTTCTCCTCCTCCTTCTCCTCCTCCTTCTTCTCCTCCTTCTTTTTATTTTTCTTCTTCTTCTTTCTCTCCTGCTTCTCCTTCTCCTCCTTCATCTCCTCCACCTCCTTCTCTTTCTTCTCATCCTCCTTGTCCTTGTCCTCCTCGCTCTCTTCCTTCTTCTTCTCCTCCATAAAAGAAGGAACCATGTTCAAGAACTTATTAACAGCCACCAAATGTTAATTCCAGGAGGGTATGGGGAAAGGAATGAAAATAGGATCTTTGTGCCTAAAAGAAAAAGAAAAAGAAAACATGGCCAGCTGACAAATTGTCTGCAAAAGAAAAGACGCAAATCAATCAACATCATTCTTATTAGTCAGACCTACCTCCTGGTGCCTAGTTCTAGGTCCTCTATTTTAAGAATATTTCACTGGAGAAGGAGCAGAAGAGATGATCGGGGTCTGGAAGATCACGTCGTGTGTGGAAGGAAGCAAACATATCAACCAAATATATAGGTTAATGTCTACCAGCCGCACGTATTGGCAGTTCATTCCACACCGATTAAAAATAGCATAACGCAAATTTTAATTAACCATGATGGGGGAAGACCATCACTTCCTCGCCAAAGACTATCTAAATGCTTTTGAAAGGAATTATAACCACCACAATAAAGTGAACAAAAAAACCCCATGTCTGAGTGTCTGCGCTTGTGTGTGTTTATGTGTGTGCACACATGTATATGTGTACAGGTTTCCCATTTCCTGTTTTGTCATTATTTCAGGAAGTTAATCAAACAAGTCCACCTCCTACTGGTCACTATTAAAAACACACACACTCACAGAGCACTTCCATTTTTAAAGAATGTTTTTTTTTCTCTTCCGTGGATGAAATATTTATTCTGTTTTTGGCAGGATTGCTCAGTTTGCTAAGGTTTTTTTTTTTAATGAGTTATTTACACTCCGAGCATCATAAATGGAAGCTATGAAGCCATCGGAGGAGGAGGGGGGAGAGTTGTGATTGTGAATAACAACAACAGCAATAATGATGTAAATGTTCATGCTAGGATCTATATTAAAGGGGTGTCACTGCTATTCTTAAGCATTTCTTTAGAGGGTATTCAATCTAACTTGATTTAAACCCTCAGCTTACTACTGCTGATAAGTAACACTTTGACTCCGCCTTAAAGGGGTGCCCAACTCCTTCAAAGGACATCCAAACACCACTTGAACTGGCCAAACCAGTTTGAGAGCTGCAGAGGCGGCATCCTGGTGATGGGGCTCATGATTAGGATACCAGGAGAATGAGAGAGAGAGAGAGAGAGAGAGAGAGAGAGAGAGAGAGAGAGAGAGAGAGAGAGGGAGAGAGAGAGAGAGAGAGAGAGAGAGAGAGAATGGAGAGCTAGCTGGATTGGGACAATGTGATTTTTGCAACTGTGACTCTCTGTTTTTCCCCCCTTCTCTTGTTTTATTTAATTGTCTTTTTTGTCTTCAGTAACATTCCTGTTGCCTCGAATGGTATGTGGGAAATGACCTTGGGAGGGGGGGGAGGGGAGGGGGGAAAACTGCCTAGGGAATAATCAGATAAAAGAAGGGGAGCCCTCAATTGCATGATGGGTTGAGAAAGAAACTCAGAAAGGATTCTCTCTCTAAGCTGTCTGGCTGTAAAAAGAGATAGTGGGAGATTTGTATTTTCAAACCTGCAAGATTTTGTTAATATAGTCTTACAATAAAGCAGAATTGTTCTCGCTTCTTTTTTTTTAAAGTGTCGTTTTGTCTTCAATATCATTTCTGTTGCATTTAATGGTATTTGGCACATAGAAGGGGAGGGAGAAGGAACAATCCGATAAAAGGAGGGGAATCCCACAGCTGCATAACAGGCAAAGAAACTCAGAAAAGAGCTTCTATCAGGCTGTCAAAAGAGCCAGCAAAAGATCTGTATTTTCAGACCTGCAAGATTCTGTTAGCGTGGTCTTATAACAAAATAGAATTAGTTCTTTGGGTCTGTTTCCTGTCTTCTCTATTTGTGAAGGTTGACTCTGTGTTAGCCCACAATGAATATTGCATCAGCTGAGGAATAATAGCTCCATCTGCAGGTACATCAAGTTATTGTAACCACCAGCAACATGATTAATAAAAGGGGAAAACAACAATAACAAAAGCAGATTCTGCTAAGAAAAGCAGGAACTAACTTGCACTGGGGGGGGGGGAAACCTCTCCCAAATTAAATTTAGGAATTCGTATGAGCATCTAAGCTGCTCAAAACTAGTCCTTAACTGCAGATAAAAAGAAATTGCTATGGATTTTCTGGAAATGCTGGATGTCTGTGAGGTGATATAAACTTACTTGGCTATTCCTAATTAATTATATGAATGCTAGCTAAATGAATGTGCAGATAGGAATCAAATATACACTGCTTCTGTTCATTGTCTCCCTTTGGAAAGGCCCAGCGTTCATTGTATGATACAAATAGTCCTTGACATATCACTAATCATTTAGTGACTGTTCAAAATTCTGATGGACTTATTTTGGAGCTACTTACAACCTGGATCTAAGTTCTGACGGCATTTTGAGTGTTCAGTAACTGGTCTGCATTTATAACCATTTGCAGGGTCCTAAAGTCCCATGACCTCATTTTAGGATGATTTTGCTGAAAACTAGCATTGATTGTACTTCCAGTTTTCGACAAAACTGCCCCCGTTGCAAACTATTAGTTCACTTAAGGACTGATTTACGACTGCCATGTTCACTTAACAATCATTGCAAAAATGTTCATGAAATCAGGCCACTCAGAAAAGTCACCCGCTTTATAATCGTCACGAGACACAACTATAATGGCAGAGTCCATTAAAGTTGTAACTCAAGCATTACTCTATTAAAAAGTGCCCTCTCAAACTTATTGGCCCTTTTCATTCAGGACCTGGAATTGAATTCACACAACCAGACAAACAGGTCTATTTCCTCGTTGGGAAATGAAGGGATCTGTCCAGAAAAAATGAGCTGTACTCCAGCCAATCATTTCTGAGTGAGCTTATTCTCTCAAGATTGCACAAGATTTATTAATAAACCCGATGAACTTTCTGGCACAATGTGCCGAAGTCAAAAATAAGAGTTAAATCTCTGTTGAATCTCAGTTAAGTTAACAAACGAGAAAAGAGTTTACATCAGGGAAATGCAGATTGGAAAAGTCTGAAGTGGGACATTGACTTGGCAAAGAGTGACATTAGGGAAACTGAATCATAGATACGGATGAATTTGTCACTAGCTTAGCTCCTTCCTTGGACGAAAACAGCCTCTTACGTGGCTAAGAAAATCACCTGTGAACAGTAGTAGTTACGTTAAAAAAGAAAGAAGAGTTTACAGCAAGCAAATTACAGGATAGAAGAGCCTTGGGGAGATGCTGAATTGACGAACAATAACATCGGGGGAATCAAATCCTAGATAGGGGTGAAATTTGTTCCCCTTAATGCAATCTGAAATATTGTTTTGCATTTACATCCTTCATTCGGAAAGAAATGAGGTTCGCAGTTCTTGTGCAGTCGAAGGAGGAGGAATCCTAACCAAATTCCTAGGATCTACAGGGAGACTGAGAGCCGGAAATTGCAAATCCAAATGGGTTGGTAGGCTCCATCGATTAGATCCTGCATAATCCTCGTTGCAATTAATGCTTAAGAGATATTCTGTACAAGGGATTTATTATTATCACAATTAAAGAATCCTACCATCACTTGGGTATCTGTGTATCCCATGAGCAAGGGGAGAGGATCGTTCCTAGTAGTATTTTACTAGCAGAAGGACCACAACAGGCTTTCTGTAGTAGATCAAAAGTCCCGTTTCCAATGAGGTGATACCCTGGCCTTAATTTATAGGGAGAATTAAACATTTCCCAACTCTTTATCTAGTTATCTTGAGCTCTTCTCACATTCTGACAAGGTTTATCACAGCTCTGAAACAGAGTCATCTGCCAAGCCATTAATTTAAGACTTATCATAGCTGATCACTCAGTCACCCTTGAAAACAATGGCCATAAACAAAGTAATTAAGAGTTCGCCCCCAATCTTAATTTTCTGGGCCCACGTTCTGCATCTCAGCCTTGAAAACAAGAATCAGAGATCACAGGATGCTGGGGTGAAGGCTTCCTGAGATACTGTGCTCAGGGTCCTGAGAAGGCTACAAAAGGTCAAAGAAACAGATTCAAATCTCCATTTGCTTTGGAAGTCGTCAGGATGACTTTAAACCAGTTGTTCCCCATCCTGGCTTAATCCAGGGATCTAACAAGGGACAGCATCTCCAGTGACAGGAAACAACCTTCTGAAGATGGTGACCTTCTCAAGGTAGAGACCATCAGAACGTGGATTTGATTTGAGAACATCAAGAAAGAAAGATGGAACTCAAAAGAATCACCTGACACAAAGTCAGCTAAAGCGAAGCATCTACAATTCTCCAGATGTTGCTAAATTCCACTCCCCATCCTCCCCAGCCACAGAGCAAGGGCTGGGTCAAAGTGGCTCCATGGAGCTCACCTAGAATTAAATGCTTTAAAATAAGATGTCAGATCACTGGCCTTCTGGGCATGCTGTAATCCCTAGTTCCAAAAACCCCAGCCATCTAGCCCAGTGAAAATTATGGGGATTGTAGTGCCAACATAGCTGGAAGGCCAGCCAGGACAATGAAAACTAGTGCCTGCAATTAAAATGGAGATGGGGGCAAATGTCTATTTAGCAAGAATTCCAGAACAACGGTAGAGTGAGCTATGAAGTTTCTCCATGATGAAAAGGACTTGGACTTGTCAGAGCAGGAAGAGGAGGAGGAGGAGGAGGAGGAGGAGGAGGAGGAGGAGGAGGAGGAGGAGGAGGAAGAGGGAGAAGTTTTTCCATAATGCATAATGTGCTTCTCTTTAGTCCATTTCATGCCTCTTCCATTAAGTTGAAAAGCTTTGGGCCACCTCCTCTTCCTGTTCCATCAGATGGAACACCAATCTTCTCCCTGGTTCTACCAGCTCTTTTCCAATCCACCCTTCAGCTCCTGGGCCTTAATTATGAAGCATAATCTCTTTTTCCTGATATTTCTTGTCTCATCTCTGTTCCTGTGTTGTCTCTTTGGAGCAAGGAGACCCCTGCATGCACCTCTCCATGTCCCCACTCCCTTTTACTCAACAGCACAGGACTTTCACACCACCAAACACCTCACTCTGCACAAAACCCTCACCGATCTGCTTCTGGGCAGATTTCATTAGTGACAACATCTGGCCACAGATCTGTCAAACAAGAGGTCCTACAACCATAATTGAGTCACTCCAAAACAGCAGCAGCAACAACAACAAAGTCCTCGGGGATCAAAATATGGACTGTTTCAAGAGAAACATCTGAAGTTGTCAACCTTGATGGACGAGCTGGAAGTTTCATTTTTGCACATTCCATGAACCAGTTCTCAATTATCTCTTGGACTTGAGTCAAGTGACCATCCCAGGAACATTCACCCTCATGTTGTCCAGAGAACTAGTTTTAGAGCTTAGGTTTCTTAACTCTGATAGGGTGACCTTCCTTTCCCCTCTTCTTCAACTATCACCCCCACCTTCGCTGATTTCTTTCAAAGTTGACTCACCACCATGGAAAAGCTTGACAAGAATTTGACAGTCGCACCCCTGCGATTTTCTTATTGGAAAGATCTGGCTGGAACCCAACCTCAAAACATCAACCCTAATCAAAATCAAGCCAGCTTTGGGTTTCCCAGCTGTGGTATCCCAGTGGTGAAGCATTAATTGATCCATTTTGAAGATGAGTCACTTTAATTGTAATTCTTTCCTCTTTGGGTTCTTGGTTGGGTGGGTGGGTGGATAATCATGGTTAGCACAATTATTATAATGTGACAACGCTGCTCAGATTGAATATTTCCCCCATGAGTTTAAAGCATAATGTGAACTTCCTTCCCGTTCAACCTTCTGGGTATGAATGTCCCTAATCTTAATTTTTACAGCCTTTATGAAAGATTCTTAAGCCTAGCTGAAATTATAGAGATTCTTTGAGGAAAATCTTTTGATTTTCCCTGGAAAACCAAGAATGTTTTGGACCCAATCCGTAAGTTGGAAAAAGTTCCATTTCCAAGGCAGAAATATTGTTTGAAACAGCATTTCTGTGAGAATGGGGACAGGATATGGGATTCACGCTCTACTTGAGTTCAAAGAATAAGAAGTTGGTCAAGCAAGAGGAAAAGAAAACTCGTGAAACTTTTGTGGAGACCAAAAACTTTCTACCATTTTTTAAAAGAACAAGTTTTTCATGGCCTCCTTATCCTTCTTCCTTAAAGATTTCTTCTCCACAACCAGAAGAAACTTCTGGACAACTTGCCTTTTGGTTAAATCCCTGGACAAAATGTCCTTCCAGGGACACTCATTGGGAAAAAATCCATCTTGCAGAATAAAACACTGTATTAATCACATCATACAGAGAGGTTCTCCTCATAAGAGGTTCTCCAGACCAGGAAAGTTCTTCTCTAGGACTTTGACTCAACAATGCTTCTGACATTGTCAGAATTCTTGATTCATCTTGAAATCCAGGAACTTGCTTTGCAAATAAAAGCCAAGATTCTTAGAAGGCTCATTCTGTACCCTTATAACATGGGAGAAAAAACTAGTGTTAACTGTAGTTTACTTCACTGGAAGCCACATGCATGGATAATTGATGAAAATTTAGCATGGTCTCTGAACATAAATTAGCATAAGATGTAGATCTTCCAGATCCTACATTATCTTCTACTCCTACTGAGAAGACACCATGTGTCTCATTGTCCTGGACAATGGCACCATGGTGACCAAATATGATTGATTCCTGAGGAAGCTGCCCATAAGATTTAAAATTTAATTGTTGTTCTCAGTCTTTGCTGTAATGCTGCTAATCCGTCATAATGTTAACCTTGATTTCTTCCATTTGTGCTCTATAATTTTGCTCCCTTCCTCCAAAGCTGGAAGGGAGAAGGTGGAAGGTGGAAGGTGGAAGAACACGTGGATTTCCCCTTGATTAGATTTGTCACAGGGCCTGTCTCCTAACTTGTAAGTATTTTCCATCACATCTGTAGATCTTCCAAGCATTGCATGAAGACAGAGCTTCTAACACTGAATGAAGACAGAGCTTTCAACATGGAATGAAGACAATGCTTCCCATTTGAATGAAGATAGATCTTCCAACATTGAATGAAAGCAGATCTTCCAATGTTGAATGAAGACAAATCTTCCAACATTGAATGAAGGCAGCTCTTCTAAGTATTGAATGAAGATCTTCCAACATTGAATGAAGACAGATCATCCTGTCATTGAAAGAACCCAAATCCTCTAATCATTTAATAAGCCCAGATTTTTCAGATTGCAATGAGAAAAGAAAGTGAGATCAGGAGACTAGTAATCTTAAATGTTATGAACAATAGAAATTGATTGCCCACTGATTAGCATATCATCAAGATCAGCTTTTGGCTTCCTCAAGGCACCCAGCCGCAATCTCCTGACCACAAAAGACTGTATAATCTGCCCATCATGAAGGACTGTTTCTGACAGTTGCTTTCTATCAACGTCCTTACTCCAAACAAACGTCAAGAAAGTGAATCCGACTCATTTCGTTTATTAATCTGATTTAATACCGTGGCTGAGAGGGCTCTGAATAGACTTGAAGGCCTTGCCTGGCAGGGGGTCCACCTACTCGGGCCAATTCTCAGGAAAAAAAAAAGAGGAAAAAGAAGACAATTAAAGTCCCAGAAGGAGGGGGAAAAACAAGCTAAATGCCTGAGGATCAACTAAGCAACAATTCTTGATGAAAGGAGAATCTGAGTATCTGCAAAGAGGGAAGTCAGCTGAAATTAAGATTATTAAAAGGAGAACAAAGCTCTTCTACGTGAAATGTGCTCCAGATTAAAGCAACACCCCAAGAGGCATCTGAGCTTTGTAAACAGGCAGGCCATTAATTAAAGCAATTTAATGATACTTTGAAATGTGCAATCAGATTAAGGCTGGTGAGCCCCAAATGTCTTCTAGCCTGCGGGCTGTTGAAGCGCTCATATAAAACGTCTTTCTCAGCCATACTTCACTAGCTGTTGCTCCTGAAGAACGTACGGACCAGGTAAGTCCTGCACAATGGCAGTTTAGTGCCCCACGCCTTGCGAGGTCTTCCCACCTCCCTTCCTTTGCTCCCCCAAATTTCAACATGGACACCTGGTTTTCTGCTTTCTTCTCGGAAGAGGTTCTCCCCCTCATCTCTGAGACAAAATTGAGCTGGTTTTGTTTGGGGGGGGGGGAGGCAGAGATGGAGAAATGTGGGAAGAAGGGAAGGTAGGAAGGGGAATTGCCTGGAGAGATGATTAACCATGGGTTCCTTTCCGGTGGGACCTCGGCTTTCCACCTTTCTTCAAGCTTCTCCTTTGCATCAGAAGAAGATTCACGGGGGGAGGGGAGTCCTCTTTCCTGAGACGGTGTGAGAAAAGGCAGGTAGAAAAATGTGTGGGAAATTTTTTTAGGCCCAACCTTGGCGTGGAATTCTGATGGAAGCAACGCTGGCTGGTTTCTCAAGTTTTGCTCGAGCCTGTTCTTCAAGATGATTTTCAGAGCAATTTTCGCTCGCGTTGACTCATTGCTTCCAGGGGACCATTTCATGTTATTGATTTATTTATTTTGCCGATTCCCTTGTTTCAACTTCAAAATAAGCAGATTTTTGTTTTCCAATTCTGGCCACAAAATTGAAGTTGGAAAGATACCCAGGCTGTCTAAGTTAGGAGTTTTCTCCTACATTTTGTGGCAATGACTTCCTTTAATTAAGGAAAGTCTGTGGGCAAAATAATTGAATTGGAAGATCCCAAATCAGAAGGACGGGTTTTTTCCTCTGTCAGACTCGCCCCAGTCTTTATTGCTCAAACCCAAAAATCAGGACGCCCCATCGTTGCTGGTTAAGGAAGGTTGAGAATTGTCTCGCCTTTGTTTTTATTTCATAAAAATCTTGTTGTTGTTTTTTATTTAGAGGACAGAAGCTTGAGACCTTAAAAAAAAGCAGATGAGGAAAAAAACAAAATCTCTGGATTTTTGAGTATTTTGTCTTGTTTACATAATTTCTTCTAACCCCTGAGGAGCTCTGCACGGATAATAGTTGCAGGACAATTAGTAAGATAAGGGGGGGTTGGTCACAGTAATTTGGCTCTGGATGACTGAATTTTTTTCAGTTTGTTTTTAGATCAAAATTACCCATGCACATTTTTTAAAAAAACTGTCCACGCAGTTCTCCTTAAAGGAGAAAGAAAGAGAGAAAGAAAGAAAGAAAGAAAGAAAGAAAGAAAGAAAGAAAGAAAGAAAAAGAAAGAAGGAAAGAAAGAAAGAAGGAAGGAAGGAAGGAAGGAAGGAAGGAAGGAAGGAAGGAAGGAAGGAAGGAAGGAAGGAAGGAAGGAAGGAAAGAGAGAACGAAGAAAGAAAAAAAGAAAGAAAGAAAGAAAGAAAGAAGGAAGGAAAGAAAGAGAAAGAAAGAAAGAAAGAAAATAAAATAAAGAGGAAAGGGACATGAGTTTTGATACCAGAATGTGGTTTTCAGTTTCCCACATTCTCAGCACTGTCCATCTTGAATGAGGAATTCTGGGAGCTGAAGTTCACATATTAGGAAGATGGACCAATTCCCAGAATTCTCAGCAAATTAGATCTTGGCTGGGGGAATTCTTGGAGCTGGATAGTTGCCAGGTTGGAGAAGACAACGATGAAGAAGTTGGATTCAGACCAAAAAGTACTGGATCCAGATCTTCACCCTGAGATTCTTTTGAGTGTTTCCACATTTCTGCCATTTTGTAGGATTATTCTGAGGAGAAAGATAGATGACGAGAGATATATGCCATTATTAAAAAAAAAAAAACATGTTGGAGACCCATGGCCATTTTCTCCTTTCAGAGTTATCTTCTACCACCTAATCATGGCTTGTCCTGGACTCTGCAGCTACAACACGGCTTACAGTACCCGTCTCCCTTCAAAGTCTTTCCTGCTGCAGCCTCCACCTTTTGTGGCTGAAACAAAGTTAACAGACCTGGAAATCCTGTTTCCCAAACCCATACCTTGTGACATCCAAGATGATTGCTCACACCCCTGTAGCCCACCTGCCTATTGCTACCACGAGCCTCCGATTGTACTGGGTTTCTTCGAAACTAGCCTGCATGAGGTATAAGCAGGCCCAACATACGTCCATTTGTGGAGAGGCCAGGGTTGTGAAGGAAGCAACAGACCGGTGTAAGTCTGAGAGAGGAGTCAAACGTAGATGGGGATGAAGTTAGACTCTAGAAACAACAACATTCAGAATTCCTTACTCCTTAGGGATCAGAGCAGAAACGTTAGACCATTTTGTATAGTCATGTAGACATAGTTTGACAAATAACCAATTATAATCATCACAGAGACTGTTAATGATAGCCCAAGTCTTTCTTTATGGATTTGTCCACCCGTGTCCAGAGCATGGACATGGACCTGTGTTTGTTTTGTTTTTTGAAATGTTGCTGGTCATTGACCTAATAAATGTTATGGATTGATTGATTGATTGATTCTTTCTGGATTTGTCCATCCGTGTCCACGACATTTGGGGAAAAAACACAAAACAAAGGGGAAGGCAAGAGTTAAGGTGACTTTTCCCCATCAACCAAGGGGTAGAAACATCTCAGCTGATCAGTTCTGCCAACTTAGTCCTCCAGGAAAGAGAGGAGGAGATGTAGAAAGGCCAAAGAAGACTTACTACACTGTCAAGACTAGTAGAAGAGAACATTCTTCCCATTGGCTGAACAGGACAAATCAGCCTACTGCTGCCCACCTGGCCAGTGGCAAGGAGTAATGATACCTTGGAGATATGCCAGTAGTTTCTCAGCCCAAAGGATTATGGGATAATAGGAACATCCAGGAGAAAGTGAGCAGCACTCTGTGTGCCCACAACAGAGGACCACAATAACCTGCAGAAAGGAGATGTAATGTGGTTAATGTCTGACTAGGATATTGTAGGAATAGGATCCTCAAACTTTTCCTTAAGTGTGTCCATCCAAGTAAACCTTATACTATAGATGTTACACACACAAACACCAGAATAGAATAAAAGAGTAGAGTAGAGTAAAGTAGAGTAGAGTTGAATAGAAACTTTATTGTCACTTTAAATGTACACTAATCTGCACACATTAAAAATGTAATTTGGTTGCATTCAACTCTCCCAAAAATACTATTATGTGCAAACACAAATACACACACATATATGACAGAGAAATGTCACAGTCTAGTTTGAATGTATACATATATCTTGCCCGGGGGGGGGGGAGAATCCTGCAAATTTACAAAACAGATAGCACAAGGAACAAAGCTGTTACAGAATCTAGTAGTTCTGCTATAAATACTTCAAAACCTCCTCCCAGAGGGGAGCAACAGAAACAGACCGTGAGGTAGGGGTGTGGGGTCTCTAACAATGCTTTGAGCATTATAAGCGCTTATAAGCAATATCCTGAATAAGGAGAAGTGAGCTTCCTATAATCTTCTCAGCTGTCCTTATCACTCTTATATTGGCTGCAATAAAGGCTAAACCAGAGGTTAAAAGGAAGGGGTGCATTAGCTTCCCTCAGCTTTGTCAACAAAGACTCTGCTAGGATAAATGTGGATTTTTTCACAGTTCTTAATAATAATAATAATAATAATAATAATAATAATAATAATAATAATAATAATAAAGTTGGAAGGGACCTTGGAGGTTATCTAGTCCAACCCCCTGCTCAGGCAAGAAACCCTATACCATTTCGGACAAATGGCTGTCCAGTCTCTTCTTAAAAACTTACAGTGTTGGAGCATTCACCGCTTCTAGAGGCACGTTGTTCCACTGGTTAATTGTTCTGTCAGGAAGTTTCTCCTTAGTTCTAGGTTGCTTTCATTTTGCTTTCCCAAAACGAAAGTGTCTCAAACAAGACAAAACCCATCTCTTCTGTCCTCTCGAGGATCAACAAAGCATCACTTTTGTTAGGAGGTTGTCAGACAGAAATAATCAGGATCGCACAAAAGACTTTATTGTTGTGGCCTTTACACAGGAATCTAGTCCACTAACCATCAATGCTAAATTAGTGCTAAATAGGGGTCAATGGAACTCACAGGGGGCTGGACTTGATTCTCTTGTGCAACCCAGTGATTCCAAACTAATGACATGTTTTACTCCTCCCTCCAGTTCTGCCTACTCTTCTCCTGCAGATTATCCTAGCAAAGAAATTACCTGACATAACTAGGAATTTGGATCCTCTGAGGAGGAGCTAACAAGAAAGAACAACAAAAAAACATGTGTTGATGCTGCAGTGAATCTTTAATATCAGATAGGAATTTTGAGTACATTTGTCATGAAAGTGTGTTCCAACATAAAGGAGGAGTGGAATCCCATCTGAGGCTAGGAAACCAAGACAAGGAGATGTTGGAGGGAGAAGAGAAAGATGAAGACCAGGTTTGGCAATACTGCTAGATAGATTTCCACAACTTTTACAAGCCTGAGGAGAAACCAAAAGAGAATCCATCCAGAATGAGAACTTTTTTTCATGTTTCAGAGAGGGCTCTCACCAGGAGGTGAAAGAAAGCAAAAAATGAAAGAAGCATTGAAATTAAAAAAAAAAAAAAAAAGCTTGAAGAACAGAGGAAGGTGTGTTTGTTGGAAAAGCAGAGAGTTTTGGACATTTTAGAGGGATAGATGTAGGGATGCTTGCGATTACAGGCATCCAGGTCTATGAGATCTTAGTCGTAAATTCAGGTCACAAGAGTCAGTCACCGGTAGTCCCTCTAGGAGCAGACAGGGACCTTATTATTTACATGGACTTCAAGGGTAGTATCTGAGCCTTGAGCCTCCACCAGAAGAAGACCCAGTAGCAGAGGCGGTTATCCTCCCACACAAACCGGCTCAGATGAACCGACAGAGAAGATGGGTCCTGGAAGGAAAACGATGACAGTGAGTGGCTGCATCACGACTTCAGATAGAAGGCTGATGCTGGCTCCAGGGAGCAGGCCCGCTGACAGAGCACCACTAGAACCAGCTGAGCGAAGCCAAAAAGTACCTCCAACCACACCGGAGGTCAGAGACATCTTGAGAAAGATGGAGGAAAGTCTGCAAAGAAACACAACACAGTTTCATTCGGGGTGGTGGGGAACAGAGAAGACAATTGTCAAACGTGACATGGAAAGGATCAAGCTGGACAGGGAAAAAGGTCACTTCTGCAGGGTTACAGCTAATCCACTGACCTCTTTTGAGAACATGATTTTGTTCCCTCTTGGCTGTTGACTACCTGCTATCCCATCATGCTAAACTCATTTCTCATTTCCAGTCTCTAATGTCTCTTTGTAGTTTGCAAGTTTTGGAAAATATGAAGCCCTCCATAGCTGATGGGTCCATAACTTGGCTACATGAGAATTGAAAATCACGGAACACATTGATTACTAAGATAGACTCTGTCCATACAGAAGAAGCAGCCATCGCCACCGTAGCTAAACCTCTTAGGGTTTCTAAGTAATATTAAGACCTTGTCACTGGGGTTGCTTGTTTCCTCATTCCCTCCTCACCCCTTTGTCTTTCTGTGCTATCCCAAATGGACGATTTACCTCCAGAGAGTCGTTCTTAATTTCTCCCTTCAATGTCTTTTGGTCAAATGTGCATTGAGAGTATGATCAGCACATATACAACATCCTGATAGAATATAGATTTCTACCCAGCTGAGTAAAATCACAAAGAGTCCTAGCAGACAGAGGGAAAGAGACAGAGAGTCCAGGATTTCTGAAGGGAGAAGCCAACAGATCAAATCCCATCACTTACCAATTTCTCAAAGGAGAAGATCGGAGAAGCAGTGAACAGCTGATGGAAACCTTGAGGATTGAGTGTCCTTATATACCATGCAAAGGTTGTGGTGTGCCCCCCCCCTGGGCCTTTCAAGAGATTTATATTATAAAATAATAATAATAATTAACCAAATACCCGACTCATCAATTTGCACCCCAGTTCAGCTCTATATAATTTATATCCGCATGGTACCTATTAGACCTGAATTATAAGCCTAGCACATATTTTTTTTAATCATCGCTTCAATGACCTTTGAAATTATTGTCTCAGCAGCTTAATTTCCCCTGACATAGAAATTGTCAAGAGCTGAGCCATAGGAGCAGCACCTGTTCTTCAATGTGAAAGATGCTAATGCTAAATTTCATAGAACGTGGTAAAAACCCTGTGTGGTGGTATCTCCCAATACTTTTGTGAAGAGATTTCAAAATGATGATGAGCTGATGAGGCGCATCTCTTCCAGAGAAAGACGTCTCCCAGTTTTGGGGATTTGTCCATCTTAGTTGACAGTGTAATCTGGTGCACCTGCCTGTTGTTGTTTTTACAACTTAATGCCAGAATGGAATGGAACGGAACGGAACGGAATAACAGAATTGGAGGGGACCTTGGAGGTCTTCTAATCCAGCCGTCTGCTCAGGCAGGAAACCCTAAACCATTTCAGACAAATGGACCTTGGAGATCTTCTAATCCAGCCGTCTGCTCAGGCAGGAAACCCTAAACTATTTCAGACAAATGGACCTTGGAGGTCTTCTAATCCAACCTTCTGCACATGCAAGAGACCCTAGACCACTCTAGACCAATGACTGTCCAATCTCGTCTTAAAAACCTCCAGGGATGGAGCACCCACAACTTCTGAAGGCCAGCTGTCCACTGATTGATTGTTCTCATTGTCAGGAAATTTCTCCTTTGTTCTAGGTTGCCTCTCTCCTTGATTAGTTTCCATCCATTGCTGTTTGTCCTGCCTTCAGGTGTTTGAAAACCCCTCTTCTTTGTGGTACCCCCTCAAATATTGGAACACTGCAATCATATCTCCCCTCGTTCTTCTTTTCACTAGACTAGACATACTAATTCCTGCAACCATTCTTCCTACGTTTTAGCCTCCAGACCCCTAATCATCTTTGTTGTTCTTTGAGGCACTCTTTCTAGAGTCCCAACATCTTTTTTATATCATGGTGACCAAAACTGGATGCAATATTCCAAGTGTAATCTTTGTATTTGGGTTTGACTTTTGTAGGTCACCGGGAGCCACTGTGAATGAGTTGGGTGGCCAAAAAAATAAAAAAAAGTAAGAGATTGGGACATCATGAAAATCAGAGACCAAGTGTTTCCTAGCATGGAAGTCACCACCAAAGAAGGCCACCTGTCAACCCTTTCTATTGACTTATGGATATGACCTTCAACATCTGCTGCGGGGATGAATCATGATGTTGGGTAGTCAAATGTTGTGGAAGTAATCTTCCATTACAGGTACCCAACAGCAGATGCACAAATGCCGTAATCCCTTAAAGACCACAGAAATTAGAAGGAAAATTCTAGCAATCTACCATTAATCTAATACCCAGGTTGACAGAACATCCTATTTTGATCTCCAATCTTCTTCAGGGAGAGCAGGAAAAATAATAATCACTGCTATCATGTCCCCCCTCGTCCTTCTCTTCATTAAACTAGACATCCCCAATTCCAGCAACCATTCTTTATGTTTTAGCCTCCAGTCCCTTGATCATCTTTGTTGCTCTTCTCTGTACTCTTTCTAGAGTCTCAACATCTTTTTTACATCGTGGTGACCAAAACTGGATGCAGTATTCCAAGTGTGGCCTTACCAAGGCATTGCAAAGTGGTATTAACACTTCACGTGATCTTGATTCTATGCCTCTGTTAATGCAGCCTAACACAAAACAAAACAGAGCCAGACATGGTAGCTTTCTAACCATCGTGGTGGTGGCCACATTTGCAACCAAGATGCACTCACATTTCATTGGGCATCAGCTCCTAGTAATGCATTTTTCTCTGGAATAACAGCTAAGTTGATGAGATGCCTTCAAAGATATGGTCTACAGAATGTCCAATAAATGAATTCATCCACCCTTAAATGGCACCTAAAATGACAGACATTCAAGAACAGCCATAATGGTGTCACATGAATTATGACATCCTCACAACAAATGTCACGAATTATGTAATTTCCGACAGTCACGTCGTGGTGTCATTTTGCAAACTAAACACAGGGTGACGTCTGAAAATGTCTCATACCCCTTGTCCCACTCCAGATACCCATCTTGTGCCACCCCCAAATTATTATAACAAAGCATTTGCATAATAATATAACCCAAAGGCTGAAAAAAATAGGTTTAGGCCATGATTATACAATCTGGTGACCATCAGAGATCTCTTAGTTGGAAACTCCCACAAACCTTTGATCTTGGCTGTGCCCTCTGGACCTAGAAATCCCTAAGCTTGGACTAATTGTAATTATCACTACCAAATAAAAAAAAAAAATGTGTTTCAATTCAATAGGAACAAGATGGGTGTGGACAATGGTGAGATACAACTGCCGTTTGACAAAATTTGAAGTGTCGTCAATTGTCAAAGCTTGCTAGTAACATCTTGGCAAGCAACTTTTCATGACTGGGAATCTGGAGGTCTGTTATATGCTTTAAAAGACTGAGTACACATGACTGAGGTCTTCCCATATGCAATATTTATAGTTAAGTGGAATATCTATCTACAGCAGTGGTTCTCAACCTGTGGGTCGGGACCCCATTTGGGGTTGAACGACCATTTCACGGGGGTCGCCAAACAAGGCTGTCTGCCATTTTTCCCCTTTTTTGGCCATGCCCCTGGCTCCCGGTGATGTATAAGTGGTTGGGGGTCACCACAACATGGGGAACTATATTATGGGGTCACGGCATTAGAAAGGTTGAGAACCACTGATCTACAGTATCTGTCTGTCTGTGTGTCTGTCTGTGTGTCTGTCTGTCTGTCTATCTATCTATCTATCTATCTATCTATCTATCTATCTATCTATCTATCTATCCATCTATCTATCTATCCTAATCTGTCTGTCTGTCTATCATCTATCTATCTATCTATCTATCTATCTATCTATCTATCTATCTATCTATCTATCTATATTGATCTATTGATCTATCTATCCTAATCTGTCTGTCTGTCTATCTTTCTCTCCTTGTCTGTCTGTCTGTCTGTCTGTCTGTCTATCTTCTATCTATCTATCTATCTATCTATCTATCTATCTATCTATCTATCTATCTATCTATCTATCTATCTCTATCCTAATCTGTCTGTCTCTGTGTTTGTCTCTGTCGATCTACCATCTATCTGTCTGTCTATCTGTCTTTCTGTCTGTTTATCTATCTCTCCTAATCTATCTGTCTACCTACCTACCTACCTACCTACCTATCCATCCACCCACTCACCCACCCACCCACCCACCCATTGGGATTGCCCTCCTTCCATTGTTCATTGATTAAATTCTCCATCCAAGATTTTCTGGTCTTCTCCCTTTCCAGACCAATGAGGTCCCTCCCTGGCTTAGCTTTGGGGAATCAGCTAAATCCAGAGCAGTGCTGCCATCTGCTGTATCTCTAAAAACCAGAACCCCTGTCACAATGGTCAGCATCCGTTAGCTCTTCATGGTGGATCAGACTATGGAACCAATGGCATGCATGATTTTAAGGCTGTTAGCTGGTTGTTACCTTGATAGGAACACTTTCTGCTGTTCCTCCAGGTTATCCCCTTTTCTCTGTACTAGATCAGAAAGGTCATGGATCTCATTAGGATGGTCCTATCAAGGGAGCCACCAGGGAAGGAAGTCTGGCTTAGTTTTGAAGGACATCTGACATAACCTGGAGTTTGGATCCTTCAAAGAACTTCCAAAACCCCCTCAGAATGTGAAAGAACCACAAAAAAAACTCGGGTTGATGCTGAAGTTAATGTTTAATGTCAAACAGGAGTTCTGAGATCAGTTGCCACGAAACTGTGGTCCAAAGCAAAGAACTGGAATCCCATCTGATGTCATGAAATCAAGAAGATGCTGGAGTCAGAAGGAAAAGGTCCAGACCAGGTTTGGGAATATTGTTGCCTAGATTTCCACCAAATTTCCAAACACAAGGGGGAAATCAAAATGGAACCCTTATACAATATTTTTCCATGTTTCAGAGGGGGCCATACCAGGAGATGAAAGAAAGCAAAGCATGGAAGAAGTGTTGAAATAAAACAACCTAAGGAATGGAAAGATATGGTTGTGTGAAAGTTTGACCCATGTTAGAGGGACCGATGTGCAGAGGCTTGCGATTACAGGCATCCAGGTCTATGAGATCTTAGTCATCAACTCAGGTCACAAGAGTCAGTTTTGGGGGCAGATATGTCCTTAGTTTCTACACGGGCTGCATGGAATGCAAGGGTAGTATCTGAGCCTTGAGCCTCCACCAGAAGAAGATGAAGCCCCAGTAGCACAGGTGGTGTATCCTCCCACACGAATCGGCTCACACGTGGCAGCGAGGATGGCTCCTGGAATGATGACGCTGACAGGAGCTGGCTGGATGCAGACTTCAGATGGAGGGGTCTGGCTGACGCAGCTCACTTTGGCTCCATGGGCCAGGCCCAGGCTAGCCGCTGTCAGACCACCACCAGCTGAGCCAAGCCCATAAGAACCATAGGAGCCAGCCCCACATGAGGTCAGGGAACCCAAGCCACCCACGGGGTAGCAAACTGAAGGGCTGCAGGTGGGAACACAGGTGGGCACAGCACAGGCTGGGGCACAGCAGGACATCTCGAGAAGGACAGAGGAAAGTCTGGAAAGAAACACAACAGTTTTATTTTGGGGTGGTGGGGAATAGGGAAGACCCTTGTCAAACGTGACATGGAAAGTATCAAGCAGAACATGGAGAAAGGTTGCTTCTGCAGGGTTCCAGCTATTCCATCGACCTCTTTTGAAAACATTATTCTAGTTCCTCTTGGCCATTGGCTACATGCTGCCCCATCATGCTAAACTTCTCATTTCTTTTTTCCAGTCTCTCCTGTCCCTTCAAAGCTTGCATGTTTTGGGGAAGATTGGATGAAGATGGAGGGTGAATTCTGAACTATTTCCAGGCCAGCTGCTTGCTCTAAAAGGGATTTCTAAACAACATTTAGACCTTGTCACTTGGATTGCTTGCTTTCCTCCTCCCTCATCATCCTTTTGTCCTGGACTATCCCTAATAGACCGTAAACTTCCACGGAGTTGTTCTTCGTTTCTCCCTAGGTTGTCTTTTTGTCAAAAGTTGACAGTTGAGATGAGGATCAACACATTTACAACATCCTGATATCAGAACCGAGTTTACATTCCTACTCAGCTGAATAAAATCTCCCAGGGAGTCCAAACAGACAAACAGACTAGAGAAAAAGAGAGAGAGAGAAAGAGAAGAATTTCTGAGGAGAAAAACCAGCAAAGCTCATCTTACACTTACCAAGTTCTCAAAGGAGACGATCGGAGAAGCAGAAAGCAGCTGATGGTGAACTTGAGGATTGAGCGTCCTTATATACCGTGCAAACGTTGAGACGGGGCCCCTGAGGCTTGCAAGAGACCATACTTAACCAAATAACCTGACACAACAATTTGCGCCCAGATTCAACCCTGTGTAATTACCCTTGCATTGTACCTATTATAAAGGGATTATAAGCCTGTGACACCCCTTTATCATGAGTTTGGAGATTATTGTCTCACCAGCTTAATTTTCCCTGACACAGAAATTATCAAAAGTTGAACCTTAGAAATGCATCACCTGCCTCTCCAATCTGGAAGTTACTAATGTTAAATTTCACAGAGCTTGGTGGAACGTGGTAGTAGTATCTCCTGATACATTTGTGAAGGGATTTCAATTTGGTGATGAACAAATTAAGTGCATCTCTTCTGGATAATGCCGTGTCCCAATTTGGGGAGTTTGTCCACCTTGGTTCACACTGCAATCTGGTGGACCTACCTGCTGTTGTGTTTGCAGGTAGTCCTCAACTTACGACAGTGACTTAATGACTGCTCGAAGTGATGACGGACCTCCAAAAAGCTACTTAGGACCCATTTTCAAAGTTACAACTTCTGTACACCCACATACCTCACAGTCACAAAATTGCATTTTAGGCACTAGGCAACCGGCTCTCATTTATGACCATTTGCAAATCCGACCGTGTGGTTTATGTTTTTTAGCCAGTTTCTGCCATTTGCGTTCAGTTTCCAGCAAAAAAAGATCCATCAGGGGAAATGGGTTGACTTAACAACATGCCATCATAAAAAATGGTCATTACTTTGAGTTGGGTCCCATGCTAACTTGACCGCGATGACTGAAATTGTGGTCCTAAATCAAGGACTGTCTGTATTCCATAAAACACAATTGTGCACTCTGGGCGAATAACTATATTAGGAAGGCTCATAGTATTCATCTATCCATCTTCTAGTGGTGATGAAGGTTCCCAGGATGGAATCTCAGAAAACCTTGACTCCAGACCCATCTCTGGCAATACCCACATAATCAGTTGTATGGACCTGCAAACACAGCATCTAAACACAAATCCAGGATTTTCTGCCACATCCTGGAAAATGGAGCATCCAGGGACATTGTAAGTAGATATCTGTACACAAAATCTTTGCATTGATCAGTTTAGATGGCCATGAAGATCTGACTCCTCAAATGACCTATTTTTTTTGTCCTTCTGTTTCATTTCCTGAGTGTGATTGGTCAGCCCAAACATTCAGCCTTAAGCGGTTGAGTGACACAACAGTTGTTCTTTCTTATTTCCACCCATGGAAGGAAGGTTCCTGCAATTACGAAGCAGGTGGATGGCTCAGAACATTATGAAGACATGGGAAAGAATCTTTGCCAAAGAGAGGCTTAATAAGCTCAAACTAATTAAAATGTGACAAGAGGCAGATGTTCTTAGCAAGATGGCCTCGGGTTCCAACATCAGGACAAAACTCATAGCTAAAATGGAAAGGAGGCCACGTTGCATGTTTATCTAAGCAAATGCAACTCTAGCATTTGGATATTAATGATGCCCCTAGCTGGAGATGTTTTCCAAGACCAGATGGTTTTCTCATTCCATCCTGCAGGAGACTGGATTTGGGATGGTGGCAACAAAGCCACCATCCCAAAATTTCAAAAACATTTTTTTGACAATAATGTCAATTTTGGGGGCAGAAAATCTTTCAAAGCTAGATAGCAATTGGATTACTTGTTATGGTGGACCACCACTTCTTGAAATAGACTGTCCTGGCCATCTTTGTGCATTGGAAGTTGAGACTATCAGGATCAAACCAGGAAATGCAAAAAATTATTTTTTAAAAAAAGATATTCTAAATTTTGGCAAAGAACCTCACCAAGTCTCATCCAATTTCACAAGGGAACGGTAGATACTTGGGTGGAGATCTAGAAGAATCCCAAGGTCTCCTTCACCTTCTTTTATTAACTTTGACTTCATTTTGGAGCGTCACAGGTCATAAATGATTGTGCCCTGTTTTACAACAGCTTTTGCAGCAGTCATTAAGTGGATGTGGCGATCATCAAAGAAACAACTCGGTCGTTAAGCGAACACCACGGTTGTTAAGCAAAAAAATGCAATGGCATTTTTTTTAACCAGAAAGTACATGTTAGTATACAAAAAAATGTTGCAATTTCTAATCAGGTATCAATGGCCGTAAATGCAGGGGCCATTTGCAAAGGGATCGAAATCTGGACCATGAGAAATCCTGGGGAAGTCATTGTAAATTCAAACTGTTGCTAAGCAACCAGCCACGAGTTGAGGACTACCTACAGTGAACAGTCTTGGTCATACAGGGAGTCCTCAGCTTAGGACTGCAAGTGAACCTGGAATTTCCATTGCTAAGCGAGACACTTGTTAAGCGAGTTAGCCCCATTTTACAATCTTTCTTGACAATGTTGTTAAATGAATCCCTGCACCTAGGTTAGTAATATGGTTAAGTGAATCTGGCTACTTTGCTTGTGAATAGGTCACAAAAGGGGATCACATGACCCCGGGACACTGCGACTGTTATAAATACGAGTCCGTGGCCAAGTGTCTGAATTTTGATCACGCGGCCCATGGGGATGCTGCAACGGTCCTAAGTGTGGGAAATGGTTATAAGTCACTTTTTTCAGTGCTGTTGTAACTTTGGACCGTCACTAAACGAACTGTTGTAAGTTGAGGTCTACCTGTATTCAATAGTGATATTGGCCTATAAAGTTAAAGTCAAGTCTTATCCCTCTTTGGGTATTAATGCTACATTGACCTCCTACCGGTTGTTTTTTTTTTTAGCACATTTTCTCTTACATTTTTTTCTAGAGAAGTTTTGTTTCCTTTACACAAAATGGAATAATGTTGTTGAAAGGCTTTTTGTAAGGCTGCATTGTCCATTAATAGAATATCTCCCCTTTGTAATTTCAATACCATTTTCTTTCCTTTTCCTTTTTGTAATGTATACATAGCCGTTTCCCTGGTTTATCCACAAACTCGGAGGTTTTTTTGGCTTTAACATCATTCATTATTTCCATATGCCCCTGTGGACATTGATCATTGCCCTTGTAAAACTTGTTAACTTGTTGAGAAATATTGATCTCCTCTGGAAATTCCTTTCATTCTTTTTTTTTTTAAAGTTTTTATTTTCCATTTTTCATTACACTCATACAAAATACTTCAGATAAATATTGATCTCTTCTGGAAATTCCTTTCGTTCTTAAATTAAAATTCTCTTGCCTTTGCCCAGTTGCTCAAACATTTTCTGAAGCAAATCTGGTGTAATTCCCTTCTCTGCAGGTTGTTCTACCGATGCTCTCTCCTCTCTTCCCCTATCCCATTGGTTCTCCACCTGTGGGCCGGGACCCCATTTGGGGTCGATCGACCATTTCACGGGGGTCGCCAAACAACGCAGTCCGTCATTTTTTCCCCCTTTTCCTTAGCTGTGCTACTCCCTTTTATTCTATTGGCTGTTGAAAGCCAATAGAATAGACTCTCTTGAATAGAGTCTAATTCTGTTGGCTTTCCAAAGGCAATAGGAATTGTCCAGGCTGTCTCTGCCCTGCTGAGCCCGCCCAAAATCCCATTCTGCAAACGGTGCTGCACCAGTTGAGTAGTCCTCGACTTACGACCGGTTGAGTAGTCCTCGACTTACGACCGGTTCGGGGTTGCGGCATTAAAAAGGTTGAGAACCACTGCCCTATATTCTTGCCATTTTTCTGATGTTTGCCATTACGATACTACAATCCCAAAATGAAAGTGTCTCAAACAAGACAAAACCCATCTCTTCTGTCCTCTCGAGGATCAACAAAGCATCACTTTTGTTAGGAGGTTGTCAGACACAAATAATCAGGATCGCACAGAAGACTTTATTGTTGTGGCCTTTACACAAGAATCTAGTCCACTAACCATCAATGCTAAATTAGTGCTAAATAAGGGTCAATGGAACACACAGGGGGCTGGACTTGATTCTCTTGTGGCAACCCAGTGATTCCAAACTAATGACATGTTTTACTCCTCCCTCCAGTTCTGCCTACTCTTCTCCTGCAGATTATCCTAGCAAGGAAATTACCTGACATAACTAGGAATTTGGATCCTCTGAGGAGGAGCTAACAAGAAAGAACAACAAAAAAACATATGTTGATGCTGCAGTGAATCTTTAATATCAGATAGGAATTTTGAGTACATTTGTCATGAAAGTGTGGTCCAACATAAAGGAGGAGTGGAATCCCATCTGAGGCTAGGAAACCAAGACAAGGAGATGTTGGAGGGAGAAGACAAAGATGAAGACCAGGTTTGGCAATACTGCTAGGTAGATTTCCACAACTTTTACAAGCCTGAGGAGAAACCAAAAGAGAATCCATCCAGAATGAGAACGTTTCTTCATGTTTCAGAGAGGGCTCTCACCAGGAGGTGAAAGAAAGCAAAAAATGAAAGAAGCATTGAAATTTAAAAAAAAAAGCTTGAAGAACAGAGGAAGGTGTGTTTGTTGGAAAAGCAGAGAGTTTTAGACATTTTAGAGGGATAGATGTATGGATGCTTGCGATTACAGGCATCCAGGTCTATGAGATCTTAGTCGTAAATTCAGGTCACAAGAGTCAGTCACCGGTAGTCCCTCTAGGAGCAGACAGGGACCTTATTATTTACATGGACTGCAAGGGTAGTATCTGAGCCTTGAGCCTCCACCAGAAGAAGACCCAGTAGCACAGGCGGTGTATCCTCCCACACGAATCGGTTCACACGTGGCAGAGAGGATGGCTCCTGGAATGACAACGGCGTAAGGAGGTGGCTGGACCACGACTTCAGATGGAGGGATCTGGTTGACGCAGCTCACATTGGCTCCAGAGGTCATGCCCAGGGTAGCCGCTGACACAGCACCACCGGAACCAGCTGAGCCAAGCCCATAAGCATCTCCAAGCCCATAAGCACCTCTGACCCTTGAGGTCAAAGACCCCAAGCCGCCTACTGGGTAGCAAACTGGAGGACTGCTGGTGGGGACACAGACGGGTACAGCACAGGATGGAGCACAGCAGGACATCTTGAGAAAGATGGAGGAAAATCTGGAAAGAAACACAACACAGTTTCATTCGGGGTGGTGGGGAACAGAGAAGACAATTGTCAAACGTGACATGGAAAGGATCAAGCTGGACAGGGGAAAAGGTCACTTTGGCAGGGTTACAGCTAATCCACTGACCTCTTTTGAGAACATGATTTTGTTCCCTCTTGGCTGTTGACTACCTGCTACCCCATCATGCTAAACTCATTTCTCATTTCCAGTCTCTAATGTCTCTTCGTAGTTTGCAAGTTTTGGAAAATATGAAGCCCTCCATAGCTGATGGGTCCATATCTTGGCTACATGAGAATTGAAAATCACGGAACACATTGATTACTAAGATAGACTCTGTCCATACAGAAGAAGCAGCCATCGCCACCGTAGCTAAACCTCTTAGGGTTTCTAAGTAATATTAAGACCTTGTCACTGGGGTTGCTTGTTTCCTCATCCCTCTGTCTTTCTGTGCTATCCCAAATGGACGATTTACCTCCAGAGAGTCGTTCTTAATTTCTCCCTTCAATGTCTTTTGGTCAAATGTGCATTGAGAGTATGATCAGCACATATACAACATCCTGATAGAATATAGATTTCTACCCAGCTGAGTAAAATCACAAAGAGTCCTAGCAGACAGAGGGAAAGAGACAGAGAGTCCAGGATTTCTGAAGGGAGAAGCCAACAGATCAAATCCCATCACTTACCAATTTCTCAAAGGAGAAGATCGGAGAAGCAGTGAACAGCTGATGGAAACCTTGAGGATTGAGTGTCCTTATATACCATGCAAAGGTTGTGGTGTGCCCCCCCCCGGGCCTTTCAAGAGATTTATATTATAAAATAATAATAATAATTAACCAAATACCCGACTCATCAATTTGCACCCCAGTTCAGCTCTATATAATTTATATCCGCATGGTACCTATTAGACCTGAATTATAAGCCTAGCACATATTTTTTTTAATCATCGCTTCAATGACCTTTGAAATTATTGTCTCAGCAGCTTAATTTCCCCTGAAATAGAAATTGTCAAGAGCTGAGCCATAGGAGCAGCACCTGCTCTTCAATGTGAAAGATGCTAATGTTAAATTTCATAAAACGTGGTAAAAACCCTGTATGGTGGTATCTCCCAATACTTTTGTGAAGAGATTTCAAAATGATGATGAGCTGATGAGGCGCATCTCTTCCAGAGAAAGATGTGTCCCAGTTTTGGGGATTTGTCCATCTTAGCTGACAGTGTAATCTGGTGCACCTGCCTCTTGTTGTTTTTACAACTTAATGCCGGAAGGGAATGGAATGGAATGGAATGGAACGGAACGGAACGGAACGGAACGGAATGGAATAACAGAAGTGGAGGGGACCTTGGAGGTCTTCTAATCCAGCCGTCTGCTCAGGCAGGAACCCTAAACCATTTCAGACAAATGGACCTTGGAGGTCTTCTAATCCAACCTCCTGCCCATGCAAGAGACCCTAGACCACTCTAGACCAATGACTGTCCAATCTCGTCTTAAAAACCTCCAGGGATGGAGCACTCACAACTTCTGAAGGCCAGCTGTTATACTGATTGATTGTTCTCACTGTCAGGAAATTTCTCCTTAGTTCTAGGTTGCCCCTCTCCTTGATTAGTTTCCATCCATTGCTGTTTGTCCTGCCTTCAGGTGTTTGAAAACCCCTTTTCTTTGTGGTAGGCCCTCAAATATTGGAACACTGCAATCATATCTCCCCTCGTTCTTCTTTTCACTAGACTAGACATACCCAATTCCTGCAACCATTCTTCCTACGTTTTAGCCTCCAGACCCCTAATCATCTGTTGTTCTTTGAAGCACTTTTTCTAGAGTCCCAACATCTTTTTTATATCATAGTGACCAAAACTGGATGCAATATTCCAAGTGTAATCTTTGTATTTGGGTTTGACTTTTTTAGGTCACCTGGAGTCACTGTGAATGAGTTGGGTGGCCAAAAAAAAAATAAAAAAAGTAAGAGATTGGGACATCATGAAAATCAGAGACCAAGCTGTTTCCTAGCATGGAAGTCACCACCAAAGAAGGCCATCTGTCAACCCTTTCTATTGACTTATGGATATGACCTTCAACATCTGCTGCGGGGATGAATCATGATGTTGGGTACCCACCAATCTTGACAAATAGTCAAATGTTGTGGAAGTAATCTTCCATTACAGGTACCCAACAGCAGATGCACAAATGCCTTAATCCCTTAAAGACCACAGAAATTAGAAGGAAAACTCTAGCAATCTACCATTAATCTAATACCCAGGTTGACAGAACATCCTATTTTGATCTCCAATCTTCTTCAGGGAGAGCAGGAAAAATAATAATCACTGCTATCATGTCCCCCCTCGTCCTTCTCTTCATTAAACTAGACATCCCCAATTCCAGCAACCGTTTTTTATGTTTTAGCCTCCAGTCCCTTGATCATCTTTGTTGTTCTTCTCTGTACTTTTTCTAGAGTCTCAACATCTTTTTTACATAATAATATAACCCAAAGGCTAAAAAAAATAGGTTTAGGCCATGATTATACAATCTGGTGACCATCAGAGATCTCTTAGTTGGAAACTCCCACAAACCTTTGATCTTGGCCATGCCCTCTGGACCTAGAAATCCCTAAGCTTGGACTAATTGTAATTATCACTACCAAATTAAAAAACAACAACACATGTTTCAATTCAGTAGGAACAAGATGGGTGTGGACAATGGTGAGATACAACTGCCGTTTGACAAAATTTGAAGTGTTGTCAATTGTCAAAGCTTGCTTGTAACATCTTGGCAAGCAACTTTTCATGACTGGGAATCTGGAGGTCTGTTATATGCTTTAAAAGACTGAATACACAAGACTGAGGTCTTCCCATATGCAATATTTATAGTTAAGTGGAATATCTATCTACAGTATCTGTCTGTCTGTCTGTCTGTCTGTCTGTCTGTCTATCTATCTATCTATCTATCTATCTATCTATCTATCCTAATCTGTCTGTCTGTCTATCATCTATCTATCTATCTATCTATCTATCTATCTATCTATCTATCTATCTATCTATCTGTATCGATCTATTGATCTATCTATCCTAATCTGTCTGTCTGTCTATCTATCTATCTATCCTAATCTGTCTGTCTCTGTGTTTGTCTCTGTCGATCTACCATCTATCTGTCTGTCTGTCTTTCTTTCTGTCTGTTTATCTATCTCTCCTAATCTATCTATCTGTCTACCTACCTACCTACCTACCTATCCATCCACCCACTCACCCACCCACTCACCCACCCACCCATTGGGATTTGCCCTCCTTCCATTGTTCATTGATTAAATTCTCCACCCAAGGTTTTCTGGTCTTCTCCCTTTCCAGACCAATGAGGTCCCCTCCCCGGCTTAGCTTTGGGGAATCAGCTAAATCCAGAGCAGTGCTGCCATCTGCTGTAGCTCTAAAAAACGGAACCCCTATCACAATGGTCAGCATCCCCTAGCTCTTCATGGTGGATCAGACTATGGAACCAATGGCATGCATGATTTTAAGGCTGTTAGCTGGTTGTTACCTTGGTAGGAACACTTTCCGCTGTTCCTCCAGGTTATCCCCTCTTCTCTGTACTAGATCAGAAAGGTCATGGATCTCGTTAGGATGGTCCTATCAAGGGAGCCACCAGGGAAGGAAGCCTGGCTTAGAATGGAGTAGTTTTGAAGGACATCTGACATTGACCTCCTATCGTTTTGG
Organism: Crotalus tigris; assembly: GCF_016545835.1. Classification (NCBI taxonomy): domain Eukaryota; kingdom Metazoa; phylum Chordata; class Lepidosauria; order Squamata; family Viperidae; genus Crotalus; species Crotalus tigris. Next base: position 3,047,562 of record NW_024097591.1, read on the forward strand.
TTTTTTTTAGCACTTTTTCTCTTGCATTTTTTTCTAGAAAAGTTTTGTTTCCTTTACACAAAATGGAATAATGTTGTTGAAAGGCTTTTTGTAAGGCTGCATTGTCCATTAATAGAATATCTCCCCTTTGTAATTTCAATACCATTTTCTTTCCTTTTCCTTTTTGTAATGTATACATAGCCGTTTCCCTGGTTTATCCACAAACTCGGAGGTTTTTTTGGCTTTAACATCATTCATTATTTCCATATGCCCCTGTGGACATTGATCATTGCCCTTGTAAAACTTGTTAACTTGTTGAGAAATATTGATCTCCTCTGGAAATTCCTTTCATTCTTTTTTTTTTTAAAGTTTTTATTTTCCATTTTTCATTACACTCATACAAAATACTTCAGATAAATATTGATCTCTTCTGGAAATTCCTTTCGTTCTTAAATTAAAATTCTGTTGCCTTTGCCCAGTTGCTCAAACATTTTCTGAAGCAAATCTGGTGTAATTCCCTTCTCTGCAGGTTGTTCTACCGATCCTCTCTCCTCTCTTCCCCTATCCCATTGGTTCTCCACCTGTGGGCCGGGACCCCATTTGGGGTCGAACGACCATTTCACGGGGGTCGCCAAACAACGCAGTCCGCCATTTTTTTCCCCTTTTCCTTAGCTGTGCTACTCCCTTTTATTCTATTGGCTTTTGAAAGCCAATAGAATAGACTCTCTTGAATAGAGTCTAATTCTATTGGCTTTCAAAGCAATAGGAATTGTCCAGGCTGTCTCTGCCCTGCTGAGCCCGCCCAAAATCCCATTCTGCAAACGGTGCTGCACCAGTTGAGTAGTCCTCGACTTACGACCGGTTGAGTAGTCCTCGACTTACGACCGGTTCGGGGTTGCGGCATTAAAAAGGTTGAGAACCACTGCCCTATATTCTTGCCATTTTTCTGATGTTTGCCATTACGATACTACAATCCCAAAATGAAAGTGTCTCAAACAAGACAAAACCCATCTCTTCTGTCCTCTCGAGGATCAACAAAGCATCACTTTTGTTAGGAGGTTGTCAGACACAAATAATCAGGATCGCACAGAAGACTTTATTGTTGTGGCCTTTACACAAGAATCTAGTCCACTAACCATCAATGCTAAATTAGTGCTAAATAAGGGTCAATGGAACACACAGGGGGCTGGACTTGATTCTCTTGTGGCAACCCAGTGATTCCAAACTAATGACATGTTTTACTCCTCCCTCCAGTTCTGCCTACTCTTCTCCTGCAGATTATCCTAGCAAGGAAATTACCTGACATAACTAGGAATTTGGATCCTCTGAGGAGGAGCTAACAAGAAAGAACAACAAAAAAACATATGTTGATGCTGCAGTGAATCTTTAATATCAGATAGGAATTTTGAGTACATTTGTCATGAAAGTGTGGTCCAACATAAAGGAGGAGTGGAATCCCATCTGAGGCTAGGAAACCAAGACAAGGAGATGTTGGAGGGAGAAGACAAAGATGAAGACCAGGTTTGGCAATACTGCTAGGTAGATTTCCACAACTTTTACAAGCCTGAGGAGAAACCAAAAGAGAACCCATCCAGAATGAGAACGTTTCTTCATGTTTCAGAGAGGGCTCTCACCAGGAGGTGAAAGAAAGCAAAAAATGAAACAAGCATTGAAATTAAAAAAAAAAAAAGCTTGAAGAACAGAGGACGGTGTGTTTGTTGGAAAAGCAGAGAGTTTTAGACATTTTAGAGGGATAGATGTATGGATGCTTGCGATTACAGGCATCCAGGTCTATGAGATCTTAGTCGTAAATTCAGGTCACAAGAGTCAGTCACCGGTAGTCCCTCTAGGAGCAGACAGGGACCTTATTATTTACATGGACTGCAAGGGTAGTATCTGAGCCTTGAGCCTCCACCAGAAGAAGACCCAGTAGCACAGGTGGTGTATCCTCCCACAAGAATCGGTTCACACGTGGCAGAGAGGATGGGTCCTGGAATGATAATGTTGGTAGGGGGTGGCTGGATCATGATTTCAGATGGAGGGATCTGGCTGACGCAGCTCACGTTGGCTCCAGAGGTCATGCCCAGGGTAGCCGCTGACACAGCACCACCGGAACCAGCTGAGCCAAGCCCATAAGCATCTCCAAGCCCATAAGCACCTCTGACCGTTGAGGTCAAAGACCCCAAGCCGCCTACTGGGTAGCAAACTGGAGGACTGCTGGTGGGGACACAGACGGGTACAGCACAGGATGGAGCACAGCAGGACATCTTGAGAAAGATGGAGGAAAGTCTGGAAAGAAACACAACACAGTTTCATTCGGGGTGGTGGGGAACAGAGAAGACAATTGTCAAACGTGACATGGAAAGGATCAAGCTGGACAGGGGAAAAGGTCACTTTGGCAGGGTTACAGCTAATCCACTGACCTCTTTTGAGAACATGATTTTGTTCCCTCTTGGCTGTTGACTACCTGCTACCCCATCATGCTAAACTCATTTCTCATTTCCAGTCTCTAATGTCTCTTCGTAGTTTGCAAGTTTTGGAAAATATGAAGCCCTCCATAGCTGATGGGTCCATATCTTGGCTACATGAGAATTGAAAATCACGGAACACATTGATTACTAAGATAGACTCTGTCCATACAGAAGAAGCAGCCATCGCCACCGTAGCTAAACCTCTTAGGGTTTCTAAGTAATATTAAGACCTTGTCACTGGGGTTGCTTGTTTCCTCATCCCTCTGTCTTTCTGTGCTATCCCAAATGGACGATTTACCTCCAGAGAGTCGTTCTTAATTTCTCCCTTCAATGTCTTTTGGTCAAATGTGCATTGAGAGTATGATCAGCACATATACAACATCCTGATAGAATATAGATTTCTACCCAGCTGAGTAAAATCACAAAGAGTCCTAGCAGACAGAGGGAAAGAGACAGAGAGTCCAGGATTTCTGAAGGGAGAAGCCAACAGATCAAATCCCATCACTTACCAATTTCTCAAAGGAGAAGATCGGAGAAGCAGTGAACAGCTGATGGAAACCTTGAGGATTGAGTGTCCTTATATACCATGCAAAGGTTGTGGTGTGCCCCCCCCCCGGGCCTTTCAAGAGATTTATATTATAAAATAATAATAATAATTAACCAAATACCCGACTCATCAATTTGCACCCCAGTTCAGCTCTATATAATTTATATCCGCATGGTACCTATTAGACCTGAATTATAAGCCTAACACATATTTTTTTTCATCATCGCTTCAATGACCTTTGAAATTATTGTCTCATCAGCTTAATTTCCCCTGACATAGAAATTGTCAAGAGCTGAGCCATAGGAGCAGCACCTGCTCTTCAATGTGAAAGATGCTAATGTTAAATTTCATAAAACGTGGTAAAAACCCTGTGTGGTGGTATCTCCCAATACTTTTGTGAAGAGATTTCAAAATGATGATGAGCTGATGCGGCGCATCTCTTCCAGAGAAAGATGTGTCCCAGTTTTGGGGATTTGTCCATCTTAGCTGACAGTGTAATCTGGTGCACCTGCCTCTTGTTGTTTTTACAACTTAATGCCGGAAGGGAATGGAATGGAATGGAATGGAACGGAACGGAACGGAACGGAACGGAATGGAATAACAGAAGTGGAGGGGACCTTGGAGGTCTTCTAATCCAGCCGTCTGCTCAGGCAGGAACCCTAAACCATTTCAGACAAATGGACCTTGGAGGTCTTCTAATCCAACCTCCTGCCCATGCAAGAGACCCTAGACCACTCTAGACCAATGACTGTCCAATCTCGTCTTAAAAACCTCCAGGGATGGAGCACTCACAACTTCTGAAGGCCAGCTGTTATACTGATTGATTGTTCTCACTGTCAGGAAATTTCTCCTTAGTTCTAGGTTGCCCCTCTCCTTGATTAGTTTCCATCCATTGCTGTTTGTCCTGCCTTCAGGTGTTTGAAAACCCCTTTTCTTTGTGGTAGGCCCTCAAATATTGGAACACTGCAATCATATCTCCCCTCGTTCTTCTTTTCACTAGACTAGACATACCCAATTCCTGCAACCATTCTTCCTACGTTTTAGCCTCCAGACCCCTAATCATCTGTTGTTCTTTGAAGCACTTTTTCTAGAGTCCCAACATCTTTTTTATATCATAGTGACCAAAACTGGATGCAATATTCCAAGTGTAATCTTTGTATTTGGGTTTGACTTTTTTAGGTCACCTGGAGTCACTGTGAATGAGTTGGGTGGCCAAAAAAAAAATAAAAAAAGTAAGAGATTGGGACATCATGAAAATCAGAGACCAAGCTGTTTCCTAGCATGGAAGTCACCACCAAAGAAGGCCATCTGTCAACCCTTTCTATTGACTTATGGATATGACCTTCAACATCTGCTGCGGGGATGAATCATGATGTTGGGTACCCACCAATCTTGACAAATAGTCAAATGTTGTGGAAGTAATCTTCCATTACAGGTACCCAACAGCAGATGCACAAATGCCTTAATCCCTTAAAGACCACAGAAATTAGAAGGAAAACTCTAGCAATCTACCATTAATCTAATACCCAGGTTGACAGAACATCCTATTTTGATCTCCAATCTTCTTCAGGGAGAGCAGGAAAAATAATAATCACTGCTATCATGTCCCCCCTCGTCCTTCTCTTCATTAAACTAGACATCCCCAATTCCAGCAACCGTTTTTTATGTTTTAGCCTCCAGTCCCTTGATCATCTTTGTTGTTCTTCTCTGTACTTTTTCTAGAGTCTCAACATCTTTTTTACATAATAATATAACCCAAAGGCTAAAAAAAATAGGTTTAGGCCATGATTATACAATCTGGTGACCATCAGAGATCTCTTAGTTGGAAACTCCCACAAACCTTTGATCTTGGCCATGCCCTCTGGACCTAGAAATCCCTAAGCTTGGACTAATTGTAATTATCACTACCAAATTAAAAAACAACAACACATGTTTCAATTCAGTAGGAACAAGATGGGTGTGGACAATGGTGAGATACAACTGCCGTTTGACAAAATTTGAAGTGTTGTCAATTGTCAAAGCTTGCTTGTAACATCTTGGCAAGCAACTTTTCATGACTGGGAATCTGGAGGTCTGTTATATGCTTTAAAAGACTGAATACACAAGACTGAGGTCTTCCCATATGCAATATTTATAGTTAAGTGGAATATCTATCTACAGTATCTGTCTGTCTGTCTGTCTGTCTGTCTGTCTGTCTATCTATCTATCTATCTATCTATCTATCTATCTATCCTAATCTGTCTGTCTGTCTATCATCTATCTATCTATCTATCTATCTATCTATCTATCTATCTATCTATCTATCTGTATCGATCTATTGATCTATCTATCCTAATCTGTCTGTCTGTCTATCTATCTATCTATCCTAATCTGTCTGTCTCTGTGTTTGTCTCTGTCGATCTACCATCTATCTGTCTGTCTGTCTTTCTTTCTGTCTGTTTATCTATCTCTCCTAATCTATCTATCTGTCTACCTACCTACCTACCTACCTATCCATCCACCCACTCACCCACCCACTCACCCACCCACCCATTGGGATTTGCCCTCCTTCCATTGTTCATTGATTAAATTCTCCACCCAAGGTTTTCTGGTCTTCTCCCTTTCCAGACCAATGAGGTCCCCTCCCCGGCTTAGCTTTGGGGAATCAGCTAAATCCAGAGCAGTGCTGCCATCTGCTGTAGCTCTAAAAAACGGAACCCCTATCACAATGGTCAGCATCCCCTAGCTCTTCATGGTGGATCAGACTATGGAACCAATGGCATGCATGATTTTAAGGCTGTTAGCTGGTTGTTACCTTGGTAGGAACACTTTCCGCTGTTCCTCCAGGTTATCCCCTCTTCTCTGTACTAGATCAGAAAGGTCATGGATCTCGTTAGGATGGTCCTATCAAGGGAGCCACCAGGGAAGGAAGCCTGGCTTAGAATGGAGTAGTTTTGAAGGACATCTGACATTGACCTCCTATCGTTTTGGTTTTTTTTAGCACTTTTTCTCTTGCATTTTTTTCTAGAAAAGTTTTGTTTCCTTTACACAAAATGGAATAATGTTGTTGAAAGGCTTTTTGTAAGGCTGCATTGTCCATTAATAGAATATCTCCCCTTTGTAATTTCAATACCATTTTCTTTCCTTTTCCTTTTTGTAATGTATACATAGCCGTTTCCCTGGTTTATCCACAAACTCGGAGGTTTTTTTGGCTTTAACATCATTCATTATTTCCATATGCCCCTGTGGACATTGATCATTGCCCTTGTAAAACTTGTTAACTTGTTGAGAAATATTGATCTCCTCTGGAAATTCCTTTCATTCTTTTTTTTTTTAAAGTTTTTATTTTCCATTTTTCATTACACTCATACAAAATACTTCAGATAAATATTGATCTCTTCTGGAAATTCCTTTCGTTCTTAAATTAAAATTCTCTTGCCTTTGCCCAGTTGCTCAAACATTTTCTGAAGCAAATCTGGTGTAATTCCCTTCTCTGCAGGTTGTTCTACCGATCCTCTCTCCTCTCTTCCCCTATCCCATTGGTTCTCCACCTGTGGGCCGGGACCCCATTTGGGGTCGATCGACCATTTCACAGGGGTCGCCAAACAATGCAGTCCGCCATTTTTTTCCCCTTTTCCTTAGCTGTGCTACTCCCTTTTATTCTATTGGCTTTTGAAAGCCAATAGAATAGACTCTCTTGAATAGAGTCTAATTCTGTTGGCTTTCCAAAGGCAATAGGAATTGTCCAGGCTGTCTCTGCCCTGCTGAGCCCGCCCAAAATCCCATTCTGCAAATGGTGCTGCACCAGTTGAGTAGTCCTCGACTTATGACCGGTTGAGTAGTCCTCGACTTACGACCGGTTCGGGGTTGCGGCATTAAAAAGGTTGAGAACCACTGCCCTATATTCTTGCCATTTTTCTGATGTTTGCCATTACGATACTACAATCCCAAAATGAAAGTGTCTCAAACAAGACAAAACCCATCTCTTCTGTCCTCTCGAGGATCAACAAAGCATCACTTTTGTTAGGAGGTTGTCAGACACAAATAATCAGGATCGCACAGAAGACTTTATTGTTGTGGCCTTTACACAAGAATCTAGTCCACTAACCATCAATGCTAAATTAGTGCTAAATAAGGGTCAATGGAACACACAGGGGGCTGGACTTGATTCTCTTGTGGCAACCCAGTGATTCCAAACTAATGACATGTTTTACTCCTCCCTCCAGTTCTGCCTACTCTTCTCCTGCAGATTATCCTAGCAAGGAAATTACCTGACATAACTAGGAATTTGGATCCTCTGAGGAGGAGCTAACAAGAAAGAACAACAAAAAAACATGTGTTGATGCTGCAATGAATCTTTAATATCAGATAGGAATTTTGAGTACATTTGTCATGAAAGTGTGGTCCAACATAAAGGAGGAGTGGAATCCCATCTGAGGCTAGGAAACCAAGACAAGGAGATGTTGGAGGGAGAAGAGAAAGATGAAGACCAGGTTTGGCAATACTGCTAGGTAGATTTCCACAACTTTTACAAGCCTGAGGAGAAACCAAAAGAGAATCCATCCAGAATGAGAATGTTTCTTCATGTTTCAGAGAGGGCTCTCACCAGGAGGTGAAAGAAAGCAAAAAATGAAACAAGCATTGAAATTAAAAAAAAAAAAGCTTGAAGAACAGAGGAAGGTGTGTTTGTTGGAAAAGCAGAGAGTTTTAGACATTTTAGAGGGATAGATGTATGGATGCTTGCGATTACAGGCATCCAGGTCTATGAGATCTTAGTCGTAAATTCAGGTCACAAGAGTCAGTCACCGGTAGTCCCTCTAGGAGCAGACAGGGACCTTATTATTTACATGGACTGCAAGGGTAGTATCTGAGCCTTGAGCCTCCACCAGAAGAAGACCCAGTAGCACAGGCGGTGTATCCTCCCACACGAATCGGTTCACACGTGGCAGAGAGGATGGGTCCTGGAATGACAACGGCGTAAGGAGGTGGCTGGACCATGATTTCAGATGGAGGGATCTGGCTGACGCAGCTCACGTTGGCTCCAGAGGTCATGCCCAGGGTAGCCGCTGACACAGCACCACCGGAACCAGCTGAGCCAAGCCCATAAGCATCTCCAAGCCCATAAGCACCTCTGACCGTTGAGGTCAAAGACCCCAAGCCGCCTACTGGGTAGCAAACTGGAGGACTGCTGGTGGGGACACAGACGGGTACAGCACAGGATGGAGCACAGCAGGACATCTTGAGAAAGATGGAGGAAAATCTGGAAAGAAACACAACACAGTTTCATTCGGGGTGGTGGGGAACAGAGAAGACAATTGTCAAACGTGACATGGAAAGGATCAAGCTGGACAGGGGAAAAGATCACTTTGGCAGGGTTACAGCTAATCCACTGACCTCTTTTGAGAACATGATTTTGTTCCCTCTTGGCTGTTGACTACCTGCTACCCCATCATGCTAAACACATTTCTCATTTCCAGTCTCTAATGTCTCTTCGTAGTTTGCAAGTTTTGGAAAATATGAAGCCCTCCATAGCTGATGGGTCCATATCTTGGCTACAGGAGAATTGAAAATCACGGAACACATTGATTACTAAGATAGACTCTGTCCATACAGAAGAAGCAGCCATCGCCACCGTAGCTAAACCTCTTAGGGTTTCTAAGTAATATTAAGACCTTGTCACTGGGGTTGCTTGTTTCCTCATCCCTCTGTCTTTCTGTGCTATCCCAAATGGACGATTTACCTCCAGAGAGTCGTTCTTAATTTCTCCCTTCAATGTCTTTTGGTCAAATGTGCATTGAGAGTATGATCAGCACATATACAACATCCTGATAGAATATAGATTTCTACCCAGCTGAGTAAAATCACAAAGAGTCCTAGCAGACAGAGGGAAAGAGACAGAGAGTCCAGGATTTCTGAAGGGAGAAGCCAACAGATCAAATCCCATCACTTACCAATTTCTCAAAGGAGAAGATCGGAGAAGCAGTGAACAGCTGATGGAAACCTTGAGGATTGAGTGTCCTTATATACCATGCAAAGGTTGTGGTGTGCCCCCCCCCCGGGCCTTTCAAGAGATTTATATTATAAAATAATAATAATAATTAACCAAATACCCGACTCATCAATTTGCACCCCAGTTCAGCTCTATATAATTTATATCCGCATGGTACCTATTAGACCTGAATTATAAGCCTAACACATATTTTTTTTCATCATCGCTTCAATGACCTTTGAAATTATTGTCTCATCAGCTTAATTTCCCCTGACATAGAAATTGTCAAGAGCTGAGCCATAGGAGCAGCACCTGCTCTTCAATGTGAAAGATGCTAATGTTAAATTTCATAAAACGTGGTAAAAACCCTGTGTGGTGGTATCTCCCAATACTTTTGTGAAGAGATTTCAAAATGATGATGAGCTGATGAGGCGCATCTCTTCCAGAGAAAGATGTGTCCCAGTTTTGGGTATTTGTCCATCTTAGCTGACAGTGTAATCTGGTGCACCTGCCTGTTGTTGTTTTTACAACTTAATGCCAGAATGGAATGGAATGGAATGGAATGGAACGGAATGGAACGGAACGGAATGGAATAACAGAATTGGAGGGGACCTTGGAGGTCTTCTAATCCAGCCGTCTGCTCAGGTAGGAAACCCTAAACCATTTCAGACAAATGGACCTTGGAGGTCTTCTAATCCAACCTCCTGCACATGCAAGAGACCCTAGACCACTCTAGACCAATGACTGTCCAATCTCTTCTTAAAAACCTCCAAGGATGGAGCACCCACAACTTCTGAAGGGCAGCTGTCCACTGATTGATTATTCTCCCTGTCAGGAAATTTCTCCTTAGTTCTAGGTTGCCTCTCTCCTTGATTAGTTTCCATCCATTGCTGTTTGTCCTGCCTTCAGGTGTTTTGAAAACCCCTCTTCTTTGTGGTAGCTCCTCAAATATTGGAACACTGCAATCATATCTCCCCTCGTTCTTCTTTTCACTAGACTAGACATACCCAATTCCTGCAACCATTCTTCCTACGTTTTAGCCTCCAGACCCCTAATCATCTTTGTTGTTCTTCGAGGCACTCTTTCTAGAGTCCCAACATCTTTTTTATATCATAGTGACCAAAACTGGATGCAATATTCCAAGTGTAATCTTTGTATTTGGGTTTGACCTTTGTAGGTCACCTGGAGTCACTGTGAATGAGTTGGGTGGCCAAAAAATAAAAAAAAAAGTTAGAGATTGGGACATCATGAAAATCAGAGACCAAGTTGTTTCCTAGCATGGAAGTCACCACCAAAGAAGGCCACCCGTCAACCCTTTCTATTGACTTATGGATATGACCTTCAACATCTGTTGCGGGGATGAATCATGATGTTGGGTACCCACCAATCTTGACAAATAGTTGTGGAAATAATCTTCCATTACAGGTACCCAACGAGCAGATGCACAAATGCCTTAATCCCTTAAAGACCACAGAAATTAGAAGGAAAACTCTAGCAATCTACCATTAATCTAATACCCAGGTTGACAGAACATCCTATTTTGATGTCCAATCTTCTTCAGGGAGAGCAGGAAAAATAATAATCACTCTCCCACAACTAAGAGGTGGACACAAGCCATTTCTTTGAAGTGAGATAGAAGGTAGTAGTTGGATGCTCTTGATCAGGATCCCTTCTGCCTTCAGGGTGGCTGGGACTTGTATCGAATCCATTCTCCATCTACTTCTCTCTTTCCTCTGAACTTCTCCAGATCTTTTGGTAAGTTGGATCCAACATCGTAGTAGAGCCATAGGTTCAAGTTCTTCTTGCTACTGACTTTGGTGTTATGATGCCTGAGAGTCTTTTCTAACCTGGAAAATTAACTCCTCTCACCATAGACCACTAAGTCTTTTCATTGTAAAATGGTTGGTTGGCCAGCATGGGGAAACGGGTGTCATCCTCACCCCGATATTTTGCAGTATACTAAACAAGGAATGTGTGATAAACTGTTGAGTTGATGGAGTTGAGTTGATGGACAGAGCAGAGGGAATAATGGTATATGACAGGAGGAAGTGATGTTACCAAGGCTATATCAAATGAGTGGGTCTGAGCACACATCTTGAGGAAACATTTCTACTTCACACAAACTTAATGGAATGGAGAGAGAAATGGATTCAGACTTCCAAGATAGTCTTACTGTAGTTATAATGAAAACATTAGTCCTGACCTACACAACCTTGGTTTCTTAATTTGGTCAAAGCTATAGGACTGACAGTTTGATGTTTCTTCTTGTCTCAGGCTACCTGCCCTCAACGTCTCCAGCATAATGTTCAACTGCTACATGCCATCTTGTCAGATGGGATACATTGCACCCCTGTGTTTCCAGCCTCTTCAGCAGCCCTCCCCCATGCCAGCCATCTTCCCGCCACTTCCCTTCATCCCCAGGTCACCTCCTTGTTGCATCCCACTTTGCCCCAGTCAACCACCTTCTGGGTCTGGTCCTACCATCTCCATCCCATTGAGCTCCCTCATTCCACGTCCTCCCCCCTCAGTCAACCTTGTTACATCCCACTTTGTCCCAGTCAACCTTCTTCTGGATCTAGTCCTACCATCTTCATCCCATTGAGCTCCCTCATTCCACGTCCTCCCCCCTCAGTCAACCTTGTTACATCCCACTTTGTCCCAGTCAACCTTCTTCTGGCTCTGGTCCTACCATCTCCATCAACCCCCTGCTCGAGCAGGAGATTCTGTACCATTTCAGACAAATAGTCATCCAGTCTGTTTTTTAAAGGCTCCTGCGATAGAGCATCCACAATCTCTGAAGGCAACTACTCCATTGGTTGATTGCTGTCACTATTAGAAAATTTCTCCTAGATTGCTTTTTTTCTCTTTGGTTTGTTTCCAACCATTGTTTCTTCTATTGTCTTTTGGTGCTTTGAAAAACAATTTGATCCCCTCATCTTTGTAGAAGACCCTCAAATATTGGAACAATGCTATCATGTCACCCCTAGTCCTTCTTTTCACTAGACTAGATATACCCAATTCCTGTACCCATTCTTTGTATGTTTTAACCTTCAGCCACCTAATCATTTTTGTGTTCCAAGTGTTGCTGCCATCGTTTGAGTCCCACCAAGTTACAAATCTCAAGATGAAGGATGTACCAGAGTAATGGGGTCATTTGAAGAAGCAGCTGAGAAAGCACAATTGGTCTAGAAACAAACCGGGACACCACAAAGACTTCTTGTTAAACAGATTTGTTAAACAAACTTGGAGGACAATCCTTGAGAACGGGTTGACTTTAATGGGAAGGATTGATTGGGGAGAGAGACAGTCAATCTTTTGGGTTGGGTTCGAATCCCATCTTAGAAGGCACCTTCAATTTACAGAGTTGAGCTACACAACTGGAATAGAAAGAGAACATTGGTGGACTGTAATTACGGGGTTGTTCTAAATTAAGGAACAGGTGCACACCAATACACCTGCCAATAATCCTTCTTGACCTACCATGCTATTATTTCTTCAAAGAGGTTCCCAAGGTGGTACTTAGGAATGGATGTCCTGGGGAGAGAAGGTTGATGGCTTTTATGAGCATACAGGAATAGATTCTGTTTGTTCTGGATGATTACTCAGAAAGTACTCAAGTTGCCCAAGGATCTACAGTTCTACAGGGGCATTATTGAGTCTGTCATTTGTACCTCTATAACTGTCCGGTTTGGCACAGCAATCAAACGGTACACACATATATACACTTCAATGGATAATTAGGACTGCAGAAAAACTGCAACCAGCCTGCCTTCTACTGGGGACCTGTGTACTGCACGAACCAGAAAAGGCTGAGGAAATATCTACAGACCCCTCACATCCTAGATATAAACTGTGTCAGCTTCTCCCCTCAGGACGTCGCTGTAGGGCATTGCATGCCAAAACAGCTAGACACAAAGATACTTTCTTCCCCCCATGCCATCACTCTGTTGAACATTCAATTCCCATAGCATTGTCTTATGCCTAAAGACATCTACCTATAGAGTAGGCTCTATTGCTCTTATCCTTCTCACCTTCTCATCTTTCTCACCTTCTCATCTTTCCTACTTCCTTCTCTTATTGGTATCTATGATTTATCACTTGTTATTTGTATCTTATGATTTATGACTGTATCTTATGATTTATGATCTATGACTTATCACTTTGTGGTTTGTATGTACACTGAGAGCTTATGCACCCGAGACAAATTCCTTGTGTGTACAATCACACTTGGCCAAGAAAGAATTCTAGTCTAGTCTAGTCTAGTCTAGTCTAGTCTAGTCTAGTCTATAGTCATTCTATTCTATTCTTGTCTAGTCTAGTCTATAGTCGTTCTATTCTATTCTATTCTATTCTATTCTATTCTATTCTATTCTATTCTACTCCATCCCATCCCATCCCACCCCACCCCATCCCATCCCATCCCATCATCTAAAAGGCAGAGGAGAGGACAAAGATTAAAAAAACCCATGTTTGGCATTGCAAAAGAGCTTTAATTTCAGAGTAGACTAGCCAGAACATTTTACTCAACACATAGTTCCAGTGAGAAGGCAATGACCTGAACTATTCAGAACAGAATAGAAACGCCATCTGATGCGAGATAGCTTTTCAGGGTACTTCAGGGCTTCCCTTCCATCCGTCTGTAGCTTAAGCAAAATAGCTGAGTTATGCAAGCAAAGAATCAAGACATCCTGAGAAATGAATTCAGAAGCTGGATCTGACTCTGGTTCTTGTAGAAGCCACAGAAGTGGACGTCTTGAAAGAAGTAGATGAGGATAGCCAGGATTTCAGACATCAAGGATAACTTGGATCACTTCAATGGGTTCCTGGTTCTCCTTCTTGGTGTCAATTAGCTTCTGCAAATGTAAGGTCTACATCTACTGCTAGACATCATGGATCTTGAGGTTCTACCAGAAGACCCAGTAGCACACGCCGTGTATCCTCCTACACGAACTGGCTCACACGAGGTAGTGAGGATGGGTCCTGGAAGGGTAATGCTGACAGGAGATGGCTGGATCAGGATTTCAGATGGAGGGGTCTGGCAGATGCAGCCAATGTTGGCCGCAGAGACCATGCCAAGGCTGGCCGCTGTGATGCCGCCACCGCCACCACCACCACCAGAACTCACCGCGCCACCGCCTGAGCTTAGAGACCCAAGGCCACTGACTGGGTAGCAAACCGGAGAGCTGGAGGATGAGGCATAGGTAGGGCGACAGGTTGGGACGGCATAGGCTGGGACGTAGCAGGACATCTTGAGAAGCGTGGAAGAATGTCTGAAATGAAATGCAGATGGGTTTTAGGAGAAGAGGGAGAACAGCGATCATTGTAACATTATCAAAGTCACAGAGTTGGAAGGGACCTAGGAGGTCATATAGTCCAAACCCAACTCTTGCAGGAGACCTACACTATTTCTGATGAATGGCTGTCCAGTCTCTTCTTAAAAGCCTCCAGGGATGGAGCATCCAGAACTCCTGGGGGCAGGTTGTTCTACTGGTTAATTGTTCTCACTGTTAAGATATTTCTCCTTACTTCTAGGCTGCTTCTCTACGTAGTTAGTTTCCATCCATTGTTTCTTGTCCTGCCTATCATAATTATAATAATAATAACAATGAACATAATTAAAGCAGGCTTCCAAGAGGGACTCCATCTCTTCCCCCCCCCTTTAAAAATGCTTTATTATAAGAACCCAGCCAAACCCAAAAGACTCACTACCTCTTACCCCACTCTGATACCTAGGAATCCAATCAATGGTTGCCTTTATTATTAAAGTAGAAATCTGACCCCTGAAAAAAAATAGAACTCTGAAGTTTCGGTCCCATTCCTTGGTGTCTTGCAATATGCTGCTCCGAAGAACCAGATTGGCTACTGAAATTTTTGTTCTGCTCCCAAAAAGAAAACAGAAAACCAGCGTGCTCCATATCCAGCTGGTATAGAATACAATTTTAAAACTCAAGTCTATTTCTGAGAAACAGTGACTGAGATTGATGCTTTCTCCTTTCCTCTTCTTGATTTCAGACAGCCGATACAGGAATAAAGACAAACAATAACAATAACAGAGTTATTGTTATTGAGGTCTTCTAGTCTGACCCCCTGCTCAGGCAGGAAACCCTGTACTATTTCAGACAAACGGGTGTCCAGTTTCTTCTTAAAAAGACCCCACCTGTATATCCCCCCCCTAAAACTGACCTTATTGGTCTTCTATTCTGCCATAACATTACCAATAAAAACAAGAATAATTTTGTGCTGGAACTAAACCTTGGTGCCCTGTAACTGATATCCCAACATATCCACACAAAAATGCAGGCTGCTTCCACAACGCTACGTCGATTTTTTAAAAAAAAATCCTTACTCTTAATAGTCAATTAAAGTTGTCCGAGCTGTGAAAGGCAGAACGGAGTGACGAGAATCGTGAACACGGTCACTTACCAAGTTCTCAGAGAAACAGATCAGAGAGATGCTGCTGGAAAGACTGAAGAGCCCAATCCCGTTTTTATATCTTTTGGGGGGGGGAGGACTTTGCTCCCCAGGGTTGTTAAAGGCTGATATTTAAACCTGTTATTTCGATTCAGCATTTTGCAAGCTGTGTAATTTACGCCTGTTGGTTCACATTAGATCTGGATTAGGCATTAAGGCTGGGTCCTTTGATCACAGCCTCAATTAGTCCTTGATTGAATGAGTCGAACCAGTTTTTATTTCTTTCTTTCTTGAGATAGACGCAGTAGGTTTAGCAAACTTGTTGTCAGTTGAACATGGGGGACATCTAACCTTCTCCCATTTCCCTCCCCCCCCACTTATGGGTTCTTTTCCTCCCAATGCTTCCAAGCCATTTATCAAGGACCATAAACAAGCAAAGATAGAATTAGAAGGTCCATCAGGATTCAGAGTCAACCTTTCGTCCAAAAGCTCTCTCTTTCTAAAAATCTGTCAAAGCAAGCAACAGAGCCCAGCTTTCCTCTTACTGGTGAAATAAGGTGGTTCAACCACCTGAATAAGGTAGATTTCGTGGTTTCCCAACCAATCAGCTGGGATCTGGTCTCACTCCAGGAGAGATATTCCACAAAACTGGAGCAGCAATTTCTGCACCATTGGCCTCAAAAGAGGACTTGGGTGAACTATAATTATGGGGTTGTCTGGAATGTAGGAACAGGTGCATGTCAGCACACCTGCCAATAAACATTCCTGCAGTGCCCCACACACACACACACACACACACACACACACACACACACACAGGATCAAATCTGAGAGATTTGAGGGGAGAGGAGAGAAGATTGATGGTTGTCATGAGTGTACAGAAATATGTGTGCTGTGGAGGATTATAAGAATCCTCACAGGGAAAAGAAGCAGAACACAGAAACACAGCAGAATAGCCGCAACATTTGACTCAGCAACCAGTTCCAATGAGAAGGTCTATAGCACTGGCCTGAATTATTCAGAACTGGAGGGAAAGGCCGGCAGAAGCCAGAAAGAACAGCAAGTCAAACATAGTTTGAAGTTCCTGTGGAAGAAAAATGGCAGGTTTTTTTCCTAGATACGTCTGGATACTTCCACAAATCAATGAAGGAGACAGGCAAGATACAGGAGATAAATTGACACCCAACAGCACTTCTTACTAGCACTGATGATGTAACCTAGTCAGGGTGATGAAACATCTGCAAGAAAACAAGCAAGCTCAGAGAGCACCAAGGACCCCTCACTTCCACATAGTTTGAATTTCCCACCGAAGAAAGTGGCTGTTTTTCTAGATACTTCTAGGTACCTCCACATATTTTGAACTTCCTGTGGAAGGAAATGGTCGTTTTTCTAGATCCTTCAGGGTCTCTCTCACAGCTACTTATGGATGCAGCCTAAGTAGAAGAAAGAGCTGAACTATGCAAGGAAAGAACCAAGAACCCCTTAGAACCAACCACAAATTCAGAAGCTGAAGGTCACTGGGTTCTTGAAGTTGTTGGACATCTTGAAAGAAGCAAGGATAGACAGGACTTCAGAGACCAACGTTCTTGTATCTCTACAGTTGGTTCCCGGTTGTCCTTCTTTGTGCTGACTAACACCAGCAAATGTAAGCTCTAGAACCGAACATCAACGATCTTGAGGTTCCACCAGGTACCAAACCAGAGAACTGCAAGGGGACACAGATGGGGATCGACCAGATTGGGACACAGCAGGACATCTTCAAACGAAGGAGAGAAATCTGAAATGAAACATTGAAGAGTTTGGGGATGGCAGCCCTAATTAAGCTGCATTTACAAGACACACCTACTTTATTGCCCCCGTTTTAAGAAATGTTCATTTATTACAGCACCAAAGCAATTTGCCCAAATGGCTGGGGAACCAAAGTCATCTAGACATCTCCCATGCCTAAGGGAGGACCAGAGACACTCTCAGCATGTAGTCCAGAAACTTAACCTCTGTCCAACTACCGTATTTCCCCCAAAATAAGACCCAACCGGAAAATAAGCCCAAGCACAATTTTTCAGGATGCTCATAATATAAGCCCCATCCCCAAAATAAGGTCGTCAGCCAGACATACACATTTAATACCGTATTTCCCCAAATATAAGCCCTAACTAGAAAATAACTCCTAATGCGTCTTTTGGAGCAAAAATTAACATAAGACCCAGTCTTATTTGGGGGAAAATACTGTAGCTCTCTTTGTTTTAAGAACAAAGTCTACTTTTAAAAAAAAAATTTACTGAGATGCAGTAATTTCTCTCTTCCTTCCTCTATTTTTTTTCTTCTACAGCAAAGACCCCATCTTTCCAGCCTCCTCCCCAAACTGACCTTATTGATCTTCTAGTTTGCCATAGTATTTCCAATAAGAGCAGGAATAATTCTGTAGTGGAACTGACTCTTGTATTCCATAACTGATATCCTAACCTATCCACAAAAAATGGACTTTGCTTTCACACAAGCATAGTGTGGCATTGATTAAAAAAGCTTTACTCTTATTAGTAAGTTACAGTTGTTGGGGAGAGAGAGAGAGAGAGAGAGAGAGAGAGAGAGAGAGAGAGAGAGAGAGAGAGAGAGAGAGAGTCTCTAAATGGTGACACAAAAAAAGCAAAGAATCTGACGACTTGCAGAATTCTTGGAGAAATCTATTGGAGAGGAGCTGTTGGAAAAATGAAAGATGTTTAGACCATTTCAAGAAGCAATTTTCTTGGTCCTCCAAGAGATGACATTTCACCCAGCTAAACACCTTGCCGCCAAGTTTTATCGCCACTTTACAGTTTGGTATATATTAGGTCTACATTATTCATCCATTGGCTCCTTGATGACAGCATCAATTAGGCTTCAGATGAGTTGAACTATTTTTGGTCACGGTATATAGCACGATGTTTGTCAAACCTCCGTTCCGGTCAGTTGAACGTGGGAGGTTCATAACATTTTCCAACTTCTTGTTTTATAGATTCATCTCCGCTCACTCCTTCCATACCATGTATTAAGGTGTTTTTGTCAAGCGCAACCAATTAAATGTGTGGAGTTCAAACTGGCTACTTTATTGTTCTATGCCTATAATATGGGAATCTTCCCAGATTGGCCGGTTCGCCTGGAAAAGACTGGATAAGGCTCAAAGCATTCAAGGTGGCATCAGACCTTGCCCTCTTTTCTGTATCTGATGAGTCCCAGCTAATTCCCCACTTGAGGCCTCCTCCTAAGTGGGACAGTTGCTCTCTGTTTTTCACCCCTTCAAAAAGCCAAAATAGAACATACTGCCCACCACTATTATGAATCAGCCTTTTATTAAAAGTCTTTCTTTTTAAAAAAAATCATCAAAGAAACAAGCAGGAGCCTGTTGGTTGGTTTTGTTCTCCTGGTGGTAGGAGACAAAGATCACACCCAAGTTGGGAAATTGCAATCTGCACATTCTATACAGAAATAAAGTGGCTTTCCTTCTCCAAAGCCATATCCAGAAAAGGTCTTTGCAAAGCCTCTTCAGAAGACCATCCCTCCACCTCCTCTTTCAAACCCAACAGAACCACAACTTCCTTCCAAGAGGCATTAACCATCTCCCATCTTCATACAGATTCATGTATGTCTGCTTTACAGAGATGGCTTGACATTTTATGAAACCTAGATGCCACGTTGAGTCTCTTCTAGGAATTCTGATTTCGTTTCCTAGAATAATTTGATGTTTTTAAGGAATGAGACACCAACCAGCTGGAAAGGAAAGCTAACAAAGGTCTTTGATACATGGCTTCCAGATTCATTCTCACTGGCTCCCAGCCTTCCTTTCAAGATAGTGCGTTTGGTCTTTTTCGATGCACAGTAAAATAAAAGGATAAAGTCCTGCAGCTTTCAACCCTTGTACTCTTCTCTCGTTAATTTATTAAAGGACTAATCAGAACTATCACCTTTAAGTTGATCATCCAACATGAGTTAGTCTACCTTCTAATCTATTTAAAGAAAGGCAATTTAGGGCAGCACATGGACAGCCAGCTCAATTTTTTCTGAAAGTACCACTCAGATTAATGAATGGCTACTCCTAGAACCAAATTACTTATTACACAGGAAGTAGCAGATGTTTCAATTCTGGTGAACAAGTTGGACAAAAATTAGCCTACATCTAAGGCGGGAAAGGGGCTAATGGAAGAAGTCCAAGCTGAGCATCGTAATATCTCATCCTCAAGAGGAACAAAGAATCTCCTGGATTTGGGAGTAGGGGGGTCTGTGGGGAAGAGGGAATCAGGAGAAAAGTTGTAATAATGTGATGGAAGCTGCCATCCTGACATTTTTGAGCGCCATCCTCATTGCAAATGATGGAGAGGCAGAAAGCTCCATCTGTGGGGAAAAAAATTGCGATTCCAGAGATGATGCTGGAAACTATCTTTGTAGATTGCCCTCTGGAGCAAGAGCTGAATTCAAAGTTAAAATTTGCAAAACTTAGCATGTTAGCGAATTAGAACTTCCATGGTAGAAAAAGGCAGCCCAAAACCACTATCGCCACCTCAAAGCTGGAGAGAAGAGTTGTCTAAATAGACTTGCACAAAGTTGACAAAATTGAGTATAATGTTTCAGGTTTTACTTCTGTAATCCAGATGGAATCAATGTCAGTTGGACAGCCATATCAATTTTCTTAATAAATAAATGATGGGGGCATCATGAACCTCAGAGACTAACTGTTTCCTAGAGTGGAAGTCATCACCCAAGGAAGGCCACTTCCAGACTCAGATCTTTTTCTACAGATGTGAGGGAGGAACTTCAACATCTAGGGATGAACCATGATATGGTACCCACCAACCCTGAAGAATAGTCAAATGTTGTGGAAGTGGTCTTCTGTGATAGGTAGCCAATGTGTAGATTCCTAAAACCTCTTAATACCTCAAAGTCAATAAAAATTGGTAGAAAAGATCTAGTAATCTACTATTAATGTAATAACCGCTTTGATCACAAGCCTGGCAAAACATCCTATTCTGACTTCTAATATTCTTCAAGGAGACAAAGAAAATAATAATCACTCTCCCACTGCCAAATTAAAAGGGGAACACAAAGGAAAGAGTATGAACATCTTGAACCATTTATCTGAAGATGAAATAGAAGGTTAATTGTTGGATGCTTTTGATCGGGATCCCTTCTACCTTCAGGGTGGCTGGGAATTGTATAAAAGCTCCTGCATCAAACCCATTCTCCATCTGTTTCTCTCACCTCCTCTGAACTTCTCTCCTCCACCTCTTTGGTAAGTTGGATCCAATGTCCTAATAGATCTATAGGTCCAAGCGCTTCTTGCTATTGACTTTAGAGTTAGGGTGGATGGGAGCTTTCCTAGCCAGAAAAATTATTCACTCCGACTATAGACTATTAACTCTCTTCATCATAAGGTGAAGAGAGTTAGTAGTCTGTAATCAGAGTGAATAATCATTGTAAGGTGGCTGGTTCACCAGGGTGGGCAAATGGGAGCCATTCTCTCCCAGGTCTTGGTAACGTCCTAAATAAGGAAGGTGTGATGGGTTGGTGGGCTGATGGACAAGGCAGAGCGAATGGCCTTGAAGGACAGGGAGAAAAGATGCTACCAAGACAATGGTCAGACACACAAGGGGCCAAGCTCAGGCAAAGAAAGTAACTTGAGGAAACATCTCAAATAGGTCCTTCCCTACTTCACACAAATTTAAGGAAGGAATGGTGGGAGAAACAGATGCAGACTTTGAAGATTCTCTGATTCCAAAAAATTGGGTCCTGATCTACTCAACCTTGGTTTCTCAGTTTAGTCAACCTGTAAGACTGACAGTTTGACATTTCTTCTTGTCTCAAGCTACCTGCCCTCATCATCTCCAGCAAGATGCTCGGCAGCTGCATGCCATCCTGCCAGATGAGACCCATTGCACCACTGTGTTTCCAGCCCAGTGAGCAGCCCTCCATCCCAATCTCCCTAACTTGTCCTAGCCCACCATCTTCCGGCTCTGGTCCTACCTTCTCTGTCCCATTGAGCTCTCTCCAACCTCTTCCTCCTAGTCAACCATCTTCTGGCTCTGCCCCTACCATCTCCATCCCATTGAGCACCTTCAGTCCATCTCCTCCCCCCCCTAGCCAACCTTGTTATATCTCACTTTGCCCTAGTCAACCTTCCTCTGGGTCTGATCCTATCATCTCCATCCCACTGAGCTCTCCCCAACCTCCTCCTCCTCCTAGCTGGCTCTGGCCCTACCATCTCCATCTCACTGAGCTCCCTCATTCCATCTCCTCCTCCCTCAGCCAACCATGTTACATCCCACCACCTCCATCCCACTGAACCTTTCTCCATCTCCTAATTCTAATCCACCACCACCCTGCTGTTTTCCTATTCCTCTCCCAAACTCCCCTTGCTACATGGTTTGCTGAACCCCCAAAGGACTGTTGCTGCCTGGTACAAGTTTGGTCAAGAATGGAGAACGATATGATGGATCCATGGACAACCTCCTGGGAACTGGATGCTGAAGCTTCCAATGGTTCATCATTCCAGTGGAAGAAGAGAAAGAGAATGTATCCCGTGCATTTTCTACTTGCTTCATTCATTCGGCACCCAGACCCAAGAATCATCCCCTAAGTGAAACCTGTAGTTATTTAATGGTGAAAAGAAACTTTCCTTGATTATGTTGATAATTGCTCTGCCCAATCTGAAGACCTCTAGAAATGTCCTTCAATGTAGCTTCCTGTCCTCCTGCTAGGGTAGATTTGACAATATGCTGTTCCATCTTTGTCTATTCCTATGCCAGAGTGTTTACCTTTCAATAAAATCTACCTTAGTGCATGAAAATAATATGGTTCCTGGTGTTTTTTCCTTTGATTCTTCTTGGTGGGGTTTTTAAGTTGTGACTCCTGGAAAGCTAGGAAATTCAGGACAATCCATTGTAGCATTGACTAACAGGAATCGGTTCCTCCAGAAATGTTTAGCTTAGCTTCAGGAGAGGGATTTTGATGAGCCCAAAGTTAGAATTTCGTTATTGTGTGTATCACAAATGTGTGGTCTTGTGCGGCAAGACCCTGAAGATGGAAGAGATCAGCCTCTGAAATACAAGGGTGGAATTAGGAGGGAACAGAGCCTAAAAAATATTAAGTGTCCACTGAGGAGAACCAGTAAGAGAATCGGTTGTTTTGATTGGCTGGCAGTCCTCCAGCATTCAGAATGTGTAGCCTGGGTAGTAACAAAGGGGAAGAGAGAGGAAATTTGGTGGGAAAAGCAAAGCTGAGGTAAATTTGGAGAAAGAGAGAAACAAAAATGAAGAACTGAGGAAAGAGGCGAAAAAGAGACAGATTATTGTATTTTGGTATTTTATTTTATTATTTATTATTTTATTTTATTTTTATTATCTTATTTTATTTTAGTATTTTATTTTATTGTTTATTATTTTATTTTATCTTATTTTATTATCTTATTTTATTTTATTATTATTTTATTATTTTACTTTATTTATGTGCTGCCCATTTCACTTCCAAGCATGGTGAGTGGTCAGGAAGTCAGCAAATGAATCCTTTGGTTCCTGTGCGAAAATCACTACCACAAACTCCAAAATGAAATGTGGAGTTGTTTAACTAGTTGAAACTTAGGGGAAAAACAAAATTCTAATCAGAACAATGAATTAGTATTCTTCAGTGAAGTTGAGCTGAGCTGAGTTATACTAACTTCAAAGAAATATCTCACTGACACACAGACAATTTTTAGGACCTGTTCCGGAACGAAAAGCATGTCTTATTTATTATGACACAAGATTGTGCCTTCCGGGGAGAAAAGTCAGATAGAGATTGCTGTCATCTCAAATCCTTCCTGAACATGAATGCTTGATTTATTTGGCTTTTCCAATGCCTCTCCAAATGTCAGCTCAGAAGAGGATGAACCAGTTCTAGGCACATATGATGGGGAATTGGTCAGTGGCTCCAAGCTGCCATTTTAGTGGGATTTGGCTGAAGCCCGACTGCAGCAGGACAGCCCTGAGGCTTCAGGTGGGGAAAGCACACAGCTGCAGCTGGTCAGCAATAAGGAAGAGGAACTGCCTTCTTCACCTGATCCAAGAACACATAGGACACAGAAAAGGCAGATGTCATGGTTCTGACAGACAGAGACGAATAAAGTAGAACTCCGAGGCTTGCAAATTCCTCAAAGAATATGTTTATTAGTTATAAGATATCGGCATGGTCAAGAGTGAAACCAAGTCTGGATACACAAGTAACAGTTTCCCAGTATAAAGTTAAACGTCCCACCCATAAAACTATGCAAGCAACTACGTTCCCCAATATGATTAATTGGCGGGCTTTTTACGCAATGCCCAGTCACTAGTCTCGAGAGTAGCTAATGACCTTGGTTCCCACGGGACAAAAGACTATTTTGACTAACGAAGCACCTGGGCAAACCCACTCTCTCCGTTCTATGTGGCAACCTGGAACAAGAAGGAAAATGGCTACAGCCATGCTCATTTGTAGAATTGACAGCAGGAGCAGAGAAAGTCAGCCAGATTATTCACGAGGAGAAAGCCTCACCCTTCTTGATGGGCTGCTCCAGAAGCTGGCTATTTAGCAGAACAGACAGATGGAAGCAATGCTGGGAATAATTTTTCTGGTTGTTTTGATTCTTGCCTTGCTTTGGATTGACACCGTGCCTTGACTTAGGTCATGCCTTGTGAACTCTGGACTTTTTTTGCCTTGTGAACCCTCTTGTCTTTTGGAAATAATTTTGCCTGGTGGGTTTATTTTGGTTGGGAAACTTTCAGGTGCCTTGTGGACCCATTGACCATTGTTCTGTGGACTAGCCTTGATCTGCTTGTGGCTGGACTTAACTGGGTTATGTTCTGGGTTTTTAGTGAAGGGAGTTGGAAGAGGGGAATATTAATAAACCACCAAATCACAGTTACGTCTGTGTGTGTGAGAGAGAGTGGGAAAGCACATTCTTAGAAGAAGAATTAAACCACTTTCATGATGGATTGTTGTGTCAAAAAATTAACAGAAGAGCAGAAAATATTTTTGTGCACTAAAGGGAATTTTATTGAATGTGAAGCAAGGAGTGAACAAAGATCACATGCATGAAGAACGTAACATGACAAAGTTACAAAAAATACAGACTATAAAGCATTATCCTAAACTATTGCATACTTATCTGAACAGGAAACATTCGGAGATGGTGCATATGGGAAAGAGCAAAGGTCATTTGTTAGTCCCAAACTAGAAGCATATGCATGCAAACTTGAAGATTTTGGAGAATTCCACTAGAGACCCAGTTTAACCCCAGTGTCTTTAAGGTGCCGTCGTTCCAAAAAGTAAACAAAGCCTATAGAAGACAACCAGAAGTTCTTAGGATTCCCAGACAGATGATGGCCTCTTTGGATACACAGAACACTATGTCTTTTCTCACGATGACACTCTGAAGACATCTTCCATCATGCTTCTATGATATCTTCTTTGGTTCTTCAAGAGATGTTCATGAGAAGTTTGGCTGCATTGTACAATCTACAGTATTTACCGCTATCGTGGGAATATAGTTATTGGAACTTAGACAGCAGAAACTCAGCTACAAGGAGCTTGGGTTGAGTCTTCACCATACTTAAACTAAACCCATCTCAGCTCCCATTCACTCTAAGGACTCTATTAAAAAATAGCTGAGTTTGAATTCAACCTTTTTACACTCAGGTTAACTTGCAGAGATGTGGAGCAACTCCATAAATCAAGTTTTTTAAGGACTGTGAAGGCTCGTGGAATTTTAGAATCCAGAACCCGTAATCTTGGTCATGAATCTGTGCCATAATTTTCAATTCCAGGTGGATCATACATTAGAGAGCCGTGGTTATTCAAAACCAAAAATGGCAGGGGCTGCATGGGTGGACTGGAATGACACAAGCTGGAATGCAGGAAGGCTGACAACCACTGACGGGGAAGATGGGACCAGATGGTGACACACAGGATGGTCTAAATGGCTGGACACATATGGGAGCAATGGAGATACTACCGGATGAACTAACAGGAAAGATAGGCCCAGAGGGACAGACACAGGATGGTGGCCCACAAGAGATGCCACAAGGAGATGCACAGACTGGGACACAGGAAGGGGGTTGAACACACACAGTGGGGGGTCCACAAGGAGATCCGCAGACTGGGACACAGGAAGACTGAAGGGGTTGCACACACACAGTGGGTGGTCCACAAGGAGATCCGCAGACTGGGACACAGGAAGGGGGTTGAACACACACAGTGGGGGGTCCACAAGGAGATCTGCAGACTGGGATACAGGAAGGGGGTTGCACACACACAGTGGGGGGTCCACAAGGGACACAACAGCTAGGGTGGCAGACTGGGACACAGCAAGATGAGCCACCCCCAACTGGGAAAATAGGCCCAGATGGGATGACAGAAGTTGGTCTGTGACAGCTGAACACCATGTTGGAGATGAAGGTTATCCTGCAATGGGCAGAAAGGATAAGAAACCATGAGCATTACAAGCAAATGGCTACAAATCGCCACCTTTATTACACTTCTTCCAAAGATAATTTAAATAACATTTCTAAACAACCCTCCCAACATTGATCAAGCAGGCTTAGAGACCTTCTCTCCTTCTCAATCTGTGTCTTATCCTCATGGAACTAGAAGATTTTTGACGTAAGAGTTAGGGAAGGCAGGATGGATGATATTTGTAGATGTTTTGCATCTAACCGTCCCCAAAACTATCATTTACTGCCATTAGGTAAACTTCCCAAGTCCATTGCTAAGAGATCTCCTGAATTTTGTTTCAGTGCTAGATAGTCAACCTAGCCAATATACAAACAGCGTTAGATATTCAACTGCATATTCAGTGCATATAAGATCATTGCTTGCATTCGTAAATTGGCCATCTTGGTTAATGGCAACATGTCAACATTGGGTCCATGCTACTAGCAGAGGTGAGTTGAAAAGCAAGTCCACAATATGTTCAGAATAAACAGGGTTCTAGTCTAACAAAACAAAACAAAACTCATACGGTAGATTCATAGATTTATCATCAGCCAATCCCAAATCAAAACCTTCCTAAACTAGTCTCATATAAGCCCACTTCTGCCTTCCATTATTCTGGTTGCTATTCAATCTTCTACATCTCCAAGTAGACCTGGAAAATCCCAGACAGCAATCCTGGAGAATCACTCCTACCGGTAGTTGAAACATTGAAGCAACTTCCCTTAAAGAATAACTTCTTAAGTTTCTACAGCGAGTCCAACACTTAAGCTCTCTTAGGCCACCAACCTGCTAGTGTGGACTATTTGCTGGAAGCAAGCAAGGGAAACAAACACAAATCAGCAAAAACATTCATGACTGAACCAGGAGGAGCACGACTCCTGGGGTTAGGCTGTTGGCTGAAGTCTAAAACGACTTCTCAAGAGTTATTAGATGCATTTCATAGCACGTCAAATCCAACTTACCGAGGAGAGCTGGAGAAGAGAAGTGAAGAGGAGCTGAGAAATGCTGCTGAAGGACTGAAGCTATGCAGCAGCTTTTATACAACTTCTTGGGGAGCACCTTGACTAGAAAAGTCTACCAATTATGTATGTCTCATCTGAAATGAAAGAACTCTAGACAGCCATCCCTGCTTTGTTGTCATTGTATCCCTGCTAATTCTGGGGTGTTTGAGTGTGACTATTATACATTATGTTCCCTGTCATTGGAGAATATTAAAGTCTAAGGACAAGGATTAGTCCAGGTGGGGAAATTAATGATGACTAGTTTCCACAACTGATTAGTTCTACAGTGATTTTAGACTTCTACTTAATCTTTGAATTAAAGATCTTGGTTTTATGCGGTGAAGGAGTATGCATTTCTTGGGACTAATTTTTTTAAACCCCATGTTTTGTTGAGTTTGATGGAAATGTGTATGAAAAATTAAGAGGGACAAATCTCCTCGGACTTGGTGAATATTGTCAGGAAATGTAGGGAGACTTCTAGCCCATCACAGTGATGTAATTCAAGGGTTCACTCCTCCACAAATTTATAAATTTTTGCTCCTGCAGAAAAAGTGGTTGTTTGTTGTAGGTTTGTTACCCTAAAGAGAAGGCCACATGTTGAGTTGGACATTATAGTACATTTCTTTGAAGAAATCTTCTAGTTCAGGTATCCACGATTTAAAAAATCCTGGGTTGAACATCTTGAAGGTGGCCCCAGTAGAGCCTCCAGAAGCTTGTGGAAGGTTTTTCAAATGCCAAGAAGTAGGTGCATTAAGCCGAATATAATAAAATAACCAAAATGACAAAACTGCCTCTTACTTACTTTGTCCATCTCATGCAAGGGAATTCACTGGAGAACGCAATTGTGTTGGGAAGAGTTAGTGATAAAAGGAGACCAGGCCCTCAAAGAACAAGGTAGCTGGACACCATCAATGTTGACACCAGCCAGAGCGTAGAACAGTGGTTCTCAACATTTCACGGGGGTCGCCAAACAACGCAGTCCGCCATTTTTTTCCCCCTTTTCCTTAGCTGTGCTACTCCCTTGTATTCTATTGGCTTTTGAAAGCCAATAGAATAGACTCTCTTGAATAGAGTCTAATTCTATTGGCTTTCAAAAGCCAATAGGAATTGTCCAGGCTGTCTCTGCCCTGCTGAGCCCTCCAAAAGTCCCATTCTGCAAACGGTGCTGCACCAGTTGAGTAGTTCTCGACTTGTGACCAGTTGAGTAGTCCTCAACTTACGACCGGTTGGGGGTCGCGGCATTAAAAAGGTTGAGAACCACTGGCGTAGAACAACTCAAAGAAGTAGTTCAAGATCAGAAGATGAGGAGAAACCTGGCCCACAGAATCGCCAAGAGTCAGACTCGATGGAATGGATAACGTCATCATCAATAAAATTACATGAAACTAAATTAACTTAATTTGGGGGCCCTGATTCGGTGGTTGGTTGGTTGATTGTTTTTTTTTTTTTTTTGTAGAAGAGCACAAAGGTCAATGAAAAAGTGAAGTTGCATTAGATTTTTTGGCATTTCACGGAAGACTAATAGGAATTTTCAGGAGGAGAAATTGGACTGGTTGTCCCAAAAGATGACAAGCATAAAGGCATTCAGCATTGTCAGCAAACACACACACACACACACACACACACACACACACACACATAAATACCACTCTTCAATGCCTTGGTAAGGCCACACTTGGAATACTGCATCCAGTTTTGGTCACCACGATGTAAAAAAGATGTTGAGACTCTAGAAAGAGTGCAAGAAGAGCAACAAAGATGATTAGGGGACTGGAGGCTAAAACATATAAGGAACGGTTGCTAGAATTGGGTATGTCTAGTTTAACGAAGAGAAGGACAAGGGGGGACATGATAGCAGTATTCCAATATCTCAGGGGCTGCCATAAAGAGGAGGGAATTAAGCTATTTTCCAAAGCACCTGAAGGCAGGACAAGAAGCAACGGGTGGAAACTCATCAAGGAGAGAAGCAACCTAGAACTAAGGAGAAACTTCCTGACAGTGAGAACAATTAATCCGTGGAACAGCTTGCCTCCAGAAGCAGTAAATGCTCCAACACTGGAAGTTTTTAAGAAGAGACTGGACAGCCACTTGTCCGAAATGGTGTAGGGTTTCCTGCCCGAGCAGGGGGTTGGACTAGATGACCTCCAAGGTCCCTTCCAACTTTACTACTATTATTATTATTATTAAGTCTTCAGGGGTCAAACTCAACTTGAAGGAGATTTAAGGTTTTTCTCAATATTCAAAGGGGACAAAGGTCTTCGTTCCCCGATCGAAACTTATTTTGGGTTCCCTTCAAAATTCTTTGGCTCTTCCACCCAATGAGGAACTCCCATTTTTGATGCTACATCGTCCTACATCATTAGACAGAATTGCAATTAGAAGAAAATGAGATGCTTGGATTACATTGGCTGGGCTGAAGGAATCCCCCTCCCCACTGTATTTTCAATCCCCGTGTGTTTGGATCAGGTGTCTTAGTGTGCAAATTTCCCTCCCTGACGTGAGCATCTGGGGAGCACCTTCACCCGAGGGGATTGGTGAACTTTAGAGGAAGTAGACCTGTCATTTTGCTACGCTGCACTTTAGTCTTTCATTTCTTCCCAAGAAGAAGGCCAAGTTTTAATTGGAAGGAGCATGCCATTCACCTGCTCCTTTAAATTTGTCACCTGCCTTTCCAAAACTGGAATATTGGCATTCAACTTCCATCACCCGGGAAAATAGCTACCATTTAAGAGCTTAGAAGAAAAAAAAAGTCACCATATATTTCTGTAGCATCATCAAATGATCGGCCAAGGCTTGCCAAATCATCTTTATAATTGGCCCTCGGCATTTCCAGAGCTTAGGAAGAAGGATGAAGTAGTTTGCCAATGGCTTGGATCATCATTTTTCTACCCCCTAGAAATGCCCTATGACTTTAGATTGTTATTTGGTTCCATCAAAATGCTATATATTTCTTTTTTTTTTAATTTAAAGCAAAAAAACAAGTTATACATACAGCTCCAAATCTGGAGCTATGCATTCTGTTCTGTTCTGTTCTAACCCATGTACCTGTGTGTGAAGGAAAAGGGCCACCAAAAAGGAGAAACAGATTCAATTTTGCTCCGAGAACAATCCCTAAAGGAGTGTAAATCTGGATGGCGATCATCAGAGGTCATATGGGATGTTCACCACCCAGTTATATTCCAAGTAATTAACACCTGTAACTTAACCTAACTCCACTTTGGGAAATTAGGAGAAGCAACCTGATTCCAGCTTTTAATATTCCCCAAAAATGAATGGAATGCAAATCTGATGACAAAGGCATAGTGATGGAAGAATAATAACAATTCAGGTCTCCAGCACCCTGCATGTAGGACATCTCCTCCAGTAAAAAGAAACACCCAACAATGTTGTATATAAGAGGGATTGATGCTTCTTCTGCCTTTGTCCAACTTCTAGCTTGCCATAGCTGGCAAGTCTGGCATTCCAAGCCTTTGCCCTTTTTGCAAAAGAGGAAAATGTAAAACCAGACCCCTACCCAAATATTGCTGTCTGAAATCACCCATGAGTTTACACTAAACTAACATCCAGTTGGACAGGCTGTGGTTTAGCGTGTCACAGGAATTCAGTCCTTCTCCATTACCCATGCACTGGTTGCTTTTATGGGATGGATTTACAGACCGAAGCAGAATCTACCCCAAATGGACATCCTGTCTTAGACCAAAAACCATGCAAGAGTCAGGAATTGCAATGCTGAAAGTGTTTATTAAAAAGAGGGTGGGGAGGAATGTTATAACTTAACGTAATAAAACCAAACAGATACACAAAAGAACACCGTGGGGTGGTTGGCTTACAAAAGCCTGAAGGAGTCAGAGAAAATAAATTACCCTCCCTTTCCAAGAGGTAAGAAAGAAAACCACTTGACATTCAGAGTCCTTCCCAGTTGGGCCCTGAGTGTTTTTTTCTGAAGACGCTGTCCAAAAGTCCTTTCCGTTTCCGTGTCATGATTGTACAATCCCACCCTGCTTCGATTTAGCAAGGGTATTTACAGATGCTGGATCGGCGTCTTGGCCGGCAGATTGCTCCAAGACCTCCGCCAAGATATCCTCCAGAACCAGAGGCACAGGCGCTGTAGCCTCCCACAGCAACTGGCTCACAGCTAGCAGCAAGGATGGGCCCTGGAAGGGTGACCACGAATGGTGGTGACTGGATCACAACTTCAGAAGGGGGGATCTGGTTAATACAGCCCACATTGGCTCCTGGGAGAATGCCGAGGCTGCTGGCAGAAGCGGCACCACCACCACCACCGAGGAGTCCTGAGCCAATCCCGCAGGAACCAAGCCCGATCTTTGGAAGAGAGGCACAAGAAGGAATGGCACAGGAGGGTGGGCAAGGAGGCAGGCAAATTGGAGGGCAGCAAGACATGTTTGATGGCAGGAACGAACCTGGGGAGGATGGAGAAAAACATGTCAATTAGCAAAGAAGTTGAGTCACTCATGTTGGACATCAGATTAAGGCTGGTATAATAGGAGAGAAAAAGGACACAGGTCAACCCAGAAAGATTCCTGCTTCTTGGAGAACCGTGAAAAATAATTTTGAAGAAAAAAGGAATTAATGAGCTCAGATTGCTCAGATTGTGCCAGACAGATGTTTCCAGGAGGAGCAATCAGGGTTTCCAAGCAAACAAAGTCTGCTCCACTATGGTCCCCGTAAATACCAGAGCTGTTCAGACACAACACCCAAAGGTGTTATTTGAGGTCTGTTGAGGGGCATCAGCAGCTCCGTTGTTGTGTCTCAAGACTACCAGCTAATGATTAAATAATTGCCTGCAACTTTGCCTTCCCAATAATGAGTGTTGGAATTGGAATGCAATTATTTTGATTTTCTTTTTAATGCAAATTATTATACCTGGGTGGCAGAACATCTCAGTGAGCGGCAAAGGTTAAAAGCACTTTGCATCTCTTGGCTGACATCTAGTGGCTGTCCAGCTTGTGCAGACCAGATGTGGAAGATCTACTCTTGAAGAATCTCTAGAGCTGTGTTTTTCAAACATGGCCATTTTAAGGTGCGGGGACTTACTCCCAGAAGTCCCCAGCCAGAAATTCTCAATCGTGGAAGTTGAAGTCCGTACATCTTAAAGTGGCCAAGTTCGGAAAACACTGCTCTGTTTGAATTATTTTCATATGTTGAACTATTTCGACTTGTTTCCAGAAGCTTAGCACCTCCTTGGGTCATGTCTGTAAACAGACTGGATTAATTATTCGTTTTTTTTTTAAATTTCCTATCTTCCAGCACTTGGCTTTCAAGCAAGGCAAATGAGCCAAGATTGCTAATTAAGCAGCGGAGGCATTTGTGCACCAGTTTAACCTGCTTACCGATTTCATTCATTTTTCTAAAATGGAGCCGATTACACTGTTTTGAAAGGGAGGGAAAAGAAATGCAATATCATCCTTGTCCACTAGATGGTACTCTATGCCAAAATCTTGCAAGTCTTGACCGACATGAGTCTTACATGAAATAACTAGAAGCAATTATTGCCATGATTACTATATTCTGTGTATTATGATCTGTTTTGTTTTTTGTTTTTAATTTGGGGGTGTTCAAATCTAATGTCCTATTTCATAGGCTTTTGCTACTTTGTATCAACCCTTTTAAAAATGCCAATTTTAACTGTAGGATTTGATACATCTGCTTTGATCTCATGTGCCTACTTTTCTTACCTTGTTTTTAAACTCACCTATTCTTTCCAACCTATTCAGGGAGGGATTTTTAATCTCCATTTATTTGTTTGGGTGATGTTTGCGAAATCCTTACCAAAAATTTGACAAATCGTTGTGCTGGAAATTTGGAAAGGTAATTGTACGGGAGAATTTTTATGCTTCTCAAATGTAAATTTGATTTCAAATAACCAGATGAGCTTAAGACAAGCTAGCTGGAGAACAAGTTTGCTCAGAAGGGCTTCTTTCAACTAAATGCTTTTGATTAGAAAGGCGAAATATAAAATAACACTAGCTTGCAGATCCTAACATGTATTTTTATTGTAAAACATCACTCAGTTAAAAATCTTTATAACTTTTTTCACTCGGCTCCATATCTCTTTGGGACAGGTTGCTGTCTTCCTTTAGAGATTCAGACAACTCAAAACATCTCAGATCTGCTGCCCCGAAATTCACGCTTGAAACAATTGCTACCTGCGTAGAATTTGGATGGCAATTTTACAGATAATGGCTGCTTGGGTTTACCAAACCCAGAGTACGGTAGATCATTTATCTGGATGGTGACAAAAGAGCAGGTGAAAATAGCTTATGAGCTGGTTAGTTTTTAAAGATGTCCTAAATTTAGTTTCTGCTACGATGGAATCAAAATGTACCTTCTGGTTTTCTGGAGAACAGAGTAGAGAACACAAGCAAATAACCAGTCTCATGGAGCACCAAATTAGATTTTTTTTTTTAGATTAGATAACCTTTATTGTCATTTTTTCCTGTGGGCACAACGGCACACATTAAAAATGAACTTTAGTTGCTTGCTCTCAAGGGTACATAACACGCATTTAAAACATACTATGTACAACATAAGAGTCCATAGCAGAAATAAATCTAAGTCCTCCAAAACTCTTGGTCAACATATTGAAGATGACACCACCCAGAATCAAGAGGCTTGGATTTTAGAAGGATGAAGGCCATTTGTCGGACTTGAAAAGCTGCTACAGAGGTAGCATGGATGGATGACATGTCCAATCATCAGGGTCATCAAACAAGCAAGACTTCCTTCTCTCATTTTGAAAAGCAGCCATAAAACAGTAGCTAGTATGGTAGCTAAGTGGAAAACCGAAAGAAGAAGAAGACAACATCAACGCTAGGAACAGATGAAGGGAAAATCATGGACTTACCCAGGTAGAAGAAGACAAACCCAAAGCTTTGCTGAGGAGCTGAAGCTGTTGAGATCTGCAGAACGAACGGACACTTTTATACACATTCGGTAGCTGGATAATGACAGGCCAGAACAGAATAACCTCGAGGTTTTAATTAATTTCGACTTGTCATCTTATCTTTATCTCAATTAGTAACTTTTTTGCTAATTGAATAATTTTCTTTTGTTAGTCGTGTAGCAAGCTCACATATTTTGGGCTTCCTTCCACCCTGCATTTATTATTAACCTTCAGTCCGCTTTCTCATGTTCGTAAACAGGAAAGGACGGGTGACCGAAACCAGCAACTCAGCAAACGTAAGACAGAGAGAGGGGGGGAAAAAACCACACAGAAAGGTGTTGACCAGTCAAGCTTTTAATATTTGATGCGTTCTCAAACTCTTTGGTCAGATTTTCATTTAGATCTGTTAATCCCCTAATCCCCAGAAGAAGAACGTTTTGTACCAGACACTCCATAGATCTTCAATGAGAGTTGG
The DNA here is from genome assembly GCF_016545835.1 of Crotalus tigris. Taxonomy (NCBI): domain Eukaryota; kingdom Metazoa; phylum Chordata; class Lepidosauria; order Squamata; family Viperidae; genus Crotalus; species Crotalus tigris. The sequence goes on from NW_024097591.1 coordinate 3,081,788, forward strand.
GTGGCACTGGAGCTACTTCAGGACGCTGGATAGAAGCGTCTCCAAAAAAAAAAAAGCCCCTGAATTTCAAATGAATCCAATTTCCAGACTCATCAAATGAAATTTAAGGAGCCTCTTGACTATTTCTTGCTGATGATATTTCTCCTCTGAAATCTTACATTTCTACAAGTGGGGTTTCTTTTGGGAAAAAAAAAAGTAAAGGCAGAGAACTGGGTGATGATCTCAATCCAGTTCAGGTCAAGAACTTAAAATTTGGTCGATAAAAGTAGACATTCAAAAAAGAGGATATCAAATCCATGGGTTGTCTAGCTAAGACTTGGATTCTGATCCAGAAAGACACGTATCGTCAAAGCTATGGTCTTCCCAGGAATAAATGTATGGCTGGGAGGGCTGGACCAGTAAGGAAGGCCGAGCAGCGAAGAATTGGATGCTGTCAAATTGTGGTGCTGGGGAAGACTCTTCAGAGTCCCGTGGACCACAAGAAGATCCAATCCATCCATCTTAGAGGAAGTCAATCCTGACTGTCCTTTGGAAGGACAGATCCTGAAGTACTTTGGCCACCAAATGAGGATGCCTTGGAAAGGCCTTGATGTTGGGAAAGATGGAAAGCCAAAGGGGAAGAGAACGGCAGATGGTGTCATTGAGGCAATGAATCTGAATTTAGGCAGACTCGGGGAGAGAGTGGAGGATAGGAGGACCTGGCGTGTTGTGGTCCATGGGGTTGTGAAGAGTCAGGCGACTGAACAACAACAACTATAAAATTGTCTTTGGAAAAATTATTCTTAGTCTACAGAAAAGAAGGACTAAGGGTGACATGACAGCAGTATTCCAGTATTTGAGAGGTTGCCAGAAAGAGGAGGGGGTCAATTTATTTTCCAAAGACAAGAAGCAAAAGATGGGAACTAATCAAGGAGAGAAGCAACCTGGAATTAAGGAGAAACTTCCTAACATCGAGGACAATTAACCAGTGGAACAGAAGTGGCCTTCAGAAGTTGTGGGTGCTCCATCACCAGAGGTTTTTAAGAAGAGACTGGACAGCCACTTGTCTGAAATGGTATAGGGTCTCCTGCTTGAGCAGGGGGTTGGACTAGAAGACCTCCAGGATCCCTTCTAGCTCTACTCTGATTATTAAGCGGACCTTCTGTTAACAGCATTAAGACATTGAGGAACACACACACAGTGCAGATGGTCAGGTTCCTTCAAAACATGACAACAGACTCATCCTGCAAAAAAGGATATTGGTAGACCTTCCCTAAATTGCTAACCTACGCCAAAGACAGAGGTGAGTTACTTGGACAGTAATCACGGACACGTAATATCCTGGCACAAAAAGTCTCCTGTTTCTTTCCGCAAATACAGTTGATCTAGATCACCCTGAGCAACCTTGATGTTGACATCCGCAGAGAGAATGAGCAGGTCCATTTTTTTTCCTCCCGTTTTTGCTGTCGTCCAGAATTGACTGACCTGGGATGTGGACGGTGGTTTTGGTATGCAACACATAATGGGCAGAATAATCCGTTTGACTCACATCCTTTGCCAAAGGCAGGGACATATTTATCTTTTGGTACGGAACTTCTGAGTTTAAGGATGGATCGAGATTAACAAAGTGCTAGCCACGTTAAAAGGATGTGAGGGTGGAACTGAAATCTGCAACGCTAGCAAAAAGAAAAGAAAAGAAAAACAGGGGAGAAGGAAAAAAATCAGCAACTCATTAATTGTAACAGACAATTATTCAATTGCCAGAAGTCAAAATAAAGATAACTGGAAAATAAATGCTAATTATGGATTAATTAATGCTCCAGGAGCAAGGCATGTCTCCCAATTATTTAACTGCCTCCAGAAAGGTATAAAAGCTGGAATCCTTCACTGCATTTTCACCAGTGTGAACTTCCCGCTTGCAACTCCATCGCTTCTTCTGAGGACTGCAAAGAACCGGGTAAGTTTGCGTTCCTTCTCTCTAATTCCTTCTCTGCAGGAATTGGGGTTCTTGAATTCGGAGGCCCGAGTCAAGTCAGAGCTCCAGCTGGAAAGAAGTATCTGCTTCCGTGCCAAACTCTTCTATTAGGAGAGCCGTAGCTCAGGTAGCATTCAAAGGAAAGTAGCTGATGTATCTTGATGCGGACTCAGCTAGCCCCGTCTGTAACCGGTGACTTTATGGGAACAAACTGAGGGAACTGCTTGGTTAGCAATGGCAATAGACTTATATACCGCTTTACAGCCCTGTCTAAGCGGTTTACGAAGTCAGCCTCAACAATCTGGGTCCTCATTTTACCGACCTCGGAAGGATGGGAGGATGAGTCAACCTTGAGCTAGTCAGGATCAAACTGCGGGCAGTCGGCAGAGTTATGGAAGGAAGGAAGGAAGGAAGGGAGGAAGGAAAGAAGGAAGGAAGGAAGGAAGGAAGGAAGGAAGGAAGGAAGGAAGGAAGGAAGGAAGGAAGGAAGGGTAATAGCAGTAGCCCTTAGGAGGGAGAGAGGGAGAGAGGGAGGAAGGAAGAAAAAAAGGAAGGGAGGGAGGGAGGGAGGGAGGGAGGGAGGGAGGGAGGAAGGAAGGAAGGAAGGGCAATAGCAGTAACCCTTAGGAGGGAGAGAGGGAGAGAGGGAGGAAGGAAGGAAAAAAGGAAGGAAGGAAGGAAGGAAGGAAGGAAGGAAGGAAGGAAGGAAGGAAGGAAGGAAGGAAGGAAGGAAGGAAGGGCAATAGCAATAGCCCTTAGGAAGGGCAATTCCAATGTATTATCATTGCTAAAAAAAAGAAGGGCCACTTAGTCCATCTTGACAAATCCCCAATGTTTGCTCTATTCCAGTTTGTTTAGTCTGGAAAGAACATCAACAGTTTAGACCACATATGGGTGCTTTAGGAGCCTGTGGGTGGCCTCCCTCAAGCTTGTTTCCACATTTTTCGACAACAGACAAATGTTGGCTCAGAGCTCTCCATGACTCCCCTGAATCCTGGAAGATAATTTGTTGTGGGAGCAGGAAGAGATGGATAACGTGAGTTCTTATAAGTGCCAAGCTTTGGCTGGCTTCCGCTTCAGCGCTGAGGGAATAAGTAGACTTGCCTACTTCCAACTCTTATTCTATTCATGGCTTACTTCGGCCCCATAGCCAGTAAAATGCAGATTTTTTTTTTCTTCAGAAGAAACACGTAGTAGTAGTTTGTTGACTGGAGGAGATCCTTAAGGTAAGGAGAAGATTGGTGTTCTTGGAGCTCGGTTGTTTTCTTTCAGACGTTTCATGACCCAAACTAGGTAAGATCATTGGTGCTAGTGGGGTTTGCTGCAAATGCTCCTTGTAGCACTGATGATGTTAGCTAGTTGGGTTGTGAAACGTCCACAAGAAAGCCACCAAGCTCAGAGAGCACAGTCCTCCTCCTCCTCCTCCTCCTCCTCCTCCTCCTCCTCCTCCTCCTCCTCCTCCACAAATCCCACTTCCCTCTAGCACTGATGATGTTAGCTAGTTGGGTCATGAAACGTTCACAAGAAAACCACCAAGCTCAGAGAGCACCAGGGATCCCGCAGTCATCGTCCTCCTCTCCACAAACCCTCTTCCCTTCTAGCACTGATGGCGTCACCTAGCTGGGTCAAGAAAACCACCAGGTTCAGAGAGCACCAAGGACCCCCTCGTTTCAACCTTGAGCTCCAAATATTCTCCTTTATTGGTAAGGAGACCAATCCAACATGTGTGTGAGCCACCAGACATATAGCCAAAGGTCTGGGTGAATCCACCATCCAGATTGAGTCCCTTGCCAGGCCCTTCAAGAGAGTTTTCATTAACCCAACCTCATGAAAATCAAGACCACATAAATGATGACTTCTTCCACCAGCTATTATTCAGCTTGGACATCTTTTCTAATGTTCTTCTTCCAGATTCATCATGTCTTGCTGTACTCCTTGCTGCCCTCCATCTTGTGCCATCCCATCTTGCAACGCTAGACCCGTCGTCGGTCTGGGAGGATGTGGGATCCCATCTGCCCTCGGTGGCTTTGGAGGTCCTGCATCAGCTAGCAGCCTCGGCATCCTTGCCGGAGTGACCCCATCTCCCATCAGCCAGATCCCCCCATCCGAAGTGGTGATCCAACCTGCACCCGTGGTGCTGACCCTCCCGGGACCCATCCTCGCCGCAAGTTGTGAGCCCGTGGCTGTCGGTGGCTATTCAGCAAGTGCTGCGGGAAATTTAGGCTCCTCTTCCCGTGGGCTGCTTGGCATCTGTGGCCCCCCACGCAAATTCAGCATCTGTGGCTCACCTTGCTAAACTGAAGCTCACCTGAGAAGACCCAAAGGACTGAGGACCGTTGCGACGTCAGTGAACGTATACCTGAAATGTACAGACTGCCGGCCGAATTGTTAAGGTGTTCAGCCAATGAGACAGTCAAGTCCAGGTATTTGTCTTGTGCTCTGCGCTTTTCCTGAACATGTACTTCTCTCTTTGCTTGTTCTTTTGAAACCGCACGTTCAAAGCCAACTTTTCTGTCATTTTCATCTATTCTTTGCACTGGAAAAATAATAATAATAATTGGAAGACAGACAGAAATGTTAGAATCCAGCTGTTGCTGCTGTCATGAGACTTACTCTCACCCTATTAAAGCTTGTGCTGCACTATAAGTCCTGTTTGTGGGTATTTTTTTACTTCCCTCTCCATTTATTGACTGTCTCCCTGTTCTTGGTAGAAAGACGTGGTTTACTCTGCAAGATTCTGATTGGTGCTAAAGTCTTCAAGGGGTGTCCCATTCAGAGGGCACAGCAGTGGTCAAGATCTGGGATGATTTGTTTAAGCAGTATCTGGTGTGAACAACCAGACACGCACGTGTAGAGTTGAAATTAGCTACTTCTTTGTTCTCCGCCTATAATACAGGAATCTCCCCCAGACTGGCAGTTTTTTACCTGGGAAAGATCAGATAAGGCTCAAAGACATTTAGGGGAATCAGAACTTGCCCTCTTGTGTTTACGTAGTGATTCTAAGCTAATTCCCCACTTGTCTCCTCCTCTTGACTGGGACAATTGTTCTCCAAGTAGCTCCTAAGCCATCATAACCAAAAAACTGCTCCTGGTGTTTTAAAATATAACCCCAAATAAAACATGCAACCAGTGACAACTAATTTAATGGGAAAACTCATTTGTTTCTCAAATGACACTGTGGTGGATGCCCACAAAACTTCTGGCGACACATAAACGCCTATTAAATAATTTGACTCTGATGGAGAACCTGAACCCACCCAACGTCAGAGAGTTTGATTTATGTCACGTACACACACCCTTTAAGTTGGTGGTTTCAAAATATTTTCCAACTATTAAGATAACCCAAGCCGTTAATAGTCGAGGAGTTTGAAGTAATTCAGATTAGCACAAGTGTTTTAAAATACTGGATGGCTTTGTTTTCTAAAAAAAAAAAAAAGGGGGGGGTTAGTATTGTTAAAAAAATCAAAATTTATTTGATTTTGTTTTGTGTGGGTTTTTGTGTAGCTATTCTGATGCCATTAATCTATTCCTCAAGCATTTAATAATTTCCATTTTATCAGATTTCAGCAGCCATGTTTAGAAACAATTTGGGAAAGTCCCTTTTGAGAGACCCATAAGTGTCTGTGGCATGAAGAATGAGCAAAAAATGTTCAGTAGCTATTATTCTGTCAAGTGTCCATACCTGTGGTGTGCTAGGACTTCATGACTGTTTGTTAAATTGGATATCCAGCTGGTTCCTAGGAATCGTCCTGTATCAATTTTCCTTCAAAGAGATGACCATTGACTAGAGTAGAGTACAGCAGAGTAGAGAGTAGCGTAGAGTAGAATAGAATAGAATAGAATAGAATAGAATAGAATAGAATAGAATAGAATAGAATAGAATAGAATAGAATAGAATGGACCTTGGAGGTCTTCTAGTCCAGCCCACTGCTCAAGCAGGAGATCCTAAACCACTGAGGTTCATTGAGGTTGAACATGTTTTCATCCCCTGCTGAAAGGGACAAAAATGACCATCCCATCTCCCTGCCTTCGGAGGCATCTGATCAACTATCTGTCTCAGATGGTCAAATGTGGTCTCCTGCACAGACCATGGATTGGAAGGATCACAGATTCCATCTTTAGAATTCCATCATGAACTGCCACAGAGATAGGATGTTTAGAGTGGCTCCATTTTCAGAAACCCTCTCTAGAACTTGCCTCTGCCAATGTAGAGAGAGCTGAAGTCTCCCTCTAAGGAGATTGTATGATTTGGAGTAGAGTTAGTTTATCATAAACAAGGATCTGTTTAGGACTGGGTGAAATTTGTGTTCCTGGGACATTCCAAATTGCCCCTTTGCCACCTGGACAAATCTTCATGTTCCCCACCTGGAAACTTCTCAGCTTGAGTTCCAGATCTAAAATGTTTCTTAACAAGGTTAGCAGTTATAGCCAGTCTCTTTCCTACAGCGTAGCTCAACAACAACAGGTTGAGCATCATCTAGGCTGGAGATGTGTGGCTGTAGCATGTAAGCAACTAAGGACTGCCTTTTCTTGAATGGTAACTGAAGGATGAGACATGTTTCTGGGGGAGGAAAACAAGAGATATCACAGGATAAGAGGATTAAGTCATGCAGGACTCAGGATGTGAAGAGAAGCGATAGAATCTACAGACTTCTTGAAGTTCTGGTGGAACAAAGATAAGGAACATCAACCATTTGGCTTTTGAACTTGTCTAGGCATGTGGAGACCACACTCCTGGTCTTGCTTTGATCCTCACAGAAGTTCTCACCAGCCATAAATTATGTGAGAACCTCCCACTATGGGTAACTCTGTTCCTCAGCTAGACCCAGATACTTCTTGACCCCAGGAACTGATGAATAGTTACCCTTGTTGAGATGTTTGAAAAGCCCTCCACCCAGATGTTTTTGTGCCCATAGAAAGCATTCCTCCAAAGCCTGGACTATCACGAGCTTGAAGGCCACCCTTGAAGGCTCTTTAGAAAGTTCTGTGAGTCCTCTTCTCCCCCCTGTCTCCCCCAAAAGGAGGACACCCCACTCAGCAACCCCAAGACAAAACAGGCAAAGGGTGTGATGCAACAAAAGTTTAATGCAGAACTGGCAGGATGATACAGAAGATGATGATCTGGTTTTGGGTCTCCATGACATGAAATACCCAGCTACATATTACACAACGGAGGTAGAGAGTCACATTAAGCCATTAGACACAGAAACATCAGAAAAGAGGAAACCTATCTAGGTTAAGATACAAGATATGAGTTTTAGCGACGCTGAGCAGTTCATAGCTTGCACTTGGAAGACAAGTTGGTCCTTCTGGAGAATGAGGTTGAGTGAAGGTTGGATCCAATTTCCTGGAGTCGGCGATCGCATGTAGAATCGGTTTGATGTTTAGCAAGGGTGTCCGCAGATGCTTTGCCTACGCTTGGACCCATACCCTCGGCTGCCCCCCAGGTACCCACAAGAACCTCCCAGTCCGTAACGAGAAGAGCCATACCCTCCAGACATACCATACCCTCCTGAGGAACACGCGGAATAGCCCCCGACAGCCAAAGGCTCACAACTGGCAGCCAAAATGGGTCCCGGGATGGTCAAGGAAAACGGAGGAGGCTGGATCACCACTTCAGAGGGGGGAATCTGGCTGATGCAGGACACAGGGACCCCAGGAACTAGACCAAGGCTGCTGGCTGAGGTGGCGAGTCCAGAGCCACCACCATATCCCATCATGCCAGATCCACTGCCGAAACCGCCACTGCCATAGCCACCGCCAAAACCGCCAATGCCGCAGGATCCAAGGCTATAGGTGGGTCTACAGCTGGGGATGGCACAGGATGGGGCACACTGGGACTGCATGGCTGGGTGATGCGAGAGGAGGCTGAAATGTAAAAAGGAAAGAGAAAATATTGCATTACAATTTTTTAAAGAAAAAATGAGGGGTAGGTAAAATAACTACCGCCTCATATGCTTGGAAAGCAATGCAGACCCACCAAACATCCATGAAAAGGGCTAACAAAACTCTGAGAGTTTAAACTCAGTTTAACAAAACTCTCAAAGGTTCACAAGCCTCTAAACGAGTTAAGGTGTCATTTTTTTTCACCGACCAGGACTGTGGTGATAACCTGGTTTAGGGTTCAATCTTGGCCGTTTTCTTAAGGCTTTGCGTGTCGTATGAATCTAGACGGCTGGTTTAGTTCCTAGCTCCAGTGATGGCACCAATCCAGAGACTGGGTTTACACAAGAATCCAGTTAAGCTGCGTTGTGTGAACTTGGCTCTGGAATTGGCTTTAACCAGGAGCTTTAACCAGGAGGAGAAGCTATTTCAAGGAGTCAGTGGTTTCCATCTCAGAATGTTTTGTGATTTGAGTTCAACCACTTTGCAGAAATTTGGCTGGCAAGGGAGAAAGCTGAGCTAGAACTGCAGACATTTTAAAACAATTGTCTATTGGGCTGTTTTTCAGAAGCTACCTCCAGTTGAAGAAGCCCAAGCCGTAATTATTTCATTATTCACCCTCACATGGAAATTAATATACTCATATACTTAGGTTCATTATGCGTTTAGCCCAAATGCAGCGATTATATCTCAAAGACCAAACAAGTTTTTTGTGACTTTTTTCTCAAATGCGCCAGAGGTAATTATGAAAGGGAGGAGACGTGACGCAGCTTCATTAACAAATAAATGCAGCTTAATTTTGTTAATTTTGGCGAAAGGAGAGCTCAAGGGCAAGATTCGTAACAGGGGCCCAAAACCTGGCACGCTGAGGGTTCCCTGGTTGTTTGAACTGGGTGTTTGCTTTGGGAGAACATAATGAGTTCTAGAAATAATGACGGGAGCAAATTAAACCGTGCCCTCACTCACACAGGTTGGGTTTAACATGCTGTGCTAAACCGTGATTTGTTAAATCTTGGTTTGAGATGTCAGCTAAAGAGTGGGTTTGCACAAGATGCTAGCATTCAAGCACGGTCCTAGAAAACACACACACACCCCCAGGTAACCACAGTTATCCTCATCTAAATTTTAGTATGCCTGGGGTTACGTTTTACTTTGCAATGATAAACAGCTATTTATTTATTTATTTATTTATTTATTTATGAGACTTATATACTGCTTTAAGTGCAAGCACTCTCTAAGCGGTGTACACCAGTAAGCAATGTGTGTGTATATATATATACACATTGCCATCTGGGTCCTCATTTTACCTACCCCGGAAGGATGGAAGGCTGAGTCAACCTTGAGCCGGTGAGATTTGAACCGCTGACCTGCTCAACACAGTCAGCTAAAGTGGCCTGCAGTACTGCACTCTAACCGCTGCGCCACCTCAGACCGCTATCAGAGGTCATAGGAGATTCCTACCTTAGAAGTTCTTCCAATGTCTCATTAAAACAACTTCTACAACTCCTGGTTAAGGCCACCACCTGAGCCAAGTTCACACAACATAGATTAACTGGTTGTTGTGTAAACCCAGTCTCTGGATTGGTGCCATCACTGGAGCTAGGAAGTAAGCGAGCCGTCTAGATTCATACAACATGCAAGGCCATAAGTAAATAGCCAAGATTTAACCATCTAAACAAGTTGAGTGAAGGCAACCATGTTGACGGTTCCAGATGTGACCATTGACTGAACATAGTAAATAATTATTTCAGAGAGTAGAGTAGAATAGAATAGAATAGAATAGAACAGAACAGAACAGAACAGAACAGAACAGAATAGAATAGAATAGAATAGAATAGAATAGGAGAATGAAAATAGAATAGAATAGAATAGAATAGAATAGAATAGAATAGAATAGAATAGAATAGAATAGAATAGAATAGAATAGGAGAATGAAAATAGAATAGAATAGAATAGAATAGAATAGAATAGAATAGAATAGAACAGAACAGAACAGAACAGAACAGAACAGAATAGAATAGAATAGCTTAGCTTTATGGTCCAAGTGTGGTTAGACACACACTTGCATAAAGCTCTCAGTGTACATACAGCAACAACAATAAATCATGATCATAATAAACAGTGGTAAATCATAATTCATTCTGTAATCATTTTGATTCCACGGAAATCAAATCAAAGTTTAGCCTGAGCCATCTAGATTCATGCAACAAGGCCAGAAGAAAACAGGCCAAAATTTAACCATCTAACCAAGTTGAGTGAATGCAGCCATGTTGACATTTCCAGATGTGACAGTTGATTGAACACAGCGAGTAAGTAATTCTTTCAGCCAGAATTTTCATTCACCCAATATTGTTTTAATTCCAGGGAGATCCAGCCCACATTTAGCCTAAGCCCTGACGCTGAAGGACCATCTTCTACAAGGGAAGATCTTGGTTTAGGAAAATCATTTAACAGCTGAACTTAGTTAGACAATGTCCAATCTCTGAGCTTAGTAAGAGTGTTTCCCTGACTCTCATTTTAGAGACTGAATATCCTTCAAATACAAATCTCCCTTGAAATTGTGCTGAATTTGTTTGTTGCTTCAAACGCCTGGTAGGTTTCAATCCGAGTTCAGATCCCTTTGGAGTCCTTTTCAACTGCCGTGGAAAACGAAGGCACTCCAAGGAAAAAGAAGCACAATAAATTGAATATTAAATAAAAGAGCGAGTTCTTACCTGGTGCTCTAATGCAGAAGGAGAAGATACCAAGAGAGGAGAGGCTGCTGAAGACACCTCGAGTGATCCAGCCTTTTATATTCTTTTTGGGGACCAGAGGCAGGTCACAAGGAAACGAGGCGTATCACGATGCATTTAAGATTGTAATTGTTTTCTTAACAGGCTTTGATCGCTATCTCCCTTGCCCCAAATAATTGCACAGTGTTTGCAAGTTCTGTTCCCCCTCACTTAAAGAGCCCTGGACGGTGGCCCATCCTTCTTCGCACAACCTAATCTTTTGGAAAGCACTCCACCCAAACGAGCTATTTTATCTGTCGTTTGCCCTTGGAACAATTCCCGTTTCAAAATAATAATGATATTAATAATAGAAGAAAAAGAAGAAGACGACACCGCAAATGGGATAAGGAGAAGTCCCCGCCTTGGGTGAGGGAGATCAAGAGAGCCGTTTCGGGTGCACTTAACTCAAATTGGAACTCAACGACATATTCAAATTGGCAACGCATTGGGGAGTCAACCAAATGGATTTAGCTTAGGTTAGAAGGCTGGACTTTGCTGAATTGACAGAAATTGGCCGCCATGATCCTGAACCCATTATTCAGGGCCATTTCTCAGGAAGAGTCAACTTTATTCCTACTGAAATAGGAATATGCAATCCTAAAAAGGACCAATTTTCTCCTTTCTGTGACCTAGTGTTGGGTTCCTCTACAGTCTAGAACAAAGGTATGGAATTTAAACATTAACAGAAGGGTGCATTTCCTGGGGAATATTTCACTGTGTCTGGTTACACTATTGTTTTATTTCTTTTCAAATTGTCCTCAATTGGTGGCGAAGAAAGCAAGAGAGATCTTAACCCATGTCTTGCCAAGAGGGCCTTCAAAAACTGCAGATGGACACAGGCTCATAAGTGATCCAGCTCTTTTAAGGATGCCATTTATCTGAAATGGTCTAGGGTTTCCTGCCTGAGCAAGGGGTTGGACTAGATGACCTCCAAGGTACCTTCCAACTTTATTATTATTATTATTAATAACCTGCCTCCAGAAGTTGTGAATGCTCCAACACTGGAAGTTTTAAAGACGAGACTGGACAGCCATTGGTCTGAAATGATATATAGGCTTTCCTGCCTGAGCAGGGGGTTTGACTAGATGACCTCCAAGGTACCTTCCAACTTTATTATTATTATTATTATGCCCAATTTTTGCCCTTCCATCCCAGAGGGCAAAGTAGCCCCCAAAGTATACAAAGGAAGTGGAAGAAAATAGATATATATTCCTGCCACAGAGTTGCTGTTTTCCAAAACACAAGCCTGTTATTCTGGTAGCATTTTGAATTCCACCCTGTTTTGCTGACCAATATCAGGCAAATTAAAAATCTGCCCACAAAAACCACAGCAAAAGGAAGCTGTTTCTTCATCAGGCTTTGAAGAGGTGAAAAAAAAGGAGAAGAAGAAAAAAATAACCCCACACACAAACACACACACACGCTCAACCCAAACAGATTAAACCACTTCTTTCAAGGTGGGCAATTAATTGCTTCACCAGGATGGTGCGATAGTCATTCCTATTTTGTTGAGAAGACACTTGTCCCCATTATATGAAAAAAAAGATACTGCTCTCCTGTTGGGCGCAGTTTCTTAAGGATTCTCTCCTTAAGATCCGTCCTCATTTTCTGCACATAAACGAAGGGGGGGGGACAAACAAACAAAAACACAGGTGGAAGAAGAGGCATCCCGCTAATTAGAGGTTTTGCAAAATTTTTAGATTGCTTGGGTAAAAGGAGTCTCAGATCACAGCCACCACCCATCCTCTGGCGTTTTTTCCAGCTGGTGCTCTGAAATGAATCAAGGATCAGCCAGACGGAGTCATCAAGAGAGTTATCAGCAGGAGGAGAACTTTTTTTTAAAGTCTTGTGTCCTTAAAAAACTGGTGTTTTTTTCCCCCTCATTGCAATAGAAGCTCCTTCTTGGAAATAGGAAAGACAGATATTTTTCTTTCTTTATAAAATGGCTCCTGATCTCCTACGTTCCTTGCAAATACAAATACGAGATGAGCCTTTTCGTTCTCTTTCAATTTCCTTTTTAGGGGGAATATAGTTTTGAGTGTAAGGCCTCTTCCCTTTCGAGCAGGGGGGGGGTCTCCAAACCTGGGGACTTGAGGGCTTCAACACCCAGAATTCCCCAGCCAGCATGGCTGATTGAGGAATTCTGGGGGGTTGAAGTCCACAAGTCTTAACGTGGCCAGGTTTGAAGGCCCTTATTCGAGAGATTTTAAGGCATGACTGATTGAGGAATTCTGGGAGATGAAGTCCACAAATCTTCAAGTGGCCAAGTTTGGAGAACCTGGATCTAGACTCTGAACCCTAACCTTTAGCCTTTGAACTCTAATCTTAACCTGGAACTAAGGAGAAATTTCCTGGCAGTGAGAACAATTAACCAGTGGAATGACTTGCCACCAGAGGTTGTGGGTGCTCCATCACTGGAGGCAGTCAAGAAGAGACTGGGCAACCACTTGTCTGGAGTGGTCTAGGGTCTCCTGCTTGAGCTGGAGTTGGACTAGAAGACCTCCAAGGTCCCTTCCAATTATGTTATTCTGTTATTCTATGAACCCATCTCAGGACAGGCCATTTCCAAATATTGGGTGTAACCTGGCCTTGAAACAGGGGCAGAAAAATGTTTATCAATAAGAGATGTTCTTCTGAGTTTTGTAGATATTCAAGAGATAGACAAAAAGCAAACCACTTCCAGGAATAGATGGCTGGGTGAGCTTGGAAGGGAAAATAATGGGATGGGTAATTTGTAATGAGAAGAAGCAATGAAGCATCACCCAAGGGACATCAGCCATCTGCTGTAATCCAAGGTGCCTTGTTGGCCTGTGATATCCTTAGATTCTCATCCAGACCTTCACAGATCTTCAGTGGCCTTTCCACATGCTTTAAAGGAGTCTCAGATCTGTGTCCTTCATCTCCTTTTGCTTACCATGTCCATTGTGTGTCTGGGGGCTTAAGCCCTCCCGACTAACATCCTCCATTGCATCCCCTTAATGACGGGGTGAAAAAGGAACTCAGCTTTCCTACTCTACTCTACCCTTTGAACTTAAAGTCTCTGATCAGAAGGACCTCAACCGACAAGGTTCTCCATGCTTTAGAGTATCAGTTGCCCAGCAACTTACACCCAGTTGTGTGGAATGATCTACCAAGCTTCTTCAACAATCAAGAACTCCTGAATTGTAAGATAAGGAAGATCTCAAATCAAATAGATCTTTTCAAGTTCTGTAAAAGTCGCTCAACGCACCCTGTTGTGTTTTTCCCCCCGAAGTTTAGCAGGAAAAGTAGGCTAGTGTTGAAAGATGGATGTGAGTTCAACATTAATCTAAAGACCTATCTGCTATTTTCTTCTCTGTTCTGACTCGGCTCGATGGGATAATTCAAATTTCAACTAGGTGATCGTGAGCAGGGGTTGGACTAGAAGACCTCCAAGGTCCCTTCCAATTCTGTTATCTCTGGAACTTAAGCCAAGTAAGTTAGAAAAAAGTATGCTCGGCTTGGAAAAAATTGGACAATACTGAAACATCTGGAGAAGAACAAGGATTTCAATCTTTGTTCCTGGTGACTGCATGTCAGTTTCTGACGAAACCCATTGAACTTGGGATTCAGCCTTTTTACTTGAATTAAATGATTACTAAACAACAAGATTGCTTCAATGGTTTAATTTATTGTAAAGAAAGCAGCCCCAAATATGGGTTCTCCTCGGCCAATGAATGCTACATTTTTTTTTTGTTTTTTATGAATTTTTAAATAGGACACAAGTTAATGTTGGGTGGCACCCAAATTAAAAAGCAAGACTGTTTTTAAAAAAAAAAAAAAAAAGGATACCAGGGATAATGTTGAAAATGTCACGCTAAAATTGCTGACGAAGATGAGAAAATAAAGCCATATGGATTAGGACTCCATAAAATACTACAGAGACGTATTAATTAAGTACTTAGAAAAATATAGTCTTAATCCCAGCTCAGGGCCCAAATTTGGATATAAAAAGCACGTCAAATCAATCTTTCTTAGCTGCTTCTTTAACTAATCTGCAGATCCAGGTAAGTCTATCTTCTTTCATTAATTCTGTCTTTTTTTTCCTGAGGAATGAGATATCCCAAGCCAGTTTTAATTTCAGCACCAAGTACAATCTCAATCCAGATGTTTACTTTGATCCAGATCAAACTTTGCCCAAACTTCTTAAAGGGGCTTGTTTGTGCAATGTTTGATATGCATCAAACATTGGACAACTGTGGACAGAGAGGGAGAAGATCTCCACCTGGATCTTCCAAGGGTCAAGGGAGATATTATCCACTAGGTTACTGGGGAACATCGTAAAGACAGAGAGTCCTTCTTTTTTCACGTGGGTATGCCCATTATTTTAATATCCCCTCAAATGTATTGGTCTGGTCATCAATTTGAGGTTGCCTTGGTGAGAGAAACAGCAGCTAGTAGCAAAATGTCGTGGAGAAGATCTGTAGAACATTTGCTGGGTCTTCCTATTGTCTTGCCCTCTCCTGGAGAAGGAGAAAAAAAATATCTCAGAACAATTCTTCCATATGAGAAGTTTAATCTCAACTGTGGTTTACAGCAGTCACAGAGAATCTGAGTTTTGGAAGCAAAGAGGACAGGAAGAATTTAAGTGGTGAAGATGATGTCCCTTCAAGAGGTTCCTTCTGTACATGAGCTTGCTAATATCAGATATCTAGAACTAATCCTGGCACTGGAGTCATTTAAGACCCTATGCTGTCAACCAGTTGCAGGCTAGAATAAAAATGCCCTCAAAGCTCTGGTAGTATCTCCAGAAGCTATCAAAGATGGACCTTACATATTTCTCTAATCAGGGAGTTCCTACTGAAAGAGCAGCTACTGTGCAAGTATGTTGCTTAGATCAGAAAGCAAAGTAGCTAAGTTGAGTTTCATGCCCTCTACGTCTTCTCACCTCTGATTTCCATGCTTTGTTGCAGCCAACCTCCATCACTTCACCATGGCTTGTTTCAACCCATGCTACGCCATGCCAGGTGCCTTCTCAAACGTTGGACTTGGGTCTTGCAGAAGTGGGCCCAGCTTCTCTGGTTGGAGTGGATATGGTTACAGTGGCTTTGGAGGAACCATCGGTGGAGGGTCATCAGGAGCTCTTGGTTTGACATCTGGAGCCAACTTCTCAAGAACCAGCCAGCTTCCCCCATCGGAAATAGTGATCCAGCCGCCCACCTGTGTGTTGACATTCCTGAACCCGTTGTCTCTGCAATCATGCCCCCCATGATACTCAGTAGTTCCTCACCCTGCTCTTATGGATCCTCGGGTTATGGCTATGGGTCAGGTTCAATGGGAGGTTGCCTCAGGGGTGATGTCATGGGTGGCTTTCGAAGCATCGGTCCCCCAAGGGGTCGATGCAACATCTACCGGTATCCCTGCTAAATCAAGATGGAGATTCCAAGAGAGGAGAACTTGGTTTCCACCTGTGCGGATGACCTGCCAATGCCCCTAAGGAGTGAAAGGGTCAATATCTATGACCCACGGAATTCTATTATCCATTTTCGTGTTCTTTTTCTTTTTCCTGCTTTTCCTGTTCGTTCCCTTATTCTAAGGTGACCAACTTTTTTACAATGAAAAGGAGGACACACATAAATTGAAGAAAAAAATATCGTAAATAAAATAAACATTTTTTTCATTGCAACAATAATACAGACAACTTGCACATGCAACGTTTGCCGGCCAGGTGTTTTGGCGCGCTCAGCAGCAATTCCTATTGGCTTTCAAAAGCCAATAGTAGGAGTAGCACAGCTCATGCAAAAGTTGAAAAAAAAAACCATCAAAAAAGGTGCCAGAACGCCCTGCAGATTAGTCTTCAAATATCAAAAAGGAGAACATGTAGGAGGACACTTTTTGAGGGAGGACAGAACTTACAAAAGGAGGACTGTCCTCCCTAAAGGAGGACGGTTGGTCACCTTACTTACTCCCTAAGTCAGGGACTTGTTTTAGAGAATTCTGTCTACAAAGCACCTTCCGTGATCGACTGTCTGCTTGTAACGTGGGATGTTGGTTTCCTAGGTTAGAATTCCTAATAAAACGTATTCAGCATCAGAGAAGCCATTTCCTGTCCTTCTTACGTGTCTGTCATTAAGATTGGGGAATTGGTGAGACAGAATTCGGGCTGATCTAACCACAACCTCGATTCTGAATACCTCCACCCGTTCCTAGGTCACACCCTTCCGTAGGACTGATAGCCCTATGACATCTTGAGAGCCATGTGTCTGAGTGGACTGCACAGAAATAATACAAATAAGAAGGAATTAGAGAACAAGCAACGTTTTCCATTCGGAGAGACAGAATTAAAGAACAAGCAACGATTTCTAAATAACTTTAGAATTAGAGAACAAGCAAGGATTTCCATCAGGAGAGACAAATAACTTTAGCTATTAAAGAGAACTGTGAGGATGGAGTAGCATGGTGGACATAACATTTGGATATGATTTTTAATGCTATCTTTTTCCTTTTAAAAGTGCAATAAAAATGCATACTGGTGGCTTGTGTCTTTTCCCATGCAACCAAGCCTCGTGCTTAGCAAACTGCAGTTTACAAGATAATCGTGGCATAAACCACAAAGAGAGTAGCATGGTCCAGAAGCCACATCTTAGCCCAACGTGTGAAGCAACCCTCAAGCAAAACCACAGTTAAAAAGTTGTGCTATCTGTGGGGTGAAATTTGGCCCCAATGCTCTGTTGGTCTTTGAGAAAAGAACACACAGATGGAGGAAGTCTTTAAGATATATTTACAGTATCTTGATGCAGCCACCTGCTACTGATTGCAATGACGGTAAATTATGACAAATCAAAAAGTCATTCCCTAAGAATTAAGGCATTCTTTCCTTGTATGGGAATCACCAGACTTCTTCCCTATGCACTAATTAAATGGTGAATTACACCCCAAACTTTTAACATTTTTATTCTCATTAGATCTCAATCATCAAAGGAAGCGCCTTCTGCCTCAGCAGAAAGACAGAGAGTGAGATGCTAAAATAGGTTGTTTTTTTCCTATGAATATTCATCTGTGTGAAAACTTTTATCTCTCCCTTCCTAAAAAAAAAAAACAAAAACGGTGAGTCGGCCAAAAAAAAAAAAAAGAACGTAGGTTTTTAACTGATTGGCTGATGCCAAAGCTTTTTTTTTTGTGACAAATATTGTTGTCTCAGCACGGGAAGCATTTTATAAATATCGTGAGATACTAGAATCTTGTCAAATAAAATCAAGAGAAGGTGACCGGGATATGGTTACTCGTGGTTTTTCTTATTTTCGGTGGTCAGAAAGATTTATAGAAGACAAAAGGATTAAGTTTTTTAAGCCCTGTTTGAACTAGAATTGAGTGCAGATGATGAGTGTGGAGTTGCTAAAATGGATAAGTTTTTATTGAAACCTGAAACCGAAGAATAGAAAGTGGAAGAATGGATGATAAAGTAGGCTAAACACTTATTAAATGGAGATGGATCGATGGGGAAATGGGTGGCCGAAGACTTAAACGTACACCATGGTGTCATCTTCAAGAGGATTGTTATAAAATGAGCTTTCAGGGGCTCTGCAGATTTACAAGCGGCCACAAGGTGGTTGCAGCAAAAAGATTCTGAAAAGCTAAAGGAATGAAATTGGGGAGGGAGGGAGGGAAGAAGGAAGGAAGGAAGGAAGGAAGGAAGGAAGGAAGGAAGGAAGGAAGGAAGGAAGGAAGGAAGGAAGGGAGATAAGCAGATCAGGCAGGGATGGATGGAGGGAGGGAGGGAGAAGAGGAGAGAGGGAGAGAAAGAGGGAGGAAGGAAAGAAGGGAGGGAGGGAAGGAGGGAGGGAGGGAGGGAGGAAGGGAGAGTTATAGCAGCTGCCAGGGCCACAGATGTTATGACCCCTGTGGCTATGGTGGCATAGGTGGTTGATGAGGTCCATGATGGGGAGATCCACCATGCTATCCATGAAATCTAAATTAAATTCAACAATTGATTCAAACATTGGAATAGGATTCCATTTCTGTGCAGTCTTTGTATTGGCCACACTGTGGAAAGATATATATTGTTTTAGATTAACTTTATTTGTATCGTCCCGTGTGGGTCAAGAATAACAGATCTGACGTATAAGGGTCCCATCCTTTCTTTTCCAGGTTAACATTTTGAACCCTTTATTATTATTCTATATACTAAAAATAAAAAAATTCAAGGGTGGCCCTGCTGTGGTCAATCTCAGCTATTGCACCTTCAAAAATGAAGGTTATGCAGTAACCTTCATTGAACAAGCCACTAGATGGCGCTGCTTAAGCAACCAAAATATAGGCAAAGTGGCACAATACCAAATATCTCTCACAGCCTATTTGTCAGTCCTGAACCAGTTTAGTCAGCATTCTTGAGCCTATTTTTTTAAAAACAGAAGTATAAACCTGCACGACTTCCTAACAGCCACCAGGTGGCTGATTTTAACTGGCCTAAAAAGCTTGATGCCCAAATAGCACCATCCAGTGGTGGTTATGGAGAAGTTCATTTACGTTATATACTGTACTCAATTTTGCTGGATAATAATCTGGTTCCTTTGGTGGTGATTCATTCAATAACCTTGTTACTAACTAGATGTATCTATTCTCCTGATCCAGTTAACAAACTCCTTAGATCAGACGATTCATATAGCAACAGGACAAAGTAGTGGCCCATTTTCAATAGTAACTACGTTAATTAAAATTTGGAATTTCTACCTGTCTTTCCCCCTCCCCTTCGTTAAGGAAATATCATGCATAGGTTATAGAAATCTGTCCAGAATTACTAGTTGTGATTGTGGTTCTTGAAATAGGGGGGAAATAGGGTGTATAAATGTACTTTCATGCTGAACATGACAAACTACACAAGTTTTATAGCAACGGTTTTCTCAAATGTTTTTATTTGTACAAAAAAAATCATAAATCGTTGCCATATTTGGATGCGTGAACTTAGGTGGGGAAAATAAAGATCTGTTTAAATAAAAGGGATCTCAGATGAACAGGAAAAGAACTTGGAAAGGAGGAGGAAGAGGAGAGGAGGAGGAGGAGGAGGAGGAGGAGGAGGAGGAGGAGGAGGAGAAGAAGAGGAAGAAGAAGAAGAAGAAGAAGAAGAAGAAGAAGAAGAAGAAGAAGAAGAAGAAGAAGAAGAAGAAGAAGAAGAAGAAGAAGAAGAAGAAGAAGAAGAAGAAGAAGAAGAAGAAGAATGGATTACATATCTTTTCTCCATTTCTGATTTTTCTTTTCCTTCATAAGTTTTAGAAGATTGCTCCTGTATTGAATGAAAAGCTCCCTCAATCTTACATTTTTCTACACACTCACACAGGAACCGCTGGCAAACCTAAAGGCATCTTCTGAATAAATGTATAAATGGAAAATACGTAGGAATGGAATTTGATTCGCAAGACAAACCTCAATGGAGCTTTGCTTGCAAAGGATGTGGAAATGCAAATTTACTTGATAGGCAGGGTTTTTTTTTGTTTTTTTTTTTTTTGGTCTCTAATGTTGGTTTGGAGATATATTTTTTTTTTCACTCTTGTACATTGGAGATTTGCACACACATTCTCCCAGTATAACACTATGTGCCACGGAGACGGCCGACAAACTGTGTCACAAAATTCTAGGAAGCGCAAATATCAAAAAAGATAAACAGCTGCATTCCAGTTTGCACACTGATTTGGGGGAAGGTCAAATGTTTCTTTGCAGAGGGAGAATATCCTCCTCTGATCTTGACTGGGTGGAGAACATTTCCGCGATGTCTCTTCCTGGCGTTCAAAATGGCCAGTTGGCTGCTGAGCAATATTTCTTCCCGGTGCTTGAAATTTTGACAGTTTTGGACAGATATTTTGGGGCTGGGGAGAGGCCCTTGTGGGAAAGGCTGGGCTGGGATCCCTTGGCCGAGGAGATCCGAGAAGGTTTGGCCAAAGAGGACCGGGAGCCCCTGGAGAAATGAGCTTGGGAGGTTTTCGTTAGAAAGGAACGGGTCCCTCGCTTGATGAAAGAACGCGAAAGAGTCAGGACGTTGGCGCGGGGGACCTTCGTGGCGATGACCCGTGAGCCTTTGGTGGCCCGTGGCTGGGAGATCTTTGCTTCAGCTGGTGATGGGTCATGGATCACGGGAAGATCTGAATCTCTGGCTCTGCTTGGGACCTTGGATGGATGCTGAGGTCTTCTGTTCTTCTGGGATAGTTCTTCCTTACTCGAGCAAAGCAAGGGATCCTGAGAGGCGTAAAACGTCGGTCGTCTGGAGACACGTGGGATCTGGGTTAAGTCTGCGTGAAGATCTCTGGAGGACTAGAGCACCGGTCCCTTGGTCATCCGAGGGACACGCTCGGGAACCACACAAGGCAACGAACCTTTGTTGATGGGGCCGTGTGGACCTTTCGTCGTGCCGTCGTATGCAGCCGTACTCTGAAATGGGTATGAATAGTCCTCTACATATGGCCTCGTTGAATTCCTGGTTGTTCTTGGTTTCGGACACTTATTAGCAAACGCATCAAATTCGGGAGGGATGGTCCAGGGCTGATAGCCAGTTAGGCGGGACAGTGAGTATGGGGTCACCCAAATCCCTCCTCTATGGAGTGGGATGTAACTGGAGGAACTCAACTTTGACCCGTAGAGTGGAATATATTGGGATCCATATCTTGGAAGTCTTTTTTTAACAAACATTGGCAACGGGGGACCAATTGGCTTATAATGATAGGTGTAATAGGGCATTTTTTCTCGGGCATAGCGACCCCTGTAGGAAGAAAAAAGGAACTGCTTAGACTTTCAGCCCTGTTTTCATTGATTCATTCAGTAAACCAGCAATAACTATTCATTCATTCATCTTTGTTTCAGCAAATCTTAGACCAAACATTGTTAAGGATGAACAGGCCAACTCGGAAGACAATTAACCCATTTGGGGAGTGGGGATTTTCATAATCCTTCTGCCAAAAGCCTCACCAAAGAGCTGGATTCCCACATGGACTCACACGGATAAAAATGAAGCAAGCATTCACACATTACGTGAATCCCGCTATTTAGCTGTCAATAAAAACCCTCTTAAAGTAGAGTTTGAGAATGTCTCACTCTTACTTAAGCATTCTGGTTTTTTGGTTTTTTTTTTTTTAATGGTTAGTAGTTTTTCTGATTTGTAGTATTCCAGCCATCTTTTAAAATAATAATTGTTTTTAGAGATTAGGATATGAATTCTTTCCTACTTCTTTCCTTTGTCTGGTCATGTTACAAATGTTTAAAATCCATCCTTAAAAATGGGCAGAACAAAAAATGGATGGATGGATGGGTGGATGAAAGTTAAGGATGAACAGGCCAAATTGGAAGAGAATTCAGGGATCTCCCTTTCCAATATAGCTCTCCCTCCCTTTTTTTCCTGTCTCCTAACTTACCGGCGGGAAAACTGCAAGGAGTTATTCCAAGTTCCATGGTCCATGTGCTCCGGAGCAGCAGCAAAATCTGCACCCTTTACAATGGAGCCTTTAATGGAGAAAAAACACACACACACCATTGTGTTATAGCTAGGTTTTCCCCCCCAGGGTACTGACTCACAAACTGCACAACTCCAGCTTAACCTCATTTCTTGTAGTTCTTCCTAAATACATGGCTGTGCAAAAAACAAACAAGAAAACAACCCCTAGCCTTCTGATTATATGTCGCTGACACAGATTCCACAGGTAAGCAAAGTTAGCAAGCAGAGAAAGAAGAGAGAGAGGAGGGAGGGAGGGAAGGAAGGAAGGAGAAAGAGAGGAAAAAAATTGGAATCTGAGCAATGGATCCCTCTTTTTGAGATCAAAGAATAGATTTGGGATAGGGATCTGGATTCTTTCATTTTTTTTAAAAAAAAAATCTTATTGGGACTTCTGGATTTCCAGATGTTTAACATCTGGTGACTGTTGTGGCTTGAAAGCACTGCTAATCAATCAATCAATGAAGATGAATAATTAGTAATAGTAGTAAAGTTGGAAGGGACCTTGGAATCCCATCATTTTGGGCCTGGGTTGGCCAGTGGTGAGGAACTGCCATCCCGCCATCCTGACTTAGTCTCTCCGGATCTCAGAAAGAGCATCCTTGAGAATCTCAGGGAGGCTAAATTGCAGCTAGTCCTCATTTAGCGGCTGCCTCGTTTAGTGACTGTTGGCAGTTAAGACAGTGATTAAAAAAAATAACTTGGGGGCTAATCCTCTCGATGATCTGTAAAACCAAGGATAATTAAAACAAGAATATTAGCACAGTGGCAGCTTCAGTCTGCTTTTTCTGTCCCCATTGCTGTCGTTCAGCGAGACCGACCTACATAACGCAGAGGCAGGGATTGTGCACAATGTCTTTTCAAAACATTCCTAATTTTATTAAAACTTTTTTGGGGGAGGGTCTCTGTCTCTCTCTCTGTCGCTCTCTCCCTCCCTCCTTCTCTCTCTGACTCTCTCCCTCTCTCATCTGATCGTCTCTTTCATCAAGGAGGCAGACCCCCCCCCCAAAAAAAATACAATTTTGCAAGCATGGAAATCAAAATGAAAAGGTTTTGGTTTCGGCTCCCCATTTCTGGCTCTCCACCGTGATCCCGGCTAATTTTTTTATTTTTAAATTAAAAATTTTAAATGCCTCAACCGTCGGCTGTCCCCCCACCCATCCATTCACACACACCCCCCCAGAAAAGATTAAAAAAAAGAAATTAATCCCACGAATATTCGGTCAAAACATTTGCATCCTTTGTTCTCTTTTTTTTTTTTCCAGCCACCCCTTCGCTTCCGCCCCCCTGAAAAGTGAATGGAGGGGGAGAGAGAAAAAAGCTTCTAGATTCCCCGGGTGTGGAAAGCTAGCTTCTCAAGCCTTCTGCTCCCAGCCAGGGTTGGCCACGCACGAATCCTGCAAGGGAGAGGCTGACTTACCTGGCCGAATGATGCCAGACTGGATGGAGAGGCCTTTGCTGTTGAAGGACCTGGGAGCGCAAGGAGAATTTTTAAGTAGTTTAAAAATTTTCCCTGGAGGGACGTGAAGCATCCCTTGCTGGGAGGGACCTCCCTGCCAACCTGCCCATCAGGACACCCCAAAATTTGCTCTGATCTTCCAACGGAAAACCCCGCCCTCCCATCGCTGGGCACGCCGATTGGCTGTTGAGTTAAATCCCTTTTATTGCCCAGTTGCAAAGCTGCAAAGAAGGACTTTGTCTCAGTGAAATAGGAGCAGCCGGATGTTGGCTCTGCAGGGTCTGAATTTAGTTGCTTCCCCCCCCCTTTAATCCCAAAGGATAATCTAAGTGGGTGGGAGAGAAATGCCCTGGAGATTCACAACTTCTTGAGATGGGTGTAATTTGGTAAACTGTCTCACAGCCGGTGGAGGAAATGGAATTGGAACACATCTGTTGTTGTTGTGATTTTACATAGTAGAGAGAGGCTACTTTTTCGTGAGAAAACTCAGGGATCCTTTTTAAATTGGAAAGTTGTGTCAGCAAATGATAGCGTCCCTAAAATCCTGTTTCTTCTTCACAACCCTAAAAGAACAAATAGGAAATTTCCTTCCCTTCACCTTTCCTCTCCTTCCTTCCTTCCTTCCTTCCTTCCTTCCTTCCTTCCTTCCCTCCCTCCTTCCTTCTTTTCTCTTTCTTTATTTCCTTTACTCCTGTCCTCACTCCTTCCTTTCATCTTCCCTACATCTAACTTCCTTCCCTCTCCTTCCCTTCCTCTCACCTTCCTCCCTCCCTCCCTTCCTTCCTTCCTTCCTTCCTTCCCTCCTTTCCTTTCTTCTGTTGACTTCTCTTCCCTGCCCTGCCCTTCCTTTCATCTTCCTCTCTTCCTTCCTTCCTTCCTCCCTTCCTTCCTCCCTTCCTTCCTTCCTTCCTTCCTTCCTTCCCTTTCTTTCCTTTCTTCTGTTGACTTCTCTTCCCTGCCCTGCCCTTCCTTTCATCTTCCTCTTCCTTCCTTCCTTCCTTCCTTCCTTCCTTCCTTCCTTCCTTCCTTCCTTCCTTCCCCCTTCCTTTTCATCTTCCTCTCTTCCTTCCTTCCTTCCTTCCTTCCTTCCTTCCTTCCTTCCTTCCTTCCTTCCCTCCTTTCCTTTCTTCTGTTGACTTCTCTTTCCTGCCCTGCCCTGCCCTTCCTTTCATCTTCCTCCCTCCCCTTCTTTATTCCTTCCTT
This sequence comes from Crotalus tigris, assembly GCF_016545835.1. Lineage (NCBI taxonomy): Eukaryota > Metazoa > Chordata > Lepidosauria > Squamata > Viperidae > Crotalus > Crotalus tigris. The sequence goes on from NW_024097591.1 coordinate 3,106,489, forward strand.
CTTTCCTCCCTCCCTTCCCTCCCCTCCTCCCCCTCCCCTTCCCTTCCCGCCTTCAAATTCAAAGCCCATAAAATGGCACAGATGCTCAAGAAAACTTTTTTTTTTTTTTTACATTTCTGACTTTCTTCTGGCCAAACCACAGATGCTCTCCTTCTGAACGTCCCATTTTTTCTCCTTCCCAAATTATGTCAATCCAGCAGTGACAAAAATTAGCAATTGATAGAGGGCATGTGAAAACAAACAAACAAACAAACTTGCACTCATTGCACAATTAAAACCACTGGAAGTTTCTCTTTTTTTTTTCCTGAAAGGAAAGGGGGAAAAGAAATAGGCAAAGGAAAAAAAAGGGGGGGGGGCAGCCACACAACCTTTTTAAACTGCCAGATAAATCGGTGGATATGCCGGCTAACTTCACCACAGCTCTTGGCGTATTTTTCATTTTGCTTTTCAGCCTTGAAAAGCAGGAAAGCGTTAACCACTGTTTTGGCTGCCAAACTGCGTTGAGGCAAAGGCATGCTACAAAAGTATCTCCAAAGAATTTCCACTGGATAATTAATGCACTTAATTAATCAATGCACTTTTTTTGCAAAAAAAAAAAAAAAAAGACACTAACCCACTTCCTTTGCTGGATTTAACCTTGTTAAATCTTATTGTGGACTGTTATTATGTAATTTCCCTAGTTTATCCAAGATGCAAATCCCTGTCCAGCTAGACATGGGAAGGCCTGGGGAAAAAAACTGGAAAAATTAGGGAAGGTTTTTTTTTTCTGTTTTTTCCCCCCTTTTTTTCCCAAAGCCGTTTGGAGAAAAGTGGGGAGAAAAACCCTGTTTTTTCCCCCAATTTTTTTCAGTTTTTTTCCAGGCCTTCCCATCTCTACTTGCAAACTGGGTTGAGGACTGCTCTGTACAAAATTTGGATTTGAAGATGCAATTTCGGGTCCCAGGACAAAGATTTGAGCTGGCCTGGCCTCTGAGCATGCACAGAGTACCTTTCTCATCATGCCCAGAGGCCACTGAGGAAATCTTGGTGACGAAAGAAGAAAACAAGGACAAAAAAAAAAACATTGTTTGCAAAGATGTTTTTTTCTTCTTCTCTCATGTGGAAAGGATGCCCATAAAAATGAGACTTAAAGCCAAAAGTTGAGATCAGCCCAAAAGTGAGCCGAGGAGAAACAGGAAGCAGAAGAAATAATATTGGGCTACAAAATGTCTCAATCCAGGAAATGATTTTCAAGTTCAAGAAAGGAAGATCCGAAAAGAAGAGAGGCCCACACCTGTTGTAACTACTCTGTGCACTTAAGTCTCAGATCCTATCCTGCTTTTTTAATTAAATTTTGGGGAAGCCTCGGGAAATCTTTCCATCCAAAGGAATTTCATTTGTCTCTGCAACCCAAACTGCTAATTAGGATGACAATACACATCCTTCACGGGTCCCCCCCCCCTTTTTTGTGTCATAAAACAGGAGAATGAAAGGGTGGTTGATAATAACAAACTCCCTTTGTTCTCCTCCACCTCCCCTTTTAATAACGAGGGCTGAAAGAAACGTAACAAGGTTGTGGGTGTAATTTAGAAGTTAGCCTGGCCAAGCCCTTTGCTTTGAAGAAAGTCTAGTCAATTTCGCTTGCTGGGAAGAAGAGAATAAACACCAGGGATTTGCTGAATTTGCATTAAGTCTGAGCTGATTGAATTTTTTTTTTTTTTAATTTCTCCACCCAGCAATATTAGACAGCGGGCACGGGATACTGAAGTTGATTAGGACCTCAGAGGTGGACATTCCTCCTTGAAGCTGCTTAAAGAACTTCTAATTCATCCTAGTTTACTTTGTTGCTTTGGGGGAAAAGAGGCGATATACCTCTTTGAGTTTTTAAATTGGGCGAGGCAGGCTATATAAAGCTCACAAATTAATAAAGCGATGACATCAGCTCCACCTTTTTCAACCAAATAGTGTCTGGTGGAAGTTCTGTAGAAGAAGAAGTGGACCAAACGATCCAGAGGTGGACAAAAAAAAAGGCCAGATCCATTCCAAACATCTGGCTAACTGTGGAACCAACTACAGTATACAGTATACTACTGTATACAGTATTATACAGTATACAGTATAATAATAACAATAATACATTGACATGGCAGCATTGACCAAATTCCCTTCAGTCAATTGCAAAAGGCAGCTTGACTCGGAAGAGCTGACATCCGTGCGACGAAAACTTTAACACTATCCAGAAAACACACCTGCCTATCCCAGGTCCTTGGGAAGGACTCTAGAAGTGGATAAAAAGTCCAAATCTAGTCTGAACATCTGGCTGACTGCATGACTAATAATAATTATTATTATTAAGTGATCAGCAAAAAAAATATCAGCTGATCAGCTGAATCTTTCTTTCTTTCCTTCTCTTTCTTTCTTTCTTTCTTTTTCTCTTTCTTTCTCCTGAAGCCAACCATGTCGTCAGAGTTGAGATGTCCCGTCTTCTTCTCCTCACTTGTCCATCTTCCCACGTTGCCATCAGAGAATGAAAATTGAGGTCCCATTTTTACGAAGCCTCCCCAGGGCATCCTGTTTCCGTGGGTGAAGAAAAGCTCACTTGATCCACTTGAAGGAAAGTTGGTTTCGTCCTAAACTTTCTCTAGGAGTGAGTGAGGATCTGGATTCAACTAGGCTGGTTTTCTTCTTCCCATCTCACCCTAAGTCCGGGGATCTTCACACTTGGCCCTTTTATGACTGGTGGACTTCAACTCCCAGATGAGGAATTCTGGGAGTTGAAGTCCACAAGTCATAAAAGGGCCAAGCTTGAAGACACCCCCCCCCGCCCTAGGTTGTCTCCAGGATTGTGGCGACCACGTCATGGGAGATGGCGTGACTCTGAACTCAAATACAGTTCAGATCCAAAGAGTCCCCACAATTAGCCAGTGGAACCACCTGCCTCCAGAAGCGGTGAATGCTCCAACACTGGAGGTTTTTAAGAAGAGACTGGACAGCCCTTTGTCTGAAATGGTATATAGGGTTTCCTGCCTAAGCAGGGGGTTGGACTAGATGACCTCCAAGGTCCCTTCCAACTATTGTTGTTGTTGTTGTTGTTGCGTATTTCTGAAGTTGGGAGGTAAATGGGGAGGGTTCACCTCTGTGGAGGGTTGAAGACCAACTCAACGAAGGAACGACTTCGCTTGCTCTGATTGGCCAAGCCCACGACCCCCCCCCCGGACTGCGGAGCGCGACAGGAGCCACAACTGCGCGTTAGATGTCAGGCGGAGTCCAGCTGCGGAGGTCCAGCTGCGGAGAAGGGGGGGGGGAAGCAATGGGCGGGGCTTCCCAATGTGCCTTCTGTTCGCCCCTCCCATCGCCAGCAGCCACGCTTCTTGCCAACGCCCTGAAGCCCCCCGCCCAGCACGTGCAACATCACCGACAGCAGCCATGAATAAGCAGCGCTCGGCTGACGACCCCCGCCCGCCCACCCACCCACCCACCCCAGGAGCCGAGCGCAGGCCACCCCCGCCTGCAGCCCCCCCACCCACTAACCCCAAAAGCCGGGCGCAGGCAGCTCCCTCCTGCAGCCCCCTCCCCGGCCCAGCAAACTGATGCAAAACTAAAGGGAAAGACCCCCCCCCCAGTAAGTTTAAGCTTCTCTGTTTTATGGGTGGTTCTTTCGGTAGAAGGGGAAAGCTTTTATTTAAAAAAATCAAGAGCTTGAGAGATACGAAACAATAACAAAAGGCAATTGATAATTAGGCAGGACAGGAAGCAACGGATGGAAACCAATGGAGGAGAGAAGCAACCTGGAACGAAGGAGGAATTTCCTGACCGTGAGAACAATTCACCAGTGGAACGACCTGCTTCCAGAAGTTGTGGGTGCTCCATCGCTGTAAGTTTTTAAAAAGAGATTGGACAGCCATTTGTCTGAAATGATATAGGGTTTCCTGCCTGAGCAGGGGGTTGGACTAGATGACCTCCAAGGTCCCTTTCAGCTCTATTCTATTCTCTTCAAGTCTATTCTATTCTATTCTGCATTCTATTCCATTCTGCATTCTATTCTCTATTCTATTCTGCATTCTATTATCTTTTCTATTCTCTATTCTCTATTCTATTCTATTGCATTCTATTCTATATTCTATTCTATTGTATTCTATTCTATATTCTATTCTATATTCTACTCTATTCTATTGACAAGGTGTAATTATCCAGAGGTTACAGGATGCCCAAAGGAAAACCATTGTCAAGAATGCTAATAGTAGCCAAAATGGATGTTGTTTTTCCTTCCAGATAAATTTGAGGGAACAATACAATTGTGGGTCTGAATTTGAGGCATCTTGGTTTGGGGTCTTGAACCCGAACCTGAAGTCCTTAACTGTGAATTAATGAGCTGGTTCTTTTTTGGCGTGGAACAATTCCTTCACTCACCAGCAGAGGGCAGAAGAAGAACACCAGCCCTATCCCTTCAGGCCTCTAGAAAGTTCTTTCTTGTACTGATCTGTTATGGGAGGGGGGAGGGGGCGGCCCTATGGAGATAGCTCTCCTGTCACAACAGTAATGAATGGATCAAGCCAGGTATGGTGGTTAGAAGTGTGGATTGCCTGAACCAAGCCATGGACTTGGTTGTCCTCTGTAGAACTAGCAAACTCTGAGGTAAATGGATGATCGCTACATGCTGGTGGAGATATTTCCAGACTCATTTCCTGTGTGTATCTTTGTGAGAATTGTAAACCCTGCTTTTAATCAAGACCATGATTGAACCAAGGTTCGGTTCTCTTGAGTCCAAAGAATGAATCCCCAAAATTAAGCTACGGCAGGGGTCTTCAAACGTGGCCCTTTGATGACTGGTGGACTTCAACTCCCAGAATTCCTCAGTCGGCCATTTTGATGAAACTGCAGGCGTGGATCCAGACCAGGCGGTCTTTAAACCTGGCCCTTTGATGACTGGTGGACTTCAACTCCCAGAATTCCTCAGCCAGGCGTGCCTGGCTGAGGAATTCTGGGAGTTGAAGTCCACCAGTCATCAAAGGGCCAGGTTTGAAGACCTCTGTTCTAGGGTATTTGACTTTCCGAAGGTCCTAGGGACAATTGGACAGTTTAAAAAAATCAGCTATTCTCCTCCTAATATTTGGAAGTTCAACTGTATTTATTTAAAAGTTTTAGAGCTGCTCTGTCAGCACACAAGAGGGCAATCAAGGACCAGCGTCTCGGCTGAACATTGTCAGTGAGAAGGAATCCCAATTTAACCATCCCAACCAAGCAAGGGTTGCGTTGTGGTCCTCAACGACATCAAACCTGTTCTGATGGTTTCGGAACAACTATGGGGAAGATTCATCCTGGAAGCATTAATTATTAGTCGAGGTAAAGAAATGTTGGTTGTCAAAATGGAACAAAAGATAGAAAGAAGTTGGCCAGCTGAAGAAGGGGGGAAAACAGCCAAAAGGAGGACAGTTGCTCTCAGATGGAGATAGAGGGAAGTAAGGATGGGTGGGAGGGTGGGAGAGGGAGAGAAGGAAGGAAGGGAGGAGGAAGGAAGGAAGGAAGGAAGGAGATAAGTGGATCAGGCAGGGATGGATGAATGGATGGAGGAAGGAAGGAAGGAAGAAAAGGAAAGGAAGGAAGGAAGGAAGGAAAGGATTGGCAGGGAGGGCAGAAGGATTCAGTTCATTGATACACACATATCAGCAGACTATTTACAAAACTCCAAAATATGTGTCTCTGTGCCTGAGTGTGAATAAGTGTACTTGTGTGTAAGAAACAGAACGCACACATCCTTCCTCTTCATAGCTCTTCCCCCTCCCTCCATCTCCCCCGCCTGCTTTTCCATCCACCTTCCTGGCTGAATCAGGCCGGTGATGTCACTGCTCAGATGCTGCAAGTTGGCCACGGGTGACATCCCAAGTCTTTGTAAACACCACTGTGATTGTTGATTTATTTTCTTTTTCTTTCTTTCTTTCTTTCTTTCTTTCTTTCTTTCTTTCTTTCTTTCTTTTTTATTTCTTTCTTTCTTTTTTTCTTTCTTTCTTTCTTTCTTTCTTTCTTTCTTTCTCTCTCTCTCTTTCTCTCTCTCTCTCTCTCTCTCTCTCAACATCAAAGCAAGGAAATGATCGAAGTAAGGAAATGAATCACTGGGCTTTTTGCACAACTGAAGTCAATTCATTTTATTGTTTTTTTTTTGGGTCCCCTCTTTCACATGAAGTGGCAGCTGAGCTTCTAAAAAAAAAAATGATCCACCAAAGATGGAATGCAGGGCTGTCCCTTGAAAACATTAGGAACAAATGAAGACCTGATGAGAAAGGGTGGAGAAGCAGGGGACAATAACCCATCATTAGCCATGCAGGCTGAGCCCTACCCTTGAAAAGCCAGTTGTGCAGCTTCTGATGTATATAAGGAAATGCATTCCAGAGAACTGGGATGGTTCCTTCTCAGGTGACGGAGTTGAGCCCAGAGCTGAAGGCACCAGCCAGGCACAGGGCAAAATAGAGAAGGTTCTCCTTAACAGCAAGGTGGTCACCCAAACAGACATCTGTGGAGATTCCCAGCCATCCAGCTCATAATGTCCCAAAGGTGTTTTTTCCAAAGGCAACTGGATTTTGTTTTTCCTTGAAGACCTTTTGCTTCTCGCCCCAGAAGCTTCTTCAGTTCTAGATGAACAATTCAATTCTTCAGCCAAAACCGAAGAAGCTTCTTGGATGAAAAGTGAAACATCTTCAAGGGAAAACAAAGCCCAGTTGCCTTTTTGAAAAAGCACCCAAATGGACATTCAACTGATAAAGCCACCATTCATGGTGAAGCTGTGAATTTTCTCCCAGTTATCTCTTCAAGAAAGATTAGATCTCCTTCCTTCTTTCTTTTCTTCTTCCTTCCTTCCTTCCTTCCTTTGATTCCTGGGCCCCAAATCCTGGGAATCCCCTCACTAGCTAGGATTCAGAAGCAGGTTAGGTCTAAGGTTAGAGCTTCCTCTGCTCAGCTGATTTCTCCTCCTGCCCAGATTAGGTCATGTTCTTCATCCCATGCCAGTTTGTCTGAAGTTCATTACTCCATCTTGTGACTCCTTATCTCATCTTTTAATTACAGATCATGCAAAGAGAGTTTCCCTTTCATTTCCCCACCACTACCACCTGCCCAACTAATTGCATAGGATAATATTTGGGCACAGTCTACCAGTGTTTACCTTGACCTGGCATGCCAAATTGGGTTAAGGAAGGGTTCGTTCGTTGGACCAGTGCCATAAAATAATTAATTTTGGCATGAGAGAAGGATAATTTTAGCTTCCAACAGCCCAAGTTTAGTTTGGCCTTAAACTACATTCCTTGTGACATGAGGGTCACTGGATGGTGGAAGAGAAGATTAAAAGAAGGTTAACCCTGGAGAATTCACCTCAAAAGTCATAGCTGATTTGCTGAAAAACCAAGCTTTCTAAAAAAACTGAGTGGAACTACTTCCCCGAATAAGCTATCTTGCCTTCTAATCATTAACCCAACATTGGTTATATTTTGGTTATAAGCTACCTTGCAAATTAATACCCAACATTGGCTATATTATCAGGCCTGCTGGCTCTTCAAGAATCAATGATGGTTTCTTTTTGGTTGTTTCAGGACAAGATCAAAGCCATCAGAGTGAGTCAAACTCTGATGATCAAGGACCTCATTCCAGAACAAAACCGGGGGTGCGGTTGTGGTGGCTGTCATTTTGACTCCTCTTTAATTACCCCCTGATCAGAGAAGAAGGGAACAGATTCCAGAACAAGACAATCTGAATCAATGTAACTTAGGAAAGCTTTTGAGTAAGGAAGATCTCCAACAACACTCTGTGTCTATTTATTACCAATCTTTACCATCACATCCTTAAAGAGATGAACCACAAAACAGCCATAGTGACAAAGTGCCTAGAGGTGCCTTCTTTTGAGGAGGGGCTCTCTAGGACTTCATCTTGATTCTGGAGATGTTAGCGAATGCCACCATCGCTCCTTTTCATCATGCCCAACTCTGCGTTGGATTAAGACTTTTTGAATAGGTGTTCCTTTCCTTCACATCAGAGGTGGACAACCTACAAATCATCTAGAAAGGACATCATAGAATTCTAGGGTCCCCTCACCTGTAGCCTTCCAATTAGGTCAACTTTGCTCAAATTAAGAGAGTCATTTTTCAGGCTGTTAACGTTTATGGGGCACCCACATTCACACCAACTTCCAAAGCAGCTCAATTCAACCAGGACTATCAAGGCAGGATCTGGTTCTGTGTTTGCCAGAAGGTCACATCTCCTAAATGATTCAGCGCCGTGACGCAACCCAACTACAATCCTACTGGATGGTTTCGTAGGTTGAAGATATAAAACGTGACATGGAAGCATCAATCAGGGCTTACCCAGTGACTAACTACTTGGGAGTAAGCCCTGTGCAAGTCTGATTAAAGGGCATCGCTTCTGTCCTGGATGCCAAAATGACCAGGGAAAGTGAGAAGTGAAAATTAAAATTTGTTAATTAAAAAAAAATAGTTGCAGGGTTCCTGACAGCTTGGAAGAAGGCTTCCATTAGGGGAAGCATTTTCACCTTTTAGGAAGTTGAGCTGGTTGTCTCTCACAAGCTGGATGAATTTTTTTAAAAAAAAAAAAAGCACAAGGATTAACTCGCCAACCTCTTTTGTCAGAAGATAAAGTCATGCTTCCATCTTATTCTTTTTCTCAGAGATCAAAAGTTTTGTCAAGGTGCTATGGAGTCAACCCAGAAGTCTGTTCATGGTGTCTTCAAGTCTTGAAAAAAGTCTACAAGAGATGGGTGGTTCTATCATGGACCTTGAAGGTGGACATCAGGAGATCTAGATTCTAGATAATATATAAGGTCCTTCAACACTAACTATTTTTATTCCCACAATCATGCCATGGGATAGATTAAGATTGATGTAGTCCTTCCCACAGCTTCATGATGGAGTAGCAATAGCATTTAGACTTATATACCGCTTCATCACCTGTCTGAGATGATATAGTCCTCCTGCTTGAGCAGGGGGCTGGACTAGAAGACCTCCAAGGTCCCTTCCAGTTCTATTCTATTCCTATTCTATTCTATTCTCACCGTAGTTCTCCCTGGTCCTAAGCCATCTTTCTATCCATTACATCACATCAGGCCGGCCTCTACAACGAAGTTCAGATGGAGGTTGCTAAAGACCATCAGACACCCTTCAATCTTGCAGAATCTTTCTTTTCATTAAGAGAAAAGATGGGTTTTGGGTCAGAAACAACCAGAGAGGGAAATCACTTCACCAAACACATAGAAGCAACCTTCATTCCATGGAACTAAGCTGGGAAGCTCTCAACTGGCCATGGAGACCTAAGACCTTGACAATTTCTGCCCCTCCGCAGATTGGTGATGGAAGAAGCTACATATCTACGGAGGTCCTCAAGTCATCCAGGACGTGCCTGTCCCAAAGGTGCTTGTTCAAAAGGCAACTGGTCTTTGTTTTCCCTTGAAGACGTTTCACTTCTCATCCAAGAAGCTTCTTAAGTTCTGACCAACAGTTCAGTCAGAACTGAGGAAGCTTCTTGCATGAGAAGCAAAATGTCTTCAAGGAAAAACAAAGCCAATTGCCTTTTGAATAAGCCCTTTTGGGGACATGATGGAAGACACATTTTTGTCTGCCTCGTCTTGCCACATTTCTGAACTGCCCTTGACAGCTCATTGTCCAAAAGACATCTCTGGTCTTCTTTTTTTTCCCCTGGAGGTGTTAGCTACAGGTTTTGTAATTGAAAATTAGCTCAGGATTGGAATGAGTAATGCTCCAGCTGAATTATTGCAAGATTTTTTTCCTGGGTTGGGCCCCTGACTTCATTATAATGGGACACACCTCGCCCCGGTTATTGAATGTGTCTCAGGCAGATTCCATAAGTCAATATGAGCTGACATTGTGGTTTTATGGACAGATATTTATTTTTCCTTTGCCAGATAACATCTGTTGCATGTCTCCCTCAGCATAGTGTCATGCATAGATTAAACTAAGTGGTGGCAATGAAGACGATCAAGCAGAACATGGAAACAATCTTGATCGTCCTCTTCCATCTTTTGAGTTGTATCTCACGTGGCTTCTTGGAGATGATGGGGGAGAATGATCATCTATGAGCTATTAGCACTTTTTTTAAAAAAAAAACAAAAACAAAATTAATGGTGGCTTTCCTGGTCAATCTGAAGCTAGGCAAGTTTATTTGGCCAACCTTCTTAGAATAACTCCATAATATATGTGTGTGTGTGAGAGAGAGAGAGAGAGAGACCCGGCGGAATTAAGAGGTCTTCTAAATTTGGTAGACCACAAGGGAAAACCAGACTTAATCTTCATGTCAATAAAAGAGACAATTGGAGGAGGAACAGGAGAGAAACTTTTGTGTTGGATTTGTTCAGTTGGGCTTCATTCAGATGAGTGCACAAACCCAAGTCCATTCTTATTTTCAAGATGTCCTCTTCATTTAATGTCGCTATTTTCCCTTCAAAAGTATGTCCGAAGGTGCTGAGAGTGGACAATGCTTTCCACAGTTGATTCCTTCTGGCATAGTCAGAAGGAACTGTAGGGGGAAAAAAAGATAATATCGCTGGATCTATGATCTAAGGCAGGGGTAGGCAACCTTGGCTCTTTTATGAGTTGCTGGCTCAGGAATTCTGGGAGTTGAAGTTCACGAGTCATAAAAGAGCCAAGGTTGTCTACCCCTGACCTAAGGGATCTGGCATCTCCATATTTTACAGAAACATTGGTAGAAACCAGCTTGCAGGACTCACCTGGATCTCCTGCAGTTGCAAAGGCCAAGATAAATAGACTTGCAAGACATTCCACATTGAATATTAGCATCAAGATGAAAACATTCTCCAAGATGTTTGCTAAATTTAATTAATCAAATCAGCTATCTCAGGAATTACACTGTCAAGGAAGCCTGCTGACTGGTAGTTTTGCCCAGAGGGTAAAAATCAGAATTGATGAACCAGCATAGATACATTTTGAAATCTTTGCAAGATGGGGCAGATGGTAAGGACAATCTATCCACCTTTGTCAGCAATATTTCAATGTCAGTTGCTGACTGTCAATCCTGGCTCCCTTTTGCCACTGGTGAAAAGTCCAGCGGTCTTTGACAAATTGAGTTGAATCTCTAAGAAACACCCAAAGAATTAGGAATGGGCAAGAACGATGAAGTTTTGGAATAAAAATTTAAGATATTTCAGCGCGTGTAGAACAGTAGTCTTATAGTCAAATGGGAAAATCCCTGTAGAGGAATTAGAATAACAGAACTGGAGGGGACTTTGGAGGTCTTCTAGTCCAACTCTCTGCCCAAGCAGGAGACCCTAGACCATTCCAGACAGGTGGCTGTCCAGTTTCTTCTTAAAAGCCTCCAGGGATGGAGCACCCACAACTTCTGAAGGAAACCATTCCACTGATTAATTGTTCTCACTGTCAGAAAATTTCTCCTTAGTTCCAGGTTGGTTCTCTCCTTAATTAGTTTCCATCCATCGTTTCTTGTCCTGCCTTCTGGTGCTTTGGAGAAGAGGTGGACTCCCTCTTCTTTGTGGCAGCCCCTCAAATATTCGAAGACTGCTCTCATGTCACCCCTAGTCCTTCTTTCCATTAAACTAGACATACCCAATTCCTGCAACTGTTCGTCATATGTTTTAGCCAGAAGGAGTTTGTGGGAAGATCTAAAATCATTCTGAGATTTAATTCAGAAGACATTTGGTTGAATCTCTAAAGGGAATGTGCGCTTCCAATCAAATTATGAGGTCAGATTCAACTGTAAAATCGGACTGATTGCTTCATATGATGGTCTTTCTCCATGGATAGAAAAAGCTCTATTCACAGTCCATCCATTTCCCATTGCCAACCCAGAATTCTGGAAACTTCAGATGTTAACCATGAAAAGATGGATAATGTGTAAAATTCAAACAGAGAAGATATAAGATAGAGAACATTCTGATAGTGTCTGATGAGGAGGAGAAGGAATCCCAAAAGTTAGATGCATGGAGGACACCATCCATTCTGAGATAATATTTCCAAGTCAAACTTCTAATTCTCTTCAAGCAAAGAAAGGGACAGATGGGTCCACCAGAGGTCCCCTTATCCCCTTCCTCACTTTTCTCTTTCTAAGCGTAAACCTTGCTGGTTCTGATGGTTGAGGGCTCTAGGAACCTCTCTCTGTCATGTGGGTCAGTGAAGAAGATTGACAAATGTTGCATCAAGTCATCTCGGAAGCAATGTTGAAGAAGGGTGTTGCCCTACTGAAGAAAGACAAGTGATTAATCCAGCCTTGTGAAAAGTTAGAGTCACCCTGATTTGCACACACTATCAGAAGGGCTGGGCTTGGGGACAATATAAAGGAGTTTGACATTGGGGAACGACTTAATTCCTTCCAGTATTATCTCAGAGACCTGTCAGGTAAGACTGTTTCTGCTCTTAGCACTTCTCGATAAAGTTCTAATTTTATCCTGATACTCTACATTTCTGGAGTTGCTTGGATAATCTCTTTCAGCTCTGGTGCTGTTGTTATTGCTGCAGCTGAAAGGAGCTCCTCCTCATCTTGCTACTGGGGTTACTACTCACAGTGCTGCTACAGTGCATAGCTACTATTCCTATGACTAACGTTTTATGGTAACTGCATTAAGGGTAATCATCCAACTGGGCATTTATTGTACAAAGATGGTTCATTCTGCATCTTGTGTTGATGGAAAGCTGCTAATGGGCCACCTTTGGAAGATGGGAAACAAATTGTAATAATAACTCTTAGTCAGAATAACAGAATTAGAAGGGACCTTGGAGGTCTTCTAGTCCAGCCCCCTGCTCAGGCAGGAGACCCTGTACCATTTCAGACAAATCGCTGTCCAGTCTCTTCTTTAAAAACCTCCAGTGATGGAGCACCCAAAACTTCTGGAGACAATCTTTTGGGTTCCTTCACCGGGTTGTGGAGCTGTTAATGATAAGTGGTTTGAACATCCCTTTCTTACAACTATTTCGGGTCTTGTGGGAAGGTGAGAACATCAGGTGTGAACCTTTTCTCTCTAATTTGCAGATTTTTTTTTTTGGAGTGAAAATGGCGTCTCCCCAGCACCAGCATCAATGCAAGCAAACTCCCACTTTGCCGCCAGAGCTCTGCAAGAAAGCACCATGCCCATTGGAGCAGCAATGCAAGGAGCCACCAGTGGTGGTCATCCCGACTCCATGTCCAGAACCCAAGCCACGTTCTCCACAGGAGCCTCCGTGCAAGGAGCCACCAGTGGTGGTCATCCCAACTCCGTGTCCTGAGCCTAAGACACATCCTCCACAGGAGCCTCCATGCAAGGAGCCTCCAGTCCCAACCCCATGTCCTCCTCAGGAGAAACAGTCTTGTCAACAGAAGTCTCAATGCAAGGAGCCACCAGTCATCCCAACTCCATGCTCAGAGCCCAAACCCCCACAAGAGCCTCCACACAAGGAGCCACCAGCACCATCTCCATGTCCTAAAGAACCAGAACCATGTCCTCCACGCAAGGAGCCACCAGCACCAGAACCATGTCCTAAAGAACCAGAACCATGTCCTCCACGCAAGGAGCCACCAGCACCAGAACCATGTCCTCCTAAAGAACCAGAACCGTGTGCTCCAAAGGAGCTAACTCCAGATTGTCAACAGAAGACTCAATGCAAGCAGCCTCCGATTGTGGTCATCCCAACTCCATGCCCGGAGCCCAAACCGTGTCCTCCATGCAAGGAACCACCAGCACCATCTCCATGTCCTCCTAAAGAACCAGAACCATGTCCTCCATGCAAGGAACCACCAGCACCATCTCCATGTCCTCCTAAAGAACCAGAACCATGTCCTCCATGCAAGGAACCACCAGCACCATCTCCATGTCCTCCTAAAGAACCAGAACTGTGTCCTCCAAAGGCATCAACTCCAGATAGTCAACAGAAGACTCAGTGCAAGCAGCCTCCATGTCCAGAACCCAAACCGTGTCCTCCACAGGAGCCTCCATGCAAGGAGCCACCAGTTGTGGTCATTCCATGCCCAGACCCCAAACCGTGTCCTCCTCAGGAGCCTCCATGCAAACAGCCGCCTCCCTGTGACCAGCAGCAGAAGAAGCAGCCATCTTCATGGCCGCTCCAGAATAAATGAGCAGGTCAGGAAAAAAAAACTAGTGAAGAATCCATTTCTCCAACTCTACATCTCACCATGTCAAACATACCTCATCTTTGTATCCCTTTGAAATGCTTTAAGAAATCCTTCTAACGTTGCACGAGAGGAATCACAGCAAACAATGTAAGTGTCCATCAAGGTGACTTTGTGTCCATTTCCAGCCAGAGTGGACTTTTTCAAGAGAGGTGCGACAGAATCTCCCAATTTCTTTGGGCATTTTCTCTTTATGTTAACCACACTGTTACATTTATTCTATCGTTTTCCTGATGGTCTCATTCATCTGTAAAGTTTGTAATTACTTAACTATTCTTTGTACCATTTATAGGTCCCCAAAGGAGGTGTGCTGTGAGACTCAGTGGGGTTTTTTTTAACACCAGAAATTCTTGAAGAATATGGTAGGGTTGGGTGTCAGTGAAACATAAAGCTAGCTTAGATCCCTCCAAGGAGAGAGAAGGTCCTCCTTGTTATTTAAGCTCCTCCCTTTCACTGTCACTAGAGATCCGTTCTGTGACTACCCTATTCAGCTATTTGTCCGACCTTTAGAAAAGGCAAAGTCCTAGGTCAACTAAAATGCCAGATCTGCTCTCTGTAGAGATGAAATTGTGGGTTGGTGGCTCTCCAGAGGTTGATAGACTATCATTGGATCAATGGCCAATAATCTTACTAGGATGGGTAGGAATTGGACTACAAACCATATCCCAAAGAGCCATAAATTCTTCATCTTGGTTTGGAATGTCCAACGAACTCTTAGGTCCTGCAAGATGTCTTTCAAAAAGACCTCAGTTGTCTTCTGGAATGGCAAGACCCATCAGAAGACACGGGGAGGTTCTTTAGTCTTCGGGGAGAAGCTCAGGAGAAGCTCAATCTATCAACTGCCAATGAAATATTGGGGAAAGAATGAAACTCTTCAGGGTTTCTCCATCAGAGTTATACCCCAAAATAATTAACCTTCAGAAAGTCATCGTTTTCAGTACAGCAATGCGGGTTTATTTTTATTTTTTTAATCGTGAACTGGATTGCAGGAAGCTGGAGGACACCTGTATCATCAAGTGGGTCTCCTCTTCATGGGGGTCAACATGTTGCTATGAAGATGCTGAGTCTGTACACTTCCGAATTTATATTTAACCAACTTGTAGATAAATCAAATGAATAAAGGAAAAACAATGAATCGGTTGACTTTTGTTTTGAAAAAGAAAATCCACATCCAGTTTGGGTAAAAAAAATAATAATAATCTGCATCAAGGTTGAGTCCTGGGAATTCAGCACTGACTTTAATTAAAAAAAAATACTAATTATACGAAGCAAATAGAGTGTCGTAAAAAATGGGGATAAAGCAGACAGATGTAGATAAGTTGAAGTCTTCCAGATTAATCCCCAAACTAGGCCAACAGAGGTTAACCTCAAGCAGATGACAAACAGTGGCGATACACCTGCCAGATGTGAGGGAGTGTTCACGTCAACTCTTATGCAAAGCAATAAGAATTTTGAGATCTGGTACTAAAATGAAAACTGAATCATTGGCGAGGTCAAGTTCAGGTTTCTCACAAAGTCAAAGTTCACGATGTGTAGATCAAGTAGAACAGATTTAGAATGTGGAAGCATCCTGGCCTTAATTTTTGAGAGTGGAGACGACCTCAAGCGGACAGCAGAGAGAGGTTTGATGGTGGACACTTATGTCTTCATTTTTTTAATTGTAACCCACTGACAGGAAGGAAGAACTGTATATTTCACAGAAAAGTGTCCTGGAGAATATCAAGCACTGTTAGATGATCACCTTGAGTTTAGGACTCCAGAACCATCAGCAGAAGTAGAATTAGGGGGCCTTCAAAAGACTGAACAGGGACAAGGAGGAGACAATCCCACCCCACTCCAAAGGCTGTCAACCATCAGTGTTATAGCAGAACTAGTAGATCAGAACTTAGTCTGGAGAACTTCCAGATGAGTCCACTTCAACCCACCCATCATGATCCTATAGGAGAATTCTGGGAGTTGAACAAATGGGAGATGCTCTACTAGATAATCACCTAGATCAACTTGATGCTCTACTAGATCAACAATAGAGAAGGCCTTCGATAAAGTGACAGGTCTACTCAAGTGTAGATACCTATTCCAAGCAACCTTTTGATGAATTAAGCCCTAGAGGCTAAAAAATTTAAATTTGCTGGGAAGCGATTGTAATTTATCAAGGAAGAAATACTGTACTGATAAGAGGTCCATTAACAATGGATATGCAAAAAGAAAATTACAATATTGCTAAGAACGAGGGAAGGTGCTCTCAACTCTGCTGATGCGTGCACAACATAGGAAGGCTAACAGTACACAATTAGTCTCCAGTTTGTATACTGCTGTATACTAGTTTGTAAGAAGAGCAGATTTACTGCCCCAACGGGTTTATTCACTTTCTTTCTTCCTGATCTGTGGGAGCTGGCTAGTTCTTATCAAAATAAAAATATTCCTGCCTTCTTCCGCTGAGGCAGGATTCGACACTCTTGCAAAATTCATATCAGGAAGCTTTTTTAAAAAAGATCTCTGCAGGCTGAATTTGGGCAGGAAGAAAAGGAGAAGGTTGAGATAAGATGTGGGAACTCATTTGAGGAAGAAGGAAGACAATGAGGGAGGGAGGAAGGGAGGGAGGAAGGAAAGAATATAGCTTTACAGCCCTCTCTAAGCAGTTTACAGAGTCAGCCTATCTCCCCCAACAATCTGGGTCCTCATTTTACCGTCCTTGGAAGGACAGAAGGCCGAATCAATCTTGAGCCGGTCAGGATCGAACTCCTGGCAGTCGGCAGAGTTAGCCTGCAAATACAGCATTCTAACCACTGCGCCGCCACAGCTCAAAGCAACAACACTGCCATATGAAATGTATGGACGAGGAATGAGCACTGAAAAGGTCTTGAGAGGAATGAGGAGACAAGCGAGGATTTGCTGACAAACAAACATTTATTGATAGGCTGCCATCGCTAGACAAAGGACACTTCCTACAGGAGTTTAGCACTGCTGCTGCGGGTGGCGGTGGCAGAAGCATCCCTCTCCTCCAGATGGGTAGGTGGGATTCTGGCAAGAACTTCCAGTTGATCCTGAGCAGTGAGTTTCAGTTGATATTGGCCACTGAGATCCAGTAGATCCTGGGCACTGAGGTCCAGCTGACCCTGGGCACTGAGGTCCAGACAAGGCATAACATGCTGATGACTCACATGACTTTGAGCAACTTGAAGTACACTGGCAGGATACCGGTGGGATGCATGGTGACTGCTTGTACTGCTGTTGAGACATCGTCAGCTCAAGGACAACTGAAAAGATAGAGAGCAAAAATTAAAAAAAATATATTTTTTTAGAGACACATAGAATAGCACAGATCTCTCCATGACTTGTCTCAGGATCCCTGGGAGGGAGAAAAAAACCTTGTTCTGGGCTAGGGTTACAACCAAAATGTCCTCCAGACTGTGGGCCATAAATTTGATTGGGGTCACAGGCCACAGTTCATTTGTCAACCTGGTCGCCCTAGCTTGTTCAGAAAAATCACAGACCTATTTTCATCTTCATTCGAGTGGGGAAGAAACCTTAGTCCTTAAAGATCCAGGTTCCTGGAGATGGAGAGAGAGGGAGAGAGGGGGGAGATGGAGAGAAGAAGAGGGACAGAGGAAGAGAGGAGAGAGACAGAAAGAGGGAGAGGGAGAGACGAAGAGGGAGAGGGGAGAGAGGGAAAGGGAGAAGGAAAGAGGAAAAAGAGAGAGGGAGAGAGAGGAATAGGTTGAGGAGGATAGATGAAGAGACAGCGAGAAATTATTGTTTTAATTACAATAAGAAGAAGCAACACAAACTAAATAGAACCAAAAAGAAGAAAGAGAAAAGGAAAAGCTAAAATTGAAAAAAAAAGTAAGAAGATAAAAAGATAATAATATATCAAGAAGTGGTTTCCAACTTTCCTCAGAGCAGCTACAAGTACAATTATGTTTTAACCTCTCTCTCAAAGGCTCCAGACACCATGACTCATTTCTTTCTCAACCTTCAAAAGAAGGACTCCAAAGTGGAGATCAAAGAGAATCTCGTGGAGCAAGCAGGACTAGCTGTCCACCTTCTGAAATCACACCGCCGTTCAGCTAATGAGCATCACCATAATCTAAAACAAACTGAATTCCTAACAACTATTTTGGGAAGGGCCATTCGCTAAGTAGGAACATAAATAACTACATCTGAAATCTCAGCTTCTAATCTTGACCCATTAGTTGAGAAAGAGGACTGAGCAATGCTGGAAAAGCTTTTTGACTGAGAATCGTGGTCACTCAAGTGCCATCTACTGCACAGAAGAGGACCTCAGCCTGAATAAGCTTTTCTTCTCTGTGGAAGATGAAGAAAAATCTGCTTGAGGTCCAACCCATCCTAGATAAAATAGCCTTGCTGTTTTCTATAATAAGCATCCAGCCAAAGGACCATCAAAATCCCATTAATTCAATGTTGGGCATCTCTCAACCTTGAAAACATAATCATGGCATGAAAGGAAGTAGATCTTGAGGAATGGGTACCTAAGTTGAGTTTGCACCTGCTTTCCAATGGACATGGTTGCAGAAGACCCTGTCTAGATGGTTGCCTGAACCAACTTACTAAGAAAATTGTTGACCCTTGAGTAAGAATTAGGCAGAGAAAGAGATGTCCCAAAGCAAACAGATCCGACTTACCCACGACTTGATGACAGACGGAGATGCTAAAGGAAGGCTCGAAAGCTTTGTCAGGTGTTCAAAGGAAAGATCTTATATAGCTCCTTGTGGCATAATTCATCGAGAAACACAGAATGACAAGATCTGTGTCCTTCGCAAAGATTGACAGAAAGAGAAGCCACCCTGGTGGCATCACGGGGCTTTCAGCTCCTAAATTTCCCTTTCTTTCTGAAAAAAAAACCAATAAAGGACAGAAGAAGCATCCACCCATGTGGAGAACAACGTGTCTCTCTTAATGAGGCTTTGATAGATGGTTGAGCTATGGCTAATGAAGCGTTCATAACTTTGTCTTCCTATCTCACATGGTTTGGGAAAGCCAGCCTTGGCTGATGATCATCGGCTTCAACTGGCGTCATGGGGGGATGAAGGCCAGAAGGAAAAGATCCAGGCCCAAAGGAGAAGGTCTAGGAGATTCTGCATCTGGAATACATCCCCCTAAATCTATGTGCAAATTTTTAGAAGGCTTAGTTACCTAAATTAATTAAGTCGGCCTCAAGTGGAAGCAAAGTGGTCCAATTAAAGTCAGCTTAGAAGAGAAAAAGGATTATCCATTAGGTTATGAAATGTTCCCTTACCACAAATCTGCTATTTAAGGTTCCCTCTGTTGTGGTGATTGTCTTTATTTCATTCTTCAAGGAATAGCCTAGAACAAAAAGCAAATAAAATGGTGAGGTTCTTTAGATGCATCAAATCCAGCCAGAAACTTAGGAATTATTCCAGTAATGTCATTATTGTTTCTTTCCTCCTCCTGCTATTCATCTACTTCTTCTCCTTTTCCTTCTCCCAAACATGTTTGACCTTTAGCAAATAAATAAATTCCAGGAGAAGGAAGGACAGTCTTGCAGAAGGATATTTAGGTAGCTAGGTTTTGACCAACATGTGACCTTGGAAAATCACCCAGCATTCACTCTGAGCAGAGTTTGACCATCTCAGAAGACGGCGACTGAAAAAAAGGGTCCTTGACTGGTGATATGTGAGAAGGCCAAAGAGGAACTAGTTGAGCGAGAAGACACTAATGATGGTGGCCACCACATTTGACTCGATCACTCAAACTCATCACTCTCTGAAGGAAAGTTGCACGCCCTCATTAAATCGGACGTGTTTTCAAAACAGGGTGTTTAATTATGGAAGGAAAAAAATTGTTAAAAATCACACAAATCCATTTGAGGCAAATCTCTTGATGACAAGGGGGATGTTGAAGCTGCATGAGTCTTCAGTCACTCACGTTGACTTCCTGGGTAGGTTAGAAGTGGAAGGACCTCAACGGGTATAAAAAGACCAGACGCAGCTCCGGATTCAGCAAGCGTTCCTCTCCTGCCTGGACTAAGTTCACACTTCGTGTTGGGTAAGTTGACTTCAGGCCGGTTGTCCTTTGAGCAGTGGGTAAACTGCTGGATCTGGCACAGAAGGAAGGAACTGGTGGAAACTTGGATTTGGCACAGAAGGAAAAGTCTGAAATCCTTTTCGGTTCTGGTGGACCAGCATATGGAACCAAACATAGTTTTCCTTTGAATTTTGGAGGGAGGAAGTTGCAAGAGGAAAAAAAAGGCAGAGGAAAAGCATGGACTTCTCCTGAAGATGGAGAGATCCTTCAACTTCTGGAGACCATAGCTTTATTCTCCTGGAGGATTCCAGGGCTGGTGTTGGTGATTGAGGAAGGGGTTTTCATGGGCTTCTCTTTTCTTCCAGACCACCCAAAAGACAAATCTACCATGCAGCAGTGCAAGCAGCCTCAGGGATTCCCCCCAATGGGCCAGAATGTCAACCAAGGCAAAGGATCAACTGGCGGCCAAACCCAAGGACAAGCTATGCAGCAGAACCAGGGATCAGCTGGGAATCAATGCAGGAGCTCGGGTGTGAGCCAGTGCCAGGACTCCGCACCATCCCAGTGCCAGGGCTCAGGAGTGACCCAGATCCAGTCGTCAGGGCTGAGCCAGGTGCAGGCACAGGGTGTAAGCCAGATGCAAGGATCTGGAGTGACCCAGATCCAATCTTCAGGATTGGGCCAGTGCCAGGAATCTGGAGTGAGCCAGTGTCAAGGATCTGGCATCAGCCAGTGCCAGGGATCTGGTGGAAACCAGGGCAAGGGATCAAGTGGAGGCCAGGGCAAGGGATCCTCCAGGGATCAGTGTGGCTGCTCACCTGTGAGCCAGGGCAAGGGATCATGTGGAGGCCAGGCCAAGGAATCTCCCGTGGACCAGTGCGGAAGCTCTGATATCAGCCAGGGCAAGGGATCGTGTGGCGGCCAGGCCAAGGGATCTCCCGTGGACCAGTGCGGAAGCTCTGATATCAGCCAAGGCAAGGGATCATGTGGAGGCCAGGTCAAGGGATCTCCTGTGGACCAGTGTGGTGGCTCCAGGAGCAAACACTAAGGATCCATCGAGGGCGCAGAGCACAACAGGCACTGCCAAATTGACCGCCAAGGATCTAGCCCGTGCTAAGGGGGCTTAGGCCACTTATCGCTCCAGAGGAATCCAGCGACCAAGAGGGTCTTTGCAAGTCTCCCATCTTCTCTCTGTTATCCTTGACCTTCGCTCACCTCTCTACTCTTCTGGTTCATCGGATTCTACGCCAAGCTTTCCAGCCGCCCCCAGAGCCTGGACTTGTCCTCTACTTTCTCTGCCACTCCATGCAATCTGTTGGCTTCTCTGACATGGTCCCCACCAGGCCACTTGTCAATAAATCTTTTTTCCAAGCACTCTGGAATCTCTCATTGTTGACTTGGTTGGTTGAGGGCAGGGAGGGTCGGGGAGAGCTGAGACACCGCAAACATTACGCTTGCTTGTGATTTGCCGCCCTGCGGTGGCAGTATGCCATGAACTCTGGGGAGCAAGGAACGGGAGAAGGGAATGCTTGGGGGAAACCGAAAGTAGCTTCTGAATCTCCCTGAGATGTCGCCTCAAGGTCATCCAGCTGGGAGAAGACGGCAGCTGCCTACCAATCTAAGCTTGGAAGTGACCGTTCTGAAAACATTCTGATCGGTCATGGGGGACAGGGATGGGATGACCAACGAGAGAAGGCAGTTAAGGGAGGGAAAAGTTTAACTGAGAGATTTTTGGCCCTTGGTTCTCAGCTCCGGGCTTTGCACCACTGCCACACACTTGACTTCTAACACAACGATGCCTTTCTCAGCACAATGAGCCAAGGATCTACTTAGAGGTTTAAGCAGTGGTTGGTCTGACAAAGCATAATTCTGGTTTTCCTGCTTTGACAGAGCTTGTTGTGGCCTGTTAGGTGGAGAGAAAGAAGGGAAGAAGCCTGGGTGGGTACGGAAGTGAAGACGCTGCGCCCACAAAAAACAAACAAAAAGAGATCTTCCTGATCTCGTAATTATGTATAACTTAAATTTATAACCTATCGGAATGTCATCCTTCGTGAACGTTCTTCCTTTCAGCTGGCCCTAAGGTACACTGCCCCGGTATCTAGAGGTTCCATTTATTTATTTATTTATTTATTTATTTATTGAGCATTTAATGACAGTTCATTTAGGGACCGTTCAAAGTTACAACCGGCACTGAAAAAAAGTGACCTAGGATCGTTTGTCACACTTAACAACCATTGCAGCATTCCTGTGGTCACATGATTTATATTCACATACTTGACCACTGATTCGCATTTGTGACAGTTGGGGTCATAATGATCCCCTTTTACGACCTTCTGACAAGTGAAGAGAATGGGGAAGCCGGAATCACTTAACAAAACCTGTTACTAATTTAACAACTCCCCAATCAAAATAACTTTCAGGTCTACGCACTATAAAATAATTTGGGGGTGGTAGACTAGAAGACCTTGAAGGTCCCTCCCGATCCTGTGATTCTAGGATTTCTTGAAAACAGGCAAATAACGACAGGGCTTTTGATGAACTTAAGAAACAGCCGCAATCCTTCAAGATGGAAGTCTGGGGTTCTTTTTCTGACCCAAATTCTAGACAGCTGCAGATTTTTGACCCTCTGCTAAAAAAGCTAAAACATGTTTGGGCAAAGCTCACCGGGAAGGTGGATCTTGGCAACGTGGTTTGTTGTTATTTTTCCACCATCATCAAAATAATAAAATAAAAATCTGTCAACATGATTTTGGCAAACGCCCCATTTCCTTCGGGTGACTTGCTGCTCTCTCTGGGAATAATATATGTATTTTTAAAATAATAATAGTAATGATTATCGGATAAACCGGGGCAGATTAAAAGTGGGCCATTTTTCACTCTTTGGCTTCAGCAGGGGGCAGCCTGGGCCCCTGGTGCGATTAGGAAGCTAAGCAGGGTTGGCCCTGGGTCAGGTTTGAATGGGCAACTTTCAGGAGTCCGACCACTGTAGGTTAAACTACGAAGTGGGGGAAAAAGAGGCCATGACAAATGTTCACAGAGGCCTTTGGAGATGTTTGCAAAGTCACAAAGAATCCATGGGGATTCGTAGGAGATTCATTTATTCATTTTGAGATAGTTTGAAGTTACACAGCACTGGGTGGGGGGAATTAACCTAGGACCGTTTTAATGAGAGGAACTTTAAATGTCTTAATTATTCATATTTTTGCCTGGCTCCCAATTTTGTAAGGTAGATATAAACCATAACTCTTCAGAGATTGCGTAATGCCACGAGATAAAGTCTTTATTTAATACAAACCCAAGTTCTGGGCCTTTTGTTCTTTGAAGATTCTTTTTGCTTACATAGCTTTTGTTTCTTTTGAACAAAGACATCCCTGCCTATCACAACCACAAATCCCAGCAATTTACACAATTTTAAAGAAAGGACACAGCCATTGAAACGAGAGATGCACAAACATCTGGAAATGAAGAATTGAGAGATGCCTGAACATCTGGAAACTTTGAAGAATGAAGAGATGCTTGAACATCTGGAAACTTTAAAGAATTCAGAGGTGCGCAAACATCTGGAAACTGAAGAATTGAGAGATGCTTGAACATCTGGAAACTTTGAAGAATTCAGAGGTGCTCAAACATCTGGAGACTTTGAAGAATTGAAAGATGCTCAAACATCCGGAAACTGAAGAATTCAGAGGTGCTTGAACATCTGGAAACTTTGAAACAATGCTCCCCAAAACCGAATGCACGAAGAGGTCAGTGCTGAACTATTATGGAATGCTTTTTCATCATGGTGGATATGGGATTCTTTCAACAGCCTTACTTACAGCACGGATCGGGACACTTGCAATCGCACGGACAAACGCCCTGTGGTTTCACGCAGATGCTGTCCACGGCCGGTCCTGTGCACTTTGGAACACATGGAGGAGGGCAAACGGGGATGCAGGGCTCCCCGATAACTTTAACACCTGGGCTTACACAAACGGGCACGGTCGGAGAGGGACAGGCCGGCACGCACACCTTGCATTGTGTAGAGCTTCCCTTTCCACAGACGGGAGGTGGGAGACAAGGCTGCTTGCACTGCTGGTACGGAAAAGACATATTTTCTTCTTCTTTTTTTGTAGCAAAAAGGATCAATCTGTGAAAATAAGTAGAAGAAAAAAGGTCATTCCCGGATGGCACATCCTCAGAGGATGTCAGACACTCATGAAGGTAGCTTGAAGGACATTGAAACTGCTGAGAAACATTGTAAGTTTCGTCTCTGCTGTGATAAGAACAAAAATGCTGTTTTCTCCAGGATTCATTTCAACTCTTCTCAAAACACAGACCTTAGGTTTCTTGCCACCCTTAATGGATCTATTCTCCTGAAAATATTGACCTAGGACTTTGTCTCCTGCTTTTTACTTGTGTCTAATTCTTCTATCTTGTTCTTTTCCCGTTTGTTTTCTGACTAGTGGAATTTTAACTTAAATCCACTTCCGACTGGCAAAGTAACCTCAAGAAATATCACTCCATAAGGATAAATTTACCCCATAAATTCTATGGCTACTACAGGTGGCCAGTCGCAACCTTCTCCAATGTCCTAATCCATCCTAAGAATGGATTAAAGAAAAATGCAGGAGCATGCCAATAGCTTCCTAGAAGCCATAATTCCATTCAGCAATGACCAAAATCAACACATTTCGGACTTACCTAAACCAATCCCAATGTTGAGAAGAAACATCAACCTCAACCAAGAACCTCTTTTTATACCAGTTGCTTGAAAATGAACTCCAGAAAGGAAGCACCCTTAAGCTCTAGGAACTTGTGATGGTGGTTTTTTTTTTCCCTAGATGACTTCAGGATGTTACTCCTACATAATGTTTAAATTGCTAGTTGGAAATAATTATTCCAATACTTTTTTTTTAATTGAATGGAAATCTCCCAGTCTTGAGGGCTCTTGGTCACCTGACTTAGCTTTGAAGTGGATCCTTGGAACGTTACAATGCCCTATCTTCGCTCTCCCTATCAGCCGCCGACAAGTGTCATTCGCAAAGGAATCTGATCCAACTCATCTTTTCAAAGGCAGCTGATTTTGAAAATTGCTCAAAGGAAAGGGGAAAACACTTTGGAAGACAACTGAAAAACATTTTGGACATTTCAAGGTGAGAACATTTGATGGGCTGCCACAAAAAAGAGGAGGTCCACCCATTTTCCAAAGCCCCAGAAGGCAAGACAAGAAACAACGGATGGAAACTCATCAAGGAGAAACGCAACCTGGATTTAAGGAGAAATTTCCTGACAATGAGAACAATTAATCAGTGGAACGGCTTGCCTCCAGAAGTTGTGGCTGCTCCATCATTGGAGGCTTTTAAGAAGAGATTGGGCAGCCATTTGTCTGAAATGGTCTAGGGTTTCCTGCTTAAGCAGGGGGTTGGACTAGATGACCTCTGAGGTCCCTTCCAACTCTGCTATTCTGTTATTCTCCTGTTCTTTTTTCCTTCCCCTTCCTTCCTTCCTTCATCACTGGAGGCTTTTAAGAAGAGATTGGACAGCCATTTGTCTGAAATGGTATAGGGCCTCTTGCTTGAGCAGGGGGTTGGACTAGAAGACCTCCGAGGTCCCTTTCTGTTATTCTGTTCAAGAAATGTCCCGGAGAAGAGTCAAATTAAGAACGCATCCCAAAGAGATTGCGCATATAAGATTCTTCTGAAAGCTTGGAAGCAATGCACCAAGCTTTAAATGTGTGTTCTATTATTGATCGTGTTTAGATAAAATCCAATAAAAGTGGATTTATTCCTGAGGATTGTTACTTTGGAAACACAATATTCAAATGGAAATCAGGGGAAATGAAGGGCTGCAATCTTACACAAGACATGTTAGCCCCCCCCCCCCCAACTTTTAGGAGGGAACATATTCCAACAAGACAACAGGGTTAGAATGGAACTGAACTGAAATCAATTTAAAATTTAAAAGCTCTGGGTGCCTTAAACTGTGTTTTTTTTCCCTTTGGTTCATGTTGCAATGAGATTCAAATCACGTTTAAGAAAGGTTCACAGCCCCTCCACTAAACTGAATTAAACTAAAACTAAAGTAAACTAAGCTAAAAACTAAACATTAAATTAAACTGGATTAAACTAAACTAAATTAAACAAAACTAGATTAAACTAAACTACATTAAGCTAAACTAAATTAAACTAAATATTAAATTAAAATAAACATTAAACAAAAGTAAATTAAACTAAACATGAAAGTAAATAAACCAAACACTGAACTAAATTAAACGAAGCAACATACTAAATCAAACCCAATTCAATTAAACACTAAATTAAACTAAACCTTCGGTTTAAGCCAGGAGATTTCCCCGTTTCCAGCTTTCTGACATCTGAGAAAGAAAAAATCTTGAAATGTCAGCAAGATTATTATATGCACAACAGTGGAGAAATATTGACGTACCCACGATGACGGATTTAATTCTGTGTGTAACTGCTGCAAAAGGAGTTCTTTGACACTTTTTAAATTATCTCTTTATTTCTGAGTATTTTTTTTCTTTTACCTTTTTTTCCTTCCTCTAACTTTTCTCTCCCTATGCGGGACGTTCTCATGTTCCTAATGACCCCCCAAAACTTGTCTTCTGCCTGACCCAAAGTGGCTGAGGGTGGGGCAAGGCTCACTTGGATGATGGGAACAGAATGGAACAGAAGTCAAACCTCAAAACTGTTCATTAAAAAAAGGATATTTGATGGCTTAGCAGAACTAAGGAGCGGGCGGGGAAGAATTAGATGATAAAGAGATTTTTTAAGAGACTTGTTTGAGGCTTACAGGAAAACAGGATTTAAAGAACACGGTGTTATCTTCCACCTTTTGTTCTGGAATTATTCTGGCTGTGACTTTTATCTGGATTTGGATCCCTTGGTTGACCCCCCCCCTTCTTTTAATTCCTTCTTAAATTCACACCCCCTACTTCGGCAGGTTGTGTGGGCTGAAAAACATTGTTGGCAGAGGGTAGGTGGGCTTCCAAAACTCGTGAAGTAGAACAGAACAGAATAACAGAGGCAGGAGACCCTATACCTATCAAACAGTTATCTGAAAGTTTTGGGGTTCTCCTGAACTGGGTATCAAAGAGTCGCTCACGGATGCTCATTCACAGCAGAATCCACTTCACACCTGGATTGTGGTTAAACTGTGTAATCCTCTTTAATCCACCCCTTGAAAAGAGATCCTTTTGCAATCTCCAAGGCAAAAGTGATAGAATAGAATAGAATAGAATAGAATAGAATAGAATAGAATAGAATAGAATAGAATAGAATAGAATAGA
This sequence comes from Crotalus tigris, assembly GCF_016545835.1. NCBI lineage: Eukaryota > Metazoa > Chordata > Lepidosauria > Squamata > Viperidae > Crotalus > Crotalus tigris. The sequence continues at coordinate 3,133,910 of NW_024097591.1, forward strand.
CAGAGTGGGAAGGGACCTTGGAGGTCTTCTAGTCCAGCCCCTTGCTCAAGCAGGAGAACATATTCTATTTCAGATAAATCTTAGCTTCTTTGGTCCATTTTTTTGTAATCGGATTGAATTTGCAGTTATGATCTTCCGCGTTGTGAGTTTTCCAGAACTAGCTGAGACAGGAAGCACCCCGTAATTGTATGTCTCAGGACATGTGACAGTGAAGCCACAAATGTATTTAATAATAAATATTAAAATGGAGAAATGCAAGATTCCAGTCCTCTTTGTCAGGCTTTTTTGAGAATTCAGTTTGGTCATCAATAGTACTTAATTAATATGTCGCCCTGCTACTACGGCACCCATCCCTTCTGCTACTTAACCACTTAAACAATCAAGAGCCGAAAAATATGTTTGTATTTCCATCTTAATGAAACTTGCTCATAGCAATCAGCTTCAAGGCGTTGGACGTATGTGCTCTCAAGTTGCTTTCCTCCTAAATAAATAAACTAAATATTTTTGGTCAGAGTCTTATGGCTCTGATGATGAAATAGGCCTTTCTTCCAATTTAATAAAGTCTTTTTTTTTCCTTCCTAAGAAAATGGACTCATGTGAAGAAGGCATAAGACATGTTTAGGGCAATATTGTGGGACATCAGAAAATTTGGTGGCTTTCCAAAATGAACAGAGTCCAAAACTTTGAGCAGAGTTGACAATTATCCCAGCTCTTCCAGTTGGAATCCAAAAAAAATTAGAAAATTGCAGACAGGGTGTTACTAACCCTTCATGTAGGCAGAAGCAGACATTCCTTTGTGGCACCTTCTGAACCACATGTTTACCCTGACACCAAATAAAGGTAGTAACAAATTAATAGATCAGAGGATAAATTTTGTTTTTCTCTTTTTCTGCCTCCTCCAGAGTCAGAGGAACGGGTTCTTTTTAATTTACCTGTTGCCCGCAGCACTTAAGCAAAAAAATTTTAATGATAAGTTGAGGAGACCGATTCTGGGAAATTTGTGGGACTGGACTTTTTTTCCGCATTGTGCGGTATCATCACAAGGTTGGAAGAAGAGTATATAAGCGCTCTTCTTGTTGTTGAGCATCAAAACACCGGATTTTTCTCTCCATCTTGATCAGAATAGAAGGTAAGTCCATTTTTTTATATGGGCATCAATCTAGTTCTCCATGTCCCAAGTTGAAGATATTCTGAAGAGATCTTCAGAGATGATGGTCATCTTGAGAGACCAGGAACACAGAAAGTTTAACTCCATCACTGAAGCTTTGGCTCTTGACCAGGTCATTAATTTGGGAGTGACAATCATGGACCATTAAGTGGAGAGAAGCTTTGTATGTTGGCTTGATTGCCAAGCCAACATCTTCCCATGTTTTGATGTTTGTGAGCATATACCCAAGAGTCAACTAAGGGTAACTCTAGTTCTTAACATCTAAATTTGTAATAGTTCAGGTTTTCAAGCTCTATGAAGGAAGTCTGAAAAGAGCTTTTTTGAAGTTTTTGAGAGGCCAAATTTGTGTCTGCTCTTTCTCCTTGTAGAACCAACATTATCTTCTGATGTTTCCAGTCTATTTCCCTCTTCAAGGCCCAGTAGAAATGTGGGCATGGGAAAAAACAACGTCTTGCAGTAAATCTATAGGTCCAATTTGTTTGTCCACCTTTGATGAAAAGTAGCAATTTGTTGTTTTGTCTAGTGCTTGTTTTTTTTATAGTTAACCATGATTAGAAGGCTCTTCCATCTCAGGGGATAGGGCTGTGGGCTCCAATTTTGAGTACCAAAATGGACATTGTGGATTCTCTGTGTCTCAAAAATACAAATTGGGGACAAACTGGTATCTAGAAAAATAAGAACTGCACAAAAAGAGTGTAGAGAGATTGAGCTCTCCAGTCTTCTTCACCTAGACCAAATGATAGGAAAAGTACTGGAATATCCTGACGTTTGGCCTGATGGAAAATTTGAAGGCATCTCCACTTTTCAAGCCAGGTTAGATGTTTTTTACCCACTGACCCACACATTGTCCTTGTTATCAGGAACTGGTGAATCAACCCAAATCTGAAAGCAATTTGTGATTCAGTTGGAACAATCCATTGGGATTGACTTGAGTTAGCCACTGGATTCGAGGAATCCACTTGGAAGTATTTTAACCCAGGATGAAGTTGCTCCTCACGATCTGGGTCTGTTCTGGTTCTGCAAGTCCTTTCTCCAAAGTATGGTTTTTGGTGATCTCTACAAAAAAAAGGGGTGGGTGGGTGGATCTTTCCAGCTTCATCTCTCTCTCTCTACTTCTTTTCCCTCTTAGGATCTGCAAGATGTACTACGAATACCTGTTCCCGGAATTCCTTGAGGAGGAGGATCCCTCTTTCTTTGAAGCCAACGAAGACCTCATAATGTCTACCAAAGGGGGCTATTACCCCAAGCCATGCCCTCCTTATAAGTGTGTCATCCCCTCCAAACCTCCCTACTGCCCCCCTAAATATCCCCCTCACTGCCCCTATCTTTCTCCCCCTTTTAACCCTCAGCATCCTACCTGCTACCCCTTGTATCCCCTTCCCCAATGCCCCAAACCATGTTACCCCTCCTACCCCTGGAAACCCTACCCACCTCAATGGCCCAAACCATGTTACCCCTCCTACCCCTGGCAATGCTACCCACCTAAATGGCTTTGCCCCAGACCCTTGCCCTGTATCCCCCAGAAAGGCTACTACCCTCCCTGTCAGCTGCCATGTCCTCCCTACTGGAGGCGTCCATTGTACCCCAAATGCCCGCCCCAATATCCATGTGACTTCCTTGAGATCTACTAGAGAAGAAATCGGTGGCCACGTTTCTCCCTTTCCAGCCAACTCCTTCGTCTCGGATTCCTTCCGCCAAGCTCTGACTTTTCTCCGTTGAACGAGGAGAGTGTCTTGACCTCCGTTCAGATCTGGGTACTTTCTGGATTTCCCATCCCAAGTTCTATTTTGGCTTGCATTTTGGTTGTTTGTTTGCTTTCCCCCCCACCCCCTTTCAAGGCTAACGATGAGGTCCCCGTGCCACCTCAGGGCCACCTAGAGTCCCTGTGAAGGTGGAGCTGCATTTAGTTTTTCTGTTCGCATCGGGTTTCTGCTGATTGAAGGACTGGATATGTTCAGGCATGGTTTGAGAAAGGAGGTGAAGGAGAGGGAAGCGAAGGAAGAAGAAAGAGAGAAGAAAGAAGGGGAGGAGCGATCCGGCATCATCCCATCGGAGCGAAGATTCAAAGAATTGAGAGGACTTCAAAGACCACGTAGGACGGAGAAACCAAGATCTGTAGCAATTGCTTGCCCAATGAGTGGGAAGAGACCATTTTGGGGGGGAATTTAAAATTTAAAAATCCTAATTTTTTTTAACTCATCAAACCCTATTCTGGGAGAGATTGATTTCTTTTCTCTTTTGAATGTTGAGGGTTAGGGGTTGGCTGAATTTGTGAATCTCACAGCTGCTTTTGCCTGCATGTTACCCCTGCTAAATATACCTGAACAGCCAGCTATCTGCTCTTCAAATGTGTCCTTTGTCATCAATAAATCTGCTTTTCCCTGCATAAACCTTCTTGTGTATTTGACCCATTTGTCCAAGGACTTCAGTTCATTATGTTCCTCAACCCTCTTAAGGGATCAAAAAGCCAACAAACATCTGGATCAGTTCTGTTTCATTCCGGGCATATTTGGATGACATTATTTTACAACCGGAGCATAAAATGTTGAGTTCCTTCAATCTTCTGTTGCTAGGAGGACATTCTGCCCTCCAAGATGGAGGTCAGCTCTTTCCACTCATGAAAAACCCTTCATACATTTATCTGCTTTTCATATTAATTTGGAGGACTTCAGTAATGTCAGATGTTGAGCTTGTAGTCTCTGGATTCTTCCACTGGATGCTATCCAGTTTAATTCAACTCAGATCAAAAAACTTTATTGTGGTCATTACTCAGAAGCAGCCCAGTTTAATTAATAACTATGTAAGGAGAAGTGTCCTATGAATTTAATCTTAGTGGCTTCATGGAATCTTTCAAGAAGTTTCTTTGACAGCACTACAAAAATTGTCCTCCATTTCCTGGTCTAATCTAGGACCTAGATTAGTTTTCAGTAACAAACTAACCAGATCTGACCCTGCTTAGATTCTCATATCAAACAAATCCAGATTAAGAGGAAGTGGACTAGGCTTTGAATGGTTGGGAGGAAAGCAAAGAACAGGGGATGGTTTTCTAGACCAGGGAGCTGATGGACACTCTTAAGGAATGATCTTTAAAAAGGGGGTCATCTGTTCCTCAAAGGACTTCTTTAAAGAGTGACATACTTCTAAACTCCTCCTTTCTCAGGAGGAAAACAAGCGATGATGCTTTCCACCATCACCCCTTCTGCTTCTTGAAGATGTTCTTCACCCAATTAATGCTGGATTTCAGGGTTTATCTTTTCAGTTCCCTACTGACTTATTCTTGACCTTCAAAGGTTCTTCTTGACCGGTTGTAAGAGCAGTAAACACCAAGGGAGATGCGTGCACCTTATTGATATCTCCTGCTCCATATTTGGCCCACCACACCCTGCAAAGGACTTTTCAGAAAACCACAGAAAGACTAAGGATGGATATTGCAAAAGTTTATTGCAGTAAAATAAATTAAGAAGTAGCCACTGATTCTTCAGCCTAGATAATTAAGGACGAACAAAAGAAATTAACGGGGAAAAATACAGCTTGAGGAGGGGGAATGGCAGATCTTTTTTGTTCTGGAAGCCCCCTCCCCAGTTGCAGAAGAGATGAGACATATGGAAGCCAAGAGATGGGATGGGAGTGTGGAAGATGCAGATGTTGGGGACATCCATGGTCTTGTTCCTCCAACCACCGGTGATCCATGTAGATATTTCCATAACGTGGCAGCATTTTATTGCTGGTACGATTTGGGTTTTTGAGGACAAGAAGGCTTCGGAGGGGGAGAAGGACAAGGCTGGGGACACAGGCAGCAAGGACTACATGTTTCTGGAGTCTTCACAACACAAGAGTTTTTGGATTTCTGTGGTTCTTGGGGTGTTGGGAAGGTGCCACATGACTTTTTCTGCTGTTGGTCCTTAGAAGACATCTTTCTGAGGTTTAAGAGAGAGGAAATATGTTTTTAGTGGCTAATTTTTAAACTCACCTCATCCCAGCTTGAAGATCAACAAGGAGAACTTCAAATACAAATACAAGGAGATTGATAGGTCAAAAATGGTGATTCTTGAGGAATGATGACTCAAATCACTCTCTAAACTGGGGGTGTACAACCAGTAGGCCCAAGACCTCCTCTGCCCTCAGCTTCTTTTCTTCTGGTCTTCAACCAAATTTGACCCACCCATCAACTCAGCACAAGGAGCTGACTCTAGACTGTTGGTTGAGGAAGAGAGATAATGAGGAGGCTTAAACTGATTATTGAATCATCCTGTTTACATAGTCCCTTGAATCATCTCATAGGAAGACAGCCAAAGATGGAGAGGTTCAAGAGAGTAGAATGAGGGAAAAATACAATCTGACCTTAGCAAAAAGATCTAAGTTAGTCTTAGCTCTCCAGTCTTTCCCAACGCCATCTAAAGAGGTTGAAACCATAATACGTCTAGCTGGGATTTCCAAGCTACACTGGAGACAACCTCGTTGACAAAGGTTAGGTGTCCCTGAGCAGTAGAAGTCCTCTGAGATATCTGGATATACTTTCTTTCTCATCATTAGCTGAAGATAATGGGGACCCAACCAGAGACCATCCCCATTCAAATCTGCCTAGAAGAGAAGAACTTACCAGCTTCACCTTCACCCACCGTGTCTGCCAAGTGATATCTGGTTGATTAAGGATGACTTGGAATCCATGACTTTTATAGAGGACCAGGAAACTTGATTTGTAGGAAATAAATACCAAAGGAAGTAGATAAAAAGCAAGCTAGAAGAATCGTTATATTGAGTCAGCTGCATAACTTGTTTTATCTCCTGCTTTACATAATATATTCAGATTTGGCCTCCATGTTTCTACACTCTTCCTGGTACATGAATATGGACTCTGTTCCTTCTGCTTCCCTTGAAATCAGAATTTTTACACACATATTGGAGGAGTAAATCAGGTTACCCAAGAAGATTGGTTCCTAATTTGGCCTGGCTTTGGATACTAGCTAAGAGGAATGGCATTCAGCGGAACATCTGGATGGCTGGACACGAAACCTCCTCCAGTACTTGTTGGCCAAATATGGACGTGCCTTCCATCTTGAACACCTAAGGACTAGACCCTCTGCCATTCAACTTCCCTCCCCCCAAAAAACAGTCAAGAACAACATCTGGTCAATGAAAAAGTATCTATGCTTGGGACCACAATCAGAACGTCTGGACAGTCAAAAGAAAGTGGTTCTTTTCTGCCAGGTCCTGCCTCAGATGTCCACCACTCTATATTTGATGGACACTTTGATGTCCATGGCTCTATTTTTGATAGACACCTTAGATGTCCACAACTTTATTTTTGATGGACACTTCAGATGTCCACAAGTCTATTTTTGATGGATACCAGACTTGGTGACTTGAGCCTCCTCCTCTAAAAATGGCAAAGATGGTCCATTGCTCCTCCAACTGTAATTCTATTTTTGCCCTTGCACCTATCCTGTCTCAAAGAAAGGGGAAGAAAGCATGAAATAATCTCCTTAATAAATAAAGCATAATAAATAAAAATCTTATCTCCACAAAACATTATCTCGGGCTAAATAAAAATTCAATTAGCCTTCTGTCAACCATGGGGCCTCCCACGGGATTTTCCAATCAACGAGTTGTCTGGAGTTTGCTATGCTAATACATGTTCAATTCCTAATCCTTCATTCTTTCCTCTAGCCAACAATAAAATAGGTCCCAGGTTTGATAATAGTCTGTATCTTCTTTATCTTTCAACCTCATAGTTAATCTGTCCATCTTTGCACATTCCAATATTTTCCTGATTATTTCTTCTTCTGATGGCAATCCTTCATCAAAGATATGTCATTTTGATGACCTACCCAGATAAGGCATTTGGTTTTTAAAATAAGACAAGATCAGAAGTTGTCTCCCGATTTGCAAACCAAACAAGAATAGGATTGCTGAATTGGTTGAACATCTCACTAATTGTTTGCTTTCTTGAGTGGCTTAATTGCGCAACCGCAATTGTCATCTGTAATTTTGTATTTATGTGACAGGGTGTGTGTGAAAGAGGGAGAAATAATCTCTAGTAAAAGGAAAATACAATTAAATTAATTTAAACCCTAATCTGGACATCGCCCCCTTTCTTAGAAGTTGATGTCTTTTGAATTGTGTTCTGATTTTCTGCCCTCTGGTTGATTTTTTTCATGACTGAGTGAGAGAGAGAGAGAGAGAGAGAGAGAGAAATAACATAGGTGACATATATAGATGACATTTCTAGGTGACATATGTAGATACACACATATTTCAATCATTGTATTTAATTAGTTAGAATATTGCAGGAACTGAAAAGAAAAAAAAATAGGGAAAACACTATATAAAAAGATAAAGTGAGAATGAGTTAGAAAAAAAGTAAAAAATATCTAAACAAGCAAATTCCAATCTTTGCTGCTGTTACTAGCATAATTATTACGGATTCCACCCTCCCAAAATTACATCATCCTGGTTCTCTTCTTCTTATAAACCACCCTTTGCACACAACCAAATGTTTAAAATCATATTTGGCCTTTTAATGCCTTAAATGCCTCTGGAAAGGGAGAGGTGCTGGCTATGTTTTGTGTCTCCTTATTTGCCGACCCAGAAACGAATCTACAACTTCCTGCTTGTTCCCAAAATGAGGCACACTGTTTTTTCTGCAACCAGTTTCATGCAAAAAGGACTGACAATTTGGAGGATGGGCCACTAGGTGATGCTACAGCACCAAATAATAATCTAGAACAAGGTAGAAAGGCTACAGTAGCTCCTTTGCTACAGAGGCTGAGGCCAACATTAAGCAAGGTTTAACCTAGGATGTAGACTGCAGCTGTAGGCAAGCAAGTAGCTTCAAAAAGAGGGAGGGAGGGAGAAAGAGAAAAGGAAGGAGGGAGGGAGGGAGGGAGGAAGGAAGGAGACACAGAAAGGGAAAGAAACAATTTGCATCTTGTAAATTTGCAGTCTACGCAGGGTCTTGTTTCCAAAAATTGAAGATATTTGAATCCCGTGCCTAGGGAAGTAGATCAAATTTCCTGTCCAATGTTGAACTCCATAGAGTAGGAGGTTTTTGGGGGGGAGGGGAAGAAGGTTGGGTTGGATGAATCAGAACCCCAAAGGTTGATCTTGTAATTAGGGTGCATGATAGGGTGGGACTTGAAATAATTCAGCTCAGATTCCCACTTGATTTTGGAACATGGACGCTCTCTTCCACTCCCCAACCTCCCTCGCAGGGTGGTTGTGAGGAACAGCGTAGGGCCACGGAGGCCACAGGTGGAAAGGCAGAACAGAAAAGTCATTGTGAACGAATTAAACATACATCAAGCAGGGAAGGAAAACAAAGAATTAAGTATTGCTATGAAAACAAAGTTTATTTGATTGCAACTTCTCACACAAAGTGAGCAGAGGAGAAAAAGGGGAGAGAAGGTGTCTCACACTTCATGACCACTGGGGAAAAAAGGCTCATAAAATTATAAAAACTACGACTGTCATGAGTTACGACTGTGATGGGCAGACTCCATTATGGTCATAACTCAAGGACTACCTGTACAAGATGACAGAATGCAGTTCGACAAAGTTTATCCCTCATGGCTTCCGAAAACTTGAAAAATCAAAAGCAGAAGTGTCACATTCTGAATCTCAATTCCCAGCATTGAATTTCCATTATGTGGCATTCCTGTGTTGTTTGTTCTGAGTTCTGTACGTTGTTTGCGTTCTTTCTGCATGTTGTTCTGCGTTTTACACGTTCTGCGTTCTGCATGTTCTGTGCTCTGTACGTGGTTCTGCCTTCTGCACGTTGTTCTGCGTGGTGCAGAAATGGAATGTGTTATAACAGATCATGTCCAACAACTTGAGTTTCATCTCCCAAATGGAAAATACAGTGTGTGAATGTAGGCAGAAGAAAATTTAAGGGCAAGAACGTAGCTGGAAAAAAGAACACCACCGTGCATGACCAGGAGAAAGAAAGCCACTGGCTTTAGGAGTTCAAAGCCAGATTGCACAACTGACACAACACTTCAGTTGCAGCAGGGTTTGCAGCAGCATGTACAACAAGTGCAGGACGGGGCAGGGGGTGCAGATGGGGTACAGGGCACCAGCACAATCTGGCCACAGCAGCACTGTCTAAGTTGGACGGGGATACAGGTGCAGGTTTTGGTCTGGCACGGGTCAGGGGCAGGAGCAGGAGCAGAAGTCTGGCAAGGCACCACGCAGATGCTGGCTTGACACGGAGTGGCAAAGGACTGGCAAGGAGAGCAGCTTTTTGTGGATTGACACAACTTTGTACAATCGCAGCTCTGGGTGGGCACGTCACAGGTGGCCGTTTGGCAAGAGCAAGTTGGTTTTGACTCGCATGAGCTGACGCACACAACCGAGCAGGAATCGCTACACGGCGAGGTGCATTTAGCTACCGGGGCCTTGGTGTCACAGCATGATTTTGCAGGCTCAGAGACGCAAACGCAAGAGCAGGGTGGGCTGCATAACGCCTGCACAGGAGCGGATTTTACACAAACAGTAGGACACGAGCAGGGCTGCTTGCACTGGAAAGACATTGGAGGTTGAGCTGCAAGACGGAGGACAGGAAAAGGGAAAGTGAGGGTTAGTAATGTCCACCCCTTTAAGAAGAGCAACTTAAGGCATGTGGTCAGACTTTTATGTTTCTTATTCACTCTAGAAACCTTTACATCACTCTCTTAAATACAACTCCCCTCCCCAGTTTTCAAATTCATTCCAGGAAAGCTTGAAATGCTTTGAAAAATTTGTGTCTAAGTAGTAATGTTTATTTTTCCTCTACCTCTGCAGCATCCTTTCCTCTCATGGTGTGTCTTTTTTTTTTTTTCAACTCGAAGAGCTATCTTGTTTTCACTGTTACTTAAGCTATTCTGTGGCCCTTCCAGCCCATCCTCCAGAGCAAACTAGATCTGCTTTAAATAAGTGGAAAGAAATATTCAGCAAAGAGAATTGAGCAATCGGGAATACTATGAATGTGTCACAACAAGAAACACATTCACTCCATCCTGGGGTGTGCAATTTGAATCTGACAACTTATAAATGTTAAATCAGGAATAAATGGTTAACATCTCCACAGACTTCGTAACTGTCCTTTGGGAGAAAACATCCAATTATCGATTTCTCTTCCCCAGAGAATAATATTTGCAGCTCCTTATGAGTTAATTCAACTTCTAGAGATTTTAAGGATTGAATGCAAGTCTTGATCTCTTTTTTTGTTTGTTTGTTTAAAAGCTTCATAATCAGCCAAATGACATCACAGAACATCACCACCTCCAAAACATTTCTCTGAAATTAGCAAGGGTCCTAAGGAGGACCATTGACCTTGTCCCACCATCCACCTAGTGTTGGATGTTCTCTAGATGGTCCTCAGAACCAAGGAAGATCAATTCAACAGGTCTTCATCCAAACTGAATCCTTCCAAACTCCAGAAAGCCACCCAAACTCAACCATGACCCACCTCTCACCATCAATGGTTTGGAGATAACCACCCAGGATAATGAGAAGGATTCAACAGTGTAGATCTCCCATGTCCCACCATCCACCTAATGTTGGACATCCTCAGAACCAAGGAAGACCAATTCAATGGGTCTTCAAACCGAATCCCTCCCAAATGCCTGAAAACCACCCCAAACTCAACCACGACCCACCTCTCACCCTCAATGGTTTGGAGACACTCACCCTAGGATCACGGGAAGGGTTCAACAGACAAAGATTTGAGTTTCTGAGCAACCTGGAGAGATAGAAACACTTTTTATACCATTCTCATAAGCTGGGTTCCGGAAGTGAAACAGCCCAAGGATACCCAAAACCTAATATTAAATATTCCACATGGTTCTAAGCAATAATCTTTAAAATTACTCTGGCTTCATTACTTTTAATGGAAATACCCTACTGTGCCATGATAGGACGTCTTTGGTGGAAATAAATGGTGATCTTGCTCCAGGTCAAAAATGTCCAGGAATGATAATGCTATAAGGGCATAAGTTTCACTATGACTTAAGTCTTAAACAATGTATTTACCAGGAAAAATATCTCACCTTGTCTGGTATGTGCCACCAACTGATCATTATCTCTTGAGTTTTCCAGTCCCTTGAAACCATCTTAAAAAACAACAACAATCAAATAAGGTGGAAACATTCGAGCCTTTTCTTTATTATTATGGGATGCCAGTGCTAACAGGATATTGGTTAGAGCCCGTGAGCCTCAAGGACAGGCGTGAATCAGCTTTTTTTTTAAATAGTAATTTTATAAAACATCAAAACTGAATAGATAAATATAAACTATAAGAAAAGAAAAAATGGAAAGCACGGAAAAAGGGGAAAATGAATAGAAAAAAGAGAGAGAAAAAGAAGATAGCAAAGAAAAAGAAAAGAATATACAAAGAAATGACTTCCTCTTTCATTGCAACATTTTAATGGATTTTAGTAATCACCTTCCCTTAAAATATAACAAAGGATCTCTTCTACCTGTAGCTCATCTCTTAGCTATAAACAAATTCTTCAAGCGAACGTCTTTAAGAGTTACCAGCAATAATAATATATCTGTTTTAACTTGGATAAAATAAACCCATTTTGTATTCCTTATTCTTACTTTTAACAAGCTCTTCTAAGAGTCCAAAAAAACAAGCATCAGAATTAATCAGAATTTTCCTTGGAGCCCATAGACCAATGGTTCTCAACCTGTGGGTGGGGACCCCATTTGGGGTCGAACGACCCTTTCACGGGGGTCGCCAAACAACGCAGTCTGCCATTTTTCCCCCTTTTCCTTAGCTGTGCTACTCCCTTTTATTCTATTGGCTTTTGAAAGCCAATAGAATAGACTCTCTTGAATAGAGTCTAATTCTATTGCTTTCAAAAGCCAATAGGAATTGTCCAGGCTGTCTCTGCCCTGCTGAGCCCGCCAAAAGTCCCATTCTGCAAACGGTGCTGCACCAGTTGAGTAGTCCTTGACTTACGACCGGTTGAGTAGTCCTCAACTTACGACCGGTTGAGGGTCGCAGCATTAAAAAGGTTGAGAACCACTGCCATAGATATATGCAACAACTGTCAAAGCCCTCCCTTCCCCTGTGGGACTGCATTTTCTAGACACTTCGCCCTCACTGCACAAAGATGCTTAGCTGAGACACGTTTTTGCCTTGCTATTAAAGTCACATTGCTATCTGTCTGTCTCTGATTTCTTCTCCTGTTTCTTTAACTTTTCTTCCTACGGGGCCTTCGAGCTCCACCTGCTGTTGCAAAGTAGCCAAATCCCTCTGATGCCTTCCTTATTTCTCATCACAAGTCTCCTCAATTCTTAGCAAGGTCTCCAAGCCTCACCCTGACATTTTTCTTCGGCTTCAAAATTCAGGACCCTAATTAAAATAAATAAATAAATAAAATGGGTTTATAGGATTCCAAATATTCCCGGGAAAAACTATCTACCAATTTTGTTTGTACAGGTGTGTGATTTTTCTGCCAGAAATTAATTTCGTTCCGAGGACTTCGAACAAGCTTGATTTTTTTCTCAGCAGGGTGATATATTTTAGTTGGATTTGATGGACTCACCCAAAAGTTAGCTGCCTCAGGACAGTTAAGTGGGATCTTGCTGGGATTCCATTAAAAGCAGAGAGCATAAGATGCATAAATGCGCACAAGGCAACTCTATAAATCAGTGAGGAACCCTCCAAGTGTCATTTCCACTGTTGGCCAGGTGGAAGCAGAGAGCGATGTGCACAAGGCAACACTCGCTTAAACCAGAGGCAGCCCACACCCTATCAAATTAGAAGCTTTCCATCTGAAATATCCAGGTTAAGGTGGAAATTAAAGGAGTCGGCCAGGTAACCATGTATATTGACTTCTTCACCCTATGGTGCTGTCTTCCTAGAAGCTAAGAAGGACCCATAAAAGAAGCTTACCTGGAAAGTTGCTCAGCTGCTATCTTTTGTCTCCAGGAGGAACGCAGTAAGTATCGTATTTGTGAGCTCTTTTGTCGCTGGTGTGCGTCGAGGTTTCGGGAGCGGGCTTCTCAACTTCATCCAGGGTTTCAACGTGATGATGTTGGTGGTGGAATTCCATCAACTGGAATTTCTCTGGTGGCTTCAGCTGGGCTTTCTCCAAATTCTCTCATCGACTTTGGGAGAACCCAGGAGCAAAGTTTTGGGTCCTTCCTAGCGGATGTGGGCTTGATTTATTTCACTGCTTCTCCCGGTGAAAAGAGCAAGGGGCAGGCTACGTCTGGGAGCTTGGGTGCCTAAAAGGCATAGCATTAAAGGAAAGAGGGACAGGGAAGGAGGAGGAAAACTTCTAGTGGTCAGCTGGAGCAGGGAGGACTCAAGCTGTGGAGCTTTTTGCTCTGTGGGATCAAAATCGCTCTCTGATTTTCTTTTCCAGCTTTTAAAAATGTTGTTGGGGATGGGGTGGAGGAGGCACTTTTGAGCTGACTTAATTATTGCAAAGTTACAAATTGCAGCGGGTCTCTCTCTCTCTCTCTCTCTCTCTCTCTCTCTCTCATACTGTTTCTTCCCTAGCTGTTTCCATCATCAGAGGGGTCTTGAATTGGAGGGCTGTTCCTATCCTATTAAGATGTTTTGACAGAAGGAAGATTCCCCTTTGGATTTAGGAAAAAAAAACCCTCCCAAAAAAATGAGGGGAAATATGTACCAGCGTTGCAAGGATACGTCCCAGTGGCTCATTTCTCTTTGCCTCAGCTGGGGAGGGGGTGACAGTGAAAATGCAGAAAGAAATATCTAAGAAAGCGACTTTCTTTTACAGCCACGCTGGGCTCTTTTAAACCAGCTCCTTTCTCTGAGACAGATCACCAGCTGTCCTACTTTTTTTTAATCCTCATTTAAAAAACAAAACCCCACAATTAAATGGATTAGCACCGTGGGTGGAGATTTAAATAGATTTTGGGGGTTGAAGTGGAAATGAGGAATTTAAGAAGCCTGAGGGATCAAGCAGGTGACGAACCGGATCAAGCTAATGAAACTAAGATATTTTATGGTCCCACGGAGCCAAACTTCCGGTTTTTCTCCTCTCCTGAGGGGACAAAGTGAATTCTGATTTTCAAACCACATTCTTGAAGCATGCGGTCTCTGATTTAGCGATGGAGATGCAGGCACCCCTTCTTAGGAGTATTCTTGACAGATGTGAGGTGAATTTTGCCCCGTTGTTCAGATAATCACACGGTTGTTAAGTGAATCTGGCTTCCTCTTTGACTTTGCTTGTCAGAAGGTTGCAAAACATAAACACACGATTCCGGACACGGCAATCATCCTAAATACAAATCCTGAATTTTGATCACGTGGCCACAGCGATGCTGCAACGGTCATACATACGTGCAAAAAAACGGTCATAAGTCAATTTTTCAGTGTTGTCGTACTTTTCAACGGTCACTAAATGAACTGCTGTAAGTCAGGCATTACCTGTACACAGGTGGTCTTGAAGACACCTTACCTGCACCTTTTCTGAATGTGTCGTGTTCTTTTCCTCCCCGCAGGACGAACCGTAATCAGGAAAAGGATGTTCTTTCATAAAAAGCTGGGTTGGTTAACCCCCAACATCGTCACCAGCCCCACCGATCCTTGTCTTACACCTTCTGCATCCTCCTGCTCAGGGGGCTCCCCCTGTCTCGGTTCGAGAACTCCTCCTGTTTACAAGGTCCTCAGGAGGGCTGGCTTGAAACCTCCAGCATTCCCGTCTGGCACCAGTGGCCCTCTGGCGTGTGAGGGTCTCCTGTCTTCTTCTGTCCCCAAGGCCGTGGAGATGCCCATCATGTTGATGTCCTGCTCATCACAGAGCTCAGACTTCAATCCCTGGAATGAGAAGAATATTTTCGCAAATGAGCAGCCTACACTTTCGGCTTTTTTGTCTCCACTCCCCCCGCCTGAGGAACCCTCACCGTGGGTTCTCCAGGTGCAGCCAGATGGCATTGCACCTCCTTGCCTGACGAGCTTTCCCTTGTGTCACAACTCTTGTGGCCCTCTGGGCATCATCCCCTGTGCTATCCAGTCCACCAACATGTTTCCTTGTGACACGGGACTTCCACTGGCCCCAAACTGTGCCAGCATGGTCCCGTGTGCTGTGAAGATTGCTGCCCGAGGTCCGTGTGCCACGAAGGGTGCAAACCTGTGTAGCAAGGAACCTGCCCCGGCCTCAAAATGTGCCAGTCCTCCTCCATGTACCATGACATGTCCGTTTGCTGCAAAATGTGCCAACGGCATGCCGTGTACCTTGGAAATCTTACCGGCCTCAAGTTGTGCCAGCCCAGTCTCATGTGCCACTAAGGGTGCCACTGAAATTCAATATGACACAAAGGGTGCCAGCCTCACGTCCCCATGTGACACCAAGGGTGCAACTGTCTTCCCTTGCAATGTGAAAGGGTTACCAGCTCCAAACTTTGCCAGCCCAACCTCATGCGCCACTAAGGGTGCCACTGCAATCCCATATGACACAAAAGGTACCACCCTCACATCCCCATGTGGCACCAAGTATGGTGGCGTCTACCCATGTGGTGTGGAAATTTTACCAACCCCAAACTGTGCCAGCCCAGTCTCATGTGCCACTAAGGGCGTGACCACAATCCCATATGCCACAAAGGGTGCCACTGCCCCATGCCCCTGTGCCACAAAATGTGTGAGTACAATCCCTTTACTGCCCCAGTGTGCTTGCCCAGTTCCTTGTGCCACTAAAAATGCAATTTTAGTCCCATCCACCCCTTCCTGGCCCACCCTTACTCCATGTACCCAAAAATCCTGTTGCAGGGCTCCTACTTATACTGTGCCCCAGGTTATACTGAAGTAGGCAGAGAGATGTGGTATTTCCTGTCCAAATATAGGAACCCTTTCCCTGTCGCAAACTTACACCCTACCGAATGAAAAGTTTGCCAAGAAGTAAGAGTCCTCCTAACCAGCTGAATTGTGAAGACACAAATCCTATTAAGAACCCATAAGTTCCCTTTCCCAGTTCTCCACTCAACCTCATGGTATCTTCTGTCTCTTGATGAAAAGGGACTTCAACTCCCAGGATGCATCAGTAGTGGAGAATCCTGGGAAGTGTAGTTTTATGAGGTAGGCTAGATGTCTATAGCAGACAATTCTGAGCGCTTTTTTTCGTGGGAAGTCTTGTATGTCCTGGGTTGGGTGGCTTTGGTATCATGTTCTCCTTTCTCCTCAACCTTCCTTGGAAGACACTTCCATGTTTAATAAAAGCTGTCCATGACTAAGAGAATGTTTTCTTGGTGGGATGGGTCCTGCTATGGGGAGAAATGAGCAAATATTTCTGATTTCTCATGGCTTCGGAATATGACTTCTTTTAATCAAGTAAAGGGCGGCCCCAAAGCCTGATTGATTCTTTCAGGGTAGGCTGGGCTACAGTGGGGATTTATATCTCCAGAACCAGAGGAACATCTACAGTTTGTGGGCTTCTTTGTCCCATCACCTCCAAGCCACCTGTCCCACCATCACCTGGAGTCAATTTTGAACCCTTGAATCTTTTCCGCCAACTTTCCACTTCAGCCCTGTCCATGAGAACCTCACCATGTTCCTTTTCTCGCTGTTCCTCTCTTCATACCCCAAACCTAGACACCTTACCTGGTCAAGAATTCTGTAGCCACCACTGAGTCACCTAAAAAAAATTCTGATCTTAATCTGGACTTCAGGACAAAGTCAAGACCTCCTCAATCTCCATCAGCAGTCTTGGTGCTTACCACGTACTTAGAATTAGTCTGTTTGCTTGGAGAACAAACAGAATCTCGTCCCTGGTGTCTTCTTCTGAATTTGACACGGGCTGTTGAGCCTGGCTGTTTTCTAGTCTTTAGTTGATGGATGTTAAAAAGTAAATATTAAAACCTGAATTCACGGACTTTCTCCTCCATGTCTTCCATTTAGTTTGATAGTTGATATTTTGAAGGCATCAAACAGACAGAGCTTTGCTTCACATGTAAAAAAATGAACCATTTGTCTCTAATCTAATATATATGTCATGTATGAGATATATGTTTCATACATTGCATAGATAGATCTACATGCTGGAAATCCCCGCTGAAATTAAATTATCCATCAATTAATTAGAATAGAGCTGGAAGGGACCTTGGAGGTCTTCTAGTCCAGCCCCCTGCTCAAGCAGGAGACCCTCTACCATTTCAGACAAGTGGCTGTCCAGTCACTTCTTAAAAGCCTCCAGTCTCCACAACTTCTGATAAGTGAATGAGTAGAAGCATGTGCAAAGTGTAGGGTGTGTCTTCAGCCCTTCACAATGCTGGCTGACAATGTGCATTTTGGTCACCTTTTCTGATTTGGTATTTGCAAAGTTGGCTGTAAAAAATCGCACCCACAAGCCCTGCAGGAAATTAACAGCCCATTGGGCAACCATTAGCAAACTACAAAGGAGATGACAGCTCTGGAAGAAAACACAATCACACAAGCTCTCTGCAGTTCTACAGTTATCCAGATGGCAAAGATTATTCAACAGGTTGTGGTGAAAATGTGGTTAACTATCTCAGCCCTTTGAGCGACGGATGTTGGAGACACCGAGGGCTGAGCTGAGCATTCTTTGCATAAATAAAATAATAATTTCCCAGCATCCCTTGCTAGAAAAGAACCTGGAGACTAAATGCCTCCAAATCCACATTTTTTAGAAAAAGAATTTGATGAGGTGAATTGCTGCTCCCAACCTCCAAAAAACACAGAATAAAAATGTATTCTAAAGAAAGATAGAATGAAAAGAGAATACCTGCACAACAAAAGAAATCGTTGTGTTAATGTAAACATTAACTCAAAATGGCATCTATTCATTTGCCAGGCCTTTTTTTGAATTTTTTTTTTTGAATTTTTTTATATATATATATATATATAAAGAGAAGATGGAAGGAAGGAAGGAAGGAAGGAAGGAAGGAAGGAAGGAAGGAAGGAAGGAAGGAAGGAAGGAAGGAGGGAGTAGCAGTTATAACTGCAAATTTTTAAAACATGCGGTAACTTTCTTCTTTCAATGATATGTTGCGTCTAATCATAAAGTCATAAGAGTTTATACATTTTAGGAACTGCATATTCATCGTGTGTACACAATTCTTTTTCAAACACCTTCTTACAATTTTCATAAATGATTGTGTCTCCTTTACATTTTGGCAATGCAACTACTAAGATGCCAGTCTTATGATTTAGCAATTAGCTGATGCGATGTGGGCTGGGCGAATATGTTCAATCTTCTTCTCCGCTTGACTCACCCAATCTGGTTCCATCCGCCGATGGATAGCTATGTCCTGGAATGATGAGATATTTAGGGAATGTTTGGAACTCCGTAAATCTTTGTATCAGCTTCAAATTGGCAGCCAAATCACCAACTGCAGTGGGCAACGCTAGGGGTCATGCTCACATTTAGGTATTTCTTTCTCAGCATGTGCTCATTTGGGGATAATGAGAGGTGTCACACTGGAGACTTGCAAAGAGTTGATGAGGTTGACACCTCTCCTGAGAGGGGCCAGCGAGGAAAAGGCACCGGGTTGAGTTTTAATCAGAGCCAGGTTGATTAGTTAAGCTACCCTTGGGGGGGGGGGGAATGCACTCATTGCTCCCTTCATTAAAAGGTTTGGCAAAGGACCAATACTTTGCATGCCTCCTGGCCACCTCTGTTTTTTCGTTGCTACGTTTTAATGCTTGTTTATTTGCTTGTTGAGCCTGAAAATTTGGCCCGTGATTTCTTTTTTTCTTTTCTTTTTCTTTTTAATCCTACCATATCTACTTCGGGAAAACCTCTTTCAATAAAACCTCTTCATCTATCTGCAAGGATAATACCCCCCCCCCCAAAAAAAAAAATTGGATGGTTTTTTTTCCCCGTCCCATGCTTGGAAATCTGAGGCGATTCCATAGTATTTTATAGTATTGAGTTCATATTACATACATTTGTATGCATGTATTTATATTATTATAAATTATACCGTTTTCCCTTTTAATATTGTAAGCTGCCCAGAGTTCCCGTGATGTGAGATGGGCAGCTAATAAATTTTAAAATAAATAAATAAAATTCCAGAACCAGCATTCGTTCATTCACTTGTTTGTTTGTTCGTACATTCATTCATTCATTCATTCATTCAATAATCAATTTGTATAGCCCAGAATTCTATCCCCAAAGTTATCTAGATATTTCCACTTGCTGAGACATGCCAGTCAGTGGAAGGACTTCCCAAACAAAGGAAGCTAATCTCCTCTTGAAAAAATATTGCCAGACCTGCCTTCATAATTTATTTATTTCTTAAATTTATTTGCCCTCTATCTCATAATCAGTCGAAGTGGGCATGGAGGGAGAAATGTTATCCAGGCAGATCTTCTCAGAAGAACAAGAAGACAAAAATGGTGGAACCGGATGAAGAACTGAGTTGATGGCAATCAGCTTTGAAAATAGGGATGTACGGTGTAAGATACAATGAGTAACCAGCATTGGTTTTCTGCCCTGTGGTCTTCTCCTTTCCAATTAAGCACATTCCATTTGTGGTAATGAATCTCTGGAGTAATTGAAGGGTCACCCAAATTGAATTCCTTCTCGTTGCCCTGGGCTCTCAGTTTCTGGGTCCCCGTGTTCTTAAGAACCATATAAAAAGGATTAGGTCCTCTCAGATCGCCATTCTATGCTTGGTTCATTGACAGCTTGTTTCTATCTATACCGATCCAGGTAAGTGTGCTGGAATCTACTGGGTAACACAGGACTGTGGGAGGACATCAACGGACAATCGTTCTGGGGATGAACCAAGAGTTTTGTCCTTGATAACAAAGAAGATTTGGGGAGATCACCTATCACTCCTTCTGGGACTTTCCTCTTCCAATTTGGCCAACGGAGGCTTGGCTTGGGATGTTTCAGGAGCTTGGATGTTGGTGGGAATTTTAACCTGGTGGATGGAGGAGCTGAGCAAGGGAGGAACGAGAGGCTTCAAAGAGGCACAGAAGATTGGTAGATGTTCCTCTAAAGGAATCTGGAGATCTCCACTAGCTTTTCTTGGAATTGTGTTCCCCCTGCAGCAGTTCATATAGCTTGCAAGATGAAAGTCGGGGTAAATTACTCTGACACTTGTTCCTGTCAATTTGGGAGTTACTCTAGAAGGACAAATTATCTAAAGAGGTTCTGTTTGTGCACAGCACCCGGTTCTCCGCTCTACAACCAAGGACCTGTTTTGTCATGTAGCAAGTACAGATAGTCCTCAATTTACAAGCACAGTTGGGACTTTGATTACAGTTCTGGCCCGATCTCTTCTCTTTCTCCGATTCCTGAAGTTACCTAAAGGGTTTTCTTTCATTTGGACACAGCACCTGGTTTCCTGCTTTATAACTAAGGACTTGTTCATCAGGTAGTCCTCAGTTTATAACTACAATCGGTTACAGTTCTGGCGTGGACTCCAGTTTCTCTTCTCCTCCTTCTCCTGTTCCTCAAGATTGATCTATTACCATTGGTTCCCTCTGTTTTCTTTTTCTTTTTCCCCCACAACAAGATCGGTAAAATGAGGACCCAGATTGTTGGGGGCAATAGGCTGACTCTATAAACTGCTTAGAGAGGGCTGTAAAGCACTGTGAAGTGGTATATAAGTCTTATTGCTATTGCTGTTGCCCTTCCTCCCTCCCTTCCTTCCTTCCATAACTCTGCCGACTGCCAGCAGTTTGATTCTGACTGGCTCAAGGTTGACTCAGCCTTCGGTAAACTGAGGACCCAGATTGTTGGGAGCAGTAGGCTGACTCTGTAAACCGCTTAGAGAGGGCTGTAAAGCACCGCGAAGTGGTATTTAAGTCTAAGGGCTATTGCTTTAACTAACCATATCATCATGGTGTCCCCTGGTTTGGCTCCTCCTTCAGACCTGATAGAACTAGAATAAAACGGTGGTGATGATCTGTGCCAACTGGGGAAAAAAAAATAAGGCTACCACGAACAAAAAAGCTGAATAAACTCCCACCTCTGTCTTTTTATTTATTTTTCAGGCAACTGTGTTCTCCCTGAAACTTGAGGATGACTCACCAGTGCAAGCTCCCTCCTGAGCTCCCAGGATGCTTGAAGTTTGCCACAAAATCAGGTGGACAGACCAAATCGGAAAGCAGCTCAGCCCCCCAGACTTCCACCTGTGCCTGTTCTTGCGGGATACCCGTGCCGATCCCACCTCCTTCTCCTCCTCCACAAACGGTGTCAATTTGTGCTAGACCAGCTGCAGCCTCCGCTCCCACCCAGTCTGTCACTTGCTATGGGATACCCGTGCAGTCCACCAGCTCTCCCCCTCCACAAACAGTGTCGATTTGTGCTGTACCAGCTTCGGCCCCTGCTCCCACCCAGTCTGTCACTAGCTGCGGGATCCCCTTGCAGACCAAATCTGCCAGTCCACCGCCCCAAACGCTGACTATTTGTATTCCAGCCCAGGCTGCCACTCAATCTCAGTCTCAAACTTGCCACGGGATCCCTGTGCAGGCCTCCAAGTCTGCTCCTGCCCAAACACTGACCATCTGTGCTATCCCCACCCCAGCCCCAGCCCCTGCGCCTGCCCCTACTTGTGTGCCAGTAACTCTACATCTTGTGCAACCTACCAGCGCGCCCGCCTCGTCGTGTGCAGTGTGCTGTAGGCCCTGTAACTGTCCGTAAGAAGAGCAGGAATGGAAGAACCATCACTGACTCCACACGGAATATTCTGTCTCCTTGCTGTGCATTTTTTCTTCTCTTTTTTCTTCTCATTTCAAGGTGCCCCCTTCCCTGGTCACATGTCCCCTCCAAATATGTTAAACTCCCCTATTGTCCTGGCAACCGATTGGGGTCCAGTTTAAGAACCAACCTAGAACTAAGAAGAAATTTCCTGACATTTAGAACAATTAACCCGTAGAACAACTTGCCTCCAGAAGTTGTGAATGCTCCAACACTGGAAGTTTTTAAAGAAGAGATTGGATAACCATTTGTCCTTCCTGAGCTGGGAGCTGGACTAGATGACCTCCAAGGTCCCTTCCAACTGGTGATTCTATTCTAAGGAAGGAAGGAAGGGTTACGCTCTGCTCATTTTCATCCTTCTTGGCAGGGGTGACCTTAGGAAGCCACAATGACATCCATGTGTGAAGTTGTCAGATTGATGACATGAATGCAATGACATCGTCACGCACACGGCTCGCTCGCTTGAGTCTTTTGCAACAATGTCAGCTGTGAGTGCATAAGTTGTATCGTGAGCCGAAGGACGTTCCCGGAAGTGGATCCCCATTCTTCATACACTATGCCAAGGGATCATATTATTCCTCTTCAAAAAAAAAAGTTGTCTCCTTTTTATCTGAGCTCTGCCTAAAATATTTCCTGAAGCAAATAAACGGCACTCTCTGTGGCCATAAAAAAAAAGGTGTACTGTGTGTTGTGTTTGGTCAAGTTGTTTAATGAGATAGTCATTGAACCCAAAGAAAGGAAGGAAGGTTGGACCTTAGAGAAATGGTTTCACAGGAAGGCGTTGGAGATGATCAGAAAGTTATGGGGAGGGAGGGCATCACTGTGCAAAGAATGCAACATCACCCTAACATTGTGACATCTTGACACAAGGTCCTAATCATGCAACAGCCACTCTAGCTTTGTCAGTTGGGGCAAAGTCATCAAAGACTCTTGAAAGCTGATTTCTTGGGGCAATGATGCCTGCTGCCATTTGCAATTCCAATGGGAAAACAAAATAAGTCTCCTGAATCCATTAAGTGTTTTGAAAGACAGAAGAATGACATACAGTAAGTTCTTGAGAACTTCATGATTGACCCACCCATCGGATGATAGGGCAAATTCCAGTCTAGGGGACTCAACAGTCCCTCATGAATTGATGGGTCATGCCCTTAATCCTCTTAATTTTTATTTTCCAAAAAGAATGACTCAATGAATGTATACGATATTCAGTTTGATAATCAGAAACCTCTTTTATTTTTCTGAGGTACTTCATCACATGCTCTCAAGTTTAGAAGCCGGCTTTGGTCATTTATTCAAAGGGACGGAAAATTAACAAAATTAAAATTCACAGCTAAAGCCAGAAAACTAAGTTGTAAAGTTGATTGTCTAACAAACACCAAACAGATTTCTTCTGTTCTATTAAACTTTTCATCTATTTATTCATCATTTTATACTATTGTCATATAATATTATTTTATTATACAGCTAATTATCTCCAGATCTTATATTAATTGTTTTTCTGTTTTATATACATAGATGACTATTGCATATACATAGATGACTGTTTTATATACATAGTTGACCGTGACAGTTCTATTATTAAATAGTTTACTGGATCTATGGCTGCAATAAACAATTTGACTGATGGCTTGACTATTCGTAATAATTGCTACCTTAGATCACAAATATAGCGAGGCTCTTAATGTCCCGGTTAGAACATCAAAATCAAAAGTTCTCCAAACTCACCAATCAATTCTTCCGGTGTTTGACCTGGATGAGGTTTCCTAGTGGGTTACACAGTTTATTGGATTGCTTTTGTCCCAAAAGGCAACTAGACTTTATTTTTCCTTGAAGAAGTTTCGCTTCTCATCCGCGAAGCTTCTTCAGTTCTGACCGAAGGGTGGAGGATGAAAGGATTTATATTCCTTGCAGTCATCTGTTCGTTAGTATTCTTCCTGAGAACCATTGAGGCCACCTGGAGGTCACCGATAAACTTCCAAGTATCTCAGAAAGAGTATTAACAAACAGATGACTGCTAAGAAATATAAACCCTTCCATTCTCCTCCATTCTGCAACCGTCATAAATATGAGTCACTTGCCGAGCATTTGAATTTTGATCGCGTGACCCTGGAGATGCTGCAATGGTGTGAAAAAAAATGGTCCTAAGTCACCAAATTACTGTTGTAATTTGAGGACTATCCGTGGAAGGCTCTAATGTGACAAACACAATAGCTAACACCAAATCCCTTCTCCATATTTGCGAGGGCCTAAGCTTAAACATCTCCACCTCTGAGCACATCTGTTTCAACCCCCCCTACTCAAAGCTATTAAAACACGACCTGCTATTTCGAACTCGCACAAAGCCGCACAAATTGCAGCTCTTTAAAAAGTTTGGGCGTGGTGCCAAAGCCTGTTCAACGTTGCCATCAAATTGCAATTTTTAAGGTGACAGCCACGGAAAGGGTGTGATGAATTGCTGAGGGAGTCCTGCCACAAACCGCATTTCGTTGGCTTTGATTTTAATGAGGTCTGCACGCGGATTTAATTCGGCTCAATTTAAAGTTGAGCCAGACCTGTTTCCTTTTTTCTCTGCTTTTCTTTTCTTTTCAGATTGGCCCTGCCTGAGTTTTTAAGCCAGGCAATCAAAATCAAAAGCTTGGTTTGCAGACTAAGAAAAATTACCCAGTCTTAGCTTTTAAGTTGCAATGACACGTATGTCTCTGTTAAAATACCTGGTTTATTGTTCCAGCGTATAAAACTAAATGTGTGTCCTTGGGAGCAGCATTCTAATGATTTTCTGAAATAAATCACGGAACTGCTAAAAAAAAAAAAGCTATTTAATTACAGCCTGTTTTGTTTTGGGTTTTTTTGTGGTTGCTTGTTGTGTTTGAATTCTACTATAGGCAAAAGTCGAAATCTGGTCAAAAGAGGACATGAAACGGATGACGTTGTTATCCAATAAAAAACCAACAATCAACCTAGTAAATTATCATAATTGTTGTTTTTCTGGATCTAAGAATACCTTCTTTCAATTAGCTGTTCTTTCCATTAGTCAGAGAAAGATGCATAAATTGACCGTATTCTATTAGTCCATAAGTCCTTTGAACTTTTTTTTTAAAAAAGTGTGGGGGGGTTAATCTTAAGGCCCCAAAGATAAATTTAGTCAATTAAATATTAAAGGATCCCAACCTTCTCATCGTTGAAATAAAGATGAATTTTTAATTGCACAGAATTCCTTTTAGAGTCTCCAACTGTAGCTGCAGATCAAGTAAACGCTCCCTCTATCAAATACATTGTACATTTTTTAACACAACATGGTCTTGTTGATTTGCACAAAACCTCACCACTGCAGCAAAAGAAAAGTGGGGCTGGGTCTACAAAGATCCCAGCTGGATCTGAAACTGGATCCCGTAAGTCTCTGAGCAAAAGATTTGACAACTTTCTCTTCTATAATGGTATGTGGGGAAGACCTTGAGAGATGGATGAAAGAGGCACAGCCCAAAGGGCAATCAGATAAGAGACAACATAGCCCTCAGCTATATAAAGGACAGGGGAAAAAAGAAGGGATTTTCTGTATATCTCAGGCTATTGAAGACACAGTGGGAGATTTGTACTTTCAGACCTGCAAGATTCTCTTAAGGTAGCTTTTAGAATAAAGTAGAATTAGCTCCCTTTGTTGTGTTCCCTGTCTGGTCTGCTGCCTTTCGTGCCTTCTTTTAAAGCTAAAAATAATAAAACTAGGATGAGAGGATCAAAGATCCAGTTGCATGTTTTCCCTGTGGTCACATTCCTATGTGACCCATAACCCTTCTGGCAGTTGTGAAAATGTGAGTCCCTTTGCAGATGTCCCAAATTTTAATCATTTACAAGGCAACATCCGCTTTTGCACAACTTGGCAATGAGATGCTGGTGGCTTCATGCATATATGTGCATTTCCTAATGGCCACAGACAACCTGTTTGACTCCGTATACATAAAATATCAGCCAGCAACTCATTTCTCTGTGAAACAGCAGATTTTGGAATGAGTGACGTGGCTATAGTGGTGGTGCTGGTGATGGTAGAGTAATTTTCCTTTCAGAATGAGGTTCTAGGATGGATTTGGCCCCACAGCGATCTTCTAGCTGACCACCATTCCCAGCCAAGTGCTAAAAAGCTACAAAACGTCCAAGCAATGGGAGTCACCAACATCTCCAACAGAAGAGATTGGCCTTTGTGGTGGAAGATAAGAGCAAAAGGTGTGGCTGAAGATAAGAACAAAGGTTGTGGTTGAAAATAAGAACAAAAGTTGTGGTTGAAGAGAAGAACAACAGGACCCCATAGATGAGAGTCTTCAAAAAAGAAAGTAACTCGTTCTAGGTGTTTCTTAGATAGCCTAGCCCCTTCATTGCTTCCACATGCATTTATCACTTCCACGTCATCTCAGAAGGTCAGGCCCCAATGCTTCCCACTCCACATGTTTGAACCTTCTCATTACTTAGGATTTCCTCTCACCCAATTCCATCCAAAACTAATGAGGCTGGTCAGTCAGCAATTTGAAGATCACTAGGTGGAACTCATTGGGATTCCTCTAACTATAGGTTTCTCTCACCTGGGGCAACCTTCTGGAGGCCACTCTGCTCCAAGCCATATAAAAGACACAACATCTGAGTGTGTCCTTCAAAGAGAACATCAGATTCCTGGAAACTTCTGCCACTGGCCAGCCACTGCGGTAAGTGTCTCCCTCTTCTTCTCCAGCTCTGCAGAAGATGTTCTCCTCAAAAGGATTTGGAGGCATCTTTAGCAACCAAGAACCTTGTGGCAACATTCCTTGATCGCTGGGCTTGGCCATCAAGTGGAGGCAGAAAATGATTGAAAAGAGTCAAGGTAGCAATCTTCACCGGTGTCTTCAGGGCAGTTTATGGTGTTTAGAAAGGAATGAGGTATCAACCCAACTCTTCAAGATGCCAGAGAAAACAATTTCTTAAATGAATGGGGATGGAGAATTACAGGGAACAAAGAAAGGATCAAAGCAGAGTGGAGACACAAAAGGGAGGTGAATTGCATGTGGTTGAAGGAGACAGTGAAGATTGAAGAAAGATGGAAAGAGGACAGCCGGGTTGTGGAAAAGTAGAGTGAGGCAATCTGGTGGTGGAGAAGTCTTCACACTCACCTTGATGGAGACTTCATTGGCTTCTTTTAATGTGAGTCTCCCACCTTGTTGGCATGATGTGAAGTAAAGAGTTGGCATAAAACAGATGAGCCAAGACACCAGGGAGAACATTAGATGGCTGGAGATGCCTCCAACATGGTTTTCCTTCAAGAGTCTCCAATTTGGAAAAGGGCCAAGGATTTGGTCTTCCGTTCAGAACGGTGTCCAAATGATGATAATTATGTTGTTTTTGGGATGAGGTGTGTTCATGTCATTGGATTAGATAGTTCTAGAAGCTTTTCAGATAGTTCAGGCTGTTTCCTAGCCAATAATTTCATATAATACAAAGAAGACAATTTAAGAAAAGTATTGCACCAAAACCTTTCAGCAAAAAAACTCACTAAATTGGAATGTATTTTTGAACAGATGGTAGGAACATCAGCTTGCTTCCATAGGAATTTCCCCAGAAATATATTTATCATACATATTCATACCAGAGACTTCATCAGGCCCAGCAAACAGGTTTTGCTTGCCTCACTTTAACCCTTGTTTCGGATTTCTTCTGAGTTAGCAGATTATGAAAGCGGCTCAAAATAATTCACTAATCTGGGTAAAATGTGTTTTGCAAATTCAGCTATTCTCTCGCAAAGTGGGGCCTCTTTCATCCAACTTTTGACTGGGCCCCATCCTCTCTCACGGATTCCCCAACTGAAGGAACCACAGTAGAGAAAGAATCATCTGGAGAGACTCTTAAAGAATTGTGGTGCAAGCCCTGTGCTTTGGAAGTTATGTCACAAGGCTGCACAAAAGAGATGCTGGCTTGTAGGACAGCTTCCTCTTCCCAAACAAACTATTCTGAAATATCTTTTTTTTTTCTTTTGCAGAACCAGCCTTCTTCCTTCCCCAATGGCTTACCAGTGCAAGCAACCTTGTCTCCCTCCTCCCTGCCTGAAGGGCGCCACTGTGTGTGTGGCTCCGGGCACCACTGTCTGCGTCTCTCCAACGCAGGGACAGAGCATCGAAGTACGCACTTCTCCCACCGGGGCCGTCTGCGTCACCCAAGGCCAAAACAAGGGCCAGTGTGCCAAAAATTGTTGTTGCGGATCCGTGGTGGTGTCACCAGTGCAGGACCAAAGCTACCCTCCCTGTGCCACCATTTCTGTGGGACAGAACCACGGGCCACCCAGCACCATTTCCATCCCCCAACCACAGAGCTGCCAGTGTGCAGCCTGCTGCGGATCTGTGGCCACAATCCAGAGCCAAAGTGGTTGCTCCCCCATTTGCGCCTCTCCTGGGAATGCTGTATGCATCTCCCCCATTGCAGCACCACTGGCCCCCACCCCGGTGATCTGCCAGGACCCCTGTGGCAATATCTGTGTTGCCTCCAAGGGGGGCACCATGTGTCCCACAAAATGCGCCGGCCCCGGAACGGTGGTTTGTGTGGATCCCTGCGAGGCCGTGAAGAGCGTGAAAAATTGTGACGACACGGTCTGTGTGAAGGGATGCCAGTCGGGCAGCGTGAACCAGTGCAACGTGAAGAAGTGCTGAACACGCACAGACATACCCCGACTTCAAAGTTGGGGTGTGGGAAGCCAACCGCGTTGACACGTGATGAATTCCTTCTTCCATGAATTTTGCTCGAGTTCCTTCTTTCGACCCCATCCAGGAGACGGTTTTTCCATACACATTTACAGCTTCTCTGTTCGCCACTTCTGCTGTATCCTGGGATTGCAATTTCTGCATTCAGGTCTTCTGAAGGATCCCCTTTCATTGGTGGAAGGGGATTCTTTTTTTTAATTGCTAGTGGACGGACAGATTTCTCTTCTCTTCCTATCACTTCCCTGCTAATCCAGAGCAAATAAAAGCAGCTGAAAGAAACTCTTTTGGTGCCATCTGAAATTCTTCAAGAACTAGCACATATCTCAGAGTCCAAAAGGATGGATGGATGGATGGATGGATGGATGGATGGATGGATGGATGACAAAGGAAGTCATACAGACAAACAGACAGATAATAGCTAAATATATGGAAGATATAGATGGCAATCAAACAGACAGACAGAAAGATAGCTAGATGGAGGGAAGACACAGATGACAAACAGACATAAAGATAGATGGGTCATCCTTGCTGCACCTCAGCATCTGGTAGCACCAATGCAACTACAATTTGCAAACTAAGTTCATTCATAATCACTGCATTATGCAGATCCAGAAAATAGCTGCGTTCAGTCATCAGGTCCACCACTTCCTTGCAGGAAAGAGAACTGATGAACGTTTATGTTTATTCCTTGGTGGATAAGTTAGAAGGAAGAAAGGTTTCCCAATTCAGTTTTCAAGGGAAGTTCTTGCCAGTTTCTTTCCTTTTGCAGCATCGGGCGGTAGACTGTTTCGGAATATGGAGGATTTATATTGATATCAAGAGCCCCCAAAGATATAAAAACCCACCACTACATATATATACTACATATAGTCAGTTTTTCCCAGAGCCATCTTTCTGTCTGGCTCTCCTCTTCAATAAACTACCACCTTCTTTCTAAAGCAGTCTCCGTTTTGTTTATTCCCGGCTTGGACTGGAGCCTGATGAAGATTTTTCCTTTAACAAGTCCATCAGTTGGGGGAGATTGGACACCCATCATCCTGTCCTCCAGACCTGTCCCAATAACCAGGGTCAAAAACAAGCACTTCTGAATAGGGACCGCCCCACTACTTTGAGTGACAGCTGGGGATTTACCGAAAGGGTTTGCATTGGAAATAACCTCCTACGCCAAGTCCTTCCAGCCTGTATTATGCACGGTTAAGAGCTAGAGTAATTCATTCATTAAGGCGTGGGCGGGCCGAAAAGGACGGATAGGCAGAAAAAAAAATTGCTATCTGTCTGTATAAAAAAGAGCTTTTGGCTCAACCGCTCCTCTCGACAAAACTTGGCAGCTGCTGCGTTTCTTCAGGCACCTGCAGAGTTCAGTAAGTCTTGGGAAGCTGGACCAGTCTAAGGAGGGTTTTCTGTCTTCTGTTTATCTTCCTTCGCTCCTTTGCACTTTAAGCACGATTCCACCTTCGTCTCTGATCTCTCGTTTTTGCTGCTGGGTTGTGGGAAAACGCCTCCCCTGCGGATCTCCGGAGAGAGTTTGGATGACCTCCGTGCCCCGGTTAGCCTTCGCAGCCTTGGAGGGTTTAAGGCCCTGAGCTCGGCACCGTCAAGTGAGGAGAAAGGGGGAGTTGGGTGGGCTCCGACTGCAAGTGAGCGGCAGGTTTCGCACCCGGAGCCTGGCCTCCGGGTGTGGGGAAGGGGGATTTGGGTCTGCCTGCAGGTTTTTTTTGAATTCCTTTGAAAGGGTTTTTTGGGGAGGTTCGGGGTGATCAGATAAGAGGTGGACCAAAGGGGTTCTTTTATCCCCTTGCTTGTTCTTCCTTTCTTTCTTTCTTTCTTTCTTTCTTTCTTTCTTTCTTTCTTTCTTTCTTTCTTTCTTTCTTTCTTCCTTCCTTCCTTCCTCTGTTTTTTTTTCTTTCGTTCCTTCCTTCCTTGCCTTCCTTTTTTTCTGCCTTCCTGCCTTCCTTCCTCTGCTTTTCTTTCTTTTCTCTTTCCTTCCTTTCTCTGTTTTTTCTTTCCTTCTTTCTTCCTTTTCTTTCCTTCTTCCTTCCTTCTTTCCTTCTTCTGTTTGTCTTTTCTTCCTCCCTCCCTCCCTTCATTCCTTCTTTCGTCATTTCTTTCCATCCATCCTTTTCTTTCTCTCTTCCCTCCTTCTTTCCTTCCTCTGCTCTTCTTCCTTTCTTCCTCTGCTTTTCTCTTTCTTTCTTTCTTTCTTTTTTTCTTTCTTTCTTTCTTTCTTTCTTTCTTTCTTTCCTCCCTAATATAAGAGGGCATGGAGATCCTCCATCTCCTGAGGCAGTCTATACTTCAATAACAATCGCTAGGTGGAAGAAATCAGAGCAGGTGTTGTCATTCAGACCTCTGGCTGTTCTCTGTTCTGGGCAAAGGGGAGAACAAATTATTCATTTCTCTTCGCTTCTCACTGCCTGAAACTGGATGGATGGGTGGATTTTGGCATTTATTGCGTCCCACATTCTTACTTTAAAAAAATAATAATAAATTTCAGGCAGCCGGAAGGAAAGAGAAAGCAGGAAGTTGTTCAGAGATGGGGCATCCAAGGGGGGCGTCAGAGGAAGGACTGGCAACTGGCAAAACTAGCTGCTCTTTAAGAGGAGGCTGGACAACGCTTTGTCTGAAATGGTGTAGGGTTTCCTGCCTGAGCAGGGGGCTGGACTAGATGACCTCCAAGGTCCCTTCCAACTCTGTGATTCTCTTATTCTGTCCCATTTATGCAGCTTGTCTCCTCCCGTCTGCCCCACAAAAGAGGGCTTCTTTTGCAAAATTGCTCCCACATACAAAATCTGGACAGTTGTGATGTGTGGTTGTTTTCTTTTGATTTCTAGACCTCGCTCCTGACCCTGTACAAAACATGGCTTATCAATGCAAGGAGCCTTGCCTTCCTCCACCCACCGATGTAGTCCAGTGTGTGCAAGATACCAAGGACCCTTGCATGGCTTACCAATGCAAGGAGCCTTGCCTTCCTCCACCCACCAAGGATCCTTGCACGCTCACCAACACGGCCCAGTGTGTCCCCAGCTGCGATTGCACCTGCTCGGAAGCCTGCAACGCCCCAGATAGCCTCTCGTACCAAGCCAAGCAGCCGTGTGCAGCGCCTTCCTTTGGGGCTCCGCTGTGCCTCATGGTCACCTCCATCCCCTGTGCGCTGCCTTGCACATCCTTGCACACCGAATTCTGTGCAGAATCTCCTTCCATCCCCTGTGGGTCCATGACACCGCAGCCTTGCTCTGAGGACCCCCAGCCTTGCTCCTTGGCAACTCCAGGGTTTTGCACCCCTCCATCTCCACCCACATGCGGGTCCGGCTGTTCAGACAACTGCTCGGACCCCCAAGGCGACGGGAGAATGTCCTATGTGCCTCCAGGTTCCACCGTGTGCTTGGAACCATGTGGATCTGTTTCGGTGAAGCCCAGTGTTGCTTCTCCAGAACTGGAGAACAGTAGCATTTTTCTGGCATCTTACAAGCCTCACTACATGTGAAAGCAGGTGGGCGTTTTGCCAGATGTGGGATGAGTAAGCCTCATCTACCAAAGCTCTTTGATTGTTAAAATATATATATGTCTTCTCTTTAATTGGCATTAATGACGGGCAGAGACAGACCAACGTGGTGTGAACGCCTTTGAAAATTCCCCATCTGTCGTTTTTTTTTTTTTTTTTTTTTTTTCCCGTAGCTGGGACTCAAATTAAATGTTAGCAGGCAGCCTTGCCCAATTCCCAGACCTTAGAAGTCCAGTCATCCTTTGCTGCCCTCTGAAGCTTACAGAGCCGTTTGCTGGTTTTTAAAAAGTATTGAGACCTTGATTCACACATGTATCTTTGGGCAAAGAATGGCACGCTGTCCTCAGGTTACGGCTGAATTAGCCCAATATCAATGTTGCTTAGAGAAACATTTCTTAAGGGAGTTTTGCCCCATTTCACGACTTTTCTTGCCCCCAGGTTTAAGTGGATTGCTGCATTTGTTAAGTTAGTGCGATGGTAGTTAATTGATTGATTTTGCTTGTTGGAAGGCCCCAATGCAGCCGTTCCCCTAACAATTGGGGCGAGAAGGGTGATAAAAACAGGGCAAAATCCACTCTGCAAAGGTCTCCCTTCACAACTGGGGCTCAATTGGGACTGTAAATCAAGGACCACCTGTACTTAACTTGGTTTGGGGCAAGGGCGATCTGAAGTCACTCTGGTTTAGGATTTCTGACACGATCGGTGCTGGAAGAGAATCGGATTGCCACAAGGAAGAAAATATCTTGAAAGAGCCATCTTTGCTTCCGGATGTCCTTTCCTGCTAGGGAGGTCAAGTTGTATGAGTGTCTAGTTTTGGGGTGGGGGGGACGTGCCAAATACTCCAAGTGATTTGGAGAAGACCCATCCCCAATCCCTGCCTTCGGAACAGTCTGGACACACCCGGGTAGGTGTCTGCTCACCTGAATTTTCAGACAACGCAAACAATTTTATGGAAGCAATTCTCTCTGCCTGCGTTCAGGGTTTGCTCAAGGAGCTTTTCCCAGACACCCTGGAGCAACATGAAAAGGTTGCATCTTGTCCTCCTTCTCCTCCTGTTTTCGGCTTTCTCCTTTATTTAAGTCAGAAATTTCAGGGTAAACCGTTTCGGACACCTGTTTTCCTTCGAGCGTCCTCTTACCAGCAACTGGACATTATCTCAATTACCTGTTGCAGCCAGGTAAAAATGAAACATCAAGGCTTGGAAACAGCTCTCTGGTTTTGTCTCCCCCGTGTTAAAATTCGTTTGGTTGCATTCGTCCTTCGCTGGATATTTTTCAGCCTCTAATAAAGTTGAAATAAAATGCTGTGTTATCCCTTCACGCGTCTTTGGAAGTGATTTCTGGTTTAGCTGCGCTCAGCAGGAGATGAGATGAATTGATCCAGGGATCAAATCCCAAGGATCCCCCCCCCCAAAAAAAAAGTTTTGGTTTTGTGGGACTTGTAAAGATTAGCAATCCGTTCCGTTTAAGATTGTCTCTTGGGGACCTGTTTTGTCTGGGGTTTTTTCCTTAAGCATTTGCTTCAGGTTTGTTTCCCAACAGGCTGGGGAGGAATTGCAGACTTGAGAAATGGAGAAATGGGAGTTAATGGATGTCACTGATTCGTCCAACTAGGCCAAAGATTTGGAAATTTTAAATTTCCAAACGCTGGCTTCAAATCATTATATATTCAACCAGTTTTGTCTTGCAAATTTTTCCTTCCTTCCTTCCTTCCTTCCTTCCTTCCTTCCTTCCTTCCTTCCTTCCTTCCTTCCTTGTCTATCTCTTTGTCTTTTCCTCCCTCCCTCCCTCCTTTCCTTTCCTTCCTTCCTTCCTTCTTTCTTTATTCTTTCTTATCCTTCCTTCCCTATTCTTCCTCCCTCCCTCTTTCCTTCTTTCTTCCCTCCCTCCTCCCTTTGCTTTTTATCTATCTGGATGGATGGAAAGAGAGAGTCAGAGGGACAAAGAGAGAGCGAGAGCGAGAGAGAGAGAGAGAGAGAAACGAGGAATGGATGGATGGATGGATGGATGGATGGATGGATGGATGGATGGAGAGCAAGAGACAGAGAGACAGAGAGAGAGAGAAAGAGAGACAGACAGAGAGACAAACGGATGGACGGAAAGAGAAATTAAATTCTCAGTGAGAAAACTGACTTTCTTAAAGTCCCCAACATTGAGACATCCAGGTGTGGTGCATCCTTGATTGCATTTGGAACTCAGATTCCACCCTGATCCCCAGATGTTCTCCAGAGGCACCTCGTCCAAGAGAAAACCAAAACCCAACACTCAACCAGTTCTGCCGAGAAGCAAGTATTTTTTTTTTTTACTAAAGCTTGGCTGTCATCTCCTCGAGAGCAAGAGAATCACTCGGTAGGAAATTAGAACGAAATCTGGATGTTCTTGAGAAGTTCTAATCGCCACCAGGACCGTGTCCAGAAGATGTAGGAGGAGACCTCCTGAGGACACGAAGATGAACGCTGGGTGGGAAGACATGGAAGCAGCACCAGGGGAGGGGGCGGTTAAAGACCTTTCTCACCCCCTTTCTCATTTTCAGTGGGGCACAGCAACCTTCAGCAGCCCTTGGGAGGCTGTTTGGCCTTGTGTGGAGGACTCTTCACATCTTTGCTGCAAGGGCAGCCGGCATCCTTTTGGGGCACACCTTTGCTGGGAGGTGAACAGCAAGTCTTGGGGGGGCTTTTGCAGGGGTGACAAGGCTCTGGGCAGGGAGGGAGCTTACAGCCTTGCTTCTGCTGGGACATGGTTCTTTGGGGGGGGGGGAAGAAGCCTGCAAAGAAAAGGGAGAAAAATTGAAAGTTATTGAACAGGAGTGTCTTGTTCCACCAGAGCCCCCAAAATTCCCCAAATCTATTTTGGACTCTCAGTCTTTTTGCAGAAATCCAGAGGCATAGCCAGGAACAGAGGGGGTCATCCTACTCTACCCTACTCTACTCTACCCTACCCTACCCTACTCTACTCTACTCTACTCTACTCTACTCTGCTCTGTTCTATTCTCTATTCTATTTTCTAATTCTATTCTTCATTTCTCTATAGTTCTATTCTGTTCTTTATTCTCCTATTCTATTCTATTCTGCTTTGTTATTCTATTCTATTCTACAACCTTTTCTACAATCTATTCTATTCTATTCTTCATTTCTCTATATTCTATTCTATTCTTTCTTTATTCTCCTATTCTATTCTTCTTTGTTCTTCCATTCCATTCCATCCCATCCATCCCATCCCATCCCATCCCATCCCATCCCATCCCATTCTATTCTATTCTATTCTATTCTATTCTATTCTATTCTATTCTATTCTATTCTATTCTATTCTATTCTATTCCATTCTATTCCATTCTATTCCATTCCCCAGTAGAACTTAGCTTCCCTCCTCCAGATGTTGTGGGTGGTCCATCACTGGAGGCTTTTAAGAAGAGATGGGACAGCCATTGCTCTGGAATGGCGTAAGGTCTCCTGCTTGAGCAGGGGGTTGGACTAGAGGACCACCAAGGTCCCTTCCAACTCTCTCATTCAGTTAATTCCACCTCCTTGCCAGGACAGAGACATCTGCCATCGTCCCCACCTTCTTCTATACACGAGTTCCACCAACGTCTTTGTAGCTGACCAAGCCCAAACTCAGACGTTGCAAAAAAAAAGAAGAAGAACAATTTGCAAGGGTAAGATGTCACCACCCTTGCAGAAGGAAAGAAAGAGACAGGACAGGAAAAATAACCAAGATTTACAGTGCTGTGGATAATGTGATAAAAGGAACTTACCTAAAGTTGGCGAGAAGACACAGAGACAGCAAGAAAAGTCACCACCAGGATGGATTGAGGGGCCCCAAACTGCCATCTGCCCTTTTATTCAGGTTCCCAAAGTAGTGTCACTTCCTGTTACCACAAGATTAAGTCCACTGGGTGCGGGCGGGCGTTAATTGACTAATTGAATTTTCAATCAGCCACTCCCCTGATTCTCCATCCATTAGCAGATGCTTGTTGAATGACTTTTCAACTGTTGACTTTTGGCCCATCTCCAAAATAGCCAAGAATAAAAAAGTATTTGTGCTGCTCATTTGCAACACGTGGTTTTTCTTTTTAATCAGGCTAGCAAACACAGCCTCCCTGGCGTGGTGCAGTCTATCTCAAAGGAAAAGGATTTCCACACGGTGCAGCTCAAACATTTGTCCCAAGCCAGGTTTATGGTCTGCATTTTGGAAACTGAAGATGCGATAAAGTTGATAAAAGGATGGCTTGTGCAAACGGGTCTTGGGATCCTTCCGTTTTTGAAATATTAACGGTCCGAACAAATCCGTAAAGGAGAATTAACTTTCGGAATTGTAGGCTTTGCATGGAGACAGGAGGACTGGAAATTTTAAAAAAGGGGGAGCAAAATGGATCCTGGAGCAGATGTTTTTTAAAAAAATGTGTCCTCTTTTCTTAGTAATTTCTCAGGACCATCTGGAAAAATCTACCCAGCTGCTTCTCCGGGTGTTTAGCTCCGAGGGATGGGTGGCCCAATGCATTGTGGGAAAATCCTTCAGGAGAAGAACAAAAAGCTGGCCTGACTGGTTGGTCCACTGTTTAGTGACCAGCTGCCAATAGAAGCGACAAGGTGGGACTCCCGGACAGGTGCGAAGGTTTATGTCCAGAAGTACTTTGTAATTTTTTCCAAGAATAAAACTTATTTTTAATCTATGCCAGGATGCCCCAAAACACCCGCTTTCCCCTGTTTGATTAAACAGGATTGATGAAACAGGGCAAGTTTCTAGTCCTCATGTTTCTCAGGAGGGAAGACTCAACTGAAATTAGGAAGGAGATACATAGGCTACACCCAGTTTCTTTCGACTGAGGAAAACAACACTGATGAAGCAAAGCAAGATGCTAGTCCTCATGCTTCCCGGAAGGGAAGAGTTGGTTAAAATTAGGAAGCAGGTTTATAGACAGCACTACTTCCTTCTTCCAAGTTTCTAGTCCCACTTGGCTACGGATGATGGCTGCACAACCCAGTTTTTGGAATGGTGGCTTGCAACCTGCTTCTTTTCTCAAACCATCTTCGCTTCCGAAGCTGCCAAGGATATTTTCCCCCGTTTAAATAAAAGCAGAGCTATGATTATTCAGAGCAGAATAACGTTTTTGACCTGCCCGTCTGACATCTTGAGATTATCTCGTCACTCATTTCCTTGTTCACTGGAGTTTTGAAATCTTTCCTCCGGGGGGGGGGGGAGAAACTTGGCTGAATAAACTCATTTTGACACAGGAATCCTCCTTCCTCTATCTCTGCTCCAGTGAGGAACAAGAAGTTCATTTTTCACATCGCCCGAGGTCAAATTTCCCGACTTTTAATTTCTTTATGTTCTCCTAGCAGAAGCAAATTTAAACAACGACAGAAACAACACTTGCTCTCCCCTGCTTTCGAGGAACCGGCTCCCTTTACGGTGCGCAATCCTAAAAAAATATTAAGTGAGAAAGAAAAGGGGAAAAAAAGATGTTTTTTTAAAAATATCGGTGGATTAAAATCAGTGGGACGGCTTGCCACTGGAAACTGCGGCTGCTCCATCGCTGGAGGCTTTCAAAAAGAGATCGGACAGCCATTGGTGTGAGATGACAGGAGGGTCTCCTGCTGGAGCAGGAGGTTGGACTAGATGACCTCCCACGTCCCTTCCAACTCTGTTATTCTGTGATTTGATAATCCCAAATCAATTAACCAGTGGAACCGTTTTTGTTTTGTTTTGTTTTTTTAATGAAATGAACATCAAACCCTACCCATCTTTGGATGGACTTAGGGACCTGGCCCAGCCTGAGTCCTGGCTTTCTGAGGCCGGAGAAGGAAGAATGGAGCCTCCTGGTCCGGAGGCAGTCTACCTTAGAGCACTGTTTCTGCTCTAAGAAGAGAGAAGGTGTTGGACGACTGAGCCACGTGCACACATCCCAGGGTGACAAACGAGGCTAGAAAAATCACGTGCGGGTCAATAAAAACAAAAGAAGGGATGGAAGGGTGTATAAAGTGTTTTTTTCTTTCTTCCTCCCCTTAATGGGTTTTTTTAGCAGCTACTGGGAAAGAAAAACCATCAACTTTGAAAGAAAAACTTTTCTTAAAAAATATGCTGGTTATGCCAGTCTCACCCTTGCGCGACTGGCTTGGCGAGGCTCCGACGGCCCGTTAAAACTAACACAAATGTCGGAAATTGCTTCTTCGCCCTGGGCGGGTGTGGAAGGCCCAGTGAGAGGTTGAGGTTGGGGAGTTTGGACAAGCCAGGTTTGATGAGTGAAGGAGCCACGTTCGGGATAGCTGGGGGTTGAATCAGAGGGGCAATGTGGAAGGTCCCTGAGCCGTGATTAAGAGGCCTGGGTATAAAAAGGGTATAGGTTGCAAGCTGGCTCTCCAAACGAACTTTGCATTTTACCTGCAAGCCTAGAACTTGGCAAACAGGTGAGTTGGGAGGGAGGCAGGGAGGGAGAGAGAGAGATGGAATCAAGGATGCCAAAGGATGGATGGAGAAGAGGCAAAAGCATGGTTTTTGGTGAGATGGAAGCCCTGAGTATTGTAGGAAGAAAGAGGAGGAGATGAAGGAGAAGGGGACGATGATGGAGAAGAAGGGGATGAAGGAGATGGGGATGAAGGAGAAGGAGATGAAGAAGGGGTTGAAGGGGGGAAGGAAGGAGATGAAGAAGAAGGAGAAGGAGATGGAGAAGGGGATGAAGGAGGAGATGAAGGAGGAGATGAAGGAGAAGCAAATGAAGAAGAAGGGGAGTGGGATGAAGGTGGAAAGGAAGGAGAAGGGGATGATGAAGAAGAAGAAGAGGAGGAGGAGGAGGAAGAGGAGGATAAAGGAGAGGGGGATGATGATGGAGAAAAAGGGGATGAAGAAGGAAAAGGGGATGAAGGAAGAGATAAAGAAAGAGAAGAAAATGGCTATCATGAGTCACCTTGACCTCTCTCTGTTCTTTCATTCCAAGACCTCCAACATGTGTGAAGAGATGTCTCATCTTCTGCGCAACATACGCAGCATCATCTGCATTTTCGAGAAGTATGCCAAGGATGATGGGGACTGTAGTACCTTGAGCAAAGGAGAGCTGAAACAGCTAATCCAGACCGAGTTTGCTGATGTCATTGTGGTGAGTGCTGAGAACTTGGGCCAGAAGGAAGAAGGAGACCAAGATGAATTATTTGGGAGAACAGTGGAGAATTGTAGGCATAGAGTAGGAAGGGACAAAATCTGGAATGTTGATCACATCAAGCCATGGTTGGATTTGATCGTGATTTGTTGGCATTTGATACCCCCAAAGTGGGTTGGAGAACCACAACTGAGTTTTAAACCAAACCACCAGGTTACATTCTGGAATGGCAAGTCAACCCAACCAAAAACTGAAATTCACACTCCAAAATGTTCTTCAACTTTGGGTGCTCCCAGCCAGATGCACAGAATCTATGAGTCAGTTTCTCTACCTATTATCTTAAACCTACACAATTATTTTTTAAGAAACTTTGTCAAAGTTTGCACAAGTTCCCAATGGTGTTCTCCTAAGAACTTAGTAGTTGCACACAGGAGAGTAGGGACATCAACAGATTGTAGTTTGTTTCCTAGAATACCACTTATGGATCTTTTTTACAAATTGGTTTTATTGTTCAGCCTGTTTCCTTATTTATTTATTTATTGGATTATGACTGCAGAACTGCAAAAATAACCTCATTAGATGTGCATCAGAAGAGAGTACATGAGTAAAACTTTGCCATTCCTGGGTATCAGGGCATAATTGAGATGAGTTGAGATGAGACAAATGGATCCTCTTATAATCTTTTGGGATTCCTTCTTTCCAGGAGCCGTATGATCCCAAGACAATTGAGACAGTGCTCCATCTGTTAGACACCGACTGTGATGGCAAAGTGGGCTTTGAAGAATTTACAGTCCTGGTCTTCAAGGTGGTCAAAGCCTGCTATAAAAAGGTACAAGAATGCCAGGGTCCAGCAGGTAGACCATCCAAGCGAAATAACACCAGCATGCAGCAGCTGGAGATCCCATCTCAACACATCTCTAGAGATGGACCATCCAAGCGAGATAGCATCAGCATGCAGCAGCGGGAGATCCCACCTCAACAAGTCTCCAGACAGGGACCATCCCAGCAAGATACCACCAGCATGCAGCAGCGGGAGATCTCATCTCAACAAGTCTCCAGACAGGGACCATCCCAGCAAGATATCAGCAGAACACACCAGCGGGAGATCCCATCTCAACAAGCCTCCAGGGATGGACCGTCCCAGCGAGATACCACCAGCATGCAGCAGCGGGAGATCCCTCCTCAACAAGTCTCCAGAGATGGACCATCCCAGCGAGATAACACTGGCACCCAGCAGTGGGAGACCCAAACCCCACAAGTGTCTCCTCGTCCTTGCCAGAAACTTGTACGCCCTAAGGAAGTTTTAGATAGAGAGGAACTGCCTCAGAAACAGGAGAGGGAGAAGACCAGGTTGGAGACCAGCTATGACGAGCAGTCCCAACAGGAAGAGGCTTCCACTCACCCAGCAACACAAACTTCAAGGGTGCAGTCAGTTCAAAAAACAATTGAGGACATGATCAGGGGAAATCTCACCAGCCAAACGTCTTGGGCAGAAATGAGAACTGAGGAGACTTCTGCCTGGGGTGCTCTTCCATCCAGGCGCCGATGTCTCCAGGATCCCCTCAGCCCAGATCAAGAAGCAAACCAAGGTGTTCTTCAGAGCGCTCCCCAGCAATCATCCCAACAACGTCAGGTGGAAGAACCGAGCACCATATGTCAGGAGGAAGTGACCTCCCAAACATCGGTGCAGGAAAGAAAAAGTCAACAGTCAGCTGTAGAGATGGAACAAATCTCTGCTGGGAAAGTCACCTGTGAATCCTCGCAAGAAACTCTTCAAAGGTCTTCTGGAGGAAGGAACCAGCAAGCGCAGGTTGAAGAAAGAAGATCAGCATCTTCTAGTCACAGCAGGAATCCCCAGGTGGTCCAAATTTGTGACCAAGAATCCCGTTCTGTCACACTCGGACAGCGTGATGACCAAAAGAGAAGTCAATCTCAAGGAGTTGAGCAGCGTTCGGTTGCCCAACAGGACCAAGAAGTTCAAGCACCAGGACAGGTCATAAGTAGACGTCAAGAACCTCAAATGCCAGTCTACAGACCTCATCAAGAAAAGGAAAGGTATCCTGCAACATTAGAACAATGCCAACGTGGTCCGTCAGAGCAGAGAGCTACGTCTCAAGAAGTGACCAGGCCTCAAATGGCTGAGAGATATCCACGCGGTGAGCCTGGAGAGCTCACCATTGTCCAATTCTCCCAAGATTCTTCTCCCAAACGCCCTGCCCAACCTTCCCAATTTCAGCTAAAACAGAGGCCATTACAGTTCCCACCTCCATGGTCTACAAAGCAATAAACACTCCTTAGAACACCCAGACATTCTCCACAAAACCATGGAAATGGAGATGATCCACCAAGATCAATCCATCTCACCCAGGACTTGTTGCCACTTTGGAGAAAACCTTTCTGGGTTTTCTCACCAACTACATCTCCAAAATGTGGGTGGAGAAGCACAGCCCTCAGCTAGTTGTAGTAAATGTCAGGGGTGAGCTTTCATTTAGCTTGGTGGAACTCAAGTAGTTTAGATCTTGCTTTGCTTCTTTCTGAAAACATGCTTTTACGTCTACCTGCAAGGAATCTTTGGGAAGAATCCCGAGGTCTTTGTAGCCATTTTCTCTCTCTCTCGTCATCTGTCTCCCAGTAGGCCTACTTAGTCTTGATATCACAAGAAGGACCTTGTGAAACTCAGGATGGGTGGTTTATTGGATACAGACTCCACCTCAAGCTATCTTTTATCAAGTCAACAATATTTATCAGCAATCGTTCCATAATTCAATAAAGGATTCAGCTTTACATTGAGTGAATGTCCTCATTATCCAATGGAAGGGCCAGCCCTAGGTTAGATGAATGTCAAAAAGTTGAGGTTCATGAGATGATTGAGCTTCCGTTGGTACTACAGATGACCCAGATCTTCTTAGATCATTGTCTATGGAGATTCTCAGTCATCCAAGTCATGGTTGTCCCAAAGGTGCTTTTTCAGGAGGCAACTGGACTTTTTCTTTGAAGACATTTCGCTTCTCAACCCAAGAAGCTTCTTCAGCTCTGACTGGATGGTGGGGAATGGAAGGATCTTGGGTGAGAAGCAAAACGTCTTCAAAGAAAAACAAGGACGTCCAGTTGCCACCTGAAAAAACACCTTTGGGACTTCTTAGGTCAGTGTTTCTCCATCTTGGCTACTTTAAGATGGGTGGACTTCCTCTTCCACAGATCCCCAGCTACTTGAGCAGCTGAGAAATTCTGAGAGTTGAAGCCCCCTCATCTTCAAGTTGCCGAGGTTGAGCCACACTGCCTTAGAGGACCACCCTACTGTAGAATGAAAGGCCTGACTCAATCATGTCACAATCTTAAGTATGATGTAGACAATCAACTGTAAGTGTCAAAAACACATAGCTAAGCTTCAGGGGGATTCCTTGCGTATCTCAACCGATCGAAATCATAGTTTCTAAAATTCTGCTCCTTTCTGTGATACAATAAAAAAAATATTTGCAAGCACACGTGGACTGCTTCCTTTTTACAAGACAATGATTTCATGCTTAAAAAGAAGTAACAATCACTGAAACTGACCCCTTTCGAGTTTGTGTTGGCCCTTCAATCATAGACTGCACGGTCAAGACTGAGAAGCATCTCTGTTGTCTGGTGGTATCCACCTATGAAGTAGGGCTGTTCCTGGGACAGTTGACTCAGGAGTCATGTTCTACTCATGAGTAAAAATTGTTCAAGTCTACACCTAGACCTAGAAGAATTGGAAGGGACCTTAGGGGTCTTCTAGTCCAACGTCCTGCTCAAGCAGGAGACCCTACCTCAGCTGGAAGTTGAGGGTTTGGGTGGAAAATGTATCTACTCATGGACCTCTTTGGTTGTCCAAGCTGTATGGGACTTCTACCAAGTGATGCCTCTCTAGATTTTGTTCATGGACTAATTGTGATTTTGTTCTACCTAGTTGAGGTAGGTAATTTGGGAAATCAAGCTAGCTTTGGGGGGTCACTGTTCAGATCAGAGAGGAATAGATCCAAAACAGATTTTTTTTTTTTTTTTTTTTTTAAAGAGGGGATATGATTTTTAAGGGCCTAATCCAAGGGTCTTCCAACTTGGCCACTTTAAGTCTTGTGGACTTGAACTCCCAGAATTCCTCTGCCAGCCCTGGATTGGATTCGCTTTAATCCAGTTTACATTTTGTCCCAACCCCGT
The DNA here is from genome assembly GCF_016545835.1 of Crotalus tigris. Classification (NCBI taxonomy): domain Eukaryota; kingdom Metazoa; phylum Chordata; class Lepidosauria; order Squamata; family Viperidae; genus Crotalus; species Crotalus tigris. The sequence goes on from NW_024097591.1 coordinate 3,177,182, forward strand.
CAGTTTTGTATAATTAAAATGAAATGGAATCAAATGGAACAACGGGAAGTTGTCTGCTCCACTAACTAGAATCTGCTAACTAGAATGTGTGTTTGTAAGAGGAATAATTCAGCCAAAAGGGGACTAGTTTTAATTCCTGAAAAGTAATCCTAGAAGCCAAATTCTTCGTCAAAAACTAGTCTATCCACATCATTTCAGTCTGGCCTCTTTGGTGGAAACCCAGCTTCTGGTTTATGGTTTGGACGTTCAATAAACCGAGAATAGCCCATCATTTTAGTTAGAGAAACACCAGCTAATGATCTTGGAGCACCATCTTGTGGTTAATGAATAGGTAGCAGATTATGTTAACAAAATAGGACTGGGTGTGGAATGTTTTAGAGTTGTGTTTCTCAACCTTGGCAACTTGAAGACGGGTGGACTTCAACTCCCAGAATTCTCCAGTGCATGCTAGCTGGGGAATTCTGGGAGTTGAAGTCCACATCTCTTCAACTTGTCAAGCCTTGCTTTAAAGAATTATATTCTCCATGCCCAGGGGATAGAGAATAATAGAATTGGAAGGGACCCTAGAGATCTAATTCAAGAAGGAGATGCTGTACTATTCTGGACAAATGGCTCTCCAATCTCTTCTTGAAAACCTCCAGTGATGGAGCAGCCACAACTTCTGGAGGCAAGCTGTTCCACTGGTGAATCATTTTCACAGTCAGGACATTTCTCCAGGTTGGATCCAGGATTCCATCTGTTACTTACTTACTTACTTTCTTTCTTTCTTTCTTTCTTTCTTTCTTTCTTTCTTTCTTTCTTTCTTTTTTTCTTTCTTTCTTTCTTTCTTTCTTTCTTTCTTTCTTTCTTTCTTTCTTTCTTTCTTTCTTTTTTCCCCCTAATGTAGAAGTTCCATCATTTTCTACAAGATGGGTTGTGCCGTCAAATGTTTCTAACCCCAAAGCATCCCCCCCAAGAGCTAAAAGCCATCCCAGAAAGACGAACAGACACGATCTTTGTTAGAAGAAACTGCTCTTTATTGATCTTGTGTTCATTTCCATCACCAATAGCCCACCCAAAACCCACAAACCCACCATGTTTACCCCATATCCAAAGTTAGGAAAAAAGCAGAGAAGAAAGGGGAAAGGAAAACGCACAACTGTTGGTGTCCAACGATCTGATGGAGTTGACGTTCGTTTCACCAACGGTGAACACGTTCTGTGACACTTTCAAGAACCAGGCTGGCTTCTGTTAGTCCACCTTGAAGGATACTCTTGACTGATGTCTTCAATTTGTTCTTCATTGTGGTTACTTCAGCTTTACTCTAATGGCTAGGATAGGTGGGGAAATATAGCATTATTGAATATATTAAGGTTACAACTACAAACAAACCTGTTTGCTTCCTGGTCAAAGATGCCAAAATAAGGCCAAGGAACCAAGAAGATCTCCAGATGTTGATGGAGCGACAATTCCCAGAAACTCTTATCTTAGATAAGATGGACCAGAATTACTGGGAGATGTGGTTTGTCAAGATCTGGAGAACCATAGTTACCCCACTGCAGGTTACTCTAGCTTCGGCTTTCGTTTTCTAGTCCTTCCTGGCTGGCTTAAAGCTAGGGGGCTCAGACCTTCTGAGTTCAGAGGCTCTGGGTCTGGAACTCTGCTGTGGGCTGCTGGGATCAAGCTCTCTCCGATGAGCATCTGAAGGACTCTCCACGTCTCGTCCTGAACGTCTCCTTCGGGCATATCCTTCTGGAAGTCTTTCCCTTTCACTATATCTGGAGGCACTTTCTGGAAGCCTTCTCCGGTCTTCGTCTCTGGTTTCAGGTTCAAGTGGCATGGCACGTCTCCTCTCTCTCCCCCCGTCCTGGGCTTCACGTTCATAATGTTGTCTCTCCTGGTTGTCTTCTCGGTCAACTAATTCACGAGGCTGGAGCCTTCTCCTTCTTTCGACCTCTCTTTCTGGGGAGTAAACTTCATTGTTACGGGGTCTTCTCTGATCATATCTCCTCGGTTCTTCATAACTTTGAGAGCGCTCATACTTGGGGTCTCTGGCTTCAGGTTCTTGGAACTGGGGTCTCCTTCTTCCACTCTCTGTTGCAAGGGTTTCTTCCCGACTGAAGTCCTGCTCATCATCTTCGGGACGTTGGGACCTTCTGACCTCTTCTCTGCCTTCAGACTCACGAGATCGGGAAGGTCTGTCCATGTTCTCAAACTCAGAAGAATAGGGCCTCCTGCTCTCTCGCTCCCTGCGTTCCAGACCTTCCACTTCTGGTCTCCTAGAAGCTTCACGTGGTTGTGGTCTGCTCCACTCATCTTCAACACGTCTCCTTTCAGATCTTCTGACTTCTTCCTCTTCTGCCCGGATTGCTCTACGAACATCTTCTCTCGATTGAGGGGCATAGCGTTCTTCTCTCCTCCTTCTCTCGCCTTCCCTGTGGTCAGCTTCATGGGACTGAAATCTTCTCTCCCCTTCTCTGGACAATGAGCGACGCTCCACAGAATCATCTACTGGGCTTCGGTGACGAATCTGATCTCGGCGCTCATCAGCCCCATGGGGTTCAAGGGCACGAGACCTCCGCTCATTGTGCGCTTCCAGGTCCCTCCTTCCATCTTCGTGTTCTCGCCGTTCATGAGATGGCCGGCTTCTTTCAACATTGTATTCTGCACGATGGTTTCTGGGATCCAATTGGGCTTGAGAACCATATCTGAAGCGTCTTCCCTCAGCATCCTGACGCTCAGTCTCTCGTCCCTGACGTTGCCTCCTGTCTTCCCTCCTGGATGTGATTATTGGAGAATACAGGTCTTCTTCATCCCTGTCCAAGGGATCCCGAGCTTCACGTCGGTCAATATCATTTCTTCTCACGTGTTCTTGGGACGGTCGGAGAGAGTCCTCTTCCCGTTGTTTCAGTTGACGAGGTTTTGGTATCTCAATATCTTCCTGCTTTGTGGGCTCGAGGTGTCGTCGTTCAGGCTCTCTTTCCAGATGTTTCTGAGATGAACGGTCTCTCCTGTCATCATCTCTCAACTCACAATCACGTCTTTCAAAGTGGCGGTCTTCTTCCTCTCCTTGAAGTTCACGGGAAAGTTCCCCTCGTCTGGCTTCTTCCACGGATTGAAGGGGGATCCGGTCAGCACCCCGTCTCTCATGGACATCCTCTCCTCTCCTGTCCTCCTCCCTGAATTCCCGGCGGCTGCTTCCGTTCCTACGTGGTTCCTCGTTACGCACAGCTCTGTGCCTTTCCTCGTTGTATGAAAGACACTCCTGGGGATGCAAGACACTGTAGCAAGCGGTGGCCACTTCGAAGATGAGGAACAGGAACTCATTGAAGTCAACCAGATTATCTCCATTCAGGTCCAGCAGTTGGAAGGTCAGCTTGACAATTTGAGGGTCACGAGGATTCTGGAAAAGCAGACATCAACAACAAAAAACAACTTTGAGACCGGACAACTCTTTCCAACACCACCCAACCTCTAAAGATCCCAAACTAGCCTTCAACGTTTTGGCTAAAACCTCCTTACCTCTAGAATTTCACCAAATTCGTTTTGGAGGAGTCTTTTCATCTGCCTTCGTTTCATGGAGGAGCAGTCCCTGTTCCTGTCGGCGTACTTTTGAAAGACCGCGATGATGGTGCAGATACTGTCCACGAGACCAGCCATGTTGGACACTTTGCCTGCAGAAACCAGGGAGAGAAAATGTGCATCCCTATTGGAGTCCCAGGCTATGCAAACTCTCCATCCTCCCTGCCTTGTCTAAGCTTCGTTGACCCAAAATAGGAGTCCTTGATCCTTTTCACCGCCCCAGCTTCTCCTCTTTCCAGCTTGATCCGGCTCTTTCTGAATTTCTCAGCAAACTCCCAAGTTTAATTTTTTTTTTTCCCCCAGTGTAGCGAGAACTCGGTTGCAACTCACCCAGCTCAATACACTCAACAGTGGGAAGCCTTCAGTGAAGTGTGGGAGAATCGCTGGTGTCCGGTTCCTTTTTATATATTTCTTAAGATGCTGACACCCTGCTTGGATGATAGATAAATTTATGTCCAGCCCAGCCCAGCTTGCAACACCTCACCTCTTTCAAGCAGGTTGTTAATCCTCATATTTCAACTTACCCCCTTAGAGCTGCCTTTTTTTAAATAAACACACCAAAATAACAGGGAAAAACCGGAATTCTATTTTCCTTGGTTAGATATCCGATTAAATATTACGTGGGTGGGAGAGGCACTCTTGCTGGGTTAATGAAAAGGGGTTTTTAAGGAGAGACTGGACAGCCAGTTGTCTGAAATGGAATAGGGTCTCCTGTTTGAGTAGGGGGTTGGGCTAGAAGACCTCCAGGGTCCCTTTCAATTCTCTTATTCTGTATTCCAAGTAGGGGGCTGGACTAGAGGACCTCCAAGGTCCCTTCCAGCTCTCTTATTCTGTATTCTGAGCAGGGGGTGGACTAGAAGACCTCCAGGGTCCCTTTCAACTCTCTTGTTCTGTATTCTGAGCAGGGGGTGGACTAGAGGACCTCCAAGGTCCCTTCCAGCTCTCTTATTCTGTATTCTGAGCAGGGGGTGGACTAGAAGACCTCCAGGGTCCCTTTCAACTCTCTTGTTCTGTATTCTGAGCAGGGGGTGGACTAGAGGACCTCCAGGGTCCCTTTCAACTCTAGTCTGTAACAGCTGACTTATAACCGTTCATTTAGCGACTGTCTGAAGTTACAACGGTGCTGAAAAAGGCAACTGATCCTCGCATTTACGACTTTTGTAGCACCCCCACGTTCTGCAGTCTTTGACTAATCATTCCTGCTTTTCAAAAGGTGGGGAGATATATATATATATATATATATATATATTTAAAACCAATCGTCAAGATAAGTAATACCTTGAGCAAATGAACAGCCCACACCCTTGGGCTAATAATAGTAATAATAATAATAATACCCATTTTAGATCTTGAGAAGGAGAGGACTGGAGCACCTCACGTATTTACCGTTCTGAGCAAGGGAAGGAGGCGATGCAGGGAAGGCCCCAGGCATGGAAGCTCAGAGGTCTGGAGAAGCACCACATGTGTCATGCGTTGAAATCCCATTTTCTTTTTCAAAGGATCCAGGCATTCTGGAGAAATCCATGAGGACAGTCAACTCCTTAGTATGGTTCAAAAGCAGCTTCTCTCAGAACGGAAGATCTTGGAGACCAGCCGTGAGGGATGCTCCTGTTTGAAAGGGCTTTGCTAGCAGGGGAAGAAAAAGTGATAATATTTCCACCCTCTAACATTTGGGGCCAGACATCATCTTCATCATCATGTTGGAAGGGATCTTGGAGGTCATCTAGTCCAACCCCCTGCTTAGGCAGGAGAACCTATCCCATTTCAGACAAATGACTGTCTAGCCTCTTCTTAAAAACCTCCAGTGATGGAGCACCCACGATTTCTAGTGGCAAGCTGTTCCACTGGTTAATTGTTCCTACTGTCAGGAAGTTTCTCCTTAGTTCCAGGTTGCTTCTCTCCTTGGTTAGTTTCCACAATGTAAAAAAGAGGTTGAGACTCTAGAAAGAGTGCAGAGAGGAGCAACAAACACAATCAGGAGACTGGAGGCTAACATATATAAGGAACGGCTGTTGGAATTGGGTATGTCTAGTTTAACGAAGAGAAGGACAAAGGGGGACAGGATAGCAGTGTTGCAACATCTCAGGGGCTGCCCCAAAGAAGAGGGAGTCAAGCTATTCTCCAAAGCGCCCGAAGGCGGGACAAAAAGCAACGGATGGAAGCTCATCAAGGAGAGAAGCAACCTAGAATTAAGGAGAAACTTCCTGACAGTTAGAACAATTAACCAGTGGAACAACCTGCCTCCAGAAGCGGTGAATGCTCCAACACTGGAAGTTTTTAAGAAGAGACTGGACAGCCATTTGTCCAAAGTGCTATAGGGTTTCCTGCCTGAGCAGGGGGTTGGATTAGATGACCTCCGAGGTCCCTTCCAACTCTCTTCTTCTATTCTATTCTAAACATCCTGCAAGTCAAAAGTTCAACCAACCAACTGTTGGCCTCTTGACAAGATTCATCATCCACATTTAGCCATGCCTTGAAGCTTTGGTGGTGGTGGGGGGGAAGCTCTTAAAACCTTGGAAGGACACCAGATGACCACGTTGTGTTGGCACCGAGTCACTTTCCTGAAATCACAACTTAGACCCTACTGTGCTCATAAGGGTGATGCTGTTGAATACAAGGCTGGGTGTGCTGCGGGTTGGAGAAACAACTGAAGCAAGAGAGAGTTTCCTTTTGACTTCTTACAAAGAAGCTGACACCATTGAATTCAGCAAGAAGAAGGATCAGAGGCTCTCCACCTTCTCATGAGCATCGTCAAACCAGGTCTCTTTGGGGCCCAAGAGTTTTATTTATTTAAAAGCCAGAACTTGCAGCCCACCGAAGACGTTGCCTTCTCCGTTTTGAGAAGACACCCATTTAAATTTAACCACGAGAGAGGAGTTAAGGTATCATTATCCAAGGCGTAATTAGCCCAGCCACTCCGACAAGTGGCTACAGAACAAAAATTACTCACATCCTTTTCTGCAGGGAACGAAAAAATAACAAGGAGGTGGCCGCGACTGGCTGAACAAACAAGGCAGGGACCCTTAAAATAAAGTGATAAATGGTGTAGGGATAAGGACCAGAGAACTTTGAAAGAACAGAACAAAAGGAATATTTCTGAAAATAGTGTTGATCCGCCTTGCCCAAAACGTTTGTGGTTTGGCAAACCAAGGCTGGCTCAAAGTTCTTGAGAACTTCTCAGCCTTCTTTTGGGGATCCATCTGTGGAGGACATATTACATCCCTGAGCAGTGTGCTGCAGCTGCCAAAAAAGCCAACACAATTGGAAAGGGAGAGGACAATCACATAAGCTTGGGGTCCTGGAGAACACTCAACCCCCCCCCCAACCTGGTTCTGCTTCTCCTTGCACGTTTTCTTTGCAAGGAAAATAAGAAAAGATATAAAAGGTGAAGCCTGGGAAGAGAAAATGGTCCTTCACCAAGGCCATTTGTTTGACTCCCTCCATTGGTGACAGAAGTTTCTTTGAGGTTCTCCTGCTGGGTGATGACAGAGATTTGAACCTCTCCCATTCTTGGTCTACAAGTTCTATCATTATGGGATAGATTGCTTCCCAACCTGGAGGAAAGATGGATAGAGATAAAAGCCGTTGATGGATCCCATCTGGACCTTAATCCGTGGAAATCTGTGTCCGATCAAACCATACTCCTGATGGTGTCACGAGATCTCAAGTTCTCCTGCCAAGGCTTAAACACCCTTATTTCTGGAAACCTACCTTAGTTTTTGAACTTCAGGCAAATCAAGAAATCTCCACGTGCTATGGAATTCATCTCTTCCAGCCCTTACATTGTACGATGTCCAGATAAAAAACAGACATGGACACCTCAGAAGCTGGGAGACGTTGATGATCATCACACAAGCTATGGAAGGCACGTTTCCCCCCCCCCCTTTTAAAATTGCAGAAAGACAACAAATGCTATTTTGGGCTCTCTTTTTTTTCATTTTGAGGAACGTGACAACTCCAAGGTGGAAATACAAGTCACCGAGCAATTTGTTCAGAAGACACAAAGGTGGAACAAGCCGGGCTGAAGATGAATCAGGTCATCCTCTGAAGAGGGTGTCACCTCGCATGCTACAATTAGACAACCTATAAAAGGGGGTTCAGCTTCCTGGCATTCCCACACTTTTGTCTCTGAGGCTGCTCACCTAATTTTGCTGAGCTGGGTGAGTTGAAAAATTGGGGGGGGGCATTAGGAGAGGAGAAGACAGGGGACAACTTGGAGGTTGAGCAATCCCTTAGAGCAGAAGTCCCCAACCTTGGTCACTTTGATTTGTGGACTTCAACTCCCAGAATTCCTTTTGGGGCCACCCTAGAAAAATAGAAAGCCTTCTTCATTGTCCCTTTTCCTGTCTTTGCAGAAAAGGACTTCAGGATGAGCTACTTTCTGGACAGCGTCTGCACCATTGTGGGAATCTTTCATAAGTATGCCCGATGCCAGCATGGCAACCTCGCTCTCAACCGGAGAGAAATGAAGATGCTTATCCAGAAAGAGTTTGGTGAAGTCTTGGAGGTGAGCACCAACTGTGGGGATGAGGGACTAAACTGAGTAATGCCCACCGTGATTCTGGGAGTTGAAGTCCACATGCCTTAAAATGATCAAGGTTGAGAAACACTGGGCTAGATCCTGCACTGTCCAAAATGAATCCTTACATGGCGCTCCTTCAGTGGAGAAGGTCAACCCAAGCTTGATGGACACCTGTCAGAGATGGTCTGGTGGAGCCTATTCTAGGAGCCAGGAAGTGGACTAGAGAAACTCTAGGGCCCCGTCCACGAGCCTAGAAACACCCTGAGCTACAATACAGAAATGGGGTAAAAATCAGGGGATACATCAAGGCCGAGCAAAGACCAAACTTGGGGTTGAAGGGATGACACGGCTCATTTCCAGCAGAGGGAGCAGTTGGGTCAGCCAACCACGCAGCAACCCTAATGGGACAACCTATATTTGGATGTCATTCCACTTAAAAAACCATAAATGATCAACTTAAGAGTGAAAACTGTTGAGGTGCTAGCGGTGACTGGGATGACCAGTGGGTCCATCCCCCAAACCAACTCTCTTTCTTTTTGATTTCTCTTCCCTTCCAGAATCCTTGCGACCCTCAGATAATTGAGCTCACTTTCAAGCTGCTGGACGTCAATGGAGACAGCTTGGTGGACTTCAACGAGTACCTGATTTTTGTCTTCCAAATCGCCAAAGGCTGTTACAGGTACCTGCAGCCCAGGGAGTATCTTCTTCGGGATGAAAGTAGCAGAGCCCTACATGAGGGAGAATCAGGAGGGTCCAAAAGAGAACGTCGGCAACTTCAGGATGGGGAAAGGAGAGGAGACTATGTCCCTGAGAGACGAGGTTTGGATGGGACTTCCCTACGTTTCATGGAGGAAGGAAGACGGCGGGAGGTGCTGGGACGCTACCTTCCCATTGGACCTGTAGAAGAAGAAGAAGAAGACCACAACTTTGAAGAACATGATCGTGAGTTGAGGGATGGTCATAGGAGAGACTGTCCATCTTGGGAACATCAGGAAAGGGACCGTGAAGGAGGTCATCTTGACTCACAAAGGCAGGAAGATATTGAGATACTAAAACCTCGTCAACTGAGACAACGGGAATCAGCCCTAGAAGATGTCTCTCCACGCCAGCCCCAAGAACTCGTGAGAAGAAATGACATCGACAGATGTGAAGCTCAGGCTCCCTTGGATGAAGAAGACCTGTGTTCTCCAACAGTCGTATCCAGGAGGGAAGAAATGAGGCAACGCCGTGGCCAGGAGACTAAGGGAAGACTCTTCAGATGTGGTTCTCAAGCACGAGTGGATCATGCAGAGTACGATGTTGAAAGAGGCCGGCTATCTCATGAACAGCGAGAACGCGAAGATGGATGGAGGGACCTGGAAGCGCACAATGAGCGGAGGTCTCGTGCCTTTGAACCCCGTGGGGCTGATGAGCGCCAAGATCGGATTCATCACCGAAGCCCAGTAGATGATTCTGTGGAGCGTCGCTCATTGTCCAGAGAAAGCGAGAGAAGATCTCAGTCCCATGAAGCTGACCAGAGGGAGGGTGAGAGAAGGAGGAGACAAGAACGCTATGTCCCTCAATCAAGAGAAGATGCTCATAGAGCAACCCGGGCAGAAGAGGAAGAAGTCAGGAGATCTGAAAGGAGACGTGTTGAATATGACTGGAGCAGACCACGATCACATGAAGCTTCAAGGAGAGCAGAAGTGGAAGGTCTGGAACGCAGGGAGCGAGAGAGCAGGAGGCCCTATTCTTCTGAGTTTGACAACATGGGCAGACCTTCCCGATCTCGTGAGTCTGAAGGCAGAGAAGAGGTCAGAAGGTCCCAACATCCTGAAGATGATGAGCAGGAGTTTAGCCGGGGGGAAACCCGTGCAGCAGAGAGTGGAAAAAGGAGACCCCAATCCCAAGAACCTGAAGCCAGAGACCCCAAGTATGAGCGCTCTCAAAGTTACGAAGAACTGAGGAGAGATGATCAGAGAAGATCCTGTGATTATGAAGTTTATGCCCTAGAAAGGGATGTTGCAAGAAGAAGGCTCCAGCCTCAACAATCACCCGAGAGAGAAGACCACCAGGAGAGGCAACGGTATTATGAACATGAATCTTCCCAATCTCGTGAGTCTGAAGGCAGAGGAGAGGTCAGAAGGTCCCAACGTCCTGAGGACATAGAGCGGAGAAGGCGGGAGTTCAGCCGGGAGGAAACCAAAGTTATGGAAGTTAGGAGGAGGAGATCCCAGTCCCTTGAGCCTGTGGCCAGGAACATCAGGTATGTCCGATCTCAAAGATATGAAGAGCCAAGGAGAGATGATCAGAGAAGACCCCGTGATTATGAAGTTCACTCCCTAGAAAGGGAGGTTGCAAGAAGGAGAAGGATCCAGCCTCGTCAATCATCCGAGAGAGAAGACAACCAGGAGAGGCAACGGTATTATGAACATGAATCTTGGGAGAACGAAAGAGACAGGAGAAGGCCTCAGTTATGTTACTCAGAGCCCAGAGAGAGGGAGATGAGAAGGCATCAGCTAGTTGACTCACGAGTTGATGAAAGGGAACAACTGCAGTCAAGAGAAGCAGTCACCAGACCAACACAACCCAATAGATTTTCTTCATCTGATAGTTCAGAAGACTATGACCAGACTAGACAACAGATATTTGAATCCAGACATACTCTACAAAGAGAAGGGAGGGGACAAAGCTGTGGTAGACTAAGCAGTGGCCAGAGAGAAATCTGGGCAATTGATATCGCTCAAAGAGAAGGTGAAGGGCAAAGGAGAACCAATGTTGAAATTAGAGATGTTGACCAGATCCGTGGTGTTGACCACAGAGAGAATGAGCCCCAGAGAAAAACCTCCATACGTGATTCTGAGGATGAAAACATTGATCAGAAGCAGACCCAAACTTATGAGGCTAGCTCAAGAGAAGGTGAAGACCAAAGAAGAACTTCTTCCCATGACTCTGGTACAAGACAGATCAACCAGAGGAGAACCCCAACATATGAGATTGACTCTAAAAATGATCAACGACCCAAGAAAATGCCATCACAGGATTCTGTTTACCACAGGTGGAGCCCCACACAAACTGACCTAGCAGAAGATGATCAGAAACCCACCAACCCATACGAAGTTGACCCAAGGAATGGTGAGCAACAGAGAAGAGCGCAGTCCTCTGTCCCTAATTTCAAGGGTACTGAAGTAATCCAACATAATATGGGGAACAGCTTTCAGCCCCGTGAAGCCACCTCTCTTTCCAACCAAACAGCTGACCATGAATTTGATCTGCTGAGGGACCAACGGCCTCCAGAGAGTGGTGAATCTCAACCATCAAGGAGGCCTGGACAACCTAAGGCAGAAGAAAGCCTGGTGAGTCCACATACACTCCAGCAGCAGCAGGCCACAAGAGAGAGCCAACGTTTGTCTGGACCAGAACTGAGAGGTCCCCAAAGAAGGTGGTTACAACACCATCAGACTGAGGGCCGAGAAGAAGAAGTTGGAGTCAACCAAACCCAACGAAAGGCCGGTTCACCTGTAAGCAACAGAGCTCTCTCCCAACCAAGTGAGCGACAGGTCCCTGAGATCGAAGCTGAAGGTCAGTCTGAATTATCTCTGGCTGGAGAGGGAGACAAAGCTGAGGAACCTGCTGCTCTTGACCAGCAGCAAGTCCACCGTGAAGGAGAAGCTCCTCAACCTGAAGTGGAAGATGATGATGGAAGTGGCTCATGGGCCCAGGAATCTCAGCCACTTTTGGAGGACGAAGACCAACACGCCATCCCGGAGAAGCCAAGCACTTCTCTGGTGGAAAGCAAATCGTGCGTGATTTGTAACCCGCTGTATGAATATCTGCTGGCCCAGAAGAAGCAGGAGGAGCCCTAGAAGTTGAGATGACGATGCCCGCTTGAAGTACTCTTTGCTTCCACATCTTCCTGCAGATGTTCTTTGATCCTGTTGAGTTTTGTTCTAATCAATTAATCAGCTCTAAATCAGCCCTTTCGGTCCACGGCGATACGCAGCAAAGGGTATAATGGGGTCCTGATCCCTTCCCTTGTAGACGTATCCATGGAAATGTAAACCTGGGTGAGAAAAAGGAAAGGGGTCTTCCAATCAGCTCCTCTAATCAGCCCTTTTGCTCTTCTGTGAATCTGAAATGCCTTCCAAACTCCACAGGAGGTTACAAGATGAGAAAGGGGTACCCCAAATTCTACCGCAAGTGATCAAGAAGCAAATGAGGGTCTCGGTGGAGGAAGACCCCAACCCCTTGGTGTCCGTAGGTATCTTTCTTCTACTATCAATAAATTCCTTCTGATTGAATCCATCAATTCTTCTTCTTCCTTCACTTTCTTTTGTCCGCTGGGGTTAGCGGCGTTTCCTTACTTATTTGTTTTTTGTTTAAAGTGGGGTGATTCCTCTGCTGGCCACCAGGGGGAGGGGCAGAGCGCAGAAAGCAGCCAGGGTTGGAGAGGGTTAAATATCTGGGGAAATGCTGGTTCAAGAACCGATGAGAGCTTTCTATTAAAAAAAAAAAATTGCGTTCAAGTCAGAGCTTGCAATGGGGAAAGTTGAAACAGAACCGCAAGAATGCAACTGGGAGGTTGCGTCTTTTACACAGCACTGCAATTGTGTTCCTCTGGGTGTTGCTACAGGCTATGTTTACCCCCCCCCCCATCCTTTTGGTTGCTAGGGAACACTTAATCCAGATCTTTTCATTAGCACCCAACCATGCAATTCTTTTAAAAAAAAAAAAAAAATCTCTGCTGGACTTTTTCCAGTTTGCAAGAGGGCGGAAAGAAGTCAGCTTAGCTTCAGAAAAAATTCCTCTTAAAGAAATCTCTCTTTTCTAAAAAAAAAAAAAAATTGTTATCTATATTTATTTATTAAATATATTGACTGCCCATCTTACCACAAGGTTTGCAATATTAAAAAGATGAAATAATAAAAAAGATTTTAAAAGATTTTTTGGGGGGTGTCTGTTTTTAGAAATGCCAAGGCTCTAGTCCTCATGGTTCTGAGGAAAGCCTCTAGGTGTGTTCTAGAAGGGAAGAAGCTGTGATAATTGGCAGGCGGCATGTGGCAAAGTTAGCGCTTGTCCCTTGGCACAAAGCAGTGGAAAAAATTGTCTGTCTCCAGCTTTTTTCCCCTTGTATTTTTTCTCAGAGTTTACTCAGAGGAGGTTGGGCTTGTGAGTGACTTCCTCCTCTGTGGCCCCTTTGCACAAAGGAAAATTAAAGCTCTGCAGAAAACTGGTTTCCTGTTATTTTTCCAGCACTGTATGGAGTAGGAATTTGGGAAAGAAACTTGATCGTAAAGCCAGTTGCGTTTGCTTCGGTTTGTGTGAATGCCGAAAACTGAATTCTGAAAATACTCAAGTCTGTTTCTCCCCGCCTCTTTTAAAAATTCTATTCTATTCTATTCTATTATATTCTAATTTCTATTTCCATTTCTATTTTCTATTTCTATTACCAACTGGAAAGCCTTCAAAGCTAACAGCCAGCTGATTCTGAGCAGCTGGGAAAGCTCAACCAGTTGGTTCCCTGCCTGCTTGCTGGTGATTTCTGCAAAACTCAGAAAGAGAGTAGGGCCTGAGTGAGTTAAACGGAGAAGCCGAAAAACCAACTTCCCTTTAAGCACATTCCAGAGTGAATGAAATAAGGTGGGGCGGGCGCCTTGTTCGCCTGAGTGTGTGTGTGTTTAGCCAAAATTGCTCAACGGGAAGACAGGCGGGGGAAGAGACAGGCGTTGGCTCAGCCGGGGAGGGGCTAGACCTTCCTTTCACCACTCCGGTCCCCAACCAGCTCACCAGCAACAGCCAACTTTTCCACTCTGCCCAGCCAGTTGCCGACCACAGTTATGGTAAGCGCACCCTGGCCCTGGAAGATGCCTCTGAAGCATGCCAAGCCAGAAAGAGGGGGGGGGTTCCTTCTCCATTTGCAATGGGGGGAGCGAGGGAAGAGCCAGGGAAAACTGGCTGGAAAAAAGGGGGGGAAGGACACCGTGGGAAGAAGGAGAAATGGACAGCAGCTGGAATGACCCCCAAAAAAGTTGACCGGATCCAACTTCATTCTCCCTTTGGACAGTTCCAGACTTTTCATCCTGGATGGGGGATTCCGGTTCCCCTGCTGCACAGACCCCCAAGTGGGTGGGGATGATGGGAAGTAGAGTGCTGGGCTTGCCAAGAAATTGGGGAGGGGGTCTCCATCAGCAGCCCGGAGAGCTGAGAAGAGTCCACCAAGGTGTGGTTGTCATCAGCCTCCCTTCTCTCTCTCTTTCTCTTTCTCTCTTTCTCTATCTCGGTCCAAAATGTGGTAGGTGTTTTTCAGTAGAATATGTCTTTCTTTCTTTTTCCTGGGGATAGAAAAATTGGGGGTTTTTTGCCTTGGCTGCAAGGTCAAAAGAGCAAAGCGTAGCAAGCGGTCAAATCTTTGCCGTTTTGGGTTGTGGTTTCCGTTTTTGTTCCCGGGGCGGCCTACGGAAAGGGTGTGGCTGTGCCGATGGACAATCTTTTCTCTCATTCCTCAAAATGGCTCAAGGTTCCTTCTGCAAAAAGCTGGGAGGGGGGTGGAGCAAAGTTCAACAGGGGAAGGCAAATCCTTACCGGTTGGATTTTGGCCTGCCGCACGAGGGTTGAAGGCCTACAAGCACCGCCAAGGAGAAAAACAGCGCTTTAGTTTGAGCTGTGGGACGGGCAGGAATTAGACAGATGGGTTGCCTTCCCATAAGACCCTTGAGAGATTAATGCCTAGGGACCCTTAGAGACCCTCCCCCACTCCAGGTCTCTAAAAGTTTATTTTCTCTTTGGTAAGTGTAAGATTGCATTTTTTGCAATCCACTGCACTTTGGGGAGTGGTTCATTTGGAAACTCTCATCAGTAAAAAGATTTCAAAATAACCCTCTTGGCTGATGTTTTGCAAAGTCAGCTTGTCAGATGGAGGATATAAGGCTGACTGGGGCAGAAGCAGAACAGAAATAACAGAGTTACACCAAGACGTCCCAAATCTTGAGTTACAAAATGGTTTTTTGCAGGTAAATATATTGGTGAACCTACTCTGGACATGATTCATTAGTATTTTAAAAAAAAGAAAGAAAACATATTTCAGCTGTTTCCACCCTATGCTGAAACTTGACCAGGTTAAAACATGGATGGGAGCCAGTCTACCATCTGCTAATCTAACCTGAGTTTGTTGTAAGTTTGTCTGTGCATGGGTACCAGTGGGCTAACAGAATAACAGAGTCGGAAGGGACCCTGGAGGTCGTCTAGTCCAACCCCCTGCCCAAACAGGAGTGCGTCTCCTCCAAAGTTGCCAAGTTGTGTGTGTGTATGTGTGCACCCATTGCCAAATGTGTTATATCTTTCTTGAGCCAAGAATTGACGTCTTTCCTATTTTGTCTTTGCAAGCAAAAACTAAGTTCCAGAAAATGCCACTAGAGGGCAATGAGCAAGTTTTGATCTGCAAATGAAAGAACAGCCTCTGGGCATGGGCAGACTGCCCTTGCTGAATTGGCTGTTGGGATATTAATGGGAGTGCCTCTCCCCTCCTGGGCTTATCCTGAATTTCCTCACCTGGGGAGGGGGCGGAGAATTTATTTGAAAGACCCTCTTTAAAACTTAAAGGCAACTGCGGCAGGGGGCAGGCAAACTGAATTAGCTCTGAAATTAATCCAAACTTAATTAGCTCTGAAATTAATCTATGTTCCGGGCCACTATTTCTCAACCTTGGCCATTGGAAGGTGGGTGGACTTCAACTCCCAGAATTCCCCAGCCAGTCTGGGGAATTCTGGGAGTTGAAGTGTCCACCCATCTTCCAAAGTTAAAAAAATTACTGTTCTAGGCTTCTTTCCGTGAGGTGCATCACTGCAACCTATGCAGAAGCGAAAGGGGCAGCTTGAAAAATGCACATTTTTCTCACTTCTGCAGTCGTCCAGGTACACCGCGGGCCCCACCGAAACCGAACGTTGCATCGAATCGCTGCTGGCGGTCTTCCAGCGCTATGCTGGGAGGGATTCGAACTCCAAGTCTCTCTCCAAGAAGGAATTCCGAACCTTCATGGACACAGAGCTGGGCTCCTTCACAAAGGTGGGATTGAGGGTTTATGCGCCTCTTTGATATCTACCTGGGAAACAGAATTCAATTTAGGCATCCGTGGTGGATATGGGCTCCCCCCGGTTGGCGGGATGTAGAATTGCAAACCCGGCTTGGCGCCAATGCCTACCTAGCTGGTGTTTTTATTCTATTGTTATGGAAACCAGGCGAAGGAAAGGTTCAACCAACGACTTCAAAGTAAATAAAAGAGCTATTGGGGGTGCTGAATCCTGAGATAACAGACTAACACAGCTGGACAGGACCCTGGAGGTCTTCTAGTCCAACCCCCTGCTGAAGCAGGAGAGCGTATACCTTTCTGAACAAATGATTGCCCAATCTCTTCTTAAAAACCTCCAATGATGGAGCAGTCACAATTTCCAGAGACAAGTCGTTCCACTGGTTAATTGATTTGGATTATAGAATCACAGAATAGCAGAGCTGGAAGGGACTCTGGAGGTCTTCTAGTCCAACCCCCTGCTCAAGCAGGAGACCCTATTCCATGTCAGACAAGTGCCTATCCATCTCTTCTTTAAAAACTCCAGTGATGGAGCACCCTCAACCTCTGAAGACTATCTGCTCCACTGATGAATTGTCCTCACTGTTAGGAAGTTTCTCCTTAATTCCAGGTTGCTTCTCTCCTTGATTAGTTTCCATCCATTTCTTCTTGTCTTGCCTTCTGGTGCTTTGGAAAATAGGTTGACCCCCCCCTCTTCTTTGGGGCAGCCCCTCAAACACTGGAATACTGCTATCATGTCCCCCCCCCCCAGTCCTTCTTTTTGTCTAGACTGGCCATACCCAAATCCTGCAACCGTTCTTCCTATATTTTAGACTCCAGGCCTTTGATCATCTTAGTTGTCCTTCTCTGCACCTTTTCCCAAAATCTCAGCCTCTTTTTTGTAACGTGATGACCAAAACTGGATGGAGGATTCCAGATGTGGCCTTACTAAGCTTTTTATGAAGTTTTTGTCCCCCTTATCTTTCAAGAAATCCATTTTTGGAGGAGGAGATCCAAAAAGGCCCAGCTGATCTTCCGTGTGATCTTTTTTTTTTTTAACCCTTTGCAGAACCAGAAAGATCCGGCTGTCATTGACCGTATGATGAAGAAGCTGGACATGAACAGCGATGGGCAGGTGGATTTTTCCGAGTTCTTGAACCTCATCGGAGGCCTGGCCCAGGCCTGCCATGACCACGTGGCTTCCGCGCCTGGTGGCGAGGCCCCCAAGAGACCGTGACGGCATCTGGGAGATGTCAAACCTCGTCCTCCAAATCATTCCAAAATCAGGGAAGGCTGTGCAACGTCCTTTACTTTTTAAAAAAAATCTGAATAAAATCGAGCATTAAATCAGATTTCTGTTTGTGCATAAAGGAGCAGAGCTGCGCCGGTCCCACGGAGTCATATAAGTGCAGGACAGGGGAAGTTAGCCTTGGGGAAAAGGAATCGCTCAGGAGCACCCCATCTGAACCCCTGACTCCAAGGTGCTTTGGGGTTTTTTTAAAAAAATAAGGCTGCTAGTCCTCTGTGTCTGGGGAATGAGCAGGGCAACGTGGCACAGCTAGGATTCTACCTGGCAGGGCAGGGTGAGAAGTGACACTCAGGCCTTTAAGCTGGCTGGGTTTTATTTGATTCATTTATGATCTGTTTATAAATCTTACTTTTATATATCTTAAGTCCAGGTAGCTCTTGTTTCTTTATTTCACACTGTCTGGTGGGACACCTCGCAAGACACACTCTTCTGCTGAAGGAAAAATCGGGCATGTTTTCCAGCAGTTAATCTTTTCTAAATACAGGTAGTCCTCGACTTTACAACCACAAGGGAGCCCAAAATTTCTGTTGCTAAGTGAGACATTTCTTAAGGGCTTAAGGGATTACCTGGACTGTATTCGCTGCAAGGTCGGCATTAAAAAAAAAATCTAATGTATGCTTTCCTAAATGGGCCGTACCAGGTTGAACCACTAGAGGGCAGAACATATACATATATATATATATATAAAATTTATGTCCTCTAAAGTGCATTTTGAACCCAGGAAAAACACACCCAGATACATAACCGGATCTCCGACATTCTCTACAAAGAATTCCGTTTCGGCTACTTGTCACCAGCGGTGAATAACGGCCGAAGGTTGGCATTTGCCAAAATCAGGCCCCGACTGTAACACATTAGGACAATCAGCCAGTGTGTTACGTTCCTGAGTTTTGATTGCAATGTTTCATATATTTTTTTCCCTCTCTCGCTTCCTTACCGACACCCATTCATGCTGGAAAGAAATATTCAATGTTTTTTCCCATTGTCTGGGGGCAAAGGGCTTTGAGACCGTGCTTCCCTTGCGTTCACTTCCCATAGTGGTGCAGTCCTTCCAGAAAACAGGGCTGTAACTGGGTGAGGCTGCACCTAACTTGGTTCATTGATTGACAGGTATACATAGGTTATTCTAGATCCACCCAGGAGGGGAATATTCACAAATATTTGCCTTCCAAGGCGACACGGTTTTAGGCTTCCACCATCTCCAGCCAATTCGAAATCTCCATTGCACAACTCAGCCTTGACACATCACACAAATTAGTCAACCTGTTTGCATCACACTTCTCCCTCAACGATACAACCAGCTGGGATCACACACACACACACACACACAGACACACACAAACCCTCCCCCCCCAAATTCTTTTGCTTTTTTTTCCCTCTTCCCTCTCCTTCTGGTCTTCCTTTATTGCTGTGCCTCAGATATCGTCTCCTCTTCCAGGGCTTGTATTTGACTGTAAATGCTTTCGTAAAGAAAGAGAGAGCTGGTGGGAGACACCGCAAACTTTTGGGGGGAAATGGAAACTGGGAAATCGGTGGAACAGATTTTATTTTATTTTTCCTGGCTGAAAGAATTGCGAGAAACAATGCCTGTAAAAAAACAAAAAACATTTCAGGGCTTTACTGGAGGGTTTCCACGGAAGCTGGAAAGAAAGGAGCAGAGATAACAGCTCTGAGATGGAAAAATGCAGATCTTTGCAAAACTGAGTCTGCCAAAGGCATGGCAGGCCAGGCCAGCTAGCCAGGAACAAACCGCGATGTCTTTGTCATAAAATGGGGCAAAACTCATTTCACCAATGCCTCACTTAGCAACAGAGTTGAGGCCACTCAGTTGAGGACTACTTGTAAATAAATATTTTCTTTAATCAAACTTAGTGGCGAGGATCGGAAGTTTGAGAGGTGAACATCCGGAAGAGATGCTAACAGGGAATATTGTCTGTTTTTCCAGGGCCGTTTCATTCCTGAAAAGTTTCGTGAACTTTTTCGTTACAATGAGGCAGCTGTAAGATTTCTTGAAAAGCCAGTCAGAGAAGGTTTTTTTGTTTTTGTTTTTGTTTTCCTCTCTCCTCTTTGTTCTGCCCAGGTGGTCTCAGCAAGTAGTCCTGGACTCACAACCACAACCACAGCCCAACGTTTCTGTTGCTAAGACATTTGAGACCTCAAGGGAACCCCAACAGTTGTTAAGCTAGCCCCACGGCTATGAATTGAATCTTTAAGTGGTTTTATTTTATTTAATTATCAAATTTATTTGCCCTCCCTCTGGCCCTTCAAGGTGACTCTGAATGGCAAATTAAACAAATTGGCATTCTAGAAAACTAAAAAGAGAAATATTTTTGGGCTGGCTATAATATTAGGAAGTTGGGGGAGGTCACCCTTTGAGGGAGACCAGCAACCAAGAACAGACAGGATTAGAGATTTTCCTGCACCTAGGTAATGCAAACTGCATTTGTTAGTAGGGGATGCCCTGCTAAATGGAATAGAATCGAATTGAAAGGAACCTCGGAGGTCATCTAGTCCAACCACCCCCCCCAGACAAATGGCTGCCCAGTTTCTTCTTGAATACCTCCAGCGACCCACAACTTCTGAAGGCCAGCTGTTTTTTCCTGACCCCGCACCCTTCAAAAAATGTCTCTCCCCTCTTCCTCTAAATGTCTGAGCAGGGCGTGTGCAAGCAACAATACAGAGGGAGCCTCCAGCCAAGAATAACACGTGAGTTTGTATCTGGAGGATGGAATTCAGGAATGCAGAGGAGGACAAACAGGTGGGCAGGGCAGGAAAAGTTAGGGAAAAGAAAACGAAGAATGCAGAACAGTTGTAACCTCTTGATGGGGCAAGAGAAGAATCCTCTCTTTTCCCTTTATGCCATTTCCTTTTATTTTATTTTCAAGTTATTTATACATGTATGAAACATTGGTTTAAACTGGGGTTGAGTTTGGGGCCCAGTTCAGCTTCTGGTAGCAAAAGCAAGATAAACCATGATATTCCCATTGGAACAAGCTCAGCGTTTGGATGGGAGACCAAGAGGAGATTTTTTTTTTTTACAAAATGTAAATTAATTTTAATTAAATTTTAATTTGTAACTTAGACTCGGAAGCCAACCCAAGGCCATGCCCCGTCCCCGCGGAGTCCGGCCAAGAAAGAGCCTCTCTTTAAGGGTCCGACGCCCAGTTAGACACAGTTTTGGCGCGTCTCCAAGAGGTTGGTTTCTCGCGCGAGCGTCTGCAGATGTGAGTCCGGCTTCTCCGCCCCCGGCCCGGCCCAGCCCGGCCTAGCCCAGCCCAGCCCAGCGAGAATTGCGGAGGCGGTGGCCGGCCAGCCTCACTCTGCCTCTGCCAGCCGTCGCTCCAGGCTGCTCGCTCACCGGGTGAGTCTCTCGGCTGCGCCGCGCGTAACGGGGCGCGCGTAAAAGCGCGGCACGCGTAAAAGCGGGGCGCGCTGCTGTGCCGGGGAGCCCCCCCAAAAAGAATCGGCTGTGCCTTCTGGGTCCTGAAACGCAGAGTGTGTCTGTGGGGGGGTAGTGTCTCCCCTCTGGGGAGGGGAGGGGGAGGAGGAGGCATGGATAGAGAGAGGGGGGGACTCCATCTCTGCGTCTTTTTGCAGGAACTTGGGGAGAAGTGGGGAATCGGCGCTGGGCTGGGCGCTGGGGCTCGGAAAAGCCGCGTTTCTGGCTCAGGGTGTGGCCCCCGGCGGGGGGGGGCACTGCGTACGTGTGTGCCCGGCTGTCCTGATGAAACACCCGCCCGATGAGGGGGGCTCCGCCTTGTGCCCAACGCTGCCAACGGATTTTGGGGTGGGGTCTCTCCATTTTTGAAAGGCGTTTTTCTTTGGTGGGGCGGGAGGGGGGGATGAATGCCACACTGTGTTGGACAAGCGGGAGTGCTCTCTCGCGCCCCCCCCCCCAATACATTGGCCAACAGCCGGAGGCGAAATCCTGCAGAGGCGTCTGTTTCTAGAAAGGCCCTTAAGGACAGGATTTGGACATCGCCTCTCAAGTTTTACCTTTTTCGACCTCCCCGGGAACGGTTACAGAGGGAGCTCTCCTGAGTTGCAGAGGAGGTGTGCAGTAGACAAGATGCTAGTCCTCAGTGTTCCTAAGGGGAACAGAAGCGCCAGGTTTTCACCGAGGTGAACCCCCACCCACCCCAACTGCCCTTTTATGGCTCCAATTATGAAGTTCAATTATGAATTTCTCCTCTGTATTGGGCCCCTCCCTACCCCAACGTTTTACGTTGCAAGGGACTTAAAATTCCTCTTCCTTTTTTTTTTTTTTTTTTTGCTGGTTGAATTTGGGTGTGGCGTGGTGGGTGGGGGAAGGTATTTTGGGGCTGAAAACTCGGCTTTTTTCTTCCCCAAACATCTTCCTTGGACCTTCCCTGCTGCAACAATTTTAGCTTCTGGATTTTTTATTTTTATTTTTAATCCGCTTGCCCAGTTTTCCAAAGTTGTTAATAGCAAGATTTGGGGAATTGAAGGACTGCCTGAGTTTCGGGGTTGGTATAGGCTGGTTTTGAAGTTCCTGCTCTGATCTGATGGAAGGAAGGGGAAGGGGGGGGGCTCACCCAGAGGTGGCTGGTAAAACTGTCGAGTTGAAAGCTTTTGGGGGGGGGGGAAGAGCAGGAAACAGCAGGTGACTTGCAGCCAACAGATGGGCGAAACCAGATCGAACGTGTGAACTCCAGGGTGTTTCTCTCTTCAGACTTTCCGTGACCTTCATAAAATGGCTCAAGGCCAGATCAGTCAGCTGAGAGGCTGCCTCCATCTGGGATGACCCAGCCCTGTCCCCCCCTCCCCATTTTAGAAAAACGGGTTGGGTGGGGCTTGGAAGACCTCAGAAAGTGACTCTGTGTCGCAAGGGTGGTTTTTTTGGCTCCGTCTTGGGGGGGGGGGCTGAGAGGCCCCAGACTTAAAAGCCAGCTGAAACTGCTTCTTGGAGCCAGCCTGCAGTTTTCCTTGGGGGGTTCTCCAGAGGTAGACTGCCTCTGGGCGTGGAGGTTCCATCTGGGGTTGCCACGCCTTGCTTAGAGCTGGGCTCCTGCTTTCCTTGGAGGTTCTCAAGAGGTAGACTGCTGCTGTGCGTGGAAGCTCCATCTGGATCCAAGCTCCAGTTTTACTTGGGGTTTCTTAGAGGTAGACTGTCACTATGTACGGAGGTTCCACCCAGATTCCAGACTTAAAAGTGAGCCAGCCTAGAGTTTTCCTTGGGGATTCCTCAAGGTAGACTGCCTCTGGGTATGGAGGTTCCACCTTAGGTTGCCATATCTTGCTAGATCAAGCTGCTACTTTCCCTGTTCGTTTGTGGGAAGGCCCCAAACGGGGCATTGCCCACCTTGCAGCTGGCTTCCCCAATTGGGGGCTGTAAGGTAGACTGCACCTGTTCACGGAGACACCCCTGAACTGTCCAACTTGGGCAGAGGTGGTCCAGGAATTTTATTTCTACTCTGTGCTCTTTCAGAAGCCATTTGAGCTCATGGCTTAGGGCAGCATCTGGTGGCCATGAGTTCCCCCAACCAGCTGAAAATCCCACCATAGGCTTAATATTGTTTGGGAACCCCTCACCCTAGACTACAGTAGAAAACAGAAACATCTAATTCCGTTTATACTATACCCTGCTTTCTGCAGCCATGCCAAAATAAAAATTGCTGGGTTAAGTTTTGTCACTTTTCTAGAATTCGCCCCGTGCCGGGGTTAGACTGGATGACCTCTAAGGTGCTTCCAAGGCTGATTCAGGGCGGAATCTACCTGGGACAGAAGTCAGCAGGGCATCAAACCTCACCAACTGGTCTTTGAAAATGGGACAGTCCCTAAAAACCAACAAGACTCAGTGGGTGCCAATAAAGGAGAATATTTAGCTGAATATTATGCATGCCTGGTTGGTATGCATGACCTTCAGCTGGAAAATGTCGAAAAGCTAAGAATATTTCTTCAGCGAGGCAGAGATCTTGGCGCCTGGTCTCTGACAATCTTGGAGTCTTGTAGGATCAATAACACCCAATTCAACCCAAAGATAATAATCAGCAGCAGTTTTGCAGGCCGCTGGTTTGAGATAGTTCATTGGGGGGGGGGGAACTCAGGTTTAGCTGCTGAATTCAGCTGCTCGGACAGACCCATCCCTTTCCAGATCTGTTTATTTATTTATTTATAGTGTTGCCTTCAATGTTTGCTTGACTGCCTCTATTCAGCCAATGGATCCTCAGGGGGCCCACAGACCCGCAAAATGATTAGCTGCATTTGCTGGATTAATGAAGCCCCCAGCTTTGGGAGCAGTCTACCTTCCCCAGTTTCTGGGAAGGCTCAGAGAGGGAAAATTGCTTTCTCTC
The DNA here is from genome assembly GCF_016545835.1 of Crotalus tigris. Taxonomy (NCBI): domain Eukaryota; kingdom Metazoa; phylum Chordata; class Lepidosauria; order Squamata; family Viperidae; genus Crotalus; species Crotalus tigris. The sequence goes on from NW_024097591.1 coordinate 3,200,929, forward strand.
CATCTAGCTTGTGAGCATCCTGATGTCCCAGCATGTTATTTTTGCAAAAATAGGGCATGCCTGTAGTTTGTAAATAAACATAATTAGGAATCTTGGCTTGCAAATCTATCTATCTATCTATCTATCTATCTATCTATCTATCTATCTATCTATCTATCACTTTTGAGAGCAAGCAACAAAATTTCATTTTTAATGTGTGCTAATGTGTCCACAGTAAAAAATGTCAATAAAGTTTGTCTGCCTGTCTGTCTGTTTATCCTTTCTCTCCCTCTCTATTATTTTAATTCCTTCCCTGTTTCTATTTTTCTTTTTCTTTCCTTCCTTCCTTCCTTCCCTCCCTCCCTCATTTCTTTCCCTCTTGCTGTTTCTCTCTTTCTGTTTCTCTCTTTCTCCCCCTCTTTTCACTCTTTTTTCTTCTCTTTCTCTCTCTTTTCTCTTTCTCTCACTTAGCTCTCTCTCTCCTCTTTCTCCTAGCGCTCTCTCTCTCTCTCTCTCTCTCTCTCTCTCTCTTTCTCTCTCTCTCTCTCTTTCTCTCTCTGTCTGTCTCTCTCCCCCCCCCCCAATACTTGGGCTTCGCAAGATGTCCTTGGAGAGGTTTGAAGGCTGGCTGTTTAGAAATATTGCCCGCTCTGTCTCCAAGGCTTGGCTAGGATGTATGTCTGGCAAGGCAGATTCTGAGTTTCTGGGTAGGAAACCGCCACGCCCAGCCCTCTGCAGCTCGGAGAAACCGTCACTCTTGGCCAAAGGAGACTCCATTAGAATCCCATCGGGTGGATGTCATCCCGGAGGTGGAGAAACCACCGAATTCGCTTGCCCAAGAGATGTAAACCACGAGCCGCTTCGCTTCTCTCTCTCTCTTTCCCCTTTGCAAAGTTCCAAGGCTAATTTTAATTCCCGGGTGGGCAGGAGAAAGGGCTGCAGTTATATCTCACCTAAGCTAACCTAAGTCCCTTTCAAAAACCATAATATTTAAACTACCTCCGAGCTACAGAGAGAGAGAGAGCCTACCTTTTTAAGCCCACTCTGCCACCCAAGGCGGAGTGATTGGCTGTGCTTTGCAAAAAAAAGGGCATAGACCTATTCGCTAGGATATAAAAAGAGGGGGCGAAAATATCAATTATAACAAACAGGAGAGTCTAGCTGCTAGGCTTTTGGGATGTAACTGGTTGCGTAGTCCAGAGGCAAATTTAAATTAGGGGGAGTGTACACACACATATTGCATGAATGCTCCCCCGCAAATTTAAATATCTACCAATGTTTAGCTTATTTAAGTATCTATCAATATTATCTAGCTTATTTAAATATCTATCAATATCTAGCTTATATTTAAATATCTACCAATATCTTATATTTAAATATCTACCAATATCTTATATTTAAATATCTACCAATATCTAGCCTAATATCTATCAATATCTAGCTTATTTAAATATCTATCAATATCTAGCATATTTAAATATCTAGCTGATTTAAATATCTACCAATATCTAGCTTATATTTAAATATCTACCAAGAGCTAGCTCATTTTTCCCCCCAGGAAATGTTGGTTTTCTCAGATATCAAGATTAAGATTTTAGTGCCTTAGTACAGGCCACATTTAATCAAAGATTGTTAGCCAGAGGGAGCTCCCCAAACGGGAAAGATGGTCCTGAAGCTGATTTACAAGGAGAGATTTAAAATAACCAAGTGGCTAGTCCCTAAGAGAGGAGCAAGGCTTGGGGCTTTAGGGCCGACCGCGTTCAGCAGTGAGAAATGTACCAGAGGGGAACTAAAAAAAAATAATAAAAAAAAAAGCAAACAGCCTCCTTCTGCTTTTTTAATTTCCATGGTGAGGAATGGGTGCTTTGTGAGATATATAATGTTATTTTTATTTTTTTTTCTCCCCACCCCCCCTTCGGCCCGAAAGGCTTGAGTTCATTCAATAAAACAGCAGCTCCGAGGGCCGAAAAATACTAACGGAGTTGGGGACACACCCAGGGTTGGCAGGAAAACAACTGTTGGGATTGCAGCAGAGGCACAGTGCCCAAGTTACTAAAGCTTTGCTTACTCATTGCAGCAAGCAGGAGGGGATACCTCCCTCCTCGCCCTTTCAAAGCCAGCTTCTAACCACAAAGGCGAGCCCCAAATTCTTTGTTGTGTTACTAGCAAGCAGTGAGTCAGTGGGAGAAACAGCGGCTGAGCTCATCTTCAACCAAGGCTTGTACACTGCTCATGCCTTTCTGCCTGGATCAGCCTCCCGGAGGGATGAGAGACAATGTGTGTCTGCAATTAGTCATCTGGTTGTGGGGTGTGTGTGTGTGTGTGTGTGTGTGTGTGTGTGTGTGTCTGTGAGCTGCAGCAGATGGCCTTTATCAAGAGGGGCAAAGTCAGAATGAGATTTGTGCAGCATAAAAGTTGGACTTTCTCCTGTCTGGAAGGGCCTCTCCAGCTTGGAAATGGGTGGATTCAATTCAGAATAAAGCTGGAAGGGACCTCGGAGGTCCTCTAGTCCAGCCCCCTGCTCAAGCCAGAGAAGGTACACCATTTCAGACAGATGACTTTCTACTCTCTTCTTGAAAACCTCCGGTGACCCCTTGAGTGCTTCTCGAAGAAATCTAAGGACTTCCTGCAGAAGTCCTCGCCTTACAAGCAAAATTTACATTGCTAAGCGAGACATTGGTTAAGTGGATTCAGCCCAATGGCACGGTGCAGTTCGTTAAGTCAGGAACCCAATTGTTAAGTGAATCTGGCTTCCCACACTGTCGAAAGGTCGCAAAAGAGGATCGCGTGACCCCCCCCCGGGGACATGCTGCGACCGTCGTAAATACGAGTCGGTGGCCAAGCCTCATGAATTTTGACCACGGGGAGGCTGCGACGGCTGTTAAGTGTGAAAACTGGTCCTCGGTGACTTTTTTCAGCGCCGGCCTAACTTTGGACGCTAAATGAACCGTCGTAAAGTCGAGGACTACCCGAAAGGGTTAGGTTAGGGCTCCTGGGAGTTGCAAACACTCAGAGCTGTGGCCCACGGGGGGCCTTGCATTCCGGACAAGATCCAGAAGGGGGAGAAATGGCCCACCAACCTTCTCTTTTTTCACCTCCCCTTCCTTAGACTCGGTTTGCCCCCTGAGACCCCCGCCAAGATGCCCTCCCAGCTGGAGCACGCCATGGAGACGGTCATGTTCACCTTCCACAAATTTGCCGGCGACAAGAACTACCTAACCAAAGAGGATCTGCGGCTGCTGATGGAAAAAGAGGTCCCGGGGTACATGGAGGTGAGTGAGGAGAAGGGATGTTGGGGGGGGTGTCCTCCAAAGACCCCTCTCTGGGGAAGGAGTTGCCCCCTGTGAAAGGAACCCCCTCTTTAAGACAACCTTTCTCCTCCTCCTTTTCCTCCTCCTCTGTTGTAACCCTCTCCTTGTTGTCTTCTACACTGTCGTCACGATAATCTCTTTGTCCTCCTTCTCATCGTCTTCTCCACCGTAATCATCTCCTTATCTTCTTCCTCTGTCTTGGTCACTGGTTTCATCTTCCTGTTCATTGTGTTCTCCATCGTGTTCATCGCATCTTGTCATAATGTGCATCGTGATCGTTGTCTCTTTGTCCATCGCAATCATCTCAACCTCTCCTCCTCCACCTTCTCCGTCATGATCCTCACATCTTCTCCTCATCTCCTCTGTCGTGATCGTCCTCTTCTCCGTCTCCACCATGACTATCTCTTCAACCTCCTCATCTTCTCTTTTTCCATCAAAACCATCCAATCCTCCTCCTCTGTCACGATCATCTCATCTTCTCATGACCATCTCCTCAACCTCATCTCCTCCTCCATCATAATCATCCCATCCTCTTTCTCCATCACATCACCTCATCCTCCTCATCTCCTTCTAAATCATGACCATCTCTTCAACCTTCTCCTCCTCTTCTTCTCCATCACAATCATCTCCCATCTCCATATCTCCTTCTCCTTCATCATGACCATCTCCTCAACCTCATTTTCTCCTCCATCTTCTCATCTCCTTCTAAATCATGACCATTTCTTCAACCTCCTCCTCTTCTTCATCACAATTATCTCCTTATCTCCATCATGACCATCTCCTCAACCTCCTCATTTTCTCCTCCTACTTCCCCATCATAATCCTCTCATCCTCCATCACGGTCATCTCCCCATCCTCTGTCTTCTCATCTCCTCCTCCTCCTCCTCCGTCGTGACCATCTCCTCCTCTCTCCTCCCTTGTTTCAAACCATCTCTAGAATCAGAAGGACCCCATGGCCATCGACCGGATCATGAAGAACCTGGAGGAATGCCGAGATGGCAAAATCGGCTTCGAGGGCTTCCTGTCCCTCTTTGCCGGCTTGACCAACGGCTGCAACGAGTATTATGTCAAGAAAATGAAGCCTTCAGGGAAGAAGTTCTGAACTGGGCAGACCCAGCTGGCTCTTCCCAAGCACTGACGGCGCGTTTTGGCCCAGGGAGAGCTTCAACGGTGCCCGCCTCGCCTGCCCGCTTCCCCATCCAAAGCCAGCTCCTTCCGCTTCAAAGTGGCACACGTTGTCCCAGGCCTGACCACCCGAGCTGACCACGTCCAGGAGAAACTAACCCCGAATCAAAATGGTGAAAAACGCACACGGACCACCTTGTTTGCGCCCAAAATTACGCTTCCGTTTGCCCTTACGCTGTGTCCTCGGCTGAGAAATAAATATCTCTTTTTTTTTTTTTTGTATTGGCATGCCTGTTCTTTTATTGTTACTGGGAATAAAACTCCAATAACTGTACAGGCACTCCTCAATTTAGGACGGGTTGCTTAGTGGCCGTTCAAAGGTAAAACAACCAGTATTGTAACAATCCTCTGGCATCAAACCCTGATTGTGTGTCTCATGCTAGGTAGTTTCAAACATGGATGAGCCCATAAACAGTGCCGGAGAAAACGAGCTCTCTACTCTGAAAAATAATTTGGGGAAAGATGCCTGGATATGAAGCATTTTGATGGCGAGATTTGATTTATTTTTAATGGAGAAACTTTCAAAATAAATATCTTTTGTTTTCCATCGGGATAAATAAATGGCTTAGGAAGCCAACCCCGTGATCTGTTTTTGTCTCCAGTATTTGAACTAATGAGGGTTTGGGGCCTCTGAGCGTGTGCAAAGGGCTCCAGTCTGAGCAAGAAGCATTTTTATTTTTATTTATTTATTATTTTTTTGCTCTGCAAAGGGGTGGGGATGGGCTCAACTAGGTGGCGATTGATACTCCCCTGGGCCAATCAGAGAAGCCGCTTGGATACGTAAGTGCCCGGATGAGTCAGGCATGAAGGTTTGATGAGCAAGGTTGGAGCGTGGCTCGTCACGGCACGCTAGATTGGCGTTCAGGTTATCCAATGGGAGGGGAGCAGCGCTTGCGTGAGGCACGAGCTGAAATGTCATTGGAGTGGCGCGTTGTTGGGCCGGACTGGCACGTCTAAGGCCAAGGGAGGAGGAGGAGGAACTGAAGAGGCGGAACAGCTCCTGATTGGATAGGTCGCCTTGACTGACAGTCCCTCAGAGCCAAAGAAGGCCTGGGCGGGAGCGGGCGATTTCAAAACTGACACGTGGCCAAACGAGACCCCCGTCAAGTTCTTTGCCGCGAGAACGCCGTGTGGCCACGCCCCTCGCGTGACGTCAGGAGCCGGCGTCGGCGCCGCCTCCGGCTCATTCTGCTCTCGAGAGGGGAGGGCGACGGAGGTGAGTCTTGCGCGCGGTGGTCGGTGGGGGTCGGAGTTCAAAGGTCACGCCGAGAGGAACGACGGCCCTGCGAGGTCGGCCTTCCCAACTGAGGAGGTCATTTAAATAATCCTTATTTTGCTGCCTTCGGTCGCTGATAAACGGTCCCGACCCGTGAATGAGGCAGGAATCCCTGTGATGCTACGAGAGGCTTTGGGCTTCCTTTTAAAAAAAGAAAATTCTGGTTGCATCTGAGGGGCACGAGTAGAAAAGATGGAACAGTCATAGTGGGTGGGTATTTGCAGCTATGTATGGAGATGTATATATATACATATACATATATATATAAAATACAGATACGGAACGTATACAATGATATATATATGTATATGGCATATATATTGTGTTTGTAATTAGATAGCTGTACCAACATATATATGTATATATGTGTGTGTGGTAAGTTTTTTCCGGAGAGACGGGTCTGGTTGATGCACCTTGGTTTTTTTATTTGCTATATTACAGTTAAAGCTTGAAATAGTTATTCTAGCCTCCCATTCAACTCTTTAAGTCAACAAAAAAGAAATTTGAATGTATGTATATGTGTGTGTGTGTGTGTGTGTGTATTTGCCAACCTCAAATTATATATGTGTGTGTGTGTACATATATATATATTTGTGTGTGTGTGTGTATGTATATACACATATATATGCATGTATGTGTGTATATATGTATGCGTGTATATAGGTGTGTGTTTGTGTATATTTGCCAACCTGAAATATGTATGTATGTGTGTATACACACACACACAAACACACACACACACACACACACACACACACACAGTGTATACGTATAGGAAATCCGGAAACTGTATGTATATGCAATAAAAAATCTAGAAGGTTGCAGAGTCAGAGATCAGCTGCCCTCCAGGGCTGAAACAGGTGGGGAAGAATCAGTTTCTGATTCAGCAATGAATAAATGAATGGATGGATAGATATAAATGCATATATTGGAGCGAAACGCAGAACAGACTGATTTACATTTGGTGGACCGGGTGCTCCACCCAACAGAAAATATATATGTATCTTTTCTGCTGGGTGGAGCACCCGGTCTACCAAATGCAAATCAATCTAACTATAACAGGGGACACCGGAAAAGTGCTGAAGGTCAAAGCCAGCTGGCAGTAGTTATGCCCTCCCAGCACTGCTACTTTGCTCAGTGGCTGAGGTGGCTGCTTGACCTTCACCAAATACCCTCTGCCATTTTGGCTTAGGACAGGCCTCCCCTCCCCAAAACACTGCTGTGGCCCGCATAGACGAGCTTACAGTTCCCCATCAGCTCACAAACACTGCATCTGGCCTGTTGGCTGGGGAAGATGGTAGATGGAGTCCGTGACAACCCAGAAGCAGGGTGGGGGGAGACAGCGAAGTTGAGAGGGGAGAAGGTCTCCTTTTAGAAACCAGATTAAAGCTGGATCCGGGATAGTTGTGCTGAAACTGTTACCCACATTCTTTTGACAGAAGTAGCGCTGACGTTTTCCTCTGTTGCATTGTGGTTCCCTGCGGAGGAAGCGCTGAACTTAGCTGCCAAGGAGTGGGTCACACAAGTCATGTTGCGAAACTGGGCCAGGCTATGGAGGGGTCTCCCTTGCTCCGTGACCCCTAGAAATGGGGCGCAGGACACAATTTCCCCCATGGGGGTCGTCCACCGTTTCTCCCACAAGGTACAGGGAGATTCAGGAGTAAGTATCAAAAGAATTGGCAACCCGTCAATCCATCTTTTTCTTAACCAACCCGGAAAACATTTGCTATTTTTTTTTTTTTTTAGTTTCGGGTAATAACTTTGATTTATGGTGCATGCTGTGGTTTTATCCGGTTCTCTGATAAACGCTGTAGCTTTTGGCATGCTTTACTGCTCATCTGCATTGTGGCTTGTTTCCATTGGCTCTAGCGTAACGCATCAGGCTGGCTTTCGTAGCTTCTAAACCAGGGGTGGGCAACTCTGGCCCCTTAACGACCTGTGGACTTCAACTCCCAGAGTTCCTGAGCCAGAATTCTGGGCTGGCTTGCGAATTCTGGGAGCTGAAGTCCACAGGTCATTAAGGGTCCAGAGTGGCCCACCCCTGTTGTAAGCCATGTTTGGTGGGTGACACAAACCGATACCTCTTTTCCAAATGATCGGAGCAGGTGAGCTTCAGAAATTTGAGGCCTGTTTTAAGTGGTTGGGTGTAAGTCCTCCGGGCCACTGTTTTCCCCTCTGCAGTTAGTTGACTAACAAGCCATGTTGGGGGCAGGACTAGAAGACCTCCAAGGTCCCCACCTTATTGTTCCATGTTCTAATGTCCACTTTCTGTTTCCAGGCTTGGCTATATGCAATAGAGACAAATAAAGATCAGGCTGTCCCCAATCCTAGCTGGAGCCAAGAAATGATGGAGCAGTTCAACCAATACATGGAGATGACGAAAGACGGAAGCTGGCAAAAGCTGCCCTCTTACAGGAGTATTTCTGATTACATTCCAGGCAAGCTCCTGCCCGCCTGCAGCATTTCAACCTTTGAAACAGGGCTAAAGTTTTGGTGACCCTGGAACATAATCCTAAATTCAATCATTCTGAAATTATGGGTTTGTTGTTGGGTGTTCCTGTAATCAATCAGTCTGACACAGTCCTGCCTGGTTGAGCTGAAGGAGTTAATTGTGGCAGATTTACGCCATTTCCCTTCTCTTTTGAAAGGGAGAGCAAAGAGCAGCCCTGCCTTGCCTAACCCAGATTATTTGGTCTCTCCCCACCTCACCCTCCAAATTTTACTCCCCATGGTCCCTTCAGCCGGCCTCTCAGCGCCGTAAATTTTAAAAATGGGTGGCTAGGTTTAGTTCTCTTTCCCCTCTCTTAATATGCTTGTAAATCTTTAATCTGTCCCTGCGCCGAAGTTACTGAGAGGAATTTGTGGCAGGCGAAAGGGCAGCTTCCTTTCTCTGACCTATCCCCCCCTCCCAAAAAATGGCACATTTAGCCTTCGACACCCGGCCGTTCGTTTAGTGACCGTCTGAAGTTAAAACCAGATTGAAAAAAAGTGACTTCAACGGTTGTTCACACCTGTGACCACTGTAGCATCTCCAGGGCCACGTGATATCAAAATTCAGATGCTTGGTAACTGACCCCTATTTACGACGGTCGCAGTGTCCCGTGGCCCCCCTTTGGTGACCTTCCCGTCAATGCGGGAAGCCAGTTTCACTTAACCACCGTGTTACTAATTTAACAAACTGCAGGGATTCCCTGACCAACTGGCGAGAGAGGTCACTAAACGGGGCAACATTGATTAATAACTGTCTCTCTTAGCAGTTGAAAGTTCGGGCTGGGTTCTGGTTGAAAATCCCGAGGATTAGCTCCGTATAGTTTCTTGTGGGGCTCTACCTCTGACGGACGTTGCTTTTTTTGCCGCCCCTGCAGAAGGAGACCCAAAGCCGGAATTACAAAACGATAAGCACCGCCTCTTCCTCCGATGTGTCACGGAGGAAGGCATGGGTTTTGAGTACGCCATGTTCCTGAATCTTTCGGAGAAGAGGATGGCGTCCTTCTTCCAGCTAGGGCCCTACCTTGAAGGACCTTCAGGGTAAGTCTTAAAAAAAAAAATCCAGTTTGTAAAAAAAATCATAATATTGCTAGAGAGATGATGCTTCAGGCTAAAATCCTGCCCTCGGCTGTTTTGGGGGGATAAATCGGTTGGGGGACAAGTTGGACTTCCTTCCTAGTGACAATGTAAGACCTGGGCTTAAACGGAGGAGGCTGACATCACATCCTCTTCCTGTTTCCAAATTCCGACTCCATTTCTGAAGGTCTCGCTTTGGGTATAGACCAGGAGTCTTTCAAGACTTGTGGACTTCAGCTCCCAGAGTTCCCCAGCCAGCTGTGCAGTTAACAAGGCACAACAGCTGTGCTGACTGGGGAATTCTGGGAGTTGAAGTCCACAAGTCTTCAAGTTAACAAGGTTGGGCAGCCCTGGAATAGACCATTCCTGTGAAGCTGCGAAGTTCCGTTGCTCAATGATCCGATTGCAGCCCTTAAATAACACAAAATGATTGTTTTATTCTTTTTAACCTTGCAAGCTGCTCAAGGTCACCTAGTAGCGAGACAAGCGGCAAATAAATTTAATAAATATCCTTGTGGACCTCTTGGGAGCGTCCCCTGGCATGGGATCTATGGAGACAGGGTTGCCCAGCACCATATAGTCTCCCCAACCTGTTTTTTTTTTTTTTTTTTTTTTTTTTTTTTTTTTTTAAACGGGCATAAATCCCTCCTCATTTTCACCCTTTTGAGTTTGCAGGTTCCCACTTTCCTCGAGCGTTTTTCAGTTTTGTTTTATTTTGTCTCTCAAGATACGCCCACGGTGGTGCCATCGCCACTATCCTGGACACCACACTAGGGGCCAGCGCCTTCCACATCAGCCGCTGGGTGATGACCGCTAATCTCAACTTAAACTACAAGAGGTCAGTGCCTTAAGGAAAAGAAGAAGAAAAAATGAGGATTGAATTGAATGGATTCGTTAAAGTTTGGAACAAAGAAACAGGCCAATGTCTTGTAACAATTTGCATGTTTCCCCCTCCTTCAGCCCCGTGGCCTTGGGCTCCGTGGTCAGGGTGGACAGCAGGGTGGACAGAGTTGAGGGCAAGAAGATCTTTGTGAGCGGCGAAATGTGGAGTGTGGATAAGCAGACCCTCTACGTACAGGCCACTGGTAAGTATAGATAATGCAGAGTCACTTCAATCTGCCTTCTCCAACCTGGATTTCCCCCCCCCTCCCCAGACTCCAGTTCCCAGAATTCCAAGCAGCATGGCCGAAAGCCCTCCAGGTTTTAAGAAATGTAGATTAGAGGTGGCTACCCCGATTGCCTGATTCAATTTTCGATAATGCCCTGTTTTCCTAGCTTGGGCTTTTCTCTCCCCCCCCCCCCCCTTTCTCCTCTTTTTTTTTTTTTTTTTTTTTTTAGCTCTCTTTATTGAACTGCAGCCCGACTCTTTTCTCCGGAAAGCAAGGGACCCCCACAGCTCCCTTTAACTGGCCGCCTGGCTGCCCGAGGACAGCTCTATCGCAAGCCATTCTCAAAGGAGTTTCACCGGTATCTCTCCAGCCCTCTTTGCACCACAGGCTGGAACAACAGCGTGCCCAAAAAATGCAACCCACACCGGTTTGGCATGCCGTCTTTTGTCGAGCGAGGCGGGAGGCCGTGAATCCAAAAAACTATATTTCTTGCCGACGTGTCACCTTGCAGATCTGAGCTTCGTGCCCTAATTCTAAAACCTGATGGGTGTTTTCTGGCTGTTTTCGAACTCCCCCTCCCCCTTTCTTGGCTTTTCGAGGGTATATTTATATTTCAACTGTGGTTGGGTCCAAATTTTGGGTCCTTGGGGGGGGGTTTCTCTGAACTGGGCGGGTTTCCTTGCGGACGTTTCGTGACCCGACTAGATAACGTTGTCAGCAAACTCCGTTTCCTTCCTAGCACTAATGATGTCACCCAGTGATCCCTTGGGGATGCTAAGAAGCAAATATTGTGTTGTTCTGTTTATTTGAAGCACTTTAGTTAGCTATAGATGCCTTTTGAGATAGGAAATTCTGGAGACAGGAAAGACATAAAGGGTACCTGTTAAATTCCTATCTCTGCCCAGCTTTCTCAGTGCCTTGTGGAAGAGTTATTGACACTTGTTAAACATTACCTTACTTTTACATCAGCCTTTTCATCTGTTGGTTTGAGTAAGAGCCAGGAGATTGCAAATGAGAACGATAAATCCAACTACTCTTTACGGGTCTGTTCCTGCTTTATCTTTCGGAACCAATTTGCATAACTTCCTCTTGTTCTTCCTGGTTTTCCTGGTGCCAGCTGGGAGCTAAGGAGAAAAATGGCCACAGGTGAGGGATGCAAATAAGGAGACCATCTCCATATCCCAAATAGAATAGAATATAGAATATAAAATAGAATATAGAATTAGAAAGAATAGAATAGAATAGAATCATAGAATCGTTATTGTCACTTTAAATGTACACTAAGCATATATTAAAAATGAAAATTTGTTGCATACGGTCATTCATTAATTTGGGTGGAGAAATACTGTACGCGCAGTACATCATCTCTGCTCGCACCACTAGCCATCACTCTTGTAACTACTGACAGTTTAAATGCCAGTTGAGCAACAGCATGATACTTGTTTTATCAGCTTGGTGAAAATATGCCCACGGATCTGGGATTAAGGCCAGATGATTGTACCCAAGTTTATTGTGGAAGGTCTTGGCTCACATCATGGGGGGGAGGGAATCATGAGCAAACTTCTCAGGTCCTTCTGGTTTGAGGGTGTGTCTTCAGCCAGGCAGTTGGTCCTGGCTGAAGTTCCTCCACTGCTGATCGAAGGAAGCAGTCTGTCCAAGCTGTTGGGAGCTGAGCTGTGCCCAAAGAAGAGCTCCTGAGAAGAAGACGCCCTCCTCAAGGGAGCAGCGGGTCAAAATATTCAGAATGCAGAGTCTTCTGAGGAGCATCAACCAGACGGTCAAAGGGATGGCCACCAGGGTTCCTGCTCTGGCATGGAGGAAAGAGCTCTTGGTACAGCCTCCTCGTCTGCTCCTCAGAAGGACATCCACAGTGAGTATTGGGGAGGGCTTAGAAGGGAGGGGGGACACCCTCCCCAAATAAAGCTCTTTGCCCCTGGTTTTGGAGGACCACCTAAAGGTTCTGAGATCCTGAGGAGCTGCTGAAGGATGCAGAGAAGGTAGAGGCTCCTGCATCCAGAGCCCAAGAGACCTGATGGGGTGGGCAGAGATGATTGAAGGCCTGCCAATAACCCACCACGGTGCCCCTGAAGGGTCTTGTGGGCAGGAGTGGGGACACTCAGCGCGAGTGTCCTTTCCCAGCAACAGCCCCACCAGTGTCTCAAGGACTTCGGTCTCCCCAACTCAAGCTGGAGCCCAGAGATGATGGACCAGTTTCAGAAGTTCACAAAGATGTCCGAGGACGGATTGTGGCAGCGCATTCCCAGTTACAACAGCTCCGTGGACAGCATGCCAGGTCAGTCTTTCCATCCCACTTGAAACATTTCTCGGGTGGCCACCGCCGTTCCTTCCAGGCGGGCCTTCCTTCTACAGCTGTCAGTTCGCCCGAAGATGGCATCTCCTCAAATCTGTCATCCCAAGTTAGTTCGCCCAGATCCTTCCCTCTGCGGGGTTGCTCAACCTCGTGAAGGTCAGCTCCCCATATTTTCCCCACCAGGTTGAGGTCCGCCCCGTCTTCAAGTTGTCACGCTTGAGCAACACCACCTTAGATGCCCATCAGATTGTGTAGGAGGAAAGTTCTGGCTGTCAACCACACCTAAATTGGAGTGAGACCAATTTCCTAGCCTTTGACGGAAGATCTGACCGTCCGGGGTTGTGTTCGTCAACTTGGCAACTTGAAGATGGGTGTCCCAGTTGTGCTTTTTCAGGAGGCAACTGGAGGGGTTGGTTCTCTGAATTGGGTGGGTTTCCTTTGCAGATGTTGCGTGACCAGCTAGGTAACGTCATCCATGCTAGAAGGGAGGGGGGGATTTGTGGAGCATTTTATAAAACTTTGCAAAGTCATCTGGGCTGATTTGGGGAGAATCCACCTGTGGGATCTCCTGGGTTTGGTGGGGGAGGATCTGATGGCATCTGGGCAGCTTTGGATCTAGTTCAGCTCTCTTTTTATTTTAATTGTATTAGATTTATAGGGCTACCCAACTCATGAGCGACTCCAGACTCTTATCTGGATTGGCTTCTTAACCTTGGGGATGGTTTGGGGGTTGGTTTCAAGAAGGGGGACACCAGGGGCTGTGATGTCCAGGAGGGCAGCATACCTGGTCACTCACCTGAAAAGGGAGGTGTTGCCCAGGTGCTGAAAATCAGCATCTTGCAATCGACCTGGGCATCTTCCGTGGGTTTGCTGGCAGTCTGTGGGGTGCAGAAGCTTATGCCTTTTGGGGTGCCTGTTAAATGCCTACCTCTTTGCCCAGCCTCCTGAGTGCCTCGTGGAAGAATTGTTGACACTGGTGCTACGTTTGCCCTACGTTTACACGAGTGTTTCACGTGTTGCCTTGAGGAGCAGTGCGGCGATTGCAAATGAGATAGATGAATAAATGATAAATGTTAAATGATAAATGAGATAGAGGATAGATAAATGGATTTCAACTTTGCATGTCTGCTCTTGTTCGGTCTTTGTGTAAATGCCGGTTCTTTTGTCTTTGGAGATTCTTGGTCATCCAGGTCAGAGTTTATCCCAAAGGTGATTTTTTCACGAGGCGATTGGACTTCCTTGTTTTTCTTTGAAGGATGTTTCGCTTCTCATCTCTGGAGCTTCTTCAGCTCTGACTGGATGGTGGGGAGTGGAAGGATTTATACTCCTTGCAGACCACTGGTCATTTGCCTCCTTAGAGAGTCGTGAGGCCACTTGGAGGTTTACCTGAGTGAGGTAGTGGGTTGATCTCCAGTCTACCACACAGTCCTTTAGCAGTTCCAAGAAGGCTCCACAGCCACTTGCACCACTCAGGTGACCCTGAGGACACAGGTAAACCTCCAAGTGGCCTCAACGACTCTCTCAAAGGAGGCAAGTGACCAGCGGTTTGCAAGGAGCATAAATCCTTCCTTTCCCACCATCCAGACAGAGCTGAAGAAGCTTCCGGGATGAGAATCGAAACGTCCTAAGAAAAACGAAGGAAGTCCAATCGCCTCGTGAAAAAAAGCACCTTTGGGTCCTCTCGTTCTTCCTGATTTTCCTGATGCCAGCTGGGAGCTAAGGAGAAAAACACCTGCAGGTCAGTCATTCATTAATTTTAATTAAGGGTGGAGAAATGACTGCAAATCCAGGTCCCAGCGAGAGTTGGAAGAACTTCCTGGAATATGGCTACAGCCAGGTAAACCTCATCCATGTATCCAGGATACAACTGGGAGTTACCTTGTCTAGAGACTCACCCTGCTGGTCTCTGGACCTTGGGTGGTTCTGGTGGGCACCTTGGATCCTGGATGAAGGCTGGTTGCTTTGAGGTTGCTTGAATGTTTCTGCTTTACCTTGGGGTGCTCAGTCCTTCGGTTGGGAGGTGACCTTTTCCTGCAGCTGAAAAGAGGACATGGTCCTCTCCCATCGAAGAGTGGAAGATGATTGTAGTTGCGAGGTTGGGAAGATCGGTTTTCCACGGTAGCTATAATGTTCAGCCTCCCAGGCGGAAACGCTGCTTACTGACTGGGTTTCACACCCCTTGATGGGGACCTTTCCCACCCTGGTGCCCCCCCCATCGTGGTCCACAGGTTTGGGAGATGGCAACCAGCTTCCACCATCAAAGTCTCTGCTCCCTGGCTGTGCTCAAATCAAATTGGTTTAGTCCTTGGGGAGGTGTTGATGTTTACTAATGGGATGGCCCAAGACAGGCACATCTGGATGGAATTATACACCATCTCTGTTTCCCCCTACGGGGATGTCTCTTGCAACTACGGACAACTTAAATACCTGTTGAGCAACGGCTGCTTATTTGATGTGCTCGGTGAAAATATGCCCACGGATCTGGGATTAAAACCAGGTGACTGGACGCATGGAAGGTCTTGGTATGAAATGAGCTCATTTTTCAGGTCCTTCTGGTTTGAGGGTGTGTCTTCACTGGAAGGGAGAAACTGTAGGCATTTGGTCCTGGCTGAAGTTCCTCCACTGCTGATTGAAGGACGCAGTCTGTCCAAGCTGTTGGGAGCTGAGCTGTGCCCAAAAAAGAGCTCCTGAGAAGAAGACGCCCTCCTCAAGGGAGCAGTGGGTCAAAATATTCAGAATGCAGAGTCTTCTGAGGAGCATCAACCAGACGGTCAAAGGGATGGCCACCAGGGTTCCTGCTCTGGCATGGAGGAAAGAGCTCTTGGTACAACCTCCTCGTCTGCTCCTCAGAAGGACATCCACAGTGAGTATTGGGGAGGGCTTAGAAGGGAGGGGGGACACCCTCCCCAAATAAAGCTCTTTGCCCCTGGCTTTGGAGGACCACCTAAAGGTTCTGAGATCCTGAGGAGATGCTGAAGGATGCAGAGAAGGTGGAGACTCCTGCGTCCAGAGCCCAAGAGACCTGATGGGGTGGGCAGAGATGATTGAAGGCCTGCCAATAACCCACCACGGTGCCCCTGAAGGGTCTTGTGGGCAGGAGTGGGGACCCTCAGCGCGAGTGTCCTTTCCCAGCAACAGCCCCACCAGAGTCTCAAGGACTTCGGTCTCCCCAACTCAAGCTGGAGCCCAGAGATGATGGACCAGTTTCAGAAGTTCACAAAGATGTCCGAGGACGGATCGTGGCAGCGCATTCCCAGTTACAACAGCTCCGTGGACAGCATGCCAGGTCAGTCCTTCCATCCCACTCGAAACATTTCTCGGGTGGCCACCGCCGTTCCTTCCAGGCGGGCCTTCCTTCTACAGCTGTCAGTTCACCCGAAGATGGCATCTCCTCAAATCTGTCATCCCAAGTTAGTTCGCCCAGATCCTTCCCTCTGCAGGGTTGCTCAACCTCGTGAAGGTGGGTGGGCTTCAGCTCCCCAGGTGTATCCACCTCCCCCAGCTGGACTTCTGGGCATTGAGGTCCATTCCTCTTCAGGTTGACAAGCTTGAGGAACTCCAGCTTAGATGACTTATTGGGTTGTGTAGGAGGAAAGCTTTGGGTGTCAACCCTATGAAGGGCCTTTTGCTAGCCTTTGAAGGAAGATCTGGAGTTTCTGTTCCTCAACTTGGCAACTGGAAAATGGGTGGACATCAACTCCCAGAATCCTTAGCCCAAGTTACGTTGCGTGCGTGCAATTGAGAGCAACTAGACCCACCCTCTGAAGGGCAAGGAAACCCCAGAATCCCGGTTTTCATTGGGGGACAATTTTGCACCAACTGTCAAACCCTTTCTGTGGCACCCCCTTTTCTCCCATAGCCCGGCTTAAAATTTTAACTTCCAGTTGCCCCTCTGCCACCCCCAACCAATTCTACTTACCTCCTCCCCAAAATGTTCTAGATTCAGAATTCCCCCCCCCCCAGGGGAAATGATTGTTTTTAGCCCCAAACCAAAAATCTGATAAATAGGGAATTTCCGACTTCTCTTTTCTTTTTATTTTTTTTTTCTTTCCTCATTTTGTTTTGTTTTTTTCCCCGCCTTTGTAGCTCACAGGAAATCAGTGTACAGCCCAAGGAAGCAGAAAGAGGCCTGCTTGTTCGTCCGGAACGTGGCCACCGAAGGTCACGGATTCGAATTTGCCATGTTTTACAACGGGGCTGAGAGACGGATGGTGGTTCTGCTCCAGCCGGGATCGTATTTGGAAGGGATGATCGGGTGAGCTGGGACGGGCACATCCGGTCAGACACTCTACGAGTCTCTTTTCTGACATTTGAGGGGAAAATGCCTCACTTACAGGCAGTCCTCGAATTACGACCGACGGCTTAGGGACTATGGTTAGACAGAACAATTAACCAGTGGAACCACCTGCCTCCAGAAGCGGTGAATGCTCCAACACTGGAAGTTTTTAAGAAGAGACTGGACAGCCATTTGTCTAAAATGGGATAGGGTTTCCTGCCTGAGCAAGGGGTTGGACAGATGACCTCCAAGGTCCCTTCCAACTTTATTATTATTATTACTCGAAATTACGACCTGCCTGAAAAAGGGGACTTAGGACCAGGATTCCAAGTTGTAACAGGTTCCCATTTCTCCATCATTGAGTGACCCATTTTATGACGGCCATAATCAGCAGGCTCAATTACGGTCAGATCTTGAGGACTGCCAACATCCCACCATGGAACTGCGAGGCTGTCGATTAAGCTTCTTAAATTCAATTTGAGGAATGCCAGATGGGCCTGGAAGTGCAGGCATTTTGTAAGCCATCTGGCCCAACTAATATTGAAGATTTTTTTAAAAAAATAAAATAAAATGCTTTTAATAAATAGCAATGCCCAGGTTTGATCAGTGGAAGGAAAGGGAGCCAGGCAGATTCGTTTAGGACTTGGGCATCCCCCAAATCCGAATTGAATGATAAATAAATAAAATTGCTGGTGGCCACGTCTCCTGACACACCTTCGGTGTCTTCCTGGCGAGGGAATTCATGTTTTTGAGAAGCTCCATCGTCAGCCTCTTGCTGGGTGGCAGGAAAAACTTGAAAATTAAAAAGGGGTGCTTGGTTTTTCCAGGCCTTTGCCTTAGGACTGTACAACTTAATTTGGAAAACAGGAAGGTGAAAATGAAGAGCTGGTAACTGCTCTGAAATATCCCGAATTTAAACCCAGATCTGGATTTCTTTTTTCTAACCATTATCTTGGTGGGCAGCTCTTCCTGCTCTTCCTCAAAGTTATTCTTTTGTGTGTGTGTGTGTGTATATATATATATATATATATATATATATATATATATATATATATATATATAGAGAGAGAGAGAGAGAGAGAGAGAGAGAGAGAGAGAGAGAAGTTTTTATTGATTTTTTAAATACAATTCAAAAGTAATTATTCAACTAACATGTTGAGTTTCTCATTCACTAATACAAATTAAATTCCTTGTTCGTTTCTCCAGCTATTGATAAAATAAGTCCCAAGTTTGAAAATATTCTGTCCCTTCTTTTTCCTTCCAACCTCAAAGGTCATTAATAACCTCACTTTTATTTTTACGACCTGTTGCAGATGTACAGGTAGTCTTTGACTTCATTTAGGGACCGTAAGGGGGGGGGAAAGCCCTGATCCCCTGCCTTTTATTTTCCAGAGATGTTGGTTTCTGTAGAGAGGTTTTTCCATTTTTTTTCCTCTGGGCTGAGATCTCTCTTTTATCTCTCTCCTTCCTTGGCTGCGACCCTTCCTCCTGTTTTTCTCCCCCTCCCCCGCCCGTTACCCTTCCCCTCTTCCGATTCAATCCAGGTTCGTGCACGGCGGGGCCGTGGCGGCCATCCTCGACCACACCTTTGTGGGTTGCGGCATCTACGCCTTCGGCATCGTGGTGACCGCCAGCCTCTCCGTGAACTTCAAGAGGTAAGCCAGGATTTGTGCCCACAAATTGAGTGGGTAGGTAATCCTCGGCTTAACGACCAGGACGGAGCCCAAAATTTCCCGCGCTAAGTAAAAAGACATGAGTTTTGCCCCTTTTACGGCCTTTCTCGCCAGACTTGTTAAGGGAGTCGCTGCCGTTCTTAAGTTAGCGACAACGCTTGTGAGTTCGCAGGTTAGTAGGTCGTGAAAGGGGATCACGTGACCCCGGGACTTTGCGACGGTCATAAATATGAATCGCTCGCCAAGCATCTGAATTTTGATCATGCGATTATGGGGTTGGTGCGTGAAAACCGTTTCAGCGCCGTTGTAATTTTAAACCGTCACTAAGTGAACCGATGTAAGTTGAGGACAGGCTTACTCCTCGTCTGTATTTCCTCCATGATCTTGGGCTGAGAAAGGCAGAGCAAGCAGGGTGGATAGTTCAGAAGGAGAAGGAAGGGTGGGAGCTGAGAGATTTAGCTGCCACGATCCATCGTCCACTGCCCTGACAGGCCCCTCCTTCCCCTTCCAGCCCCATCCCGCTGGGCTCTGTAGTCCTCGTGGAAACAAAGGTGGAGAAAGTAGAAGAGAAGAAGATTTTCTTGTCTGGGCTTGTGCGGAGCACTGACACGCAAACCCTCCACACAGAAGCCACAGGTGAGTTTACCTGTCAAGTTCAATTGGACCCTCGGCTGTCACTCTTGGAAAAGTCTCTTATGAGGCCTTCTCCTCTCCAGCCTCCTTCAGAAGGAAAAGTAAAACGCACAAGGCGCAATCCCCGTTTATCTCCTTGACTTTTCCCTTCCTTTCCTCATATTCTGGCTTTCTCCTGGAAGGTGCCTTTTAGCGCAGGTGGGCTGGGTGGAGGACAGGTGTCTCTGTTTCCTGCAGGGCAGGGGGGTCCAACAGGTGTGGTTGAAGCTCTGGAGATACGTGATGGACAACGTGGCCAAAGGGAAAGGCATCCATGTCTCCTCCAGGAGCCTCATCCGTTTCTCTCTCTCTCCATCTCCCTGGCTGCAGCTCTCTTGATCCACCTGGACGCCAAGACCTCTTCCCATCCAGTGATAACCTCCTGCTGATTCTCCTGAAATCTCAACTTTTGGGGGGGGGGGAAACCCAGACTGATGGTGTTATTTGCACCCCTTTGAGAATAAAAGCTCAAACTGGGCTCCGGCTGTCTTCAATTCTTTGTTCCTCTTTGGATCTTTCCAGGGGATTTTTGATCTCTTCTTGATTCTTGCAAGGGGAGAAAGAGTCTTCTCCGGTCTTTGGTTATTCGGGTTTTCTCCCGCGTCAAATTGGAAGTGTCTTGGCGACGTTTCGACGAAGTCTCATTCGTCATCTTCAGGCTGGTGTTTTCAGCTTCGTGCTTCAAGGAGCAATGTGTGGTCTTAGCTCCTAGAAGCACGAAGCCGAAAACACCAGCCTGAAGATGACGAATGAGACTTCGTCGAAACGTCGCCAAGACACTTCCAATTTGACGCGGGAGAAAACCCGAATAACCAAAGACCTACATATATATGTATAATTCAGATGATGAACGCTTCCCAGAGAGCCTTAGGATCAAGAGGAAGGGGATTAAAATCGGGCTTGGGGATCGTCTTTGATCTTGGTGAAGCAACCTTTTGAGCTGTTTTGCTCATGGCTAAATGGGGAGCTGTCCGTGGTCCTGATGTTGAATAGGGGGTGGTCTCGTCCTTATGGGACGAATAACAGTTGGAAGGGACCTTGGAGGTCTTCTAGTCCAACCCCCTGCTCAAGCAGGAGACACTACACCATTTCGGACAAATGTCTCTCCAATCTCTTCTTAAAAACCCACAACTTCTGAAGGCAATTTAATCGTTCTCACTGTTCTCTCCAGGATGAGTTTCCATCCGTTGTTTCTTGTCCTGCCTTCAGGAGCTTTGGAGAATAACTTGACTCCCTCTTCTTTGGGGCAGCCCCTCAAATACTGGAAGAACCCCTGAGATATTGGAAGACTGCTCTCATATTCTCCCCCCCCCCCAATCCTTTTCCTTAAACTATACATACCCAATTCTTGCAACCATTGTTCATACGTTTTAGCCTTCAACGCCTTAATTATCTTTGTTGCTCTTCTCTGCACTCTTTCCAGAGTCTCGTTTTTTTTATATAGGGTGCAACTGGATGGGTAAGAATATAGACCCACAAAGCATGACAACCACACTCTAAGCAGCCCCCAGCGGGTCAAAAGAAAACATTTAGCATCCTGAGAGCATTTTCAGTCTCTTAAAGAGAACGGGGAACGTTTAATGGGATATGGGAGGGACCTTGAGGAACCAGGGGAAGAAATGCTGTCAGATAAGAGAGAGGTTGACCCTCAGTTGCACAACGGGTGGAAAAACACTCGGAAAGGAATTTCTGTAGCTCAACAGTCCATAAGAGACACTTATGGGAGTGGCTTCAATGTACGGCTACAGTTGAGCCCGACATTTTTGCCCTGTTTTATGACCTTGTGAAGTGAAACACGGTTGTGAAGTGAATGGATCACATAACTCCGGGCCACGCAACCGTCATAAATGTGAGCCGTTCCCAAAAGCATCTTGAATTTTGATCATGGGTGCTGCAAAGATGAGCCGAGGTGGCGCAGCAGTTAGAGTGCAATACTGCAGGCCACTTTAGCTGACTGTGTTCAGCAGGTCAGCGGTTCAAATCTCACCAGTTCAAGGTTGACTCAGCCTTCCATCCTTCCGGGGTAGGTAAAATGAGGACCCAGATTGTTGGGGGCAATGTAAATATATATATATCTACATTGCTTACTAGTATACACCGCTTAGAGAGTGCTTGCACTTAAAAGCGGTATATAAGTCTCATAAATAAATAAATAAATTTGAAAAAAAAAGTCGTCACCGGCTTTTTTTTCAGCGCCGTTCAGTTTGAAACGGTCACTAAAGGAACTGTTGTGATGTCAAGGACTGCCTGTATTTATAGCGCATTTATCCACAACACGCAACTTGCTGCATTTCTCTCTCGCCATTTCCCCCTAAATATTATGAAGCCGCTAATGGGTGTGATCCACGTTTTTCACGTCTGGTTGGTTGGCTCTGAATTTTCACCCCAGGGCATCACGGAAAAAAGTTGTGTGTTCTCACACACACACACACCAGCTTCGCAACGGCAGTGTTTCTTTTCTACCGGTTGTTGCAATCAACGATAGATTAATTAAAAAAACAAAAAAACGACCACGTGCTTCAAAGCAGAGAGTCCAGTCAATCAACGGTCGGATTGCCAAAAACGGCACCCATCCATCCCGGCAGGGAGGCGTGCCGTGTTTTCCTGGCCTGCAACTATTTGCAAACCTTTCTCCTGGCTTCAAAGAATGGGCCTTTTGTTCTTGTGTGGTGTGCAAAACCTGATCGGAGAGGGGCAGTCTGCCAACAGCAGGAGGAAAAGATTGTGTAGCCCGATGGAGGCGCCAGGAGGGTGTTCAACACAGTCCAAATTCTTCGGCTTTCTTGAGCTACACCCAGCTTCCCATCGGACGGCGGTCCAGTTTTGAGCCGGGATGCTTTTCCGAAAACAAGCGTTGAACTTCGACCTGTTGTCACCGTGGTGGGACTCCCCCGACCGACTGTTGTGTTTGTGGCTGAAACACAAACCCCGGTGACATCGAAAGGCTCCGGATGATAAACAGCAACATGGAAACTTTGGATTGTGCCGCTTGGCGCCTCGGATGCCACGAAGGCAGGTTGGGGGCGGCCCAGGGGAAGGGTTGAAGGAAGAGAGGAGGAGGAAGGCCAGGTAAATGGGGACCCGGGGGGTCATTTGGGAACTGGAGGGGCGCACGGTTTCTCATACAAGCGGACGTGAGGCGCCCCGTTATCCTTGCAAGGAGAAATCTGTATTTTAGTCCTTTTTCTATGGCTTTTGCAAGGCCACCGGGTGGGGTAAAAAAAAGGGCAACTTTTTGCAGTTTCCCTGAACTTCTTGGCACATTTTTCTTCTCGCTCTGCTTCTGCCCCAAAGCTTCCTCTGATATTTTACATTTGGGCAAAGTGGCTCTAACGTCAGGCGTGGAAATAAATAAAATAGGGAGGCTTGAGAGATTTGTAAAGCTTTGAATTTCCCCCCCCCCCTCGTCTTTCGCCCTTCCACCAAAGCATCTTTTTGCCCATCTCGGCTTCTGATTCAAGGGCGAAGAACCAAACTCTGTGCGTGTTCAGAGGCCCCGCTCTCCTTCTGCCAAATGGGTCAGCAGGTCTGGAGGGGAGGGCAAAGAAGAAGAAAAGGGTGAGGGAAGTGGAGGGATGGAGGTGGGCGTGTCTCACATGCTTGCTAGTTGTGTATCTGGGTTTGTCGTGTCTGCTCTTCCACGCCTCCTGACATTTCTGAATTTCGTCCCCAGGATATAATCCCCGACAACAGCTTAAAAGGTGTTTAAATAATACCTGGGCAAGCGGCCATATTCCGTTGTGCAAATCACCTGTTGGATCTCTTTCCAAAGTGGAAGGACACTCTTTTAAAGAAGGGGAAAGCTTAACCCCTTTGTTTTTCTTCTTCTTCTTCTTCCTCTCTCTCTTCCTTCTGTGAAACATAGGACGTTTTGTGTCCCTTGCAAAATTCCAGGAACCGTGAAAAGGGAGGAGAGGCGTCTGCTTCTTTAGCGAGTTCTCCGGGTTTTAATTTATTTGGTTCCTCCTGTTGCCAAAAACTACACCAGCAGAGAGGGCGGTTACTCACCTTTGAAGAATTAATCCTTTTTTTTTTTTTTCCCCATATTCAGCTGCAGAGGCTGCTCGGGAGAAATTGGATTTTTTGTTGGTTTTTTTTTTTTTTTATTTTTTGAATTGGAGTGTTGTTGTTTCCAAACAAGTCACTAGTCCTCATGAGGTCCGAAAACATCAGAGATGCTTTTCTCGGGCCTTGAAGCTGGTCGCAGGAAGCTGAGTTGATTCTGACTC
This sequence comes from Crotalus tigris, assembly GCF_016545835.1. NCBI lineage: Eukaryota > Metazoa > Chordata > Lepidosauria > Squamata > Viperidae > Crotalus > Crotalus tigris. The sequence goes on from NW_024097591.1 coordinate 3,224,514, forward strand.
CTGTTTGCAGGTGGATCGACTGGTTCTAACTGGGTTTTTCCTTCGATTTCCTCCCAGATTGACGTGACAGAATTCGTCCTGATGGCTCTCGCTTCTCTCTCGAAGGGACCATGTGACTTTTCTTCCCCCGGCCTGATCTGAGATGTTTTCCAAGCGAAAGACCCCCAATGTCCAACGCGCTTGCCCCAACGTGCTGACCCCCGACACAATCCCCTCGTTTTTCATCCCACCCAACCTCGCCACCTTGCAAGGACGGCGTGCGGCTGGGAAGCCCAGGGCAAGCGAGGCATCAGCCCCGCCGGTCAAAAATGAGGGCGCCGCAGTGCACGAGGGACACCGGGCCGGTGTGCGACTCAGAGGCGCTCCCACCACCATCCAGCTCCCCAACCCGATGAACTTGGGGTGCCTGCCTGAAAGCCCCAACACCTGGCGACGGGAATCGCTGTTCCACAGCAGACCCCCGCCCCACCGAGGGCAGGGGGTCTGGCTCTCCTCCCCCCAGACGAGGCCGCTTCCGCAGCCCACTCCAGGCCCGGACAGCGACACCGCCTCTTCAACAGAAAACTCCCCTTACAATTCCCCCTTGCCCACCCGTCCCCTTGGCGGGCTGCTGCCTTGCCATGGCTACAGGCCCCGCCGGCGCCTGGCCTGCCGTTCCCCCCACGCTGGCGCAACCCTACGCCCCAGCTCTTTCTCCACAGAGGACACCAGCTCTGCGGACACCAGCCCTTGCTGTCTGCGCCGTGAGGCCGATCCTGCCTGGATCTCGCCGGGTGCCTGGTCCCTGGCACCTCTGTTTCCCCTGGACCTGATGCGTTGCCACCAGCGCCTGATCAAGGAGGTGACGCTGACGGTCAGCCAAGGTGGGCAGCTGCGCCTCTCCAGCGAGTATCTCCCGCAGCAAGCCAGCTTCCGTGTGCGCCTGGTGAGCGCCGAAGGCTTCTACCCGCCTCAGGGCAGCCCCCGCCACATCCACTGCTGCGTGGCCTTGCAGCTGCGCCCTGGCCTGGGCCAAAGGCAGCGCAGCGCCGTCATCAAGAGGACCCGCAACCCCATCTTCAACGAAGACTTCTACTTTGAGGACGTCAGCCCTGAGGATCTTCCCCGGCGCAGCTTGAGGATCAAAGTGCTGAACAAGGAATGCAGCCTGCGGCGGGACGTCGTGCTAGGCGAATGCGACGTCCCGCTGGATTCTCTTCTGCCCTGAGCGGGGGTCCCTGGCAGAGAAGGGCCGGGGGGGTGGTATGGATGTCCTCGCGGATGGACGGAGGGTCAACGGCTGGCATGATTTGCTTAACGGCGTGATTTGCTTAATGGCCGTGGCAAAGAAAGTCCTAAAACCGGGCCCAACAATTGCATCCGTGACGTTTGTAACTGCTAAATTGAGCTGTGTTCTTGATTCAGGCACCAGCCACCAGGGGGAGCTGTGCTGCCCTTGGTATCGCTGCCACCTTGAGGCAGAAGGTGGTACAGCAGGAGTTGGTTGATGATAGAAGAACGAGACTCCATCCAGCTTTCCTTCAAGCCATTTTTGCTTGCAATTATCTGCACCCCCATCTTTCTTAAGGGTGGGGCAGCCCCCACATTTGAGGACAACCCCAGAATTGTGGTGTTGCAGCCAAAGGAACGAAGTGTCACCCCCAGCCGACTCCCTTTTGCACCCCTTTTAAAGGGTTTTTTCCCGTTGCATTGCTCAACTCTGCCACAAGAGGGCATCTCTTGGCACCGGGGAAACTTTGCAAAATTTAGAAATGAAAAAAGAGGATGTCACTGTAAGCGTTCTGCTCTCTTTTTAATCATTTTCGTACTTTTTCTTTTAGATTCCTAGTTTTATTATTAGGGGATGCTTGCCATTCCTTGGTCCAGCCACAGGAGGGCACGCTAGGACCAGCATTCTACTTTTTCCAACTTTTCTGGAAAGGGGGGGGGGAAATACCTATGTTTTTTACTTTTATCCTTGGCAAAATGTGCTTAGGCCCTCGCTTCCATTTCTGTTTTGGTTTGCTAACTGTTAACTAGGAAAAGTCTCACTTAGGACAGCCACTTTGCTCCTCTCTCAGAATTGGAACTTTTGGATTTATTCTGAGCCACGCTTAGGACTAGTATCATGATGGTCTTTTGTTTACAAGCTTATTGCAGGTGCAATTGTTCAGTGGCAATAAAAAGGACCGAGCCCAGGAAAAATGGGGGTATATATATTTGACCCTGAGATTTATAAACGGGGATAATAAAGGTCCAGAACTGAAAAACGAATTAGCTGTCTTCTAGGTAATGATCATAATTTATTAAATTTATAGGCACCTACATCTTTGCCTGCTTTAAAAATTGCAGAACACACCCAGCACCAAAAAAAAAAATGCATCTCGCAAATTTGATTATTATTATTTTTCTTGTTTTGACTGCAGAAGACTTTTATTTAGCAGAGTGTCACTCCTCCAGATACTTCATCAAGAGCTCATTAAAGGCCTCAATGAAATTAATAACAAGAGCGGCTGAAGATTATACCTTTTAAGTAGCCTTGATGAGGCCAGCAAACTTCTTCCAAAGTTTTAAAAACTTTGGCACTTTTTTTTTTTTAAAAAAAAAAAACCTCCTTCAATAGAATCATTGAAAATTGGGGCAGCCTGTTAAGTTAAAATAGCAGGAAGGTGAGTCCAGTATGTTTGCAACCTGGAGTTATTTCTAAAAATAATAAAAGGGATTAAAAATAAACAACGGAGTTATTATTCGACACCGAAGTAGTTCTGTTTGTGTTGCCATCCCAAAGTTTCATTTTCGCGTTTCTCCTTCGGATTGGGCTTCAGAGCGGCTTTCTTACAAACTAGAGTAGCCGCCTTCATTGGGGATTGGGTCTGCCAGCTGCAGGCACGTGCAAACCTCCCTGCGAGGTAGGATAGGAAGGGAAAGACAGCCGGGGCTGGAAGAGGAGGGAATAAGGAAATTCAAAGTCTCTAAATGCACCTCAGATCAGGAAAAGAGGTGTTTCTGCCCCTTCACTCGGCACTTAGAGGTTCCGAGGTAGACTGCTCTTAAACAGGGAGGCTCTACTCGAGCATAGGAAAGCAGGAGAAAGCTCCCGTCGCTTTCCACCCTTTCCTTGCTTCTAAAGTTCTTTTCTGTTAAAATTCTCTTTCTCGTTCGGCTTTTTTTCCCCTGGTCCGTCCGCAGGGTGGATTTCCGCCTGCGAAGGGCGCTCGCTGCAGTTAGCCTGCCTTGGCGCAGAATTTCTCGTCTTCCCAGGCCTTGAGGGCCAGCTCCTTGCAATGTTCCTGGCACCCAGACTTAAAAATACACCCAGCCCAGGGATCAAAAGCAGGTGAGTCACACTGAAGTTATATAAGCAAGCTGGCACAGCCTGCCACCCCCCCCCCCAAATTGGGCAGGACCCAGCCCGCCTTTGCGGGGTGCAGGGGGAGGGCCTCTCCAGCAGAGGGCAGCACACAGTAGACAGGCCCCAACCCCTCCCCGCCACCCCAGGATAACCCGGTTACAAAACAAACCATGATCGATTCTTCACGGCAAGCTTTTATTTAATGAAGGTCACGTTTCCGAGGAACCCAGGAACTGCCTGTATATAATTTAATTTTATACGTAATTTTATTCATCATACGTGGCTGAGTCTGACTAAGAATCTAGAGAACTGTAAAAGAGGTCTAGTCAGTTTCACTGTCTTTTTTGTGTGTGTGTATTTTTTTTTTCTCCCTGTCCTGGCTTTTGACTCAGTTGGTTGGGGAAATGGAAAAACTGGTTCTGTGTGCAAATCCCTCTCCTTCCCTGGATGGAAAGACAGGATTACACCCTGCTCAGAGGAAGCAATTTTGTGGCGGCCTCGGCGGCTTCTCCTCTTTGCCCCCTTTCCACCGCCGAGAACGCAGATTTGAATTTTCCAGTTTTCCAGGCAGGAACCGGCTGGCTGGGAATCCTGGGAGCTGAAACCCAATGTGGACGTGGGTGCTGGAACAAGGGCGGGTGGCGAACGAGGGCACGGTGATACGCCTGCTGCACTTGTGGAATTGCTGCCTTCTAGCAAGCGGAGATTAGAAGCCCAGGAGCCCCTAAGGGGGGGGGAGGATCCCCAGGCTGGCATTCAGGAAGGCGGGTTTGGCAGCTGGCACAGGTGAGGTGCCCCCACACCACCACCCCCAAGCCTGTCTCGCTGCCTGAACCGCCCAGTGTGGCAGCCCCGGGTGAGGACCCATGTGCCCCAGCAGCCGAGCACGTAAACAGTAATTATCCCTGGGGACGGGCGAGGGTGTGCCCAGCCAAAGGGGTGGGGGAGGGAAGGCCGCCGGGGGTGTCACCCCTCCTTCCAGGCAGGGTTGACTGGCGCCCTTTGGAAGGGCTGGGAAGCAGCGCCCATCATCCCCGGCCTTTCCTTCGGATGATTAGTTCTGCGCTCGAGCGCCATGTCTGTTTTTTTTTTTCCTCCAGAGTCCGGTAGACTGCCCCTGCCGCAGGGAGCTCGCCAGGGAGCAAGCTGTGGATGCAACACTTTCTCTGTGTTTACACACAGTGTGTCACACCTTCTTTCAAGTTCAGTGTGCGAGGGATCCGAGAGGTGTTTTTGCAGGTCCTTTATTTCTGCCCCATTACACACACACACACACACACACACACACACACCTTCTCTCCAGTCCGGCGTGCAAGGAACACGAGTGTTTTTGCAATCTCCCCATTTAACTTTACACACGCACAAACATATACACACAAATTCACTTCTCTCCGGCTGGGCGTGCAAGGGACCCGAGCGGAGATTGATTGGTTTGTTTGTTTGTTTGCAGGCCCTTTCCCCTTTCTTTTGCACACCCAGCCACCACTTCTCTCGAGCTCTGGCGAGCAAAGGACCCCAGGAGAGGGTTTTGTTTTGTTTTGTTTTTGCACGCCCGCTCTTTCTCTTTTGCACCCACAACTCAACACAAAGTCACGCCTTCTCTTCCGCGTGCAAGGGAACCCCGTGGAGATTTTTTTTTTTTTTGCACGCGGGATTGCACGTGCGGGGGGGTCACGCGGCCTCGGCGTGGCGGGGGGGCGGGCTAGAGAGGGGAGGGGGGTCGCCTGGGCCCGATCCAGCGGCGCCGAGTTGTGTAACGCGCAGGGCGGCTGTGCAGCCTCGGCTAATCGAGCGCTGTTGCAGGGAGGGCGAGCGGGCTGCCCCCCTCCTCGCGGGACCCCCGGACCCCCGCCTTTCCCGGGTTCCCATTCTTAGCGCTATTATTATTAGCAATATTAGGCGGCGCTGGCAGCCGGTGGGGAATGGCCGGGCAGGAGTCCGTAGGGTAAAGCCCGAACTTGCGCCGGTCTCCAGGCGCACCTGTTGAACTTCTGCTCCTCTCCCCGGCATACCTGGTGAGGCTTTGGGGCAGCTGGGGCTGAGGGAGAGAAAGCGCAGCTTGACCGGCTGCATAGCTGCCCTGGGGGGGGGGGAAGCGGGCCGGGAGGGGCGACAGGCGGAATTGCCGCCCGGACTCAATGCGGCGTCCCCTTTTCCTCTCCGGGAGGGAGATGCAGAAGCTTCACCTGTTGAACGACCGGTCCAAGGAGGTTTTTGGGGAGGAGGGGGTCTCTGGGCCGGGGACTTGCCCCCGTCTGCCTGCACTACACGGCCCAGCGTGCCGGGCCAGCGGAGGAATAGGCTCCGCGGGGCTGGCCCGTCGGTGGGGCCTCACCGGTTGGGTTTCCGGGGGAGGGCGCGGGGCGGGACGGGGACGGGCCAGCTCGGCGGCGCGCCTCTGCCGGCCGCTCCGGAGCTTCGGGTCGCCACTGCCGCTGCCTGCAGCCGGGCAAGGCGCGTCCCCGGCCCGGACGACCCTCCCCATGGAACCCGGAGCAGCCAAGCGGGGCCGGGGCGCCCCCCGAGGTAAGCCGGGCCGGGGGGGGTCTCGCTGCTCCCTCCCGCCTCTTTCCCCCCTCCCCCCGAGGAAGGGAGGAGTCGCCCCCTCCCCTCTCAAGGGGTCCGGCTGCGCCGCATGAGCCTTGGAGTCCCGCGCCCCTGAGCCTCGCGGCGAGGGAGGCGGAGGGAGCGCTTTTCCAGAGGACTAAGGACGACCCCTGTAATCTTGAGGGGTCCCCCTCCCCCCAAAGTGTCGGGGATCTTTTTACAGGGACCCCCCCTTTTAAAAAAACTTTATGCCTTCAAGTGAAGGATGACGTTTCTCTTTCCGTATCGGCCACCCCCCCCCTTCTCGCCTCCCCAAACTTTTCTAGCTGTTGGGGAGCCCATGCTTGGAGAGGTGGAGGGTGTCCGGGGCTCCACTTCTCTCCCCCCCCCGTCCTTCCCCTTCCCTCACCCAACCTCTGTTCCATTCCCTGCCTCTCTTCTTTGCACTGTCTCCTGCTGCAAGTTTCTAGTCCTCATGAAGGAACCCAGCTCTCTGGAGATCGTTGACAAAGCCTGTCTTCATCTGCCCAGAACCCCAATTAAGTAATGTGCAGCACTTTTGAGCCGTGGCTTTGTGGGGGGAAAAGAGAGAGAGACAGAGAAAGAGTGAGAGAATAAGAGAGAGAGAGGAGAAAGAAAGAAAGAGAAAGAGCAAAGAAGAGAGAGAGAAGAGAGAAGTGTGAAAAGAGAGAGTAGAGAAGAGAGAAAGGGAAAGAAAGGAGAAAGAGAGGAGAGCAAAGAGAAGGGGATAAAGAGGGAGAAGAGAAGGAAGGAAGGAAGGAAGGAAGGAAGGGAAAGAAGGGAGACAGAAAGAAAGAAAGAGAGAGAGAGAGAGAATCTGGCTTAGAGGCAGGGAGCTGTGTGAGGTTGCAAACGTGCCTGTCCAGTTTTGGAGCTGCTCCGGTTTTGCTGCCGGCCTCCGCGGCCCAATCACCCCTTTTGCTCTTTGACCTCCAGCGCGGCAGCCCCTCTTGGAATGGGGGGGCTGCATAGAGGGGGGGTCTTGAGGGCTTGTTTTTCTAAAAAAAAATCTGATTTTCTAAGAAATCAACTTGACTTTCCTTCCACTTTCTTTGCCAGGGCTCAGCTCCAAAGAACCACGTTTGGCTGTGTTCAGGGCTAGACACCTGGGGAAAAGATTTATTATTATTATCATTGTTGTTGTTGTTGTTATGCATAATATAAGAATTGCATTGGGGAGATTCTGGTCCCTGCAGAGAGCATTTTTAAAAAGGAAACATTTTTGGTACCGTGTTTAATGTTGGATGTGATGAAAAAGCTCTCCTTTTATCCTCCAAGGAGCTGGGGGGGGGGAATAAATAAACTGGCTTCTTTTCCCCAGCTCTATAAGGATGCTACCCCCAACCCTGCGAGGTAGGCTTTAAGCCCACCGTTTGAACCCCGGGGATATCCGAGGAGCTTTAGAGCTGGTTGAAACCTGGCTAACTCCAAGATCCTACCTTGACTTAGCCGCCAAAAAAGATGCTTGTTTTTTTTTTGTTTTGTTTTTAACCACCTTCACATCTTATCTACTCATTCTTCTTTTTGCTTCCTCGGCCTCGGAAACTGACCGGACTCGGGTCAGGTTTTCTGGATCCTTTGTTTCTCTTTTCCAAAGGCAAAACAGCTGTTGCCAAACAGCCTTTTATCTATTGATTTATTTATTTATCCTTTTTCCCTGTTGGGCAACTCTACTCCTGGGTGAAACGGCAAACAACTTTCTTTGATCCGGTCTGTTTCTCCAGCCCTCGCGAGGAATCTGAAGCTGACCTTGTCAGTTTCACTGCCTCTCCTTCTTCTCCGGCCCTGCCTGGGAGTTTCCTATCTTTTGAAAGGCTTATCCTTGTTGGGAAGCCAAGCTGGCGAAATCTCACCCGGGGCCCTTCCAGATGCTTGTCGGCGTCGCAATTTGATTCTCGGCAAATGCCAATCACAGGCAGGGCCCCGATCACGGGGGCAAAGGAGGAGTCCTCGGCTGACGACCGCAGTCAAACCCAGCCTTTCCTTCCATCACTAAGCGAGACGGCTGTTACGTGAATTTTCTGTAGGATGCTAAGCAAATTTTGCCCCCTTCTGCAGCCTTTCTTGTCGCCGTTGCTAAAAAGAACCCCTGTGTTTGTTGAGCTAGCAACACGGTCGTTAAGCGGATCCGGCTTCCCCATCTTGACTTTGCTTGTTGGAAAGTCGCCAGAGGGGATCCCGAGACTCCCACGGGGACACTGCGGCCGTCGTAAATGCGAGTCAGTTGCCAAGCGTCTGAATTTTGATCACGTGACCCTGGGGAGGCTCGTAAGGGTGAAAAAACAGCCCTGAGTCCCTTTTTTCCAGTCACTAAGTAGACTGTCGTAAGTCGAGGACTGCCAATATCCTTCAGGGTACTGGAAAGAGGCGAAAAAAAATGGGCACTGGGTGGGGTGGGCTGGGCTCCCCCAACCTCCGTCAAGGAATTTGCAAAAAGAGACATAAGAGACTTGACTGAGGATTAGAGCCTTGCTTGGCTCGGCAATTCTTTTTTTTTTTTTTTTCTCCAAAAACTTTTTGGGGCGAGGTGCGGGTCTTCACCGCCGCAGGGTAGCTCCCCCCTGGTGTGGACGCATCTCTGGGCTCTGAGTTCGGGAAAAGGAGGGGGGGCCGGATGGAGTCAGATGGGGGGGTGTCTCCCTAGCAGAGGACTCAAGGGAAGTCGGAAGGGCGCTTTGCAACGTCCGGAAGGGCCCCCAACTGGCTAGCTGGACTTCCCACCGGTGAGCCCAGTTGGGGGGGGAAATCAGATTTTCTCCCGTCTGAAGCCTGATTCGAGGCAGAAAGCGCTCTGTGCATGCTCAGAGAATCCCGTCCTAAACCAGAGAAGGGAGGATGAGTTGTAAAGTGGAGCTGGAGGCAGATTTTAAACCTTCTTCCCAGCAAAGAGGACTGGAGAAATCCAGGAATTTGTGGAGAAATCCACACACTTGTTGTGTGTTGGTGTCTTTTCTCTGCTTGGGAGAGTTTTTCCTCTGTTGGTGCTAGCGAAAATTGGAGGGTTCTTGGCTCAATCAGTCAATCAGAATGGATCTGGAAGAGACCTTGGAGGTCTTCTAGTCCACCACCCCCCCTGCCCAAGCAGGAGACCCCGGACCATTTCAGACAAGATTTGGCCCTGTGAGTTGTTCCATCTTTGGGAAGCTGGCGTGGAATTTCCTAAGGACAACCAAACGGCGATCCGTTTAGTGACCATTCCAAGTTTCAACGGCGCTTTAAGAAGTTGAGCTACGACGGCTTTTTCGCCCTTAACGACCCCACGGTCCCCCGATCAACATCCGGATGCTTGGCAACGGACTCGTATTTACGACGGTCACGCAACCCCCGTTTGCAAGAAGCAAAAGTCGATGGGGAAGCCGGCTTCACTTAACAACCGGGTGGCAATTCGCTTAGCGGCAGCAAGGGAGGTGGGAAAGGGAGGCAAAATCCACTGAACAGATGTCCCGCTTAGCGACGGAACACTTTGGGCTCCATTCTGCCGTTAAGTCGGGGGTGACCTGTGACGAATAAATAAATACAGAGAATTTTGGCAAAAGGGGCAGAATTTAATAAAAGGAAAGAAAAAAAAGGGAAGGTGGAAGGCTTTTTTGGGGGGGGGGGAATCAGAGGGGGAGCTGAGCGTCGGTAGGATTTGCACCCGTCTCCTGTGGAGAGTAATTTCAGGTACAAAGTTTAATAGTGGTTTAAACCGAGTGACTCGTTTCTAGCCAGGTTTGGAGATTCCCCACGAAGAGGGAGCAGAATGCCCTGGAGGTTGTCCAGGACTCCGCCCCTTTTAGCCAAGCCCCGCCTCTTTGATGGAGGAGGGGGCTCCGCTAAGTGCTTCTTGGAGGGGAAACAGTCCCAGAATTCCCTCCCTGCTCTGGCACGGCTAATAAAGTGAAAGCTGGGGAGGAGCTAGGCAAATTAGGTCTGATTCCAGCAGGTTGATTCGCAAGTGATCTCTGAGTGGTCTCCTTTCCCATACAGCATGTATGGAAACTTGCTAAATCTTTGCAATCTTTTGACGCATTTGGACAGCGGTGTCCATTGTCCCCAGAGCATATGGTCATTTGAGGAACGGTGGGAGGGTCCCATTGGGGGGGTCAGCTACCCTGGCCTTGCCGGTTCTGAGTGTGAGCAAGATTGGTGAGTGTTGGTGAGGCAGGCAGCCTGCAGGATTTGGGTGTTTGTGCCTCGCAGGTAAGGCACCCCGTGGTTACATAATCCCCTTGCACCGGTCTGGGTGTGCCCGGAGTTGTGAGCCAGCTTGGGCGGGGCTTAGAGCCTCTCCAGTGGAGACGTGGGTGTTTGTGTGCGGTTGCGGTTGTGTGCGTCTCGATGTGACAGTGGGAGACGGACGATCCGGTGGCAGGGTTTGAACCAGGCCTGGCATTGCTTCAAACGTGCCCGGGGAGGTAAATGTGAATTGGGCTCAAACCCCAATCTCCTTTCCCGTCTCTGGGCCTCTCGAGAACCCTGCGAGGTAGGACAGCCAAGGGCGGAATTAAATGCCAACAGGCTTTGCAAGCTTCCTTGGCGTGTAAGCGAGCCCTGGGCCACCCGCTTTGCATCGCAGACTGCCCACGCCTTTGGCCAAGCCGGGTGAGCACGAATCAGCCAGCAACTAATCAGTGGTGGCTCCGGGTCTTTGGAACTCCTGGCCACTAGATTTTCGCACTTAGCAAAGCTCTTGAAGAGGGCTGGCTTTGCATTGAGCCGGTCGATCTAGAGGTCCCCTCGAATCGGAGGTCTCCAAAGGTGACAACTTTGAAGACTTGTGGACTTCAACTCCCAGAATTCCCCAGCCTGGCAAAAGCTGCTCAAGAAAACTGAAATAGCTCCTTCCAACAGCCCGCCATTGGCTGGCTGGCTGTGATGTCACGGAAGGATTCGGCCAATCGGGAGCAGGTCAGCAGAGTGTCCAGAACAGGCAGAGATGCAATATGGTTGAAAAGGAGAGTATGCAAATGAGATAAGGGATATTATTTGGGGGTTCCCCCTTTTTCTATTTTTCTGCCCCACCGATAAATCTCTCATTTTTCTGGGGAAAAAAAAAGCAAACGGAGGCAACACCCCCCCCCCCAAATTCTCTTTGCACCCCCAGGAAACCCACCCACCTTCTTAATCCAGTTTGACTCCTCAATACAGTGCTGGGGATGGACTGCTTCTTTGCTCCCCCCCTCCTCTCAACTTCCTCTCCTGCTCCTCTTTCTCTCTCTCTCTCCTTTCTCTCTTTCTTGCATTCTCTCTCTATTTTTTCTCTCTCACTTAACTCTTCTCTGTCCCTTTCTCTTCACTCTCTTCTCTCTATGTCTCCACTCTTCTCATTCTCTTCTCTTTCTCTTTTCTCTTTCACTTCATTCTTCTTTCTCTCCTCTGCCTTTCTCTCTCTCTCTCTCTCTGTCTTCACTCCTCTCTCTCTCTCTTTCTGTCTCTTGTTTCTCTCCTTTCTTTTTTCTCTTTCACTTAATTCTTCTTTCTTCTCTCTCACTCTCGGCCTTTTTCTCTCTCTCTCTGCCTCTTCTTTCTCTCTTCTCTCTCTCTCTCTCCCACTTTCAGTTTTGGCCTCTACAGGCCTGGAAGAGGGGAGAAGCCTTGCAACCGGCTGCTGTTGGCTCCGCGCCCCGGGACTGGCTGCCTGCCAGGACCTGCTAAGGGAGTTATGTAAGTGCCGAGTTCAAGCGAGGACGGGCTGGCGACAGCTCAGCCAGCCACAAGCCGATTTCCCCAGCAAAACTCTTAAGATGAAGATTTGGGGGGGGGACAGCGAGCGAGGGGCGGGGGGGATGCCAGCCTCGGTAGGTTTTCAGCCACGCTGTCTCCTGCCTGTCTTTGCCAACTCCTAAGAAGCCTTTTGGGGGGCTTTGGAAAGGGGTCCCCAAGAATTAACCTGTCCCCTTCACCTTGCAGCCAGACAGGGTGAGCCTCTGGAGCTTCTGGGGGCAACCAGTACTACATTTCCCATCATCTCTGCCTGGCTGTGCTCTCTCTTGGGATCTGAAAGACCGGGGGGGGGGGGCTTGGAGAAACCTCCAAAAGACCCCACCCCTTTGGCCAGGAGGAGGAGACACACCCAGTTGTCAAATGGCCTTTAAAAAGTTTGCAAGGAGCTAGTTTGATTGTGTCTGAAGGTTGCGTCGCTGGGGATGGGGTGAGTTGGCTTGGTGGCCCTTCCTTCCTTCCTTCCTTCCTTCCTTCCTTCCTTCCTTCCTTCCTTCCTTCCTTCCTTCCATCCATCATATTGCTTCTATCATTTTCCTTCCTCCCTCCCTCCCTATCCCATTCCATTCCAATCTGTCTGTCTGTCCATCCATCCATCCATCCATCTTTCTCTACCTATCTATATCTGTCTGTCTATCTATCCATCCATGCATCCATCCATCCATTTTTCTCTACCTATCTATATCTGTCTATCTACCTATCTATATCCATCCATCCATCTCTACCTATCTGTCCGTCCGTCCATCCATCCATCCATTTATCTATCCATCTATCTCTACCTACCTATCTATCTGTATCTAATCTAATCTAATCTGCCTGTATCCTGCCTTCATTTTAAATAACTCAAGGCCGCAAACATTGATATCAGTTTATCAGTCACTTCAAAACAAAATTTTAATTTCGTTTTTAAATTTTTGGCCTCTGTTGCTGAGTGGCTGCTGTGTTGGATCTGGTGTTCGCTACTCGGCCGTGGTGACACTTCCGTTTTATGCTTTTGATTGACGAAATTGCATGTTTGAGGATTAAAAAGAAGACATTCAGAGAAAAAGGTGCACATGGAGGGACAGTTTTGTTTGTAAGTTTCTCCTGCCCTCCCTTTTTTTCTCTCTCTCTCAAATTTTAGCATGTTTTGGCAATCTTCTCATCTATTCACGAAAGCTGCAAACTCAGATGTGTTGATTTACATCAAGGAAGATAAACGATGAAATTCTGCAAGTCGCCCAGTAGTGGATTTTGATATTTGCTTGCAAAAAAAAAAAAAAAAAAAGCCCCCCAAAAGCAAAACTCTGGGCTCATGTGGACTAGCAGCCTTGTTTTCTGGTTAAATAGGAAGGCCCGATTCTTCTCGGTTACCTGATTGGTGCAAGATATGCAGAATGTTCAGCTGTGTTTGGCATAACCCAGGAGGGAGGGGGGATTCAACGAAGCACCGAATTAGGGGGAGGGAAATAAGATTTGTTCCATTTTAGGCCTTTCGTGGGATCGATTCTTTTAGTCCCTAAAAATTTGCAGGGATGAGAAAGACGCTGCGTTGTTTTTCACAGTCACACACGAGGCTAAATACACAAACACCCTTTTTTTTTTTTTGTAGGTGCAGAAACTTTTGGTTTTGTTGTTGCTCTTGGGGGAGGTGGCAGAATTCGAACTCCTGACCAGGTCATTAGAGAACTGCGAACAGGCTGTGAGATTCTCCTCGCCTTAAAACTGGGGGGGGGGGCTAGTTATTATGCTGCCCCATTCCGCCCCCCACCCCAGTGCCAGAGTGAACCAACTCAACCCCAACCAAGCCAGCTGTGGCCAAAAGCTCCCCCTTGTGGTCAAAAATAAACGGTGTCGCCATTCTCCCAAGCTGAGGCTCTTTTCAGCTGGGGGGGGGGGGTGAGGCTGCTCCTTTGAAGCCCTTCCCTCCCTTTCGTGTCCTCCTCCTCCTCCTCCTCCCTTCCACCATTGATGATGTTACCTAGTTGGGTCATGAAACATCTGCAAAAAAACAAGCAAGCTCAGAGAACACCAAGGACCCCACAATCCTCCTCCTCCTCCTGCTTCTCCTCTTCTTCCTCCTCCTCCTCCTCCTCCTCCTCCCTACAAACCCCCTATTCTCCTAGCATTGATGATGTTCCCTAGTTGGGTCATGAAACGTCTCCAAGAAAACCGTCAAGCTCAGAGAGCGCCAAGGATCCTACAGTCCTCCTCCTCCAAGCCCATGGTGCTTTGCCTCTCCTGTTGCATCAGGCGGACCATTGGCTAATCTCCCGTGGCTTGGGGCATCTTTGGGCAGACTTTCCATGACGTCACAGCATCTTAGCCAATAGCCCAGCAGGGATGTGGGCGAGATGGAAAGTTCCTAAGATTGATGGTTTGGGAAGGGCAGTTTCTAAGCCGGCTTCCCAGGGGCCCCGACTGGCCCTGGTCTTAACTCTCCCTTCTCTCTCTTCCTTTCAGGAGCTGCAGCCATGAAGAAGACCCACAGCTGTGAGTACTGAGGGTGGGGGGGGGCTTCTGGGTTTCGCTGGGGGGGGGCGGTGGGAAGGTGCTCTTCGACCAATTCAGAGTTTGCAGAGTTTTCAAGAAAAGATCAGACAGCCATTTGTCCGGGGGGGGGGTTGACTAGATGACCTCCAAGGTCCCTTCCAGCCCTAGCATTCTATGATCCTACGATCTGATCATTTTATTTATTACATTTGTTTGCTGCAATTATTACTTGATTACTCTGTATCGTTCTGTCATTTTATTTACTTCTGACATCTGTTATTATTCTATTATTTTATCATTTTGTCATTGTCGTTTTATTTATTTCTTAAATTTGTTATCATTATTAATTCCATTGTTCTGTCATTCTGTCATTTTATTTATTTCTTAAATTTGTTATTCATTCTATTGTTCTATCGTTTTACCCTCTTTTCCCATCATTTTGATCAGCAGCAAAATGAGATTTTTTTCTGCAGCTCTTTTTCACCTGCACAAACCAGCCACCCCTCCCCCCACACACAGACACACTCTCTGTATGTGCAGAAAGATTTGGGTGTTGTTTTGTTTTTTTGGTTTTTAATTCTGCTCGTCAGGATTGCAAAAAAAGGGGAACGTTCTAACTGCCCATTAGAGAATGGTATGTAATTTTGATTTGGATTCGGTTTTGAGTGGTAAAAGGAACAACTGTTCTCGGTTTAATTTGAAAATCAGCACTTCGTACACTTTACGCTGGGCTTGTCCATTTTGGTCAGGAGCAAAACGGGGATTTATTTTGATGGCCCAAAACTCTTTTAGGACAAGCAGACTTTTGCCAATTTCTGTTGACAAAAGTTTTGCCTATTTTTGCATCGCCAGTTTATTCAGGGATGTGACCTGGATTGGTGGAGAAATGACGCCGAAACTCCTTATGATTTTTTCTTTTTCTGGAGAGATCTGATCTTACTTTTTGATCTGGAGGGATCAGACGGGACCTGACCGCTGTTGCTAAACTCAGTTAGTTTCAAACTTGGATTTGGGAGGATTTTGAGCCGCACGTTGTTGGAAATCCAGGCTGCGTGTTTCGTTTGAGAGGCTGATCATGACTGATTGCCAGAACCTCTGATTAGCTTTTTTGGAAGGGCTAATTAGCCATCTTTGCAAACCGGGCTTCAAAGCTTGATCTCTGTTAAATCGTGGTTTTCCTTTGGCTTGGCAAGTTGGCAATGGCGTGGGGTCCCATGGCCCAGTTGCCAGGGCAGGATGTGTAGCCTTCAAAAGCACAAAAACGGCCAGAATTCCAAAAGCTGTCACCGTCTTTGCCTTTCCCTGTTGGCCTCTGCAGATAGACTGCTCCTGGTTTGGGAGGCTCAACGGAGCCGCCCTTTAAAAAGATCTATTTTGTCTTCCTGGCTTTTAAGAAGCTATTTGTTTTCCTCGCTCTGAACCAAGAAGTGAAGCTGAAGAAAACAATTTCTGTTGGTTTTTTTTTTTTAAATTTTTATTTTTGTCAGTCTCCAAATCTGTTTTTTTTGTTTTGTTTTTTGTTTTTTTAAATAAATTTGGGGCCTCTGGGCGTGGGAGGTGGGCACACACCTTGGCTTCCTCTCTGTGGGGTGCCTGGTACAGTTTTCTGTGTGGTGCAACCCCATCCTGTGTGCCTGATCAGCATCATGGGTTATCGCATCCTTTGCTGGCACATTCAGTACCATGTGGCCCCACCAGCACCCAAAAGGGTGGGGGGGTGGGCTGTACTGGAAATTGATCTTCCCTCTTTACGTCAATGGTTTCGGGGCTGCAGTGACCCCAAAAAGCACCGACAGGCGCATTTTGCCCATGTATAGTCATTTTCCTTAGCAAAGTGGACAAGATAAATTGGGACTCTCCCAGCCCTTTCCCCACACAGGAATGCTTTTTGGCTTTTTATATCCTTATTTTTTTATTTAAAAAAATGGGGAACAAACTAGGGGGGGCAGGATAGCAGCCTTCCAATATTTGAGGGGCTGCCCCAAAGAAGAGGGAGTCAAGCTATTCTCCAAAGCGCCTGAAGGCAGGACAAGAAGCAATGGATAGGAACTAACCAAGGAGAGAAGCAACCTAGAACTAAGGAGAAACTTCCTGACAGTTAGAACAATTAACCAGTGGAACAACCTGCCTCCAGAAGCGGTGAATGCTCCAACACTGGAAGTTTTTAAGAAGAGACTGGATAGCCATTTGTCTGAAATGGTCTAGGGTTTCCTGCCTGAGCAGGGGGTTAGACTAGAGGACCTCCAAGGTCCCTTCCAATTTTATTATTATTGTTATTACTATTGTTACTACTACTACTACTACTACTACTATTATTACTACTACTACTACTACTATTGGAATCTCTCCCATTTGCTGACTTTTTTTTCTTCCTTGCAAACCATCCCCAAAAGTCTCAGCCATTGGAGGATTGAAATTTAAAAAAAAATACATATTTGATTAATAAAGGTGAATTAAAAGTGGCTCTTTGCAGAACCCTAAAATGATTTAAAAGCAAACAAACAACAACAACAAAAAAAAAAACACCTGTACTGGCAATTTGTTTTTTCAGAGTTCAAGAGTAGTTTTAATTGCTTAAATCGAGGCGGTTTCTGATCTTTTGAATTTTCCAAGATCCTCAGAGAGGCCCCTTTTTGGGAAGGGATCTCAAGAGATTATATTCCCCATTTTCACTCCCCCTCCCCCAAAAATCCCCCATCCCCTTACCTGCAGAAACAGGGACAAATGCTGTACAAAGAAGATCGGCCAGAGACAGGTCGCTCAAATCAGTGAGCCAATCTGCATTTCTTCGAGACGAGGAAAAAAAAAGGAAAAAAAAGCTCTCTTCAATCCAAATATTAAAAGACTTGCTGGCGAGCCCCTGCCTCTTTCTCTCTAAGTAGACCCCCCACCCAAAAAAACCCCATCCCTCCTGCTTTTTTGCTAATGGAAACTGGGTCCTTTTTTGTGGTCGTTCTGTTTCTCGCTCTTTTTTCGTCTTTGTGGTTGTGAAACTTTCCAGCCCGCTGCTGTCGGTTTCTCCCTTCTTTTTCCCCACCCCCAAAATACAGCCGGGGCTTCCGATTGGCCCCCGGGAATGACAGTCTTGAGGTGAGCAGCATCACCTGGAGACACTCGCTTGCTCCCCGACTGTCTTTTCCGAAGCGAGACATAAAAATCAGACCAGCGTTCATCGACCCGGCCTCGGAGCCTTGATCTTAACATCTGGCATTGAACAGTTGTGGCAGAATCAAGGTGCCAGCCTCTCTGAAGCTTTCCCACAACCCAGCGGCATCATGCGAGGTACCAGCACTGGGGAAGGGGTGTCAGAGGGGGCAGCTGCTTGGCGACACTTTGCACGCTCGTTCAGACCTTGAAACTTAAAAAGGGAAGAAAAGCTTTCTCAAACTTTTTGAAGTTTGAAAAAGAAAAGTTTCTCCAAACTTTTGGAAACTTAACGTTAGAAAAAGAAAAGTTCCTTCAAACTGCTTGAAACTTAAAAAATAAGACTTTCTTCAAACTTCTTGAAGCTTCAACGTTTCTTCAAATTTCTTGAAACTTAAAGAAGAGTTTCTTTAAACTTCTTGAGACTTAAATGTTTCTTCAAACTTCTTGAAGCTTCAAAGATTCTTCAAATTTCTTGAAGCTTAAATGTTTCTTCAAACTTCTTGAAGCTTCAAAGTTTCTTCAAATTTCTTGAAACTTAAAGTTAAAAAAGGCAGGAAAAATTTCTGCAAACGTCTGCTCCAAGAGGCACAGCTCCCGTGTGAGAACATTTACGGCAGATGAGCAGGCTTTTCCCCTTACGTTACTTCCCACTTGCAGAATCCTAGCCAGAATTCTCAGGTTATTTGGAATAACCCAGGTTTAGGGTGGCATCCTTCTTTTACTCTGCCACGTCTTCCAGAAACAGAGGCTGGGATTGTGGGTCTGTCTGCATGCGTGTGTGATGTGATGTGCGTACTTCCCTCACTGCGCTACGGATGAATTTGACGGTTCTTGATTTCTGTGCTGGTTGTGTTTTGTACAAGCCGGCTTGTTCACGGTTTCAGAAACTCATGAAAATAAGATGAAACTATGAATGAGATGAGATAAGGGAAGACAAGAAAAGATAAGATAAACTGAGCCATGAAAAGTTTTAATATTGTAGTGGCGAGAGAAATTCTTTCAAATACTGGGCCTGTTGGCGCCAAATTATTATAAATTGGAAGGAGGAGGAGGAGGGGGAAGAGGAGAATGAGGGAAAGGAAGAAAGAAAGAAAGGAAGGAAGGAAGGAAGGAAGGAAGGAAGGAAAGAAGAAAGAAAGAAAGAAAGAAAGAAAGAAAGAAAGAAAGAAAGAAAGAAAGAAAGAAAGAAAGAAAGAAAGAAAGAAAGAAAGAAACTCAGCCCATCTCTTATGTGCATGCAGGGCAAAAAAGACCCCTCAAAAAACACACCGAAATTTAGAGAGAGGCAGAGAGGCAGAAATAGTGCCCAATTAATGCAGCCCTTTTACGGTGATTCCAGCAAAACGGAGGCCTCAGTTGCTCTGTCGTCTTTCCTTTATAACACTGCCTGTTTTCCGCACAACTGATCCAGAAAAACTGGGCCAACAAATTGAATAAAGAAATAAAAATAAACCGTTGCAAGACTTAAAAGCAATATTACCCCAATATGTAGCATTGCGTTGTGGCGACCTGGGAGAAATTGCACAGTTTTAATGTAAATTCGGCCCCAGTTCCTCTCACTGAGCGGATAAATTGTTCATTTGCACCCAAAACTAACTAGAGTTTTTCTTTCTTTCTTTCTTTCTTTCTTTCTTTCTTTCTTTCTTTCTTTCTTTCTTTCTTTCTTTCCTTCCTTCCTTCCTTTCCTTTCCTTTCCCACAAATTGATTATATTAAGTTAGAGGGGACACCCTCCCTCTTTCTCTTTCTTTCTCACTCTTTCTTTTTTTCTTTCTTTTTCTTTCTTTTCTCTCCTTCCTTCCCCCTTTCCCACAAATTGACTGTAATAAGGCAGAAGGGACACTCTCTTTCTTTCTCTTATCTCTCTCTCTCTCTCTCTCTCTCTCTCTCTCTCTCTCTCTCTCCTTCCTTCCTTTCCCCTTTTCCACAGATTGACTGTAATAAAGCAGAGAGGATACCCCTTAAGCTTTCAAAAGACCCCCTTTTTAAACCTCAACCGGACCTAAATTTGTCCCTTTCCCCACCTTTCCCTGACATTCTTGCCACATTGAGAAAGATGAAAATGCGTCTTTGCAGTCAGTGGCTTAACCTGAAATCTGTCGAAGCGGCAGATTTACGAACTTAAAATTCTGGATTTCTCACTTTGAAAACCGAGATTCAGAAATACATTTTTTTTTTTCAGGAAGCCTTTTGGTGTGGTGTGGCAAGGGGGCTTTCTAGTGGTGTGTTTTTTGATTCTGAGTGGCAGTACAGCTTTGGGATCCTTCCTTGAGACGATACGTTATATTACTTTCCTTGTGTCAAAATGCCCTTTTTTTTGTTTGTTTCTTTTACTGTTTTTATTAAAGTTTGTTCTAAGGTAATATATGAACAGCAAAGAAAGTTAGTTAAAGAGTAAAGAAGAGGAAATCAAAGAGGTTTTTTTTTTTTTTTTCATGGCCAAATAGAGGTCCTTTCTCAATAGCGGTTTGGAAATCTTCAAATTCCTTCATTTTGCCTTTTTTTTTGACGGAAAAATCTTGTCGGGTTTTTGGTGCAAATTCGCAGCCAGGTACAACAAAAGAAAACCAAAACGTGGAAACATTTATATAACCCCCTTAGCACAATTTTTGCGTCTTCGAGATATATTTGTAAAACTTGCCACCTCTTCAGAATATTTTGCAATATCTCTTGGAAGGATTTTGGCCCTTTTGTAATGACCCAGAAAAGGTGAATTGTTTGCTCCCGGTTTTTTTTTTTTTTTTTTTTTTTTTTTTTTTTTTTGCAAATTTCTCACTTTTTTAAAATGTGCGAGATTTTTTTTCCCTTCTCTTGAGGGAAATTGGATTTGAAAATTTAAGTGGTCAAAATGTTTTCATTCATCCCGAAATGCTCACTTAGAATAGCAGGATCTTTAAAGATATTTATCAAATATTATTTCTGGGCTTCGTTAATGCAAGACACTGTTTTGTAAGCAGCTGAAAGAAACGGAAGATTTTTGCCCCAAATAGTTTAAAAAAAAAAAAGATTTGCCCAGGAATAGAACAGGAGAGAGAAAATAAACAGCAGAGTCTGTTTATTTCTATTTAGAAAGAGATTTGCAATTGTTTGTTTTAACTAAGTGTCTACAAAAACAGTCACAAACTTCCCAGATTTGTAGCGAAGGTAGCTGAGAAAATAAACACCTGAAGCTTTTGGAAGAACCCAGATATGGCTTCTAAATCTTTATTTTTTATTTATTTCATATTGTAAATATATAAAACATTTTAGATATTATTCTATATATATATTATTTTTCTTTCTGCTGTTTGGCGGGACATTTTCAATCAATGAACATGCCAATCAACTCCCATTTCTGGATAAACATTCATTTATTTTTATACATACATATGTATATGTGTGTGCGTGTATATCTATATATCTAGATATATCTAGATATATATATATATATATATATATATATATATATATATATATATATATATAGAGAGAGAGAGAGAGAGAGAGAGAGAGAGAGAGAGAGAGAGAGAGAGAGAGAGAGATTGTGTTTGTGTATGTATGGATCAATTAAAATGAGCCTATATACATACACATGCACACACACGTACATACATACGTATATATGCATACACACACACACACACACATACACACAAGCTCATTTTAACTGACCCAAAACTTTGCAGATTAGAAAATGATGGATAGTTTTTTTCCATTTTAATTGAGCAGTAAAATTGCAGATGGAAAAATGATGATTTTAAAAAATGAAAGACAAGCAACGGTGGAAATAATTTTAAAAGGCTCATTAAGAAAAACGGCTTCTAGTTCAGGGGAATGGACAGGAACGCCAGTAGCTCTTTTCAAGCTAATATCGAGTGTAATATTTCCTAAACCTGTTTAGACCATTCCCGTCTTACAGAGTTAACTTTTCAAAAATTACTCTCCCCCCCCACCTTTTCTGGTGGTTTAGGTTTGATTTAAAGCCATCCCAGAATTAAAGCTAAAAATAAAACCGATGATCCATTTTCAGAAACATCTCTTTATATACATTTTCACTCCATTGTGTAAGCCAAGGGTGTTATCTCAAAATGACTTGCTAAAATCTTTGCTTCTGTCAATTCTGCAAGGACCTCGTTTTTTGCTAATCTTAGGTGCAGATTGTACCCAGTTTGAGACCGTTGCAGATTTGCAAACCTCGGCATGAATCCGGCTTCGGTGGTTTTAAATGGACCCTAGTAGCTTATTCTTCCTTTTCTTTCTAACTTCAGCAAGTCTTTGAGTTCCGTGTGATGGCCTGGGCAGGTTAGAGGGATCATAAATGACATCCGGCTTGCCTCTTGTGCCATTAAGTCAAGAGACTCAGTGGGACGGGCAGCAAATAAATGTAATAAATAAATAGATAGATGAAAAATTGACCTGCGCAGCTAACTCACCCAGAGGCATTTGGAGAAAGGGGAGGATGGATAACAGGGACATAAAGCAGTTTATTCACAATATTTGGGGAGGTTGCCTCTGGCTCAAGACAGGAGATCCCCACGGTCCGCTTGGGAGAAAGTTGCATTAAGCAGAAATACGAGTTGCAAATTCTTTTGAAAAGGAAGGCTCAAGACATGTGAAGAGAAAGCAAAGAATAGCTTTGCCTCCACATTATGTCCACGGGGCAAGCCACAAACAACCGTATTATCACCTTTCCCCTGGATTTTTTTCCTGTTTTTTAAAAAAGAAAGCATTCTCGTATTTTGCAAAGTACATTAGCATTTTTCTAAAGGAGCAGTTCAGAAAAGATCCAGGCTGTCTCGAAAGAGTGGAACCAAACTTCTGAGCTCTATTTTAATCTTAATCTACTAGATCCTCTCTGTTAAAAGTTTTGTTTTTCTGCCCATGTTAGGAGTATTTGCTGCTCCGGGAACTCACCGATTTATATTATCCCAAGATCTTGACAGATTGGGTAATGCTAAGATCATTGATCTGTGGACTATCAAAATTAGATATCTCTGCTTTTTGAAGGCTCAGAGGCTGATCATAATTGGAGAGGTAGGCTATATCTGGAGGGCTGCAGTAAAAATGGGGCTGTCCTGAGTTCAAGTCTTGGGGATAGTTGCTGCTCCCCTCGGCTTAGCCTACTTGTCAGGAGGAAGTTGTGAGTTAAAATATAAAAGTTTGTTCATTCCCCAAGAGAGACTGGGCCGCCTGGCCGAATAAAATTAATATTTTTGCATTCTATCGCTGGAGCCTTTTTTTTTTTTTTTGCTTCTTTTTGGGGAGGGGTCCAACCCCCATTGCTGACGATGCAGCCCCTTTGTGGACTGCAACAACGCCAAGACACAGCCAAGTTTAGTCTCGCTAAAATTTGTGGCGTGCAATTTTTGATCCTTGCAGAGAATCTCTTGAGGGCCACCTGGGTGGCTGATCTCTGTGGGTTGGGGTGAGTCAATTCCTCACTGCTCTCAGGTTTGTTATTACACACACAATCACACACACACAAGCACACAAAAGTTTAACTTGATGGGAGAATCTGCCAATTCCAGACAAATACCCGTGGCACAGTTCTGCTGGTTGCAATTTGACGATCAGGCGAAGAAGGGGCTGTGGATTGCGTGTGTGTATGTGTGTGTGTGTGTATTGCGGCTCATTGGATGTGGAGGGAAGCAGGCAAGAATTTGAAAGCTGGGGGGGGGAGGAGAAAGGGGTGAGGATGATGGTTATGTATGGATCTCAGCAATTTCAGCTGGATGGTGGTGACTCAACCCGGGAGTTGTTGGTGACAAAACCAGCTTCTTGGTTGGGCTACAAGACTTATTGTGGTGACAGAATGAACTTGAGTTCTGGTTGATGGCATCTGGTCTGGAGCAACTCAGCTCATTCATATATGTGTGTGTGTGTGTGTGTGTATGTGTATATGTATATGTATATGTTTTCGCGGGTATTTGTATGTAGGTCTTTGGTTGTTCGGGTTTTCTCCCGCATAAAATTGGAAGTGTCTTGGCGACGTTTCGACGAAGTCCCATTCGTCATCTTCAGGCTGGTGTTTTCAGCTTCGTGCTTTGAAGATGACGAATGGGACTTCGTCGAAACGTCGCCAAGACTCTTCCAATTTTACGCGGGAGAAAACCCGAACAACCAAAGACCTACGTATATGTATATGTATATATATATATATCAGGACCCCTCACCGGCTGCCAAATTACACAGCCGGGAGACGTGGGAGGCATTAATTAAGCTCATCCAGTGGGTGGGGTGGCTTTGCCAAGAAGAGGCGGTGTTATTTATAGGGCTGGTTTCATTCTTGCACTTAATGACCCAGGACAAATCGGAGCAACTGTGACAATCAACTCCCTTTGAAAGGCCGGTGGAGAACGGAGATGGCTATGGGGTTCTCCACAGGATAGAGATCCTTTCCTTCCTTCGTTCCTTCCTTCCTTCTTTCCTTCCTTCCTTCCTTCCTTCCTTCCTTCCTTCCTTCCTTCCTTCCTTCCATCCTTCCCTTCCCTTCCTTTCCTCCCTCCCTTTCCATCTATCTATCTATCTATATCTATCTTCCTCCCTTTCTCCTTTTCCCTTCCCTCCCTCCCTCCCCCCTTCCTCTTCCACTTCCTCTGCCTTCTTCTCTTCCTCCTTCTGTTCTTCCTTCTTTCCTTCCTCCTTCTCTTCCCTCTTCCTTCCCTTCTTCTCTTTCCCTCCCTCCCTTCCTTCCTTCCCTCCCTTCTTCTCTTCTGTCTTCCTCCTTCTCATCTTCCTTTCTTTTCTCCTTCTCTTCATCCTTCTTTCCTCCCTCCTCCGGTTCCTCCCTCCCTTCTTTCTCTCCCTTCCTTGCATCAACCGTGTGACAGAAGGACCCAAAATTGCCTCCCTGGGAAAGGGCTGTCAGGATCTGCCTGACGTCTCCCCACCGTTCTCGCCATGAAGCACCATCATTACAGCCCTCCTCCCCCACCCCTTTCTCTGCCTCTCCCCCTCCCTCATCCTCAGCGTGAAAGTTGGGGGTCTCTGCCCCTCCCCCACATTGCTTCTGCCAGTCCTTGGGCAGGCCCTGCTTCGATTGCCAACTCAACCATCCTTCAGCTTCCTTTCCGGATCGGCTCTTGCTTCAAAACCTGCCTCCCTTTTTCATTCAATCTTTTGCGTTCTCCACTTTTCCTTTGCAAGGGAAGACCCCGGAGGTTTCCTAAGTGGTAATCAAGCTACCCCGAGCTTTTCCTTTGTCAGCACCCGACAGAGCTGAGTAACTCATCCACGGGGGTGGGGAGACGATGTGTGCCTCCTTGCGCAGCTTTTCACTTTGATTCATGTGGGGAAAGTGTTAACGGATCTTCCTCCCTCCCCCCACGTTGTGGGCACCCCTCCGCTGCCAGAGGGGAAGGGGTCGGGGAGGGGGGGAGACGAATCCGCTCCGTCAGAGGCATTCGTCTCGAGCGCCAGGGTTTTTGCCAAGCGGTGTGGTTTGGGGGGCTTTTGTGCTTGCAGACAGGTGCACAGGAGAGGCCAGCCAGGTGCTCTCCGTTTTGTGTTCGAAAGGGAGAAGGTTGAAAGACCCAATGACAAAAATGGGGAGTGGGAGGTCAGCTCTTCCTGGCCTGGCTTGACCTTGGACTGGCCCCTTGGATGAGAGCCAGTGTAGAGGGTATTTGGCAACAAGGAGCAGACACACACACCCCTGTGGGACAGTCTGTCTGCGTGTCGTTGACCTCCAGCTAGCGCCTTGCCTTCACAGGGACTAGGGACTTGACTCCAAAATAAGGGCCGCAAGAACCAGAAGATGCCCAAGGTGAAAATTGTCCTTCTCCTCCAGCCCCCTTCCCCTTCTAGCGCTGATGATATTACCTAGTTGGGTCATGAAACGTCTGCAAGAAAGCCACCAAATCCCAAGGACAGCACAGCACAGAATTTAAAACCACTTGGGGCATGAATCCTGACACCGCGTCGTGCAAGGAGAAGGACTGAGATGGGCCCTCTCAGTGGCTTCCCAGAGTTGCTGCCTCAGGGGGAACCCTTTTCTTGGCCCCTGGGGGCCCAGAATCCCCCCCTCCCTCCTTTTTGAAACGCAGGCCTCCTCTCCAATAAAAAACCACATCAATGGCAAAGGACCAGCATCACTCCTCATAATAGCCGTCATGTTGACGACACTCAAATCCATAACCGGAGTGGTGGATGAAAAAACATCCCGATTCTTTCTCTTCATTTCCCCCCCCCCCGTGTGTGTGTGTGTGTGTGTGTGTGTGTGTGTGTGGCGTCTTCATCTCTGTTTACAGCACCCCGTTGACCTCAGGTCGAAAAGTCGAATTTACTGGCAGGATCATATATATCTTTTTTTTTTTTTTGGCTAAAAGTGAGAGTACTTCTTCCTGGCAGCTCCGTCAAGGAGCATCGTCTGAGTAACTGAAAAGCTGACTCAACTCGGCTCCCTCAGGCTCTGCTTACGAGTATCGGCGTTTGAACTCAAGGGAAGAAAATAGCTGCTCGTGTTGCGGTTTTGCGCCGCCTTCTCTTCTTTTGGTCTTTCCGCTTGTTATTTTGTCACGCCGGGGAGATCGGAGGGAGATAGTGGCGGGTTAGACGATGGGGAAAGAAGATTGCGCGCTGGTCCCCGGCTTGCAACAGTTCATTTAGCGACCGCTCAGAGTTACAACGGCAGGGAAACGAGGGGACCGCTTTTGACCTTTGGAACCTCACGGCCCCGGGATCGAAACGCGTGGCAACCGACTCGTGTTTATGACGGTCGCACATTTATCGCGGGATCACCTTTTCCGATTTTTTGACAACCACACTGAACGAGGAAGTCCGATTCCACCTAATGATGCTGTTTCTATTTTTTTTTTAAATGTGTTTTATTGATTTTTTTTTTTTAAATAACAGTCTTTAGTGCTTAACAAACCGCAGGTTGTCTGGTTCATCTATTTAAAAAACAATCAGTAATAATTCATTTCTTTTGCTGAAGAAAAGGATGTCAGTTAAACGGACTGTTTGACACTCCTCCCCCCCCCCACAAGGGTTTCCAGGTCTTGGGAATGGTGCCAGCTGCAAGGATGCCTTCTGGTGGACTCTGAGGAGCACTGCAGGGCCTTTTGGCTGAGAGCTGAAGAAATGGTGTTTAATGTTAGCAGTTGATTTTAACAGAATATCGGAGTCGGAAGGGACCTCGGGGGTCTTGTAGTCCAGCCCCCTGCTCAAGCAGGAGATCCTATAGCATTCCAGACAAATGGCTGTCCAATCTCGTCTTAAAAGCCTCTAGTGATGGAGCACCCACGTCTGGAGGCAAGCAGTTCCACTGGTTAATTGTCCTCACTGTTAGGAAGTTTGACCTCCTTAGTTCCAGGTTGCTTCTCGCCTTGATGAGTTTCCATCGGTTGCTTCTTGTCCTGCCTTCAGGCGATTTGGAGAAGAGGTTGACCCTCTCTTCTTTGTCCAACAGTTAAGAAAAAGGACCATCTGGGGGTCTCTTATTTGTTTTTTTCTAGAACACGGGTGTCAAACTTCCAGCCCACGGGTCGGATGCATCATAGCGAAACTGCCTCCACCCCATTGCCGGCAATGGCAAAAAAAGTCACGATACGTCGTGACATGTCAACAACGTGGCGAGTTTGACACCCCTGTTCTAGAATATGACTTGTCTGCTTGCTGGTTCTCCCATCACACGTGCTTCTTTCAAGAGTTCAGTCTCTTCTTGTCTTCTTTTCCCCACACAGCCCAGATTGAAGTGATCCCCTGCAAGATCTGCGGAGACAAGTCTTCCGGGATCCACTACGGGGTCATCACTTGTGAAGGATGCAAGGTGGGGAACAGTCTCCTCAATCGCTGGGATCTTGGGTGTTGGCTTCAGTCCCATTGGCCATAATTGTTCTCTCTTCCTTGCAGAAGACTTTCCTGGGTGGGGGTCAGGAGGGGGTCTCCCTTTCCTGGAAGCAGATGCCCATAAATTTTGGCTCTCTTTGCTGATGGACCGCTAAACTGTTGGGCTTCACAAAGTCTTGGAGGCCACCAGTGAAGCTACCAAGGGTCCATTTTCTTCGTTCATCTTCTTGGCTTCCTCCCCAGGGCTTCTTTCGACGCAGCCAGCAGGTGAACGTGACCTATTCTTGTACTCGGCAACAAAACTGTCCAATCGACCGCACCAACCGCAACCGCTGCCAACACTGTCGCCTGCAGAAATGTCTCAGCCTCGGCATGTCCCGTGACGGTAAGACCCATGTGGAGGTGCACCTCAGGGAGGGCTCCCGTCAGGGAATCGCGCAGCTTGTGTCCCAATGAAGTTAGAGACACTGTTCCTTGCCTCACTTTGGTGATGGCGCACCGCAAAATGGGACAAGGAGGAGAAGAACCAGGTTGGAAGTGTTGAGGAGCTTCAAGTACTACTGAATAAACTCAGATTGCTCATGTCTTAAGTGTCTTGCATCGTTGTCGTCTCTAGAGAGCCATCCCCTCATTTGTCGTCTCTTCGCAGCTGTCAAATTTGGCCGAATGTCCAAGAAGCAACGCGACAGTCTCCACGCCGAGGTCCAGAAACAGCTGCAGCAGCAGCATCAAGGTGGAGAGGGCTCCACCTTCTCCTTGGGTATAGCCAATGGACAACTCAAACTGGACCCTTCTCCAGATCTCCGAGAAGGCAGCACCTGCTCTCCTGCTCTCCTCAATGGACAGACCCGCCTTAGCCAGTCTCCGGATGAGACGGCGAGCTTGGCCTACTCTAACGGACTCCCCAAGGCTCAGTGCCTTCTGGGTGAAGACCGGCCCGACCCCTTCAAGAAGGGGTACGGTGCTGGGGTCATCAAGGTGGAACCCAGGACGAGCATCTATTACGCTTTGGAGACGCAGGCGTCACCAGACCACCTGTCCCCCAATGTCAGCAGAGCGGAATGGACAGCCGCCAGTGAGACCCTTGACTTCCACCCCAACCCGAGCTTCACCAGCTTCCTGGAGTGTCCACACGCTTCGCTGATGGAGATTGGTGAGTGAATGAAGGTCTTCAGAAGATTTCTGCTCCAGGGATCTGTCAAGACCCTTTCTTCCACCTGGGAAAGGCTGGATCTCAAGACACAACTGGGGTTTTGAGCCCACCTCTCAAAATCAGGTTTAGGGAAAACCATAGAAGTCAAGGCAGCTTGAGACCAGACCCAGGGCAGCTTCAGTGGGGCTGTGGAAGCAGACATGTGGTCATCTTGTTGTCTTCCTCCTGCAGAGCACTTGACCCAGAACGTTCTCAAGTCCTACCGCGAGACCTGTCAACTCCGCTTGGAAGATCTCCAGCTGCTGAGGTGGGAGACCTTCACCCGGGAAGAAATTGGGAGCTACCAGAAGAAGGTAAGATGGGGGTCCGCCATCCTCAAGCAAAGAAGACCCTTAGCTTAAAGAACCGTGCCCTCTGTTTTGGCGGGCAAGCTGTGAAGGCTTTACAAGAGACCCATGGCCTTCTCCACTATGAACGTTAGGTCAACTGAATGTTAGGCTTCCAAGTTTGGAAGAAGTCATCTCCTGGTAGAAGGTCACCATCATACTCAACCTTCATGAGATCTTTGAGACTTCAACTTCTGGCAGAAGGGACCACTCTGTTAAAAGGACATTATGGCCCCAGAACAAAGGAACAAATTAAAGGAAGTGTTTTAAGAAGCATATCTAGGATCCCTACACAAATCATGTAGAGATGTTCTGGATAATCTTTATCCCTGTGACGTCTTTGGGGCTCTCTCAGCTGGCTGGTTTCCTTGCAGATGTTTCATGACCCAACTAGGTAACATCATCAGTGGTAGAAGGAGTGGGATTTGTTGGAAAGGAGGAGGAGAAGGACTGTGGGCTCCTTGGTGCTCTTTGAGTTTGAAGGTTTTCACACAGACGTTTCATGACCCCAACTAAGGAACCTCATCAGAACAAGTTCCTTAACCCCTCTGAATTTTTACTCCTCTCTGTTTTTCAAGATGCACCCAAACCTCTACATCACCTTCGCTCTCTCTCGCTTTCTCCCCCATCCCTTAGACAATGGAGGAAATGTGGGAAAGTTGTGCATGCCGCATCACGGAAGCCATCCAATACGTGGTGGAGTTTGCCAAGAGAATGGGTGGATTCATGGACCTCTGCCAGAATGATCAGATTGTGCTTCTCAAAGCAGGTAAGGGGTGTGATGCCACACCCAAGGCTCTTTGCTCTTAATGTTTTCATTTTTTTCCCCCATCTTGTTATGTACTAATCCAGCTTCTGGGTTAGAAGCGTGGGAAAATTCCTAAAGATTCTCCCGTCCCAAAGACGGGGAGAGGCCAGGATAGCAGCCAAAGGGGGCCCAGAACCCCGTTTCGGTCTGAGCGGAGGACGTCAGCCAAAACCTTTTTTCACCAAAAGGGAGGGACTGGCCGGGCCTGATGTCCTTCTCTCCCAATTCAGGTGCCATGGAGGTCGTTCTGGTGAGGATGTGCCGAGCCTTCAATTCTGAGAACCGGACGGTCTTCTTTGAGGGCAAATACGCCAGCTCGGAAGTTTTCAAGTCTCTGGGTACGAGAGCATCTTACTAGCTGGATCGAGAATGGTGGAGTCCCCTATAGATCCAGGTTGGGGTCTAAAGTAGGGCGTAGAAGGGGGGTCTGGCAAGAGGTTTCGGGGGCAGGGTGGAGGTCTGCCACTTGAGCGGGTTTGAGGAACGTCAACTGGCACCGTGAAGTGATTGCAACTCCAGGAGTTGGTTTCCAAGCTTCATCTGACTTCTCCAAAGAGGAACATTAAATTGTTATATACTTCCTCCTCCTCCTCCTCTTTAGAGTGGGATTTGAATGAGGGCTCTTGTTTCCCTCAGGGTGCAGCGAACTTATCAACTCCATCTTCGACTTTGCGCACAGCCTGTGTTCGCTCCACTTCTCCGAGAACGAAATCGCCCTCTTCACAGCTCTGGTGCTGATCAACGCAAGTAAGAACGGGGGTTTCTGGCTGGGGAGCCAAAATCTGGCCCTCTCCTCTTTTGACCACTATTCGTTGCGGTTGGTTTGAGGAAGTTGTGGCTTCTTTGTTCAAAGAGAGAACAAAATGTGGGTTTTTCTGCCTTCCCCCCCCCCCAGCATAGTTGCCTCTCCAACGTCTGAAAAAAAAAAAAAAAAAGACTGTACACAGGAACTGCAAATGGATGGTTGAGTTTACCAGCTGATCCTATAACATCAAAACTGCAAATCAAACTGTCCCTTTAAGCCAGGGGGGTCCTCGGACTTGGCCCCTTTAAGACTTGTGGACTTCAACTCCCAGAAGTCCCCAGCCAGCAGTTAAAGTGGCCCCGTTTGAGGATCCCCGTCTCTGAAAAACAAACGAATTAAAAGACTCGGTTGCCACGCCAACAAATAATTGGAGGCCTGAGAAAGTTTGAAAGAATAATTAAAAAGTCAAACCTCGCTTAAAATCAAGCAGCTGCTCCAGGAAAGCCGTGGCAGAATCGGGGCCTTCTGGAAGCCTCGATCCTGTTTTTTTTTTGCATGGTTCTAAGGTTTTAATTTGCACAGCTTTAAAATATTTCAAGGGCTTCTCTGCCTTTTTTAGGATCTAAGCCGTCCAGAGAAGCTTTATCGAGAAGATGGGTGGCATATTTAATTTAATTAATCAATGAACCAAAGAGTTGCACCCACAGGCCCTTCTGTAGATCCCAAAGCGGGGAGGGGGGGCAACCTGCTTCACAGCTTTGCTTTTCCAAACGGAGCGAGGCCCCGGCCAACTGCTCTTTGCGTTGTGCAGATCGCCCATGGTTGCAGGAGAGAAGCAAAGTGGCTTATTTGCAAAACAACCTTGAAGTGGCGTTCAAGCAGATGCTGCAGAAAAGTCACCGGGAAGGCATCCTGGCGAAGGTGAGCTTCAAACAGTGGCCGTCTCCTACAGTGGGGCACCTTCCAGGTGAGCCAGGGCAGGTGAGATTCTCTCCTGCTTTCTCTTTCCAGTTGCCACCCAAAGGAAAGTTGCGCAGCCTCTGTTCCCAGCACGTGGAGAAGCTCCGTTCCTTTCGACAGATGTACCCCCTGGTCGTCCATGCGGTTTTCCCACCCCTGTACAAAGAGCTCTTCAGCTCAGACTCTGACCCACTGATCCAGGGACCCACAGGGGAGTAACTCCCCCCCCTTGCCCACGAGCCGAGGACAGACCAGGCGTCGCCTCCCAGTTGCTGGAAGCCAGGTGCAAAACACAGAATCGGATCAAGGGAAGCAGGAGTTGGACCAGTCAACAAAGTGCTCCAGTTTATGTTTTAGCGGCCGCCGAGGCACTAAGCGGTAAGGGAGCGTTGTGCGAAAGCGACAAATCCACCCTGATACGGTGTCCCCGGAAGGCGGCGTCGGACATCGCCGCCAGCTTCCGTGACTCCTCCAGAATACCTCATTGTGCAGTTCAACAGCCAGAGACTCCGCCATATGTATGGCTACAGAGAGGGACAGAGGCGGCCCACTTAAGATAGATTTTATTTTTCTGCCAAGTCTGTATTTTGATAACCAAGGAATCTCCCGGTTTGTTTTTCCTTCCCTTTCTCTGCGTTCTCACTTCGTCCACTGGCCTCAACGTCGGCACTCATGCGAAAAAGGGCGCTTGTCAGGATACATCTCGGCCACTTAGACCCACTTCGGATAGGCGATCTCGGAACTAAATGAGTTGGCTTTTTAGCACTTTTCCCCCAAATTTCCCCGAAGCCAGCGCAGTTTCTTTCGGAGACAGCGGTGGTAGCGATGTCCCCAGGATCGTTTTAAACGCAGAGATGATTTTTCAGGAGCTTCTGTAGGGAACATATTTTCTGCTTACATGTAGCCCCCGACTTACAACCGTTTGCTTAGTGACTCAGTCACAACGGCACTGAAAAAAATGGACTTAGGGCCCTTTTTTCACACTGAAGGCCGTCGCAGCATTCCCCACCGTCACGTGATCAAAATTGGGACTCTTGTCAACTGACTCAGATTTATGACGGTCGCGGCGTCCCTGGGGGGGTTCATATGATCCCCTTTTGCGACCATCTGCCGAGCAAAGTCTGTGGGAAAAGGCTGATCCACTTAACATCTGTGCTGCGATTCACTTCCCAACTGTGGCAAACGGGACAAAACTCACTTAACAAATGTCTCACTTAGCGGCATAAATTCTGGGCTCGGTTCTGGAGTAAATAGCACAACAGTCTTGGACGAACTGCAAGACAATCCACGTTGGCCTCCTGATATTTAAAACCTTTCCCCTTGAATGTCCTACCTTGCAAACGGTTCGGCTTGCAGGAAGAAATTTAAGACGCTCTTCGTTTTCCCGTCCAGAGCTGTTCACATGACACCATTCGCACAGAAAAAAACCACCAACTTGTGTCGGATATACGTGGACCTAACCCGAATCCTTTTTCCATTCTCTTTTATCTTTTTCTTGGGTTTAAAAAAAATAGTTTGAAATATTTAAAGCACAGGAGGGAAGGGAGGCGGTGTAAATATCGGTTGAAAAAGTTTTATTTTTTAAGTTTAATTTTTTAAGCTAAGTTTAGAGAAACCGGCCTTTAGAAAGCATATGATGGAAGCTGTTCAGGCTACTTTTTAATTTAATTAAACCACGGTGGATATTGCTGGTTGGGTTTTTATTTCTCACGCTGGCTCGCCTTATTTTATTTTATGGCTGTGGCTGTTGCACTATTTTGGTGGGGTTTTTCAAGCAGAAAAGTAACCACTGAGCATTTTAAGGGGGAGTTCCAATTTTGTGATCTGTGTTTCTGGCCAGCCCTCTTTTTTAATTATTTTGATGTCCGTTTGTGAGCTTTGGAATAAGTTGCTGAGACCGTCAGAATTCGGTGGCCGTCATGACGTCGCTAGAAATTAAATTTCAGAAATTGGCTGTAAGGGACAGGCAGATTAATAAATGTGTGGGTCATTGGGGAAATAAAGAATCTCACACACACACACCCCAACACACCTCGAAGACTCCAGATCCATCCAGAATACTGAATTAAGCAAAGTGGGAAGACATCAAAAGTGGGAGTTAGACTTTGATTCGATTTAACAAAACAGACCTAACAATGTTTATTTGGTGTTAGGGTGGTTTATACGCAGGTGTCTTAATATTTGCATAAATGATTTCCAGAGGTTTCATGTCGCGTAGCAAGCTGTCACATCGGCAGGGCATTTTAGAGTGTCCCTATACAGGGGCAGAGTAGCTGTTGAGGGCCAGGAGGTGGAGTCCAGCACTGGATGTTGGTTTTCCATCCTAAACCATGATTCACAGGTAAAGTGTTTTCCCAAGCACCAATATATGTGCCATGGATAAGTAGCAGGGTTACTGCCTAGTTCCCTATACAGGTAGTCCTCAACTTAATGGCCACTGAAAAAAGGGACGTATAACCATTTTTCACACTTAATGACCATTGTGTGTCATTCCATCAAAATTCAGTCGCTCGGCACCTGACTCGTATTTACAACGGTCACGGTGTCCCGTGTTCACGTGATCCCCTTTTGACTTAATAATTGTGGCAAGGAAAGTCCTCCCAAAATGGGGCAAACCCCACCTAGTAACCGTCTCGCTTCACGACAGATTTGGGGGTCGTAAGCCGAGGACTTCCTGCACAAAACGGGGCTTGAGTGGTGGGCTTCCCAGCGTGGGAAGCCCACCCACCCCTACCCCAGTTTGGAAACAGCGGGCTTTAATCTTTGAAATGTCAAGCTGATCAATAGACGTTCGGTGGCGGGAATGAAAAACCGGGGACTGCTTTTAGCTTTGTGAGAATGTGAGTGTGTGTGTGTGTGTGTTGTCCTGCTTGGCTGCTGTGTGTGCCGAGCAGTGGGAAGGAAGAAAAGAAAAAAAACCAGAAGAAGAAAAATTACAGAAAGTCGGGAAGGGAATGTTCCCAAGGCGGGGATGAGAACCACAAAGAAGACGGAGCGACAGGAGACGGAGTCAAGAACGGTGAGGCAGCCCCCCCCCCCCCAGGCAAGCGGTTTGTTCATTTGTGAGAGATTGTGTTGGGATCAAACTAACCCAGGTTGAAGCTGCTGCAAAGTGGATGTTTTTTTCATGGGGGGGGAGAGGGGCGTACGAAAGCACTGCCAAATTGCTCATTTTATCCGGAGAGAATTTAGCAGGGTTGATGTTAGGGCAGCTTGGCGTGTCCTCCCTTAGTGTAGCCCCATCAGGATTTGTGGCGTGCAAAAGTCCCAGGTTCAAATCCAGAAAATGGGTGATGGGGATGGGTGGGAAAGCTGTCAGGATGTTGAAGGAAAGCTTCAAAGCTGGATTGATCCAAAGAGGAATGGAGTTGCGCTCGGCTTGGCTGGGATCGGTAGGATGGAGGTTCCCTGTTGCAACTCTGCGTGGTTTCAGCTTTCAAAGGCTGAAAGATAAAGGAGACTTTAGGGGCCTCCTCCCCCCCCGTTTCCTTCTGCAGGTGCTAATGTAACACACAAACAGCCACCTTTGTGTGTTTTTTTCCTCTTTCTTTTTAAAGAAACTATCCAGAGGAATCATTTCAGCCCACGGTTGTCGTCGTGTTCAGATCTCTGCTTGATCTGAAATAAAAATAAGCTGCTTTTTAAAAGTCAGAATAGCAAATCTGCTAGGGAGAGAGACTCACTATCTATCTATCTATCTATCTATCTATCTATCTATCTATCTATCATCTATCATCTATCATCTATCTGTATCTCAATCTCTCTCACTTACAAAATATTTTTTTTAAAAAAAATACAGGTTTATATAGGAGTTTTGGGGAAGACACACGACCCCCCCAGCCTTGTTCCCATCTAGCTTTTTCTCTGCCTGAGATAATCTGAGGGTTGTCAGTCCCCACATCCAGAGGGAGGACCCTTGTCGTGGGACTTATTGGCCATCCAAATAAGTGACCCACTTTTTTTATGCCGGACTTTACGAAGCTTTGAAATTTGGAGCTGTCCAGCCATTAAACCAGCAAGGTAAGTGACATATCTGGCAAAATGACCCAGGAGGGTTAGCGTTTAATCCAACCATAACAAGCAGAGTGCCCACAGAATTCAGTTTGGTGTTTTTGTGAGTTAAACCGAGCGGCTAGTTAAATCTGGGCTCCTCAGTGAGGTCTACAAGCTTGCGCTGACCTGGAGCGCAAGGATTCTCCTTCCAGGATAAAACTAGGTGCATTTTTCAGAGGAAAAGTGAGGAAGGGGGGAACCGTACCCAGATGCATTGCTTTTTTTGTTTTTCATATAAAGGGGAAATTTCTGGAGGGTTTTTTTCCCCCTCCCTGCAAATCCCCAAAATAAACAATCTCCCGTTGAAGCTTCATGTTTTTTATTTTTTTATTTTTCCTAATGCCTCTTCTTGCCCCACTTTGACTGCATTGGGTTAATTAAATGTTCCCATTAAAATGCAAATTCCGAGCCAGGGACTCTGCGAGAGCTATCGCCCTGCTGAAAATGTGCAATGTGCCAATTTTTGCATCACATCTCGTTCTCCGTAAAGGGCGAGGATCGAGAAGGACTAGGAAGAGGAAGGAACAGCTGCAAATTCTCCTCCCCCCCAAAAAAAAACCCCCTTCAGGTGTTTGTTTTTCACCCATCTATGCTTCATTAATTTTTTCCCCCCTAAAGTACCCTTTTCCCCTACTTCTCTAAAAACGGGGATCTCCCCCAAATATGTCTGAAATGGGACAGGGTCTCCTGCTTGAGCAGGGGGTTGGACTAGATGACCTCCAAGGTCCCTTCCAACTCTGGTTATTCTGTATTCTATTCAGGGCAAGAAGCAATGGGCGGAAGGTCATTCAAGAGAGAAGCAGCCTTAGAGCTAAGGAGAAACTTCCTAACAGTGAGAACAATTAACCAGTGGAACGGCTTGCCACCAGAAGTTGTGGGTGCTCCAACACGGGAGGCTTTAAAGAAGAGACTGGACAGCCACTTGTCTGACATAGTATAGGTTTTCCTGCTTGAGCAGGGGGTTGGACTAGAAGACCTCCAAGGTCCCTTCCGACGGTTAATCTGTTCATCCTGGCTTACTCTCTCTTCTATGGGATCAAACTTTAAGCCCATAGAGACATGGGGCATGCTGAGAATCGCCAAGCCCCCCTAGATCCAATCTTGATCTCCTCTCCTATCTTCTCCTAACCCATCTTTCTCCATCTCCTGCCCCCTAGGCTGCCCCCTAGCCTCCGTGTTCTTGGCCTCCATCTCTGCTTTTGCTACGGACGCCTCTTGTTTTAATGCACCGGTGGGAATTTTGCCAAGGAGTTACTTAAATAAAATTGCATCGCAGCGGCTGGGGTCCGGAGCTGTGCAGCAAAGGATCCTTGCAGATGTTCAAAATCCAGCTTCAATGGGGTCTTTTTCATGTTTGTTGACTGCCTTCTAACCATGAAAGTCTTTGTGTTGTTTAGCTCTGTTGTTTCAGGAACTTCTCGAGATGTTGAGCAGGCCTTCTTCACCGGATCTGCCACTCTCTTGGTTCCTGGTCTTCCTGGGGATGGTCTTCTTGGTGGGACCTGGATGGAGTTGCTCCTTCAGGTGCAAATGTTTGGTTCAGGAGAAGGTTGTCTTCTGCAACAGCCGGAATCTGACCACTGTGCCCGTCAAAATCCCCCCGGATTCAGAATTCTTGGACTTAAGCCAGAACAGCCTCCGTACCCTCCACCAGGGCATGTTCTCCCGTCTCCAAGCCCTCAAAGAGGTGGACCTCAGCTATAACACCATCTCCAACATTGAACAGGGGGCCTTCAACGGCCTTCAGAAGATCATGACCCTCCGACTAGCAGGCAACAAGTTGAAGATGATCCCAGATGGGGTCTTCACGGGGCTGCCCAACCTCTCCGTTCTTGACCTGCGGGAAAACAAGATCCTCATCTTGCTGGATCACTCCTTCAAAGATCTCTTCAGCCTTGGACATCTAGACATAAGGGACAATCCTCTGGTCTTGATTTCAGGTCAGGCTTTCCGAGGCCTCCAACATCTGCGGAGCTTCACGCTGCAAAAATGCAACTTTACCAGCCTGCCCACAGAGGCCCTCTCCCACCTTCAACATCTGGTGGAGCTCCATCTGAATGTTCTCAACCTCAGGGTCCTCCACAACTATTCCTTTCGGAAGCTCCATCGCTTGAAAGTTCTGGAGATCAACCAGTGGCCTTTTTTGAAAACCCTGGAGCCTCAAAGTCTCTCTGGCCTCAACCTGACTTCCTTGTCCATCGTCAGAAGTAACCTGCATGATGTTCCTTATAGGGCCATCAAGTCCCTGGCCCACCTCCGTTTCCTCGACCTCTCTTACAATCCTATCTCCATGATCCGTGGAAGGAAGTTGCTGGATCTCTCCCGTCTCCAAGAGTTCCACCTTACGGGGGGCCGACTGATCACCATCCAGGCCGACGCTTTTGAAGGCCTCGTCCATTTCCGTCTCCTCAACATCTCGGCCAACCACCTGCAGACCCTTGAGGAAAGGGTCTTCCATTCGGTGGGGAACCTGGAAGTCCTTCGGCTGGACCAAAACCCCTTGACCTGTGACTGCCGCCTCCTTTGGATCTTGAAGAGGCGGCAGAGGTTGAACTTTGAGGCTCAAATGCCCATCTGTGCTGTCAGCTCAGAAGAAGGAGAGAAAGTCTTCCATGACTTCTCCAGGGCTCTGCCACATCACTTCACCTGTCGGAAGTCTACAATTGAGGACAAGGCCCTCCAGAAAGTGGTTGTTCATGAAGGAGAGCAGGCCAGCTTGACTTGCAGCAGTGATGGAGACCCACCACCCATCGTTTCTTGGTTGAACCCTCAAAACGTCACCCTAGACTCAACCCACAAAGGCCGGTCAACCGTCCTTCCTGATGGGACTCTTAAGATTCAGTTCGCCCTCCTTGAAGACAGTGGATTGTACCGTTGTGTTGCGAGCAACACAGCCGGCAATGATTCTATGGTAGCTTCTTTGAAGGTCCTTGTTCCTCTGTTCAACCAGTCCCTGGTCTGGAAGGACTTCGGTCTGCGCAATAGAACGGTGATATCCTCCCTCTTTTTCATCCACGCCAGCATCTGGCTGGGCATCTTGGTCATCGGGATTGTCCCCTTTCTCTGCTCCGTCCTGCTTTGCTTCTCCTTCATCTTCCTCTACAGTAGAGGCAGAGGGAACGTCACCCACCAGGTGATTCACGCCGAGACCCATCCCTCCCGAGGTTACAAGGCCATCGTGGGCCAGCGAAGAACTTCTCCCAAAAAAACACGAAGAACTTCTCCCCCCAAAAGCTGAGATGAACACTTGAGCTCTTTCCTGGTGCAAGTCCTCCTTCCATTCTTCTTCATCCAGAAGTCCAAGCAGGCAATTGGAAGGGGACTGTTGGAGAATCACAGCCATTTCTTCGGTTCACCCCAATATGCCGTCTTTCTCACCTGGAATTACAGCTAGGACACAAAAAAAAATTAATAATAATATCCGAGCAACAGATTGAGCAACATCTCCTTTGCCATTTTTGTTAAAACATAAATAGTAATCAAACTTTTTGACAAACAGAGAAACAATTCTGTAATTACAGAAAAAAAAGATATGAATTCACATTTATCCAAGACACAGAGACTTCGTCAGCCCAGCCCATTTGTTAATAAATACACCCCATTCTTTCTTGCACCTGAAAATTCTAGTCTTTTTTTGATTATTATTATTATTCCTGATGATGCTCAAAGGGTTGTGTGTCTGTGTGTGTGTGTGTGATGGACTCTCACATCAGCACCGGGCTTCTTCCGGTATTCCAACTCTCTCTTCCCTCCCCTCCCCCCTCCAGAAAAAGGCGAGATGCTTTCGCTTGAAAACAAGCATGACACAGCAAGAGGGAAAGTTATTGATTGAGGGATCGATTTATTTTGGCTGCCGGAGGGCTGCGGACTAGCCAGGAGAGGGTGAAGCCCAAGGGGTGAATTTCAGACGGGGGTCTCCCATAAGTGTTCTGCAGGAGGAGGGGCAGGGGGGAAGGAAATTGGGAGAAGGAGGGAGGGAGGAAGGAAAGGAAAGAGGGAAGGAAGGACTATCTAGCAATATTTCAAATATTTCAATATTTCAAATCCCAAAATAATAATAATAATCTTTCTTCAATTTTCCTGCTCTTAGCCATTGTCAGGTCTTGTTAATATCTGCTTTCCCAGCTATTTTTTTAATGTATTGGCCATGTAGTGCTTTGTCTTCCCATGCCTCTATTCTGTTCTTCATTTGGTCTTTCTTGTAGGCCAGTTTGGTGGTAGTAGTAGTAGTAATAATAATAATAATAATAATAATAATAATAATACGATATCTGTAATACCATCAAACATCCACATCTGCCTATCCCAGGTCCTGGGTAAGGACTCGATAGTAGACAAAATGCCAAATCCAGTCTGAACATCTGGCTGACTATGTGATGATCAATAATAATAATAATAATATCCAACTTTTCCAAAGCTGCCCTCTCTGCTTGTGATTCCCCCCGCAGGGGCTGTGGGCTAATGACACCCCCCTGCGCCCCTTTTTAAAATTTCTTCTGCAAGGATTTTTTCGGTCCCTCTTCTCCATCGCCATCCTTTCCCCTGCTGCCTGCAAAATCTTTTCCAGCAACAACAGCAGCATCACTGGGGCGGTTTTCCACAGCTCTCCGCTTCCCCTCCGGCCGCTTGAGGGAGCCGGTTCTTGGCGGATCCTCCTTTCTTTTTTTTAATTTCTTTCTCTCTTTTTTTAAATTTAATTGGACTATAAATTAGAAAACAGAGAAGGGAGGGAAGCGCAAAGCGGGCACTGGCTGCAGGCAGGATAAGGTCCTCCTGCCTTTTAAGACGTTTGCTGCAGCCTTTCTGAAATCCCTCTTGTTGCAGAATATCAGCCAATCTCTCCCCCCCCCAACCCAATAAAATGGGGTGCTTTCCCCATTTCTGCCTTCTTGCACTCTTTTACCTGGGAGCCTCTCAAATTATTCCCCGGCTGAGGCTGATTCCAAAAGGTGAGCTTTATTTTCTATTATGATTATTATTTTGAAGCCCTGCTCTTTTTATGACTGCAATCCCCAGAGGTGAGCTGATCTTTCCTGTAATTATAGCTTTTCCCTATAATTTTTATCACTGTGATTCCTAAAGCTGTGCTTTATTTTACTATTATTATTATTATTATTACCATCATCATCATCATCATCATCATCATCATTTTGATGCCAAAGGATGTTTTTCTATAATTTTTATCACTGTAATTCCCATTTATTTTGATGCCAAAAAGGGGAGTTTTTTTTTTCTTTTTATTAATTCCAAAGGAGAGCTTTTTTTCCTATTATTACGATTATATTGATTCCAAAAGGGGATAATAAATCTATAATTTCTAGGGTGAGGATTGCAAAAAGTAAGCTTTTTTTCTCCTGTTATTATGATTCCCATTGCCAAAATGAGTTTTTTCCTTCTGATTTCCAAAGGTAAGCTTTTTTTCCCTGTTTTCCTGTTGTTGTTGTTGTTATTATTATTATTATTCAAAAAGCTGAGCTTTCTTCTCCATTATTATTATTTTTGTTTGGATTCCAATCGGTGACCTGTTTTATTATGCAGGTGGCTTGCCCAGTCAGCCAGACCTGGGATCTGCAAATGTTTTATTTTATTATTGCTCTGCACCTGTTTTCAGATTGCTGAGGGTGCGTACATTGAAAATCTAAATGACAAGCTTTTGAAACCTATTGGATTAAGGCAGGATCCTGAATTAAAGCAGGAAAGAAAGAGAGCAAGAAAAAAACACAAGCAACCCAGTCACCCGGATCCTGTTGCAAAATGAAGGGTTCCCCCCCCCTAACCTCTGCATAAAATCCTCTCTTCCTCTTGCAAAATGCTCAGCAAGCCTCAAAAAGCCATTTAAAATTCTGGTTCCTTTCCTTAGCAAGGGATGGTGCATTTGATTGGCTGAGTCATGAATGTTTTAGAAAAGAGACGAATGGCCACTTATTCTGTATTCTTGAAACTTCATGGATCTAATTGGAAAATTAGGGTCCCCCGACATTCAGCCACGAAAGCTCCTTGGCTTACTTTGGGACTGGCCTACCTCGCAGGACGGTTGTGGCTAGGGGAGGGAACCCTGTGTGGGGGACTGGAGCTGCTGGACCAAATGCTGCCCTTTCTTTCAACAAAAACGAACTTTGAAACCCACCGTTCTCTTGCCAAGAGGGAACTGGAAGTGGAGGAGTCTAGAAAGGCATTGATAGCATTTAGAGAGATTCTTGAGGACTAGAGGCAGGATGTGGTTTGCAAAGAAGCGCCAACGAGGCTTCCAAGAAGCTATTAAGATAGGAAAAGAGGTTCTGTAAGTTTAAAAACAAAACAAAAAACATTGTCTAAGGAGAGGGATATTCACGTTGTGTTCCTTCGAACACGTAGACCGTAGATAGCATTTTAAAGAACTTACAGGAACATTTTTTATTATCTTATTAGCTCAATTGAAGGGGGGGGGAATTCAAAAATTGGGTGCAGCTTCTTTAAGAGAGGTTTTCTGCAGGAGAGTTTAAACTGCTGGCTCTCCTCCGTTAATTGCTGAGCATAAACATTTTGGCTCTGGCTGATCTTTTTTGATGCACAGCGTGGCAAGGCGCCCGAGCCCTCAAAATTGAGCTCCAGAGACACTTTGGGCGAACTGCAGAATGGCTGCTAAATGGCCAAAATCTTCCTGTTTTAAAGCCGTACGTGAGTGTGTGTGTGTGTGTGTGTGTGTGTTCTCCAGCCTAAGCTGATTGGCAAATTCAAATAAAAGTTGGCCGGGAGTCCCTAAAGGGGTGAGCAAGTGACCCCAAAAGCAGGGGAGGAGAAGAAAGGTATTAAATGGCCCGATTGCTTTCTCTGGAGTTCTGGGCACTATGGGTTCAGATACACTGCACCTGTCCATGAAGGTTTAACATCCCGATTCGTTTTTTAGGAATAATTTTCAAGGCCAGTTCGAGCAAAATGGTTCGGAGTGGTTTACAAAAGCTGCTTCTTGCTCTTGTCTGACTCCCGACAATTGAATTAACAGCAACAACAGGAGGAAAGAGACCAAAATGTTAGCATTTTCCTTCTGATATTCAATTCCTCGACCATCGGATCAGATCGGACCACAACCCAGCTAGTCTCGCCCTTCCCCGTAGGGATCCACTGGATCCTTCTGAGAAGCCCACAAAGGGTAAAGTCCTCCCTACCCAGGTCTACGATTGACAGATAGACTGCCTCTCAAACTGGAAGCTCTATTTAGTCAGTGAAAACCCCGACAAGCCCCAAACTGGGCCAATATCCTCCTGTGAAAAGGACTCGGGGGGGGGGGGGGAGAAATATATATATTTTTAACAGGAGGGCCAAGAGTCTAAGGTCCTGGATCCACTTGTAATCCGTGCACGGTATGTGGAACATGGTGTCCGTGGAACATGGGCAATCAGCAAAGCGCCTTTTATTTGTCGCCAGTTTTGGAGAGCAAATCAGTCAATCAATTCTTGCCCTTTGCAACGATTCCGAAACTCTCCCTTGCAAAATGAGGAGGGGGAAGCTCTTTTCCACTCAGGAGCAGGATTCAGCTCTAAGGGAGGGGGGGCATCTGGTCTTGGGGGGGAAAGAACCAATTCATTTTGTCTTCCACCCCACCCCACCCCCCTCTCCAATGCAAGGACTGCGGAATGCCACAGATTGGCCCTTTTGCAAAGCAGCCCAGCAATGTTTTGCAAGAAAGGAGAAAAGATTTTTGCTCCTGCTGGTCAAACCCATTTGGGCCCCCTCTGCAATGCAGATAAAACCCAGATACAGAGCAAGGGGGAGGCAGAGAGAGTTGGAAAGGGGGGGGTTGAAGAAAAACACAGACGGTGCTCTGGATTCATTGCTGGGGGGGGGCTGGTTTTTCCCTCCCTGTGACTCATCCTTGCAGGCCTTCTCCTCTCTCCTCCCCCTCCCCTGCGCTGAGGACAGACGAGGGTATTAATGCAAAGGGCACGAACAGCAACAAGGAGTGGTGCCTTGTTGTGGCTGAGCGTTGCTGCTGTTGTTGTTGCAATTTCTCAGGGCCCAACCGGGCAGCGTCTCAGCGAGCGCATCTCTTTGCATAATGGATTCAGATTGCAGGTTCTGGATGTTCTCCTTCCCACCGAACCAGGATAAATAGGTCATCGGCATCCAGGCCAGCCAAAATAAAACAGTTGCAGACCCTGACGTGACGGGGAACGTCCTGGTTTCGGCAAGGCATGGAA
This sequence comes from Crotalus tigris, assembly GCF_016545835.1. Lineage (NCBI taxonomy): Eukaryota > Metazoa > Chordata > Lepidosauria > Squamata > Viperidae > Crotalus > Crotalus tigris. The sequence goes on from NW_024097591.1 coordinate 3,267,784, forward strand.
AGTTGTGTTGAAAGAAAAATCTTCATCAGGGTCCGGTCCAAGCCCAGCATAAACAAAATGGAGACTGCTTTAGAAAGAAGATTGTAGTTTATTGTAGAGCAGAGCCAGACAGAAGCATGGCTCTGGGCAAGCTGACCACAGGGAGCTGGGAGTGGTGGGTTTTTATACCTTCTTGGGCTTTTGAGGTTGTTTCCTGTTCCTTTGGCGTGAACAGATTCCAAATCAGCAAGGTCGTTTTTAATAAGAGTGTTGATTTTAGTCTTTTTTTTTTTTCCTTTTCCAGATGTCACGACGCGAACTTTCAATCAGAAGGAACAGCTGTTGGCCATGTTCCACGAGGCTGGGTCCTCCCAGCTGATTGTCGGAGGGCGAGGGACAGTCTGGGTTCTGACCTTTGAGGGTCCTGACATCACACCCACCGAGGTAAACCATCCCATCCCCTTCCAAACCCTCTAGAGACAGTCCTCGATTGACAACTGTTTGTTTAACAATGGACCCAAGTTATGAGGCTATTGGGAAAAAAAGTGACTGGAGAGCAATGCACCACTTTTGTGGTCATGTGGTCACAATTCAGGTGCTTGGCAACTGGTTCACATTTACGATGGTTGTGGGGTCTTGCGATCACGTGATTAGGCTTTGCAACCTCCCCAGCTGGTCAAGCCAATGGGGGAGGGGGGGAAGGGGAAGCTGGATTGGCTGAATGAGCCGGTGATTTGTGTAATGACCGTGATAAAAAAAAATTCATAATGTGTCTTTCCATGGATTCCAGGTGTCAGTGCGTGTTGAAGAGAAGGCCGAGAGGGATTGTAAGAGAGCAGAGAAGGTGAGATGGTTTGAAAGCGGGGGGGGGGATAGTTTGGCCTGATCTTAGCATGTTCCAAAAGCAAGAATCAACTGCCTGGGCCCCCTTAAACTGGGAACTTGGCAGGACTTTATCTCCCCCAGTTACTTCCCACCACTTCCAGGCACAGAGCACCCCAGAGGTCTTCTAGCAGGGCTAGCGAGGGTTGGTTTGGATTGGCTGGGCTGGGTTGGGTTGAGCTTGGGTTGGGTTGGGTTGAGAGGAGTTAGATTGAGTTTGGTTGGGATTGGGTTGGGTTGGGTGGGTTCTGTTGGGTTGAGTTGAGTTGAGTTGGGCTGGGTTGAGTTGAGTTGGGTTGTGTTGGGTTGAGTTGGGTTGAGGTGGGGTGGGTTGTGTTAGATTGAATTGAGTTGAGTTGTGTTGGATTGTGTTGTGTTGAGTTGGTTGTGTTGGGTTGAGTTGTGTTGAGTTGGGTTGGGTTGGGTTGAGTTGGGTTGGATTGGGTTCAGTTGGATGGGGTTTATTTTTCCTGTTCTGTCATTCGTAGGGCAACTGTGATAATTTCATCCAGATGATCGAAAGAATAGAGAATAAAACTCTGGTCTGTGGAACAAATGCAGGTTCTCCCAAATGCTGGATTCTGGTAAGGGGCTTGGCATCCAATACAGAAGGAGCTTTGGGAAACAGGAGGACCCATAGTAATCAGTAGGATATTATTCTCCGTTTTGAACAGCTTTTATGGGCAGGCTGGCCTCTGGTTCTCTTTTTCTTTCAGGTCAACACAACACTGCAGAGAAGCAGCCAGGGACAAATTTTCACCATGGTAGGAGAAAATGTCATCTCAGCCTCACCGTCACAAAAAGCCGTCACCATCGCCATCGGTAAGGGCTCTGGAAGATGCCAAAATTTTAATATCTTTCCAGATCTCAAGATATTTATTTTTTCCTCCTGATAGCTAGGAAGTTAGACGAAAGAAATCAAATCAGCATCGCTCATGAAGATTTCAACATTTCTGTAGAAAAGAATAGATTTCAGCTCTGTCTTTTCTCCACATTTCAGAAGACAGCCTTTACTCAGCCTTATCTGGGAATAAAAGTTCCTTCCAGAGGAGTTACGGACGGAAGAAAGGGATCAAGACGAGGGACAGTTGGATCAGCAGTAAGAGATGGTCCTTGTTACTTTTTGCCACTTTCCTGAAAATGGAACACAGCCAGTCCTCAACATTTAGTGACCATTCAAAGTTACGACACTGAAAAAAGGGACTAGTGACTGTTTTTCACACTAATGACGGTTGCAGCGTCCCTGTGGTCAGGGGATTGAAATCCAGATGCTTGGCAACTGACTCACAGTTATGACAGTTGCGGTATCCCAAGGTCATGTGGTCAGCTTTGGTGTGACCTTCTGACAAGGAAAAGAAGCCAGATTGATTTAACAATTGTTTTACTAAATGAATCGCAGGGATCCACTGAACAAATGTAGCAAGCAAGACGGTAAAATGGGGGCAAAACCCCCTTGACCAATGTTTCACTAAGCAGCAGAAATTTTGGGCTCACTTAGGGACCTGAATAAAAGCTGGAAACTCTTGAAAAAGACAGCAAGAAGCTTCCATAGCAAAGCTTGCAGGCTGTCAGCGGATCACAGCAACTGATCTCTGGGTGGCGATCGTTTAGGGCTGCTTCTTTTTTTTCTTTCTTTTTTTCTCACCCTGAATTTTCTGTTCCAGATGCTGAATTTGCAGGAGCAGCCCTCCTCCAGCACAAAGACCGAAGGAAAGACGAAATTTTTTTCTTCTACAATGAGGTCAACCGGTCAGCTGGCCTGGATGAGGAGCTGTACAAAGTTTGGGTCGGCCGCGTGTGCAAGGTTGGAAAAATGAGGTGTTTCCTTTCTATCTAGGAGGCGGGGGGGGGGAAGCGTAAGGGCTTGGTAAAGCAACATGTAGAATAAAATTATGATGGATAGATTAATCAATCGATCAAATCTCTGCATCGCCTATCTTACCTTAATGACTCTGGGCATTTTCAAAAATCAAAACCGAATCGAAACTTTTAAAAACTTCTTAAACCGTTGTCCTGCTTGACTTTTAAACTCCGTTTTTTTTTATTCTGTTTATTCATTTGTTGAATGTATAGATTGCCCAGAGTCTCTCGATAGTCAGACGGGCAGCACCTACGCTGAATTAATTAATAAAACCATATTGAAAGCAGAGTTTTAAAAGTTAAGAAGTACAAAGATTTAAGGGTTTAAAAAATGGCGGAGGAAGCACCCTCAAGACACCCTATGCCCCCTCCTCCAGGATTGCATGGCACTCTTAGACCCACCCTCCATGCCAGCTGGCAGTGCTGGTCTTGGTGCTTTTCTGGAAGGCCAGGAAAGAGGTGGGAGGGGGTCCCATCTCACCTGTAGGGTGACAGAGCAGAGCATCTAAGGAAAAACCAATCTGAGCTTCTAAGGTTGAATTTGTTTCCAGATTGTGGGGAGGAACGTTGTCTTTATGGAATGGAAAGAAACGAAAATGTCAAGAAATTAGATTCAAGGTGTGTCTTTATCTCTTGGGGGCTCCAGATGGATCAAGGAGAGAAGCCAGCCTCCGGTGACTTCTGGAGCACCTTCCTCAAAGCGAGGCTGGTGTGTGGGCGCCCCCACGAACCCCTGAGTTTCCACCGCCTGGAGGACGCCTTTGTTTTCAGACGGGAGGGCCAGGCCGAGACGTTGTACGGGGTCTTCTCCAGCCCATGGTGAGTGATGAGATACACCTGACAGTTCAACGAGAAGTTGCATCTGGAATCTTGCTGTTCTGGATGCACCATATCAAGCAGGTCTTCTGAACTTGGGATGGTGTTTATGCTGGAATTCACTTGGGGGAAGGCGAATAGGAGATCTAATCCTGACCCTTAGAAGGGAAGACTTTAAATTGAATGAAAAGAAAGAATTTCAGCGTAGCCTTTAAATCCGTTCCCTGTGGGAGCAACTTGGTCACCTGGGTGCTGTCCATGGTCTTGAAATGCCCAGACTGATACAGATAGTCTTCAGGTTATGACTTCGCCACCTGATAGTTTGAATTTTTTATTTCTACCAAGGGGCACCTCTGCGGTTTGTTCATACTCCATGAATCGAATCCGCTCCTATTTTGAAAATTCCAACTTCAAGGATGCTCCAGGCGCCGTTCCTCATCCCAGACCTGGCACGGTAAAGTTCATTGGAGACTCTGATTTGAGTGATTTAGTTGTTGTTTTCAAAGAGGATTCTAGGTGTCTAATTGCCACTTAATTTTGTTGTTTTCTGCCATTGCTATATTCAACGATAATGTAAAATATTTGGGACTTGCAAGTTTGCAAGTTAAGATTGGGAGGGTGTTCTAAAATGCCCTTTGAAATTAATTGGCTGGGAAAATAACTGAAGGAAATGACTTTTCTGCATTATCAGACAGAATTTGGGTTAAAATTTGAAGTGTTCTTCTCTACCCTAGTTTCTCATGCCTCTTTTCTTCCTCAACCTCAGTGTGTTCCACCGGATTCCAGCTCTTCCTTGGCCAAAATGCTGGCCTTCATTAAGGACCACCCAGAGTTAGAAGCCGTTGTTTATCCAGATGAGGAACAACCGCTGTATGTCCTTCAGATGAACGATACGTACACTCAGGTGGTGATGGATAAAGTACGGGATGCCAACAATGTCCCCCGTGATGTCCTCTTTCTTGGAACTTGTGAGTGTGCTGTGCATGGAAGTTGGAAGGGACCTTGGAGGTCTTCTAGTCCAACCCCTGCTCAGGCAGGAAACCCTATACTATTTCAGGCAAATGACTGTCCGATCTCTTTTTTAAAACTTCCAGTGTTAGAGCACCCACGGCTTCTGGAGGCAGGTCATTCCACTGGTTAATTGTTCTAACTGTCAGGAAATTTCTCCTTAGTTCTAGGTTGCTTCTCTCCTTGATTAGTTTCCATCTGTTGCTTCTTGTCCTGCTTTCAGGTGCTTTGGAGAATAGCTTGATTCCCTCTTTTTTGGGGCAGCCCCTGAGATATTGGAACACTGCTATCATGTCATCCCTAATCTTTCTCTTCATTAAACTAGATATGCCCAATTCCAGCAACTGTTCTTCATATGTTTTAGCTTCCAGTCCAATCTTCGTCGTTCTTCTCTGCACTCTTTTTAGAGTCTTCAACTCCAGCCAGGGATAGGAATGGGGCTAGACTTTGAAGGAATCTATTGAGGTTCTGGATTCATTAGTGCATCTGCTCTTGAATTAAGTCTGCTCCTTCCCTATCCTTAGATGCAAGCCATCCTCACCCCATGGATGGATGGACCCAAGGCTTTTCTAGCAAGACATCCTGCATCTACATTATTGCTTAGGCAACAACCATTGTGGTCTCCCTCCACCTAACCAGAGTTCTGTTTTTTGTGTGACAGCCAAAGGGAAGATCCACAAAGTCCTCCAAAGCAAAGAACAGATGGTGATCATCGCTGAGTTAAGCCCCTTCAAGATTGAAGCACCTGTCACCCAGATGATCCTGGATGCCACCACGGTAAGACGAAGAATAGACCTGTTGGTAGTCTGCAACATTTGGGGGCAAATACTAAAAATTCAGCAGGCACCATGGTAGGTAATATCTACCAACTTACTTGGTTGTGTGGCCAACGAAGGAGAGAGTTGGTATTTGACTTCTACCTCCTGAAATAAGGTGAAGTTACATAGCTAGGAACGTCAGGGGATCCATGGAGTTAACTGTACATTTCCCAGAGCTGATGGTGGTCCTAGATAGTGAGCAGAATAGAGACTTCCTTCCTAATATGTTTTTCACTCCCATGGCTGAGGAATCATCTTGGTTATCTTCATCCCTTGCTGAAGGAAATCTATCCACCACAGAGAAGTCCAGCCATGGACATATGAAGGGAACTCATATCTCATTTCTCAGCACTAGAGAAGATTTCCACAGCCTTCTTCACGGAGTTCCTTTCTTCCCCGCAAACTAGAACCCATTTTGTCTCTGGTAGGGCCATCTCTACGTGAGCACTGAGTTTGAAGTCACACGTCTACCCTTGCAAGACTGCAGCCAGTATAATGGAAATTGTTGGAAGTGCATCTTGGCCCAGGACCCTTACTGTGGGTGGGATGCAGCTGGAAAGAGTTGTTCTGCCATCTCCCAGGAAAACCACACCAACAGGTCGGTCAAAAGCCAAGAGGAACAAAACTGAGGCCTCGGTGGGGGGGGGGAGAATGCTGTGTGCATGAGCTTCTGACACACAAAGCAGTCTTGTGTGCCTTAAGAATTTAGTTAACATTGAGTATGGGATCATTGACTAGAGAGAAACCTGGGACTGAACTAGAGGGTGCTTTGGCTTGATGCAGTAAAGTTCTTGAGATGTTCCCACCTTGTCCTTCAACAGGTTGATTCAGAACCTGGATTCGTCCAGCACCACTCAGGCATGCAAAGCTGCTGAAGGTAACTCTGTTCCCTTGTAGGAACATGAAGTGTTGGTGGAAAGGTGGATGTGACCTTACAAAGAGGGTCTCCCTGGCTTGTCATGATCAATCCCACATGAGCCATGGATGCAACCAAAGGGAGGACCTCTAAAACAGGCCTTAGGAGGTTGGGTAGGTCTAGAAGAATAGCACCCTGTAAATACAATGTCCAACTCTCTGAAGGGGGTCTGGAGCGCACTGTCCACATGGCAATGCTGACCTCAAAGGGTAGGAAATGGAGAAGAAGTTGGCTTGATTAAATTTGTGTTTTATATCCCTTTACCTGACCCAGAAGGTACTCAAACCTTCCTAAGCCACAGATGGTTGATGGCTCTTCTGTTCTGCATCCTTGCCCTTAAGATCTCCGGCAGTGCAATGGAGAAGGGCTGAGCTGGGTCTTGTTCTGTCCCACAGCCCATCCTTGCAAGCGTTTCAACTTTGACTACTCTCACCAGGGAGTGGAAAAACCACTTCTTTTCATTGCCTTCAGTGTCTCTCTCTTTCTCTCTGCCTTACTCTTTCTCTCTCCCCAAATGCCGGACCTGTAGAAAAATTAGCCCCAGACGCCATCAAGAAAGTCAGCGTGGACCGTACGGCTTACATCTACCTGCCCTGCCCGCTAAGGTCCCACCATGCCAGCTACAGTTGGGTCAAGGACAAGAAAGTTTACCCCTGTTCCATGGAGGACCAATCTTGCACACTTCGCTTTGGCCAGGACACGCCGATCGACGAAGGTGTCTTCAAATGCACAGCTAGAGAAAAAGGCTACAAGGAGGAAATTATGGCTTTTGAGGTCGCTCTTAGTCGTGACGTAATCCTGGAGCTCTCTCTGACACTTTCAGGAGCCACCTTCCTCGCCATAATGATCCTCTTGCTATAGACCAGATCCGTAGCTAGGAGGGGATCCCATCACACTGCCAAAAAAAAAAAAAATCTTTTTTCCATCGCTGTCCTTTTTTCCAAAAGAACTGACTTTGGAGACATCAAGCCGCATACCGAGGACTCCAAATTCCAGGAGAGAGACGTAGGTCTCCGTCTGGACGCTTCGCACATGCGTTTTTCCTCCCTCCGGGTCACCAGGCTGTCCAACCGTACATACGAGGTTGGTTTGTTTGGCCATTTCCAGAAGTGCTCAAGGTCTGATGGTGGTAGGAGAGCCTTAAGAGCCAGGAAAATAAAGATGTGTGGTTTTTTTTCTGGGGAAAGAAAGCAACGGATGAGTTTATTCTGATCTGGAAGTGAAATTTAAGGAAGTCCCTCTAAATATAATGAGGTTCTCATTTGGCTTCCTGGTGACCCTTGCTGAGCTGGTTTCCCCTCCAGCTTTGAAGGGCAAAATATTTTCCAGGTTTTGCAAGAAATATATTCCGGGCATGACATCTTATCCTGTCTTTTTAACTCTTCTTGTTGCATGTGTGCTACGCAACTGCAATTTTTTTTTATTGCCACAAACATCCAAGCTGGTTACGCCTCTCAGTTCAGCCTTGAAGGAGCTGAGCTCTCAGCTTCATGAGCGTCGGGGGAGAAAAATGTAGAAAAATAGCATTAACATCATTGGCTTTTTTTTTTAATTGTGGCAAGGGAAATAATTGGCTTAATCTCATTCTGCGTTAACATCCCTCCAATAACAGAAGGTCACCTTAAAAGACTTGGAGATGCATCAGTGGCAAGAAAGGAAACGATAGAATGATATTGAATTGTATCTCGCAGCTAGTTGGACGATGCTCAGAATCCTTTAACAATAGCAAATGTTCGTTTTAAGCTGTGCTACGGTTACACCGGTTTTATTCCAGTTAGAAGCCGAAGCATCGCACCCTGGAAGCGTATTTTCACCAAGCTACGCTGCACTCTAAATGTGATTGCATAGTGACAACTACTGCTAAAGTGCTTTGCGTCTGCATTTTCAATTTTTCCACCGTGGACTTTCCATGGATCAAACTCAGGGGGGGGGAGGCTTTTAAACTCAGATGGGTTATAGTTTCTATTTTCTCAAAGGGTTTGGCTGTGTACATGATTAAACAGCAGCTTGCAAATATCAGCCTCTGTTAAAAACTAGCATAACTTGCAGTCCTTGTTTTAAATCTTATTTATGGATTGCGCTCCATGTTTGTAATCTTATGTGTCATTCTGAATACACGCAATTACATTCTCTACGCCTTCTCGTCTTTCTCGTCTCTTCTTCTCTTTTGGCAGCCGTCTTTTAGACCCCGAGGAGGATCCATTAGGCTTGTTTCATTTAAAATGACTTGCAGAGGTTTATAAACACCCAGATGTCTTCAACAATAAATTGTCTTTTTCCCCGCGGCCGATTATGAGTCTGCAGTCTCCAGAACCCTTTGGAAATTGCCAATTGAGCAATTCCAATGAAAATCGGGCTTTAAATGTTTTGCCCTGGGTATTGAAATTCAAAGGAAGTAGAAACTACCCATCAAAATATAGTCGTGTATATCCTCTGTGTTACCAGTGGATGGGAGAAGGCGTTTGTACCTTAAAAGATTGTTTCAGAGATTGATTGCACATAGATAATTGAAAACCTATGCTGATAATTTTGGTTGAATTTTTATAAGACCCGCACAATGGAATGGAAGATTTAATGAAGCCGGATGACTTGGGCTGGTATTATGATAAATAAAATCAAAGAGATTGGGTTCAAACTTTTCCGCAAGCAAGGAAAGGAATCCTTCTTTGGAACATTTGTTTTAGGATTCCCTTACCCATCATCCACTTCAGTTACCAACTTTTCAGATCGATAAATGGAGGGGTGGGTGTGGCCACAATTTCCCTCCAAACTCAACATTTAGGCTTTGTATGATTGGCCTGCCTGCAAATCCAGCCAGGGACATTCATAAAGGCTTAATGCAAGGCAAGAATCCCAAATATGATGATTTATTCTGCAAACTGTGGTTAGTGCTCCTCTCAACCCATGCACACAGGATTATTTGGGTTTTTTTTAATATAGCAAGGGTGGTCAAGCTGCCAACTGAGCTGATCCAAGGAGCAGATATTTTGGCCCCCCCAAAATGGAAATTTGTTGATTAAATGGTCAATTTAGGATAAAGGATTAGTTTTTGTGTGTAAACTCTTAAAACTTGCATATCAATTAAAAGCATCCCTTCTCAACTGTCAATCAAGGGTTTGCTAAGGGCATTATGGGTAATAAATGAAGTCTTGGGAGCGCAGGGCATTCTGGGATACTTTAATCTCGTACAGACCACGTGCCTCTCGCGACGGGAGGGAGCGACAATTAAATCTCCCTCTCCCGCCCACGCTCATTGCTGATTGGTTCCCCCCTTGCCCCTTCTTTCGCCGATTGGCTAATTAGGACCAACGCCGGCCTCCTCGCCCCGACGTTCCATTTTCGTCGTTCCGCTGCTTCCCGATTGGTTGGCCCCTTCCGTTCCGCGTTTCCCCCCCTCCCGTCGGCAGGTAGCTCTCTCCGCCGATTGGCTCGAAAGCGCGCGCGTGGCGAGAGGGCGGGGCGGGAGGTTATAAATAGCGGGTCCCGCAGAGCGCGGGGACGGCGAGCGGAGGCGGTTGGGCAGGTGGGGGCTGGCGCCGTGGGCGGGGCGTAGAGCGGCGAGGACCGCAGGGGGAACTTGGATGGAGCCCGGGATGCGCGCTTGCAAGAAAGCATTTTGGGGATAAGAGAACCCTGCAAGCCGGATTTGAATTATTAGCACGCGAATAAGAGGGGAGGGGGTGGAGAGGTAACAGGTGAATTAAATTCCAGGCTGCATAGACCGAAATTAAGTGGGGGAGACCCCCCAGCCCCCACTTAGGACCCCCGGAAGGGGAGGGGTAATTGCAGGAGACGGAGAGAGAGAGAGACAAAAGCGGCGAAGACCCCCCCCCCAACCAGGCCAGGGGAAAGCTTTCAATCTTCCCTTTCTCGTTGCCCTGGGGAAATGGAGCTTCCGGGGACAGGGGCAGTCTATCGGCTCCCAAAGGCAGTTGAAGGAGGCAAGAGCGAAACGGGAGGGCTGAAATAGCACCAACACACATACACAAACGCACACACGCACGCACTCCGCAGAAAGGAGAACAACGTCCTGATTGCGAAGGGTTTTTAGATGATTATTTGTGGGGTGGGAGGGGGGCAGAAGCCCGCCCTCCGCCGCTTTGCGGGGGGGGGCTTCTGGGATTTGCAGATTTTCAACAGAATCTGGGGGGAAAAAACATCCAGAATTGCAGTATAGCAATAAAGAGATGCTCCGTTTTGTTTCCAAGCTGGGGAGAGGAGGAAGGAAGGATCCAGGCCTGAGTGGGTGGATTCCCTGGAGATCTGCAGGAGGGGAAGGAAGTCGGAGCTGCTGGCTTTCTTGCTCCGTCCCTCTCTCCCTCCCTGGGGGAGGCCAGGAGGGGTGCCCCCCTCTCCGACCCCTTTGGGTGGCTGGGAAGCCAAGCTCTGGGCAAGCAGCCCGATTGTGTTGTTTTTCTGCCTCCCCAGAAGCTCAGGACTCCCCCCCCCCCCTTAGGACACAGGCAGTTTTTGCAGAGCCATGGCTGAACAGCGAGGCTCCTGGGGCGGAGGCCTGACCTGGCTGCAGAAGATCGCCCTGGGCCTGGGCATCCCAGCCAGCGCTGCCATCCTCTACGTCTTGTACCGCCAGTACTGGGAGGACCAAGGTGAGCGTGTGTGTGTGTGTGTGTGTGTGTGTGTGTGTGTGTGTGTGTGTGTGTGTGATTCAGGGGGAATTTTTTCTTTTGGGGGGGCTTCTATCGCTCTTTAGGAGGTTCGAGTTCCTCCTCAAACAGTGGAGAAGCCTCAGGTCTTCCAGCTTTGATTTCTTCCTTGGTTCCCCCAGAAGAGCGGATCCCCTTCGTGGGAGAGGAGGAGATCGAATTTGTGTTGAAGGTGCCCCAGGAAGCTGTGAAGTTCCTCCTGGGGCGGCAGGGGGCCAGGGTGAACCAGGCAAGTGGAAGAAGAGGGGTTGGTGGGCTGGAGACCCCCCTCCCTCCCTCCCGGGGGCCCTTTTGGACGAGCCTCCAAGGTTTCTTTCCTCTCCTCCTCCCTTCCCAGCTGCGGAAGGACACCCACGCCCGCATCAACATCGACCTGGAGGATTCCGGCGCGGAGCGGCTGATCCGGATCACGGGCTCCCCCATCCAGGTGTGCAGGGCCAAAGCCGCCATCCACCAGATCATGGAGGAGAGCCTGCCTGTGGCGGAGAAGATCTCCGTGCCGAATCGGGCCGTCGGGCGCATCATCGGTACCTTGTTCTCCGCAGAGCCCCTGAAAGCTTTCCTTGTGGGGAGGGAGGGGGGGGTGCGGCACCAGCAGCAGCAATACAGACGGGGCTCTTTCGCCAGCCCGCGCTGGAGACCCTGAGGCCACACTGGGATTTGGAAAGGGAGGGCGTAGCACTGATGACGTGGCCTAGTTTGGCCGTGAAACGTCTGCAAGGACGCCGTAAGTCCTCGTCCTTACAAACCCTGCTCCCTTCTGGCCCGGGTGGCGTTCCCTAGTTAGGTTGTGAAATGTCTGCAAAGAAACAGCCAATCTCGGAGAGCCCCACAGTTTCTTTCCTTCCTCCTTTGCTCTTTCTCCCCCAGGGAAGGGTGGCGAGAGCGTGCGGGCCATATGCCGGGCCACGGGGGCCAAGATCGAGTGCAACCGCGACGGGGAGGGCGCCCTGTCGCTCACCCGCCTCATCACCCTCTCTGGGACGCGCAAGGAGGTCCAGGCCGCCAAGGTGAGGGCCTTGCCGCTGAAGTCAGGCTGGGCTTCCCTCTTCCCCAACCTGGCGCCCTGGGAGTGTGCAGAGGCTGGGACCTGAAGCAGCAGATTTCAGTGGGAAGGTGTGGCTTATGGGACAAGTAGTCCTCGACTTAATTGAGGCCGAAATTTGCGCCAGCAGGAACTGATCCGAGAAAAGCTGTCGGAGGACGAAGCTTTCCGCACCAAGCTGTCACAAGCGGCCATGTCCCGTTTGCAGCGGAAACAGCCGCTGGGCATCCGGAGGGAGATGGCGGCTGGCGACCAGGGACAGCGGCCTTACGCGCACCCAGAACCTCCCGTTCGAACACCGGATGCTGAGTACCTCCACCAAGAGGCTGGCGACGGGCCCCCCAATTATCGCGCAGGAGATCCCCAAGAATCAAGTGGAACAGGGTCCTCAATCAACCCCTGGCCTGCGCTGAGCTCCGTCTTTGAAGGTGAGCCCAAAATTTAAAAAAATGGGGCTCCCCCTTCGTCACCAGGTAGACTGCTTCGGGACCTGGAGGACTGGCCTGGATCTTGCAGCTTAAGAGGACCCTGCAGACTTACGACAGCACAGACGGTCCTTGCCTTGCAACGGATCATTTGGTGACCAAAGTTACTGGACTCAGGACCCTTTTTCACACTTACGACCATTGCAGCATCATGTGACCAAAATTCAGACCCTCGGCAACCGACTCGTATTTATAACGGTCGCGGTGTCCCAGGACGGGTGCCATCATCCCCGTTTGCAATTTTCTGACCAGCAAAGTCAACGGAGGGAGCCGTGTGACTTAAGTTGGGAGACCCAAAGGGCCACTACTCCTGGCTGACTGGGGGACCCCCCTAACCCATCCGCCTTTTCCTTCCCGCTCAGTGCCCAGCCCGGATTTCAGCCTCCAGGCCAAGGATCACCTGGAGGTCTACATCTCGGCCTCGGAGAGCCCCAGCCATTTCTGGATCCAAATTATCGGCATCAAGGCTCTCCATCTTGACAAACTCGTCCAGGAGATGACCAAATATTACGGCGGCAGCGACGGCGACGAGGTGAGGCCCCATCCAGAAGTGGGGAGATGGTGAACTCCAAGGCAGGAAAGCTGTGGTTCCCCATCCCCAGGTGTCACCCCTCTCCTTGTCTCTCTCTCTCTCTCTCCCCGCCTCCCCAGCTGGAAAGCGTGCAGGTGGGGGACATCGTGGCGGCCTACTATCTGGAAGACCATTCCTGGTATCGGGCCAAGGTTCTGGGGACCTTGGACAACGGCAACCTGGACATTTATTACGTAGACTTTGGGGACAACGGGGAGGTGCCTCTGGAGAAGCTGCGGCTGTTGCGGTAAGGGCTGGACCGGGTGGGTGTCGTAGATCCCATCACTAGGAGCTGGAACTTGGGGTCCTCAGCATTGTGGAGACATGATGGTTTTGAAGGTCTTGGGAGGACGTCAACTGGGCTTCTGGCCCTGGGTGAACAAAGCCCAGTTTGCTAGGGCGATGCGATCACGGTGACCTGCCTGTAGTCCTTGGCATACGACCGTTCACTTAATGGAGGGGCTGGCCAACGGTACGGAGACCCCGCATAACTGGAGGGGCTCTCATTTTGTCCTGATTTGAAAGTCAAGCTGAGAAGTTGGAGACTCGGGTGATGGGGGAAAGGAGGCAGTTAGGAAGGGCGAGAACTGGGGTGGACTAGCCAGGATGGGGTCTTCTCCTCCTTTTAACCTCCCCCCCCCCCTTTTTTTTTTTTTTTTTTGGGAAGGGGTGATTTCCTTGGCCTTCCCTTCCAGGCCATTGAGTGCAGCCTGGCCGGTGTGGCCCCCGCTGGTGAGTTCTTCCTTTCCCCAGATAAGTATTGATTTCCTCCCAGGACAGTATTTCTCAATCTTAGTGGCGTTAAAAGTGCGCAGACTTCAATTCCCAGAATTCCCGAGCCAGCCATGTTTCTGGCAGTTTGAAGTCCACCCCTTTTAAAAGCTGGCTGGCTAGCTGGGGGAATCGGGGACAGCTACAGCCACCCAGCTTTTGCAGTTGAGCCTATGCCAAGGGGCATCGGAGACCTGGGTTAGAAATTTAACCCTGCATTCCCCTTCTGACCTTGGCTATGATGGTTTCCAGGCCCGTGTTGGGAAGAGGCCGCCCTGGATGAGTTTGAACGCCTCATCCACTGCGCCCAGTGGAAGTCGGTGTTTTGCAAGATCTGCACCTACCAGCCCGTGGGGAGCAGCGTGCGGCCATACGTCCGTCTGTTCAAACCCACCAACGGGCAGGTGAGACCCATCCTGGCTTGGACCTTCCAAGGGAAAACAAAATGGATTTCCGGGTGAGGCTTGGCCTAACAAGGTTGGGTTTTCAGCCCGGCTTCTCTCCCCAGTTTGTCGACGTGGGAGAGGAACTGATCCGGTTGGGCTACGCCGTGCGGAAGTTGTCGGACGGGGACGGGGAAGCCTCAAAGGATCTGCCCGGAAACCTGGTTAGTAATCGGGCTACGGATCCGGCCTCTTTGGGCCCAGCTGATTTGGCAGGCGGGTGGCTATGTGACTAGTCCACATGCGGTCTGTCTTGCCGCGGATAGGACAATCCAGCTGGAAGGGACCTCAGAGGCAGGAATGTTTGAACGGCAAAAATACACCTGCTTTGGTTTTGACTTGCAAACTTAAGGACGGAAGGGAGTTCCCCACGCAGCAAACAAGCCAAATATAACAAGGTTTTAAGTCTTCCCCTGGTTGATGTTTTCGGAGGGAGGTGTCTCTGCTGCTCCCCGACATTCTCATTCCCCCCGTGCAACGTTTCTGCGGACCCCGAGGTGCCTCCTGTGTCAAAGGAGAAGAGCTGGTGGGGTTTTGGGTAGACCTGCCCTCGATTGTGCAAAACTAACTCTGGTGTCCCCTTCCAAGTTGTTACTCTGCTTGTTTTCTAGGCCAACTTTGCAGGGACGTCGTTAGAGAATCTGTCAGGTAGGCGCCAGAGTGCTGAGGAGATGCCGCTCAGCTTGTCCTACGTCAGCCCCGTTCTGTATGTGTGTTGACAATTAGAAAGTGATCCTGAGGACCCACAACTGCAGAGGGCCTCCTGGTTGAGTCAGACAAAAGGGCTCAAAATTTCCACCCGAATGTAATACAGAGTTTCTCTTTCTTTCTCTCTCTCTCTTTCTTTTTTTTTCTTTTTTTTCTCTTCTTTCTTTCTCTCCTTTCTTTCTTTTTCTCTTTCTTTCTTTGTCTGTCTGTCTCTATCAAGCTGCTGGCGCTTTTCTTTCAACCCATTTTTCCCCCCTGCTGGCTAACCAACTCCTGACTTCCTGGGGGGAGGGGGGGGGCTTCTTCCAGGTCTTCCCCTCATTTCCTACCTCACCCACCCACTCAAAAGACTGATCTTTTGTCTCTTGATCCTGCAGAAATGGCCTCCCTGTCGCAAGGGGAGGAGAACAGGGTGATGCTATGAGCCTTGGAGGTCCCAGGAAGGTGGGTGAGGGAGTGGCACTTTGTGGCGTTGTGCACCCAAAATAAGGCGGGAGGGGGTCTTGGATTGCTTGGTCCCAGTGTGGGACCCTCAGCTTTGGCAGACCCCAGCCCCTCCAGTCCAGATTTCCCTGGCCTTCTAGAAAATCCTTGGGTTTGAACAGGGCCATTTGGGGTGTTCAAGACCTTCCACCTTCTGAACGGGGTGGGTGTCCCATCTACCATTAACCACCTTTAGTTCAGAGAAATTTAATCCATAATGGCTTGCTCTAAACCAGGTTCCTCAACCCCAGTATTTTGGGGCTGCCCTATCTGCGATTTGCAACCCAGATCCAACCTCTATGGAAGGGAAGAGGGGGTTAGTATTTTGGGGGTGGTTTTTTTGCACAGAGCGGGTCTTAACTTGTCCTTCCTTTGCTTCAGATCTTGGAGGGGCCACAGGAAGATCCCACCCGCCGGAGGAACCTTGGAATCCTGTAGGGGACACGCAGCCCCCCAGCAATCCCCCAGCACCCCTAAAAGGGACTTTTACTAGCACCGTCTGGCTGCACTGGGGTAGCTTTTGAATGGCAAGCTAAATTTTGACAGAATTTCAGCCGTTTGTATCGCCATTTTTCTGGGAAGCTGCACAGAAGACGAAGAGGGTGTGTGTGTGGCTGTTTCTGCCCCCAAACCTGAGTTTATGTTCACGTTGGGCTCTTAAGACCCTGGATCCAACCCTGGTTTCTTACCCTGAACCCTTTTTGTGGTCCCCACTGGAAAAGTTGGGGCAGCCTGTGTTTCTTTGGAATGAGTCACAATGCCTGGCACACACCGTGCATTGTTGGTCCAAAACTGTGTGTGTTGGGGGGAAATGGGAGTCTAAAAGGACAGCGACAATACGGGGACGAAGGGGTACTTTGTTTTGCAAGAATTAAGTTTGGTTTGGAAAGCCATCCAGAGTGTTAAAACTCAAAAGGCAGCGACGAAGATGGGCTGCAGTGACTTTTCAGCGGAGATGTCTCGGTTCATATTTTTGTCTGAAATAAAGGCTGGTATTTAGCACTTCCTCTCCCAAGAGTTAAAAATGCGGGGTGGGGTGGGGTGGGGAGAAGACCCAGCCAGTGGGGGCCAGCGTGGTGAGTTGCGGGTTACGGGGAGAAAGGGCAAGGATGGTGCCTGCAAATTGAACCCAATTTTCTCCCATGGGATGGGATGGAAGATTGGGGGGGAGGGGAGGCAAGGAAAGGGTGAGGTTCTCCCCTTCCATAACTTACCCCTCCCTCCCTAGTCATAAACTGCTAAGTGTTCATGCCACTTTAATGCCTTTTTTGGAGGGGGGCTCTGAAATTAAGCTGCTCCAAACGGGGGTCCCCATCGGCACCAGGGTCCCCCCCCCTCCTGCCTCTAGGCCCCACCAGCGTCTTCCTGCTTGGGTTGGGGATTCCAGCCGAGATCACGTTCCAGGGGGTAAGCCATGAAGATGGTGTCTTCCCAGGGGGGCAGGCCAGGATGGCCGGGGGTCACGAGTTCGAATCCCAAGAAGCCGAAAGCTCGTAGCAAGTCGCCTTGGAGGAAGGGGGGGGAAAGCAAGGTTAGCGGTGCAGGGATGACTGGAGCTACTTTCTGGGGTTCGGATTTGCACCCTGGATTCAAGCGGGGGGGGGGGACCTTCAGCTTTTGTCGCCTTCCGCCTCTCTTTGCGAGGGTCGGATGCCGGCTGACAAGTTACAGGTAGTCCTCAATTTATAGCAGTTTGTTTAGGCAAGAAAAATGGCAAAAATCAGGCTCAGCTGTCGTAAGTTGAGGATCACCTGTATTTCACCAACCTATTATGGGGACCTGTCTTCCAATTTCATTCTTACAACTCCCTTTTCCCCCCCTTTATAATTTGGATTAATATTAAGGCACTCACAAAACTTGATTTTCCTTTCCAAGGCTCGGAAATTCACTCTTGGGCGAAACAGCCTGACTTTAAAAGCCCCCCACCCAAAAAAAGTTGCTTCTTTACCTCGGTCTTGCCGAGCCTTACGGAAGTTCACCAGCACCTGCTCTGCGTCGGTTTTTTCTTCGGTGTATTCCAGCGTGGCGGTCAAGCTATAGGATCGGAGGCGAGCGTGTGGTCAGCAAATCAGGTTTTGTAATCGCACAATCTGACAAGGCAAAGATTTCTGACTCTCCTGATTGGAAAAACGATTCGAGTCTTCTGAAAAACCAGCACACAGCTAGTCCTCGGCTTAACGGCCAGAATTCCCCTCGCTAAGCGAGGCAGTTTTTAAGTGAATCTGATTTTGGGATCTCTCTTTTGCAACACAAGTCATTCACTGAAGTTTTGCTGGTTAGATGGGAAGGTCACAAATGATCACAAGGCATTGCAACTGTCATAAATAACATGCTGGTGATCCCAGTTTTGATCACGTGAAAATGCTGTGATGGTTATAAGTTTGAGAGCTGGTCGCAAGTCCCTTTTTTCCCAGTGCTGTGACCTGGAACGGTCACTAAATGAATGATTGTCAAAGAGTATAATTCCAGAGAAAAATGTAACTAGCGCTAGAGCAAGAATGAACGTGGAACATTGATTTCTGGATTCTGACTGGCGAGTTGCTAAGGATCTTGAGAACTACCAACTTGCTTCCTGCTTTTTAAACCAAGTTTTCCCTCTTTCCTCCGGAGGCCAACCCTTTCCTTGTCCTCCTAACCAACATGCCACCTTTTTTTCCAAAGTGCATTTTTGCCACTTCCACCTCCTCACCTTTCACGGCTGTTGAAGTCCAGCGCCAGCCGAGGGGTGTCCAGGAAAAGGGTGCATCCATGCAGAAGACCATGCCAGTGACAGGCGCCCTGGCTGCCACGGGCAAAGTGGAAATCCAGCTGCACTGGCTGATCCGGGTGTTGACGGTTGCTAGCAAAAACAGTGAGGTTGGCAGCCTGTTTGGGGGGGAATGGGGAAATTGCATAAAATGCTGGTTAGGCGATTCAGACATTAGGGTGAAAAGTTGCACGCTTCTCCGTTAATTATTTCCCCCCCCTTTTTTTTTTTGTTTAAGCACTTGTCTGCTTCTAAAAGAAAAAAAAAAGTCTGGCAGTGTAGTGTGGGTTTTTTTTTTTTCAAATTGGCTAACTTTAAGAGGGTTGGACTTCAACTCGTAAAGTTGGCCAATTTGAAAAAGCAGTGAGTCAAAGTCCAATCATTTTAAAAATTACCAAGTTTGAAAAGGTGGACTCGGAATTCCCAGAATTATCCCCTCCCACTAGCCACGCTTGGTTTGAAACCCGGTTTTGGTAGAACTTACCTTGTAGATCTCAGTCGGGCTCAGCCAGTCTGCCGGGCCACTAGGGCTGCACCGGTTGGGGCTGGCGCCCTCAAACTCAGGAGCACTGCGGGCAGTAGCGAGGACGGGTGCTCAAAATCTCGCGGCGGGTGAGGGTAGCTCTGGAAGAGGAGAAAAAATTATATTTTCCCATCCTTTCCATTTTTTTAAAATTAATAACAAGAATAATAAAGTTGGAAGGGACCTTGGAGGTCTTCTAGTCCAACCCCCTGCTTAGGCAGGAAACCCTATACCATTTCAGACAAATGGTTGTCCAGTCTCTTCAAAACTTCCCATGTTGGAGCATTCACAACTTTTATTTCCCATTTCTCTCGCCTTCCGGGTGATCTTGGATCGGCCAAGAAGGACAAGCCATGGTTTCCGTTGCAGGCTCTTGGGCTGGCGAAACATCTGGAGTGCCAACTTTTAATGGGAAGTTTTTTAGTTTCCCCTCTGCCAGCGGGCATCCCAGGGACCCAAATGAGTTGGGGAAGGAGGATCTGGGTCTGCCAGGTTTGGCCACCAGAGGTCAGCAAACCACGATTGTTGGCTTAGCCTCAGGTGAGCCAGCTGTGACGACAGGCAGTGTTGCCCAAATGGCGCTGCGGAGGCTCACTCGCTGTTTGAGGGGGTCATGGTTCCTTGAGGGTGAAGTTTGGATGAAGCTATAAAGGGGGATCCAAGCAGGCTTAGCGTTGCCCCAAAGCAGGCAGCGGGGTCCCTGGGCGATCTCCGGATCTTGGGTGGCATCTGGCCAGGGATGAGTGGCCCCTGGGGTCAGGACCCCAAGTCAAGAGCCCCATTGTGACCTGGTGGCCCCAGACTGGCAACCAGACGCACAACAGACTCCCATTATGACCATCCAGGACAAGCTCCTCCCACTTCTGGCCTCTCCCATAGTGGCTTGTCTACAAGGCCCCCCTGGAAACTGACTTGAAACCAGTTTATGGGGAAGGGTGGGGTTGCTTGACGTGTCACCCCATATATATCCCCCATTTATAGCCACTTGGGTGGTTGGTTTTCAAAGATTAGAAGACATTGGGGTTGTGGGAAAGAAAACACTCTGTACACGCTCAGAGGCACAAGGTCTCATCAGAATTCTTTCTGCCTTGGGAGGAAAGAAGACTTGTACCATCCCCTCCAAATTAAAGGATCTTTGGGGCCTTTCTCATGTTCAGGAGGAAAAGCTCTCTGTGCATGCTCAGAGACACTGTGCTGCCCACTCTTCTGTTTGGCAGAGATCCCTGTGTGCATGCTCAGATTGCCCTTCCCTACCATGCTGTTACAACTTTGCATCCATGGCAGGGAGGCAGGATGCCTTTATTGGTGGGTGACACAGCCCTCTTTACATGCTCAGAGACCCCTTCATTCCCACCCCATTAAAGTTTGGCATTCATGGCAGGGGGAGAGGCGCTCTGGGCATGCTTAGAGGCAAACTAGCACCAAGAACTCTGTATTGAGAAGAAGTCTTCCCTCCGGCCCGGCCGAACCAAAGCCGGGGGCTGCCGTGGCGCCACCGTCCGCAAGAAGAGGGCCATGCCGGGCGGGCGGTGCTACGACAGGCCGGGGCTTAGCCGCGGCCTGACGGGCCTCGGCGCCTGCGCATTCGTCAGGGGGCGGGGCCTATGGCGCGGCGGCGGCAGCCATGATGGCGGCGTGGTTGAGCCGGTGGGCGCCGACGGCGTCTCCTCTCCTCCTTCTCCCCCTGAGGAGGGGGCTGCGCCTCTCGGCCCCGCGGGTGAGCGCAGCTGGGCCGCGCCGGGCCGGGTGTGGAGTCTGGCGGGGGAGGGCGGGACAGTCCCGGCGGGAAGAAGGGAGGGATGGGGGACCACCAGGAGAGAACGGCGGCCGCTCAGCGCCGGGGGAGGCCGCGCAGGATGGGCGTTACGAGGCAGCCCCGGGCCAAAGAGGGCTGGATGGCCTGGGTAGAGGCTGGATGGCCTGAATGGGCGTCCTGGAGAAGATGGGAAGGAAAGCAGGAAGGAAGGAAAAGAGAGAGAGAGAGAGAGAGAAGGAAAAAGGGAGGGAGGGAAAAAGGAAGGAAAGAAGTGGCAGAAAAAGGAGAGAAGGAGGGTGGAAAGAAGAGAAAGGAAAAAGGAGGAGAGAGGGTTAGATTGAAGGAAGGAGGGAGGAAAAGAAGGAAAAAGGGAAGACAGAAGGAAGAAAGTTGAAAAAAGGAAGAAGGAAAGGAAAGACGGAGGGAGAGAGGAGGGAAGGAAGAGAAAGGAAAAAAAGGAAAGGCTGCGGCTTGCTAGATCCAGCCCCACTTGGGGGTCCCAAGCAGGCCCCCTCCCGCCCTGCCAGGGCTTTGGCCCATCTGCTTCCGCTGCTCCAGGGCAGGGCGAGTCCTGCATTTCTCCCACCCGGCTAAAATCCCAGTTAATTTTCCCTTCTTTGGAGACCGGACAGGAGGCGGCCCCGAGGCTGCGCCTGAGCCCTTCCCGCCTTCTCTGCCTTCCAGGAGACGGTGGTGGTGGAGCGCTGGTGGAAGGTGCCGCTCAGCAAGAAAGACCGGGAGCCTCGCATCAACCACCCCCGTTTCCGCGTCTTCCGCCTGGTTGAGGACCTCAAGCATCAACCCAAGGAGCCCCTCGAACTCATCCTCACTGAGCCGGTGGAAGGTACGGGACCCTCCGGCCGCTCTGCAGGCCATCCTCGACTTACGACCACAATGGGAGACATTTCTTAAGTGAGGTTTGTCTCGCCGTTCTTGCCACCGTTGTTAAGCGAATCGCTTCGGTTGTTAAGTTAGTCGCACGGTCGTTAAGCAAGTCCAGCTTCACCCACTGGCTTTGCTGGTCAGAAGCTCGCAAAAGGGGACCCCCCAAGGCATTGCAACTGTCCCAAGTACATGTCAGTTGCCAAGCCTCCGAAATTTGATCACAAGATGCTGCAACAGTCGTAAGTGTGAAAAACAGTCATAATAAGTCCCTTTTTTCCCGTGCTGTTGTAACTTTGAACGGTCGCTAAATGGACTGTTGTGAGCCGGGGACTAGCAGAAGCCAAGGACGAGACACACACACACACCCCGAAACCCTCACCCCCAAACTCTTCTCCGTGTCTCATTTTGCAGACGTGGGAAACCGCGGGGAGACCGTCTTTGTCCACAGATCTTTTGGGCGCAACCACCTCTTGCGTCACAACCGGGCCGTTTACGCCTCTCCCGAAAACAAGAAGTTTTTTGAAGAGGAAAACCGAGTAAGTTTGCTCCAGGCACTTAGGCTCCTGTACGTAGCTGGAAATAGAAAATTAGAGAAAAATCTAATTATTTTTTTCCTGCCTCTCCTCTTCTGTTTTCGTTCTGTAGTTACGTGAAGAGGGGAAGTTGCCGAGATTACAAAGCCACAGCGGAATGAAGGTGAGGCTATGAAGAATAACGGAAAAGTCCTGTTTGAAGAGGATAATTGGCAAGGTTTTCTGAATATTATTGATAAGTGAGCTTTATTTGAAAGCTAAATTGTGGAGAAGCTGCTGCTATCCATCTTGTCTGTCTGTCTGTCTATCTCTATCATCTATGTCTGTGTCTATATCATCTCTGTCTATATAATCTATGTCTGTCTGTCTCCGTCTGTCTATCCATCCATCCATCCATCCATCCATCTATGTTAGCAAGAATTGCCACTACAGCAGGGTATATATATATAACCTCTCCCAAAATTTGAATTATACTCCTATTCCCTCCTTTCTCTCAAATCCTGCTAACAAATCCAGAGCTGTTAAATATTTAACATATTTAAGTTTTTTAGCATTTTTGGTCATGTTTTGGAGGAACTTCTGCTAAAACGGGCGGGTTCCCGTCTCTCCTTCCCTTAGCTGACCAGCTGATAAGATTTCTGTTCCTTTCTCTTTAGACTGTCCGGTTCCTCAAGAATTGCACCCTGGAGATCGGCGTGAACGAGTGTGACCATTGGGAGCTGACGAAAGAAATTGTCTGCCGCCATTTCCTCCGAAATGTGAGCTTTGCCGTTTTTATCTTTGCGGGGTCCTTGGGGCTCTGGTTTTCTTGCAGACGTTTCGTGACCCAACTGGCTAACATCATCAGTGCCAGAAGGGAGAAGAGGGGTTTGCAGAGAGAACTGTGGCGCTCACTAAACTTGGTGGTTTTCTTGCAGACGTCTCATTACCCAACTAGCTAACATCATCAGGGAGTGGGTTTGCTCTTATTTTTATATACTAGTGGCTTGTTCTGACAGTGTTGGTGGGGATATTCCTTGTGATTCTTTAGCCTGTTGTTTGTCTGAGTTGGTAGATCCTGGATGGGGTGTTGTTTATTTGATTGATGGTCTAGTGTTTATTGTGGTGTTAATCTCTGCTCTTTAGGGTGTTGATTACTGGTGAGGAGCAGTTTATATGTTTGTATTTACTGCATAGTGGAGACAGTTTTAATACAAGTAGTCCTCAACATAATTCATTTATTGACTATTCAGAGTTACAACGGCACTGGAGAAAAAAGTGGCTTTATGACCGTTCTTCATACTTAACGCCTGTTGCAGCCTCCCCACAGCCATGTGATCAAAATTGAGCTTGAAACACAACTTGAGCCTTTAAAACACATTCGCAACCTTATTTTTAAGCAGCTGTATGTGCCCCCTCTCCTGTTTTGTTTTGTTTTTCCAGCTGGGAGTTGTAGTTCCCCACCAGGCGCTGACTCTCCCGGAAGAGCCCATCACCCGATTGGGAAGCTACTGGTGCGAGGTTACGGTAAGCACCCTCCGGGGCTTTTCTGCAAAGCGTTTGGGGTCTCAGCTGCCTCTTCCAGTTGGCTTGTTGTGGGGTTTACGGGACTGCCTGCCACTTGACTTCTCCTCCTCCTCCTGCGTTGCAGGTGAACGGGCTTGACACCGTCCGCATCCCTCTTTCGGTACAGCAGTTGGCCGAACCGAAATCAAACAGCCAACGTCTCTGGCTCGCCCAGAAGGAACCAGACGCCGAGAGGGAAGTGTGAAGATCTGGAAGCTTCCCGGGAACAGAGGCTGGGAAGTGACTTTTTTCCTCTGCGGCTCTAGAATCGGAGCTTAGGATTTTTCTAGCCAAAAACTCCTCTTGGGGGGCTGCTTCAGCTGGCCACGGTGGGTGAATCTAGCCTCGTTCCGGGTCTCTTGAAGCCTCGGGCAGTGGGCAGTGGGGCAGAGGGTGAATAAAACGTCCCCTCTCTATTAATACTTGCTTTTTCGGTGGCAGTGCCTTGTTTGCAAGGCCCCCTTGCGAAGAACAGCTGCTTTTCAGAGGCTTCTGGACTTTTAACATTGGGGAAAATCCACAATCCAGCCTGTTGAAAGGGGTTTTGTGGTTGATAATAATAATCGTTTATTTTTCCGGGACTTACCAGCCACCCTAAAAATTACACAGAAACTTGACTTCAGCTAGATTAGCTGGAGGTTGTTGAAGTACCAAAGTGGTATTAGAAGCAGAAACGTGTTGGTGTCTTTGCAAGCCTGGAGCAAACTTGGAAGATTTATCCATTAAAAAGATTGGCAGTCTTGACGTTCAAGAGTTTTAAAATTGGTGGGTCTGGTACGGGTCGATAGCTAAATCAAACCAGCCTCTGCTCGGTCTTGTAAGCCCCCTAATGCTTGCTGATTATTCGGCTGAATTCTTCTAACTGGTTGCAAAAAAGCAACACACACACACCCAGGAAGAGTTTCCCCACAAACAGGCCTGGATCCGAACTCGGGGTAGGAAGCAATGGGCTGCAACCGAGTTAGTTAAAAGGGCTGTTTTCCCTCTCTTTCTTAGGGGAGGCAGTCTTTGCTCGTCTCCACTGCCCCCTTCCTAGCCTTGCTGCCCCCGGCGTGCCAAGCTCCTTGAGGGAAAGGCGGGCGCGTCCCGGAATATTTGTGACAATCTCCAGACATCGCAAAACTTGCTGTTGTCGCACAACTGTCCCTTGTTGCATTAACAGTCCCGTCTTGGCTCAGGCTGGAACAAAGTGGCCCCGTGTACCATCCCTTGGCATCCGGTGGCTCTGGTGCCAAGCCATCCCTTGGTTAATTTATGCCCACCCATGCTTCTCCTCTCCGTCTGCCTGGCCCTGGAGTGCCAGCCCACCCACCCACCCACCTCTGTGTCGTCCCTCCATTGGGGAAGATAACGGGAAAAGTTTGCCTGCCGGCCCCCGCTTTTAAGAGCCAAAAGCGGGATGGCTGCCAACAATATCATTAAGGTCCTACGTGAGGATGCTGGGCGGGGGGGGGCACGTCCCAGGCGCTCCAGCGGAGCAGGGCCTGAATATTCACACGGAGCTCTGCCCGCTGCGGAAGACCCATCCATTACGGCCAGCTTGACGTCCCACCTTATCAAGGTGACTGCTGAGATAATGTCGGGAGAGTTTGCCAGGCCAGGGAGGGGTGGGAGGGAGAGGGAGGGGGAAAGACAGCGGGTGCGGCCGCCCTAGACATACACAAAGGGGGGGATTGAGTGGGAGGGTTTCCCAAGAGTCTCCTGATGGGGTCTGCAAGGAAGAAGAGGTAGAAATGCAGCTCTCAAAAGACAGGTGGGGTTTTGGGGTGCCTGCTGTGCAGGTCCTGGGTGACACGGGGTCTTCTGAAGCCCGACACACTTTCCTTTCGCTCTTGAGTTGGGTGTAGCTTGCAAAAGTTGCTAAAATTCGTCTCTTGCTTGTCTTGGCTGCCTCAACGGATGGGCCAGGGGGCAGCCCAGGATGCCACCTTTGCGTGTGACATGGGGGCAAAGGGGCCATGGGTGGTCCCTGGCATGGGACCGGGGGTGGGAGGGTATTCCCATCCCTGTGGGCTTTTGGCTTGCAACTTAGCCGCACGGCAAGCTGCCTGCAGTCCTCAGCTTACGACCGCAACGGAGGCGTTTGTTAAGGGAGTTTTGCCCCGTTTTTCACACGGTTGGTAATTGAATCCGGCCTCTCCCCCCACCCCGACTTTGCTTGTCAGAAGGTCACAAAAGGGGATGGTGTGACACACACACACACACACACACGGGATGCTACAGCCGTCATAAGTGCATGTCACTTGCTGAGCCTCTGAGGTTTGATCACGTGATCACAGAGAGGACGCAGCGGTCGTAAGGGTGAAAAACGGTCCTAAGTCACTGCCGTTGTGACTTTCAAACAGTCACTAAATGAACTTGTTAAGTCGAGGACTATCTGTAAGGATGCAGCCCGACGTTTCATTCCCCCCCCACCGGGTGCAAAAAAACCAAGCAATTTTCATGCATTTTGTGGGTTTATTGACAAGTGAGGGAAGGAAAGCGATTCCAAGAAATACAATAATTTGGGGGTGGGGTGAGAAGAGGGGGCCGTTTAAATTTTCAGGCAGCCCCCAAAGCAGGAACTCGGTCCGAGGGGAGCCCTAAGTAGCCTGGTTTAGCTTCTCCATCATCTGTTGCTGGATTTTCTTCGGCAGCTCCGGGTTGGTGAAATAGTCTGGAAGGTGAAATGGGGAGGGAAAGAAACTTCAGACCAGCCCTGGTGTGTAGGCAGCCGCAGGCATCGGCGATCCCAGAGGAGCAAGGGAAGGGAAGGCCTCTGGCAACGCAACTCGAACTCGGCCCCTGTTGATGCGATGGTGTCATCACTGGATGAGCTTCCAATGTGTCTTCTCCTCGCTGGAGGTTTTCCAGAAAGGATTGGACACCCCCTTGTCCAGCTTGGAACAAGCTCTCCTGCTTTGGGCCCGGGGGGGGGGTTGGACTGGATGACCTCCAAAGTCCCTTCCATCCCTAAGATTCTATGAGGCCATGTGTCTCCTTGAAGACAAAGCTGGGATTTATTTAGCCCGTTTAGTTCCTCTGCCTTGCTCCTTTGCTTTGTCTCTGTGTGCCAGATCCCAGGTGTGCAAATCTCAGAGGGAAGCACTTTGTACATGGTCAGGGGACAGTGTCGCACATCTCTGGGGCTCTCTTTGCCTGCCCTAAGGACAGACACTATTCCCTTGCAGGGCTCTGTTCGTCCTTCTCAGAAGCTAAATTTCTCCTGCAAGGCCGTGCTGATTTAGATACACCCTTGCAAGGAACAATATTATTTATTGCTCCAGTTGGGGACGAAAGGAAGAAAGAAAGAGAGAGAAAAGGAAGGAAGGAAGGAAGGAATAGATGGGAAGAAACAGAAGAAAGGAAGGTTCAGTTTTAATTACATTGAAAATTTGAAGAAGGAAGGAAGGAAGGAGAAAGAAAGGAAAAGAAAAAAGAGAAGGAAGTTTGAAGTTTAAAAGAGCCATATCGCCATTCAAGATCCCGTTTCATGAAAAATCTTCAGAAGTTGAATTTAAGCAGCCATTGATTTTAGCCTGAACAATCAGCTAGTTATTATTCATTATTTGAAGCAGACTTGTGCCTCTTTTTGAAACCTTACTTAGTTTGGGAGCGGATTCTGTTTTTTCTCTCTCTCTCTTTTTTTTTAAGTCACGCTTGCTTGGCACGCTCTCCGGGGATCTTTCCCGATGGAAGCGTTAATCAGGGAGGGTCCAAAATAATCCACTTTACAGCAGCATCCTTGAAACACAAGAACCAGGGTGGGCATTTGATCCCAGCAGAAGAGACGTCCTTGGGGCAAAGAGGGGAACATTGGAGGGGGGGGCAACCAAAGCCGTCTAGCCCCTCCCAAAAAAATTGGAATTTTCCACAGTGCCAGTTCGAGCCCAGCCAATCGGCAGCCCAGCTAGTGTGTTTTGCACACGCGTTGATTGGACACCAACACTTTCAGATCTTCCAATGGGTGTTGTTCAAATAAATTTTAATTCTTTACCTGCCGCAAATTCTTGTATATTCTCCGGCCTTTTCATCAAGACGTCTCTGGAAATCACAAAAGGGTGATGAAGGGGCGGGGTGAGGGGCAGAAAATAGATTTTCAAAGATATTTTTTTTACCCCCTCTGAAGTTCCCGCCTGCCGATCCGGACTCGGCCCTTGTCAAATTGGTAAATGACCCCCTTCCCTTATGGAGAATCAATAAGGCAATTAGCAACCCAGGAGAAACGCTTAATTTATATCTGCCCTTGTTCTGCCTGGGCAGAATAAGGGGGGTGGGGCCCCCGAACCTTTCAATGATTAAAAATAAAAAATAAAAAAAAACTCGACAAAAGCCTGCGAGAGTTAGCCGGCCGAGGAAATATTTATAACAATTAAAAATACCTTTTTCGGAACGCTGCAGCTCCGCCATCGGGAATCGATAAAGCAATTAGCCGGGCGTTCCCGAAACCGAGGTTTAAAAGACGTTGGTTCAAAGAAATTGAACCGAGCAAAAAGAGGAGAAAAATCACAAGGGGGGGAAACCCAGAAAACACCCCCACCTCCCCAGGATTGATTTTGGAGTCCAAGGGGTTGGCAACTGGCAGCCAAAGGTTCCAGCCTGGCCTGCAATTTGGCCCGTTCACCGGTGGCTTTTTTTCCTGCAAAGCTGAAAGTCAGTTCGAATCTACAATTCCTGCCTAGTGAGTTGGCCGCTAAGAGGGAGAAGCTGCATGCCTATTTACACAGGTCCTCTAGTTACAACCACAACGGCCCAAAATTTCTGTTGCTAAATGAGACCGCTCTTAAGTGAATTTCGCCCCATTTAATGTCCTCCAGAACACTGTGACTGTCATAAATATGGGTCAATCGCTGATTTTGGACATGTGACCAGGGAAATGCGGTCCTCAGTCCCTTTTTTTTTTTCAGGGCCGTTGAGTAGGGGTTGGACAAGAAAACCTCCAAGGGTGCTTGAGACTCTCTTATTGTGTTGACTTCAAACGGTCACTAAACAGTTGTAAGTCAGGGACGGCCTGAATGAGCAACAACAAAGTGAGTTGCCTTGTCTTGAGAAAAACAAAAATTGGGAAACTGACCTGAGAAATCCCGACAGCAGCACCTCAATTTCGGTGTGAGTTCGGAGATATTTTTCATTGTTAATTTTGCTGTTGATCTACAGAAAAATTAAAAAAAAACAGAGATACGAAAAGAAGGCAGAAAAAAATATCCGTGTTTCGAAGTGCCCCCCACGTCCAGTAGCTGGCTTCGTTTCAGCTGTTCTCTTCCTAAAATTGCACGTTCGGCGGTCCCCCTCCTTATAAAAAGACAGCCTACCCTGCAGGGTTGCATGGAAGATGTAAAGGGCTAAGGCTGAATCAGTTGCTGCAAATCTCCGAATGGAATAATAGTCTGCAGCCTTAACGTCATTTTCCTAGGGGTTTTTTTTTGCCTGTTGTTTTGTGTGTCTGAGAGTGTGTGTGTCTGTGTGTGTGTGTAAAAAACACACCTCTTGGTAATTGTGCCCCGGTTGTATATCTAGTGTCAGAATAGTCTTTCTCCAAAGCTCTGGAGCCTTTCCCAAAAATGCTAAAATCCCTTAAGCTTTATGCAGCTAATAATAAAATAATAATAATAAAATGATAGTAATAAAATAATATTTAATAATAATAGTCCCAGGTCCTTGGTAAGGACTTGATAGGTAGACAAAATGTCAAACCCAGTCTGAACATGTGGCTGACTGTGTGATGAATAATAATAATAATAATGAATAATCTGAACCCCACAGATGTAAGAGAAAAAAGGGAGCCCATTCATGAAGGAATAGAAAAGGGGGGGGGGAGGCTTAAAATCCACACACACATAAGAGAGGCAGAAGTTCTTCTCCCAAATCTGGAAAACGAGTCCTAAATTGCAAAAACCTTTGTGGCTACATTCTGCGTGCTTGTTCAAAATAATCTTTCCAAGGGGGCCTGTCCACATTCCCATGTTTTTTTATCGAGTGGAAACAAAAAAAAAAAAAAATCAAATCAAGCCAAGGACTTCCTCCTCCTGTCTCCGTAAACATTTCAGAACAATTCAAAGTTGTCTTTCCAAGCTGACCCACATTCACACCTGAAACTCAGTCTGGATCCATCTCGGTTTGCAAACCTGGGTCTCTGTGATCTCATCTAACGCCAAGCTGGCTAGTTTTGGGGAAAGTCCCCATCAAGGAAGCCCACCGACCAGCTTCTTTTCGGGGGGGGGGGTTGTTTATGGTGGAGAGGGGGGTTGTATTAGAATTAAAGTTTTTTGGGGGGGGGCTGGAATTTCCCTGCAGAGGGAAAAGCATCTGGGCTCCTCTGGGTTGGCAGCTTGGTCCAGCTTTGGAAAGCAAGGGGGGGCTTTAAAAATTAAAGGGGGGTCCCTTGCCCCCTTATCCTACCTTGTAGGCCACGAGCTGACTCAGCTGGGTGGGGTGGAGGGCCCCCACATCCAGGTTTTCCAGACCTGACGTGACGTCAACCATCTTGCCCGGTGGCAGCTTCCGTCCCTGGCAGAAACTGTTGGTGCTGTTGCCATGGGGACAGTTGCTAGGGGTTGCAAGGCCTTGCCCGCAGAACCAGGCCTGTTACACACACACACACCCCTTCTGTTTTCCTTTATTATTATTATTTTTTCTCCTCTTCTCCCCCCCCCCTTCCTACCTCCACCCTTCCTGCTTTCACACCTGGCTTTACAAGGAAAGCAAATTCCAAATGCAACCTCTGGGTTTGAAGAGACTGGGGCTGGGGTGGGGGGAGGGGTTGCATTAATTTTGCAGCCCCCCCCCCTTATCCCAATGCTGCAACTGGTCCTGAGCTCCTAATTCGGTTGCATCTGGCATGCTGAAAAAAAATGGCATTTATTTTGTTTTAACCTCTCCCCCATCTGAAAAAAAAGCCACTCAGTTGGATTCTTTTTCACAGTCCTCTCTCTCTCGCTCTCTCTCTCTCTCTCTCTCACACACACACACACACACACACACACACACACACACACACCGTGGTTGTGACTTGCAAAAAGAGGCCCCAATTGATGCTTTGGAGGCTGGTGTCATGCAGCCCCCCCCCCCCCCGCAGCAAGGAGGCCTTCTCTGTCTTATCTTGTGCCACAAGCCAGGGTTAAAGTAAAACGAGGATGCACAAAGCAGATTCACTGGGGTACTTTTGTTCTTCTGAGTTTTCCAATCATGGATTGAAGGGGGGGTTGTTGTTGTTGTTGCAAACACAGTTGTCGATGGGCAGAGCATTTTGTGAGAATTCAGGCTTTCTCGATCCCAAAATAAATTCGGGAGAAATAGCCTGGGGGGGAGGGGAGGCTCCAAGTTGAGTGTCAATAAAGAGGCAGAAGACAAGGTTCCCAGACTCTGGCATGTTTCTGGCACCGGGATGGCGGAAGGGAACACCCTTCCTTCCTTCTTTCCTTCCTTTTTTCCTTCCTTCCTTCCTTCCTCCCTCCCTCCCTCCCTCCCTCCTCCCTTCCCCTATTTTACAATAACCCAATTCCCTCAACTCCTGGATGTCCAGGCAGGGCTGTTCATTAAAAAAAAAAAACCTGACTTGCATAAAACAAAGGGAAAGTGCAAAACCAGGAGCCCAATCTGCCATGGGTGTGCCTGCTGTCTCCATGTGCACATTTTCACCACGGGTATGTGTGTGTGTGTGTGTGTTTGTGTGTGCTGGTGTGATTGCACAAAGGCAGGAAGGAGACTGTGTCCCCCTTCCCATCTCCTCTAGGGATGAGATCATTGTGGGAAGGGAGCAAATTCTTAAATCATCCTGCCATTTCTGATATCCACAAGCAGGGCACGCTTCTCGACAGATGTCAATATATATTACCTCGGCCAGCCTCTCGGTCTTCCAGGGAAGAGGCACTGAGGGCCGCCAGCTGGTTGGAGCCAAAATTTGAGGGAGGCCAACTTCCCTCCACCGGAGCTCAGCTCAAGACTTCGCCAGGCCTTGCAATCTCCCGTTCAGCTCTGCTCAGTGGCCAGTGAGAGCGACACGACTACAGCGCCCAGCATCCTTTGCCACGGGCCCTGCTGACCAGGCATCGTGGGAGCCAGAGTTCAGTGGCTCCAGGAGGAAGATCCTCAATTTCTCAGCTCTGATTGAGATGAGATTGGGACCGAGCGTGTGCCTTGGGAAGGGGGCCAGTGTCCTTCAGCTGGAGTTCCTGGAAGATATTCTGGTGCTGGCCCCCTATGTCCATTTAGATGGTAGATAGATGATAGATAGATAGATAGATAGATAGATAGATAGATAGATAGATAGATAGATAGATAGATAGATAGATATAGATGAGAGCAATGGATAGAAAAAGATGGATATGTTAGATAAGTAGATGGAAGAAAGAAAGAAAGAAAGAAAGAAAGAAAGAAAGAAAGAAAGAAAGAAAGAAAGAAAGAAAGAAAGAAAGAAAGAAAGAAAGATGAGAGAGAGATAGCTCAAATAGAGAGAAAGAGAAGGATAGGAGGGAGAGACAGACAGGTACGGTTGAGATGCCCTTGTTTGCAAAGTTGGGGGGAGCAGAAGAAAGAGGCCGGGTTTGTGGACTGCCTTTTTTTCCCCCCCAGCTGGGGAGAGACCTCTGTGCATGCTCAGAGGCAACCCCACTCTGGCTGCAGGCGCTCCAGCACCACAGGAAGGCCTGGAGGAGGACCTGGACTCTGGTCGCCGCCCTCTCTCAGCCTCCTTTAGGGCCAGAGCTGGCAAGGGGGGGGGGAGGCGAGGGCAGGCCGCTGTTCCCCCCCTTCCCTCCCCTTCCCTGCCCTCCCTTCCTCCCCCTCCCTCCGCCCGGCTTTCTTCTAATTGTGATCTGGCCAGCTGTGTTTCAGCACCGCGGACAGCTCCTGAACAATGGGACTGCGCTGCCACTTAGGGACGCTCTGCAAATTCTGAACCAGGAGGAGGGAGGGAGGGAGGGGAGGAGGAGGAAAGAAGGGGTGAGGGCAGGGCAACTCCCGCCCTCCAGCTCCAGCTCCCCCCTCCCTCCCCTCCCTGCCCTTGTCTCCCTTAGGGGAGGTTTTTAAATCCACCTCTCTCCAGGTTCCTGGTTGCTTCTCCACTTAAAATAAATTGTGGGTCAGGATGTCTCAGGCCAAAATTTACATTTTGACCCCTTTCCGATTCCCACAGACCACCGGCCACCGCTGATGGGCTTACAGGTCGGGCTCTGGGCTCAGGACATGGGGGTTAAAAATGGGGAAGCTACGGTCCTGTGTCTCTCGCCAAAAGGCGGAGAGGGTGGTATCTATGCATTTTGTGGCAATGCAGTCTGTGGATGTTGTTGTTGTTGTCGGGTTTTCACCATCCCGGAGGGAGCCAGGAAAAAAAATGCAACTTAGAACAGGCTGAGGAAGAAAGGCAGAAATAGGGACTGATGGTTTTCGGGGGGGTTTCTTGGTATTCCCACCCCAAAACTGGACACCCCCCCCCAAATTTTCCATCTGAAATGGTAGCTGAAGAGCCCGGAAAAATAAATCTGTTCAGCGAAAGAAAAAGATTTAGAAAAAGATGTTTATTTGGGTTGCCTTCCGGGAACGGAGGGAGGGAATCAGCAGCTTGGAAATCTGTTAGAATTTAGGGGTTTATCACCCCACAAGCAAATTTTTGGGCTGTATATTCTGGGGAAGAAGAATAGTGACATTTCTCTGCCATTTGAGTGCTTAATGGAGAAATGGAGAATAGTCTTGGCTGTTTAGAAGTGCGACTGTTTTTTCTTCTTTTGTTTCGTTTTTTTAAAATTGATATATCCAGGGAGGCTTGTTGATAGCCCCTGGGCCTTCCAGAATGGTGCAATGGAGCTTCTCTACTCAGAGATAGTCTACCTTGAATCAATAGAAAAGGAGCTGTTTCTCCAAAGCATTTTCGTGGGCCCTGGATGAGTGAAACAAACTAGAATTTATTTATTTTTTTGTCTCTGCGGCCACAGACTTTTCTAAGGCCTCTTTCAACCGTTTGAGATGGTCTGGTGGTGGTGTTGATTTTATTAATTCCCTCAAATCTTGGCTGAAAGTAAACCCCCCTTTCAGTTCAGATTCCGGGCTGTGTGAATCCACGGCCCACGTTTAACTCTGGCTAGTTGCACGCATGTTGATTTCCGAGCCGGGATCTGAAAATTTCTTTTAAAATTGCAGTTTTCAGGTCACTTTTGGGCCTGAAAACCCTTAGCAGTTGCATTCCGCTGGCCTCGTCCAGCTTTGGGCTGCAAAAATCTTATTTATTTGCTTGATTCCATTTCGTGGGCCTCCCGTCTCACCTCAGAGTAACCCCTGGGCGGCTTACAGTGTTAAAATACTATATGTAGGCACTCCTCGACTTACGACGATCGTGACAGAGCCCAACATTTTCTGTCGTTAAGCGAGACACTTGTTAAGAGACTTCTGCCCCGTTTCGCCCCCTTCCTTGCTTGCCACAGCCGTTCAGTCACTGCAGTTGATAAGTTAGGTCACCCCTGGCTTGCCCCCTTGACTTTGCGTGTCAGAAGGTCACCAAAGGGGATCACGTCACACACACACACACACACACTGGAACGACCATCCTAAATGAGAGTCAGTTGCTGAGCGTCTGAATGTTGATCAGGGAATTGTAATCTTGAAAAAACGGTGAAAAGTCCCTCTTTTTTCCCAGCGCCATTGTAACTTTGAACGGTCACTAAACGAGTGGTGGGGAGGACTGGCTGTAATCCCCTTCCCCTCCCACCCCTTCCCCCTCTTGTCTGGAAGCCAAGGGCCTGTGCTTGGCAGCCGTGCGGCTTTCTCCCGAGTTGGCACTTTGTAGCCCGTCCCTAACTCTGACACGGTTATTAGTCAAGGGAAAAGAGGGGGGATCTGGAGGCTTCGCTGGGTGAAGGAAAAGGGCTGGAGAAGCGGAGCCGGAGACTCCGACCTGAGCTCCAGGAGGGTTGGGGGGGAGGGAAGAAGCCGAGAGAAGAAAGGGGGGACCCGAGAAGGCGGGGGGGGGGGAAACCCGGAGAAAAACCCCACACCAAGAAGAAGAAGAAGAAAAGAAGAAGAAGAAAGCCAGGCGGAGGTGTGGATAAAATCCACCAAGCCTCCGGCGGAAAAGTTGATCGATTAAAAACTTCATTAAGGGCAATTGCAGGGGGGGGCCTTCCCGCCCCCCCGCCCCCTCCCCGCAAAGCGTCAGGATGAGGGATCGGGGCGAAAACTCGTGAGTAAAGCGGGCAGCTTGCTCCAACTCCGGGTTTAAGCGGCGTCGGGAAAGTGGGGGGGCAAAAACCAAAAGGGAAAAAAAAAAACAGCAAGAAAGTCGATTGGATTCCGTTTATTTTTATTTTTTTTGAACCGAATCTAATTTTCCTGCGAAGAAGGAAGGAAGGAAGGAAGGAAGGAGATGCCAGTCAATTAAATCCAGACCGGAGGGCTCTTCCAAGCCCTGTCCCCCCCCCCTTTCTCCCCCCCCCAAATCCGAAACTGCCCCCGCCTTTCATCTTCTTTGTCTCCAGCTGCCAAGTCGGGCGAATTTCCCCTTTCTTTATTTTATTGGCCTCGGAGGCTGATCAATTCTCCTTTCGATTCTTCTTCTCCTTTTTAACTCTCCTGATCTGGGGGCTCCGCCGTTCCGAATTCGAGGCTCGCTCCGGTTCTGCTCCCCTTTGGACCAATGAAGGAACCGGATGCCATCAAACTTTTCATCGGACAGATCCCTCGGAATTTAGACGAGAAGGACCTCCGGCCGATTTTCGAACAGTTTGGCAAAATCTACGAATTGACGGTCATCAAAGATAAATACACCGGCATGCACAAAGGTGAGGGGGGAGGGGGGAAGGATGGGGGGGGTCTTGAGAAGGGGAGTCCACCGACCGCCCCCCTCCTCCAAAGACTTTTTCAAAAGGGGGGGGGTCGTCGACGGCCGCGTAAACCGACTTTCGAGGTAGGAAAGCGGTCAAAACGGCAGCTTTCCCAGCCAGGGGAGATGTGGGTCTTGGGTTTGCGAGCGAGGTGGGGGGGGAGGTGGCACAGCAGATGGCAGGAGCCTGAGCTGGGAGATTTGCATGAATAGAAAGTGGGGGGGAAAGCCCCCTCCTCTCCTTTTTCAGGGCAGGGCAGAAGCGGAGAGGGCCCCCCCCTTTGCTTTAAGGGGGGGTGGGTGGGCTTGCAAAGAGTTGCGAAGGTGCAAACACGAAGAGGGGAGGGAGAGGCGATGCAACGGAAGCAGGGGTGGGGTGGGGTGGAGTGGGGGGGTTAGAAAGGTGCCCAGAGCAGGCAGGCAGGCAGGCAGGCTAGGCTGGCGGCGCCCGCGCAAGGTGGCTGGAGGGAGCCGTTTTTGGCAAGGCGCAAGGGGGGTCTGTGGTTTGTCGGAGAGGAAAACAAGCCGGGATTATTAGACCCGGGCTTAGTCTGGGCCAGGAGTCTGGGCGCCCCGGGAGGCGGTCGGAGTCCCGGTTGGGGGGCTGGCAAGGCCGCCGACGCTCTTGAGGGAACAAAGAGGAAACGGAGGTATTTTTAGCCCGGCCCGGCTCGGCCCGGCCTTGGCGCTGGGGGAGCCGCCGAGCGAGGAGGAGGAGGAGGAGGAGGAGAAGGAGGCTGCCTTCCAAGGCGAAGGACGCCAAGCTTGACTCAGCTCCGGCGCTCCGCTTTTTTGGCTCCGGGAAGGGAAGGGAAGGGAAGGGAAGGCGAGGAGGCGCTGGCCAGCCGGCCTTTGGCGGCGCTTCCAGATGCTCCCCCGGAGCTGTCCAGGAGCGGCGGCTTGGCCTTCCCGACGCGGCTCCAGGAGGGGACGTGAGTTTGTTCGGCTCTCTGGAGGGGTTCGGGTGGGTGGGTGGGCGTTAAAGGGGGTTGGAAAGCGGCTCGAACTTTGACATTTGGATGGGGGGAGGGAAGGAAGGAAGGAAGGAAGGAAGGAAGGAAGGAAGGAAGGAAGGAAGGAAGGAAGGGTCAAGGAGGGAGAGAGAGGGAAGGAAGGAAGGAAGGAAGGAAGGAAGGAAGGAAGGAAGGAAGGAAGGAAGGAAGGAAGGAAGGAAGGAAGGAAGGAAGGAAGGAAGGAAAGAAGGAAGGGAGACTAGGTGAAGTAAGGGAGGGTGAGAAGGAAGAAAGAGACAGGAAGGAGAGAGGGAGGAAAGAAAAGAAGGAAGGAAGGAGGAGGGGGGAGGAAAGGAAGCAAGAATAGAGGGAGGGAGGAAGGAAGGAAGAAATAGAGGAAGAGAGGGAGGAAGGAGGGAGAGGGAGGAGAGGAAGGAAGGAAGGGAGAATCGATGAAGGGAGGGAGGCAGAGAAGGAAGGAAGAAATAGAGGAAGGATTTTCTCCCCTTCAACCCCAGGATAATCTGCGCTGGCTTGTAAACATTTAAAACGAGGGAACGGTGCAATTCCCCAGAGCCAAGTCAGCTAAGAATAAAATCTAATTAATGCCACGGTGCTAAAGGAAAGTTAAAAGAGGCTGAAAGGGGGGGGAAACACACCTCAGGATAAATCCCCAAGTCTGGGTTCCCCTGAATCTGGGTTAAATCCACAACCCTGCCTTCTCCCCCCCCCACACACACACTTTTGGCGATCCAGCCAAGGAAAGGCAGAGAAGGGGGAGGCCTTGTTTTCACCTAGGTTGGCTGATCCCAACTATGATGGATGAAGCTTTTCTGGCAGGTGTGCACTGTGTCGTGTTGTGAACAGTTTTTGGCAATGGGAAAGCAACTGGGAAGGGACCAGGAAGGGGGGGGGGGTAGGGAGAGCAAGCAGCCTTTGCTGAGTCAATTCTCCGCTTTAAAATCCAGGAAAACAGAACCGCTTTTCCCGTAATTAGCACCTCCTGTCTCCAAACTGAGTTGAAAAATATATATAGATAGATATTTCTCTTAAAACTGCTGCAGAACAAGAAAAGGACATCCCAAGTGATGGCCTGTTATGTAGGTTCTAGTTTCAATCAGCTCGCTTGTGTTGTTTTTTTTTTTTCTTTCAAGAATCACTGAGGACTAGAACCTTAGTTTATTTTGCAGGGACCGGTTACATATTTGCCTGCTTTGAAGGACCGGAGGGACTGTGAGCTCTCATCAGGGGTTGGACAGGATCTAACAAACTTCATATGGTTTTTTTTTTAGCATCTGTATTCTATTTTTTTTCTTTCTTTTTTTTTGAAAAAAAAAATGCAGACAGACTGTCCATTTTTGGATGCCTTTTTGATTCAGAAGAGCAGTTTGATCCTGTTCTAAGCGGCAAAAGGCATTATTTAAGGGCAAAGTCCAACGGCAGAGAAGCCACTGGAAAATCTTGGTGGGATGGAAATCAATCTGGACCTTTTTAGGATTGCAAGAATTTTTTTGCAAGAGGCAATAAGTAAACAAAGATTTGAAATTTCACACCCAGCATTGTTAAAATGCTCCTGGGAGGGGAAAAAAAGACCACTTTAATTTCCTCAAATAAATTTCTGATCAACATTAGCAGCCAACCAAAGGAGAGAAGCTATTTCAAATCTGAGAATGTTTTGATCTAAAAAAAAAAAATAAACACATGGAAAACCATCAGTGGCTCAGGATTAAGAGCCGAGAATAGGAAAGATCCACTTTCCCCGTAGGCACAAGTTTTCCAGGGCAAATTCATCATGGCAGGTTACTAGTCCTCAAGGGAATTGGCTCCTCGCCTCTGCTCCTAAGTTAGCAACTTACACACAAAGACCCAGATTTGGGTTGCTTCCACTGACTGACCTTGCTGGCCCGGGGGGGGGGGAGGCAACTGGTTTTCTCCAATTATACAGATATTTAATTTTAAAAATAAATTAAAAAGGATCAAAGTTTTTTCCTGGAGGAGGAGGGGGCATGGCACCCAAGATTTATTTATTTTTTCCATGCAAAGTGGCACAAAATCTCTTTTTTTCTGCCAATATTCGGTCGGGTTTTTTTCCCCACTTTCAAACCTAGAGGTTCTCTGTAATTTTGGACAACCAGGTTTTCAAGCCAGCATTTAATCGGGATTTGTTTTGAGCATCCTCGCCTTCCACGTTCAAAACTAGAGACGCCCTGCGCTTTGTCACCCTCCCTCTGGCTGCTAGCTTGGAGCACGTGCCAGCCCTTAGACCTGGCACAGAAAACTTGCCAATGCGGGTTGACTCTTCCTTGTTGCAGCCAACCGGGATAAAAAAAAAAAATCTATCCTCACCCCCAAAACGGGCTGGTTCAGATCACCGAAGGGCAAAAATCCGGCCAGCTTTAGGGACCAACAGAAAAAGTGGAGGGGACTTTTGCAAAATGCAAAGGCCAAGTTTAAAACTGAGGTTTAAAACTGTACATCACGCTGGGCTGATACAGACCAGAAAAAAAGAAAAAAGAAAGGCATTTTTAATTCAGGCAGAAGGGCAGAAAAAAAATCTTGCTTTAGCCCCTTCGACCATGTGACTACGGCAGGAGAATTTGGGGCACCGTGGCTGGAGAGTTATTCTGAATTTTGGCAAAGCCCTGATCAAATCAATTGGCTTTTGCGAGGTTTGAAAACAACTCTTTGCTGGCCAGGGTTGGGAAGTTGGGGGGGGGGATATTTTATCTCCCCAGTGGTGGGCTGGGTTTTATTTCTTTATTAAATTTATGTGCTTTTGACTCGGTTATTATTCTCCTCCACCCCGCCCAGTGGTCCTCCCTTGCTAATGATAAGGCCAGGTCCCTAATTCTGCAGCTGCAACCTGGCGCAACGAGCCCCTGGCTGAGGCTGATGGACGTGAGCGTACCTGGGAGGTGTTTGGGGTCACAAGGTTTAAAAATGAAGGTAGTGGGCTGCGAGGGAGTCTAGAGTAGCTGCAACCTGCAGGTTTAGCAAGGGTGTAGTTGGCAGAACCTGCCCTAACTTAGAAGGAACTCAAATCGGTGGGATTTGCCCCCAAGCCCGTTCAAGATATTTTTATGTTTTCTCTTTGGGCTTGTTTGAACCAGCGAGATAAGATGCTTGTCAAAATGTAGAATGCGACAAACTTTTTTTTTCCCTTAAAGCAAAGGAAAAAAGAAATTCAACATATAAACAGAGAACACAGACAAGTTCTCGGATCCGAGGCTTTTGTAACAGGGGAGTTTTAAATGAAATTAAAAAGAAGTGGACTCATTTTTCCCAGAAAATTGGGAAGGATCAGGGCGCAAAGGGCACCGACCCAGAGCAAAAAAAAAAAAAAAAATGGGGGTTAGGATTTGTCTTTGGGAAAACAGCCAGTTAAGTTGCAAATGGAGGGCTAAGATGGATTTTTATTTATTAAAATAAATATATTTGGGCAGTGTGCGACAATCCAGTAAAAAAAAAAACAAAACAGGATTCGGCTTTGAGATGGATTAAAAATTGGCTTTTGGCTCCCCGAACGGATTTGGACAACATTGGACTTTTAAAAAACATAAGAAGCCCCTGAATAATAGTAGTAGTAGTAGTAGTAATAGTAGTAGTAGTAGTAGTAGTAGTAGTAGTAGTAGTAGTAGTAGTAATATAACAACAACAACAAAACAATTCTTCTTCTCCATCTCCTCTTCTTCTCTCTTCTTTCTCTTCCTTTTTCCTTCTTTTTTCTTTCTTCTTCCTTCTTTCTTTTCTTCATTTTTCCCTTTCTCTTTTTCCTTCCTTCTTATTTCTTTCCTTCCCTTCTTCCTTTTTCCCTTTCCTTTTTCCTTCTTCCTTCTTCTTCCTTCCTTCCTTCCTTCCGTCTTCTTCCTTCTTCTTTCTTCCTCCTTCCTTGTTCCTCCTTCTTTCCTTTCTTCTTCCTTTTCCCCTTTCCTTTCCCCTTTCTTCTTCCTTCTTCTTTTCTCCTTCTTCCTTCCTTTTTATTGTCTTCCTTCCTCCTTCCTCCATTTATTTGGAGAAAGAAAATCAGAGGGAAGGGCAGAGGGGAAGAGCTCTCCTTTTTTGCCCCATGGCATTTTCCCCCTCCTCCTTTTAGCCCCCCCCTCCAATTACCCCCCCCCCTGCAGAAAGCTCCCGCTGGCAGCTCGCAGGGCTGGGCTGACGTGGCACCATCAGGCCGAGCTGCTGGAGCGTGACAGGCTTAGCTTTTCCACTTCGTTGCCCGTTGTGACAGGCAGAGGCTAAATATAGGCCCTGCGCTGGAGCCGGGGAAGAAATGGAGCATATTTTGCTGATGAAAATGTTTTTTTGGGGGGGAGAATTAAAATTAAAGATGGGCAGAGGAAAGGGAGAGGCTGGGTTGGGGGCGGGTGGGATGGGCGGGCACCACGTTGAAAAACTTCCCTCTTTTTTGAACCGGGCCCACAGCTGGAGGGAGAGGAAGCCAGAACCAAAGCCGATGGGCTTTGTAGTCCCACTTCACCCTGAGTGAGCAGCAAATTCGGTCCTTAACCCTGCTCAGTTTCACCTCTGGAGCCAAGCAAAAGAGGCGAGGCTGCCTGGCTGGGAACCTCTGAGAAATATCCGTGCAATATTTTGTTCTGGATTGCAACGGTTATACTGACGGTGCTGGGTCCCCTGCCTATGGCAAACCGTAAAGGGGGGGGGGAGCCAGGCCGATTTTTAAATTCAGAGCAACTTCCGAGTTATTGGAGCCCGTCTGGGTTGCAGAACCCTGATGATGTTACCTTGCTGGGTCATGAAATGTCTGCAAGACCCACCAGGGACAAAAAGACCATGAAAACAGTCTCAAATCAGCTTTCGGCAATCCCACCCCTTCAGCCCGAATCCTCTCGTTCCTTTTTTTTTTTTTTAATAAATCTGGAAAAGTAATTAAAGCCATTTCAAATCAGGGCTTAAGCTCTACGAAGCTGGAAAAGGGAAAAAAGCGTTTGGTGTCTGTAAAACAGTTAACCTGTAAATTAACAAGCCAGCTTTCTAAACCTGGCTGTTTCCAGCATGAAATAGCTCTTTTTCCACCCCACCCCCCAATTTTAGTGATCTCCGAATCCCCAAAGGCATGGCAGGTGTTTAAAGAGGATGGAAAACGCAGGGAATAAATATCCAGAGGAAAGATGATTATAATTTGATGCCATTTAAAGTTGACAACTCCTCTGTATGTCCTCTGCCATCCTGCCCGAGCTGGCCAGATGTTAGCCTGGAGCACAGCTGGGGGCAGTCAGCCACTGCAGGGGGAGGAGAGGCTATCCCAGAGGTGATACGTTAAGGTAGACTGCCTCTGAACACTGATTTTGAGTTGGTGGCTTCTGTTTTCTGCCAATTTGGGGGTCTTTCCTATGGGGATTTAGAACAGAATAGAGCTGGAAGGGACCATCTCAGACAGGTGATTGTCCGGTCTCTTTTTAAAAACTTCCAGCAATTTCTGGTGGCAAGCTGTTCCACTGGTTTCTCCTTAATTCCAGGTTGCTTCTCTCATTTAGAGCTTCGCAAGGAAGGGCTGTGAAACCAGTTTCAGGCTGGATTACTGATTTGGCACCAGAAGGGATATCTTTGATAAACCGGGTTTGAACCCGTGTTTTTTTTTCTCCTCCAGGATGCGCCTTCCTGACGTACTGTGCCCGGGAATCCGCCCTCAAGGCCCAAAGCGCACTGCATGAGCAGAAGACTCTGCCAGGGGTAAGTCCCAGGACGGTGCCCGCTGCTGTGCCAGTGGCCTGTCCGCCACCCTCTTCTTCCTTAGCGCCCGACGCAACC
Source organism: Crotalus tigris (assembly GCF_016545835.1). Classification (NCBI taxonomy): domain Eukaryota; kingdom Metazoa; phylum Chordata; class Lepidosauria; order Squamata; family Viperidae; genus Crotalus; species Crotalus tigris. Next base: position 3,309,734 of record NW_024097591.1, read on the forward strand.
TGAAGCAGAAATATCTTCGGCGGGAAACACCCTCCATGTAAGGGGTGTCCAGGTGGGTTGATCCCGCTTCGGTTCTCCTTGTTTGCGGATCTACTGCCGTTGTTTGCAGAAGCCAAGTTTCTCCTCTGGATTATTTCAAGTCTAAAAGATCTCCAACTGAGTTATTTCAGTGTTAAAAGAGAGACTGGATGTGATTATGAAGAGTTCCTTTTCGAATTTGCTGGCGTTGCAACTGCCCTCGGAAAGTTTTCTGGGTCTACTACTTTGTTTCCCCGAAAATAAAACCGGGTCTTATGTTAATTTTTGCTCCAAAAGATGGGGAAATAGGGTACTAAATGCATCCCTCTGGCTGACGATCTTAATTGGGTCTTATTTTGGGAGGGTATTTAGTCAATGGGATATGACTTTCTTGATAAATCTGTGGCCTTGAGAAGCCCCCTGGGGACAGAATCCAAGGGTCTAGTCAACAGCCAGGAATCAGTTTGTGTGTCTCTCTCTCTGCCCAGCATTTGGAGTGGGGTCTGAACGTAGAACTGGACCAGGGGTTCACCCACCGGGTTTGGTGTCAGCAGTGGGATCGGCCCTTCCCAGTCCATAGGGAGAAACGGAATCCAGGAATCGGTGTTCGAATCTGGGAATTGAAAGGACTTTTTCTAAGAGCTTTTCCTAAGGGAGTCTGCCTGTCCTGGTGGTGTGTTTTCTTTTTTTTACAAGATGACAGGTTTTGTTTTTAAAGTTTTTACATAGCTAGAAAGTCACCCTGTGGTTGTTATTATTAGCGGCTTCTCTGCAACAAATAGGGCACCCCCAAGGGCAGAATAGAGCATTTGGAGAGCCTTGGTTGTTGTTTTTTCATTTAAAAGAAGTAGTGAAGTTTCTAGTCCTCACCGCCGCACATGGAGCAAAGCCTGCAAGGAGCATGGGGGTTGGGGGATCTTTCTCAGGCCTAAGCTGATTTGCTTTCTTGTCCAGGGCATTAACTCTTGACTTAACCTTGTTTGCTACGCTGCAGCTGGGGGATAAGGCAGCCTCCCTGAGCCGGGGAGAAAGGGCTGGTGGTAAATAGGATTACGGAATCAGATCAGCCTCTGCCCTCCCAGTGAAATTGAAGAGGCCCGAAGACCCCGGAGGGGAGGCTGGCCTCCATCCAGGCAGAGGGGTGGGGGGTGGGCTGGGAAGCAGGAAGAGGCTGGAAGACATCCATGTTGGCTTGTGAACGAGCCAAACCAGGTTTAATCCTTGCAAGAGATGCAGGGGAAACGGCCCCTCGTTGTCCCAAGGAAGAATTTGACCCTGCCGGATGGCGCAGAGGGTGTATTTCTATTATTTTTTTGGGGGGGGTGGAATGGGGAATAGGTGGGTTGCTTAGAAGTGCTTTGGCCAAGGAAGCAGCTTTCTTTCTTTCTTTTCTTTCTTTCTTTCTCTTTCTTTTTTTCTTTCTTTCTCTCTTTTTCTTTCTTTCCTTCCTTCCTTCCCTCCTTCTTGCTTGCTTGCTTCCTTCCCTCCCTTTCTTTTTCTTTCTTTCCTTCTTTCTTTCCTACCCTCCCTCTTGCTTGCTTGCTTGTTTGCCTGCTTCCTCCTTCCCTCCCTCTCTCCCTCCTTTCTCTCTCTCTCTCTCTCTCTTTCTTTCTCTCCCTTTTTCTTTTTCTTTCTTTCCTTTCCCTCCCTCCCTTCCTGTCTATCTCTTTCTCTGTCTTTTTTCCTTCCTTCCTTCCTTCCTCCATCCCTCCCTTCTTGCTTTTCCTCTTTCTTTTCTTTTCTTTTTTTTTTACGTATTCTCTCTGGTAGCCAGGAAGGCGCCACTCCATGCCTCCCCTGGCCCAGCTGCCCTCCTGGGCGAGCCCCCCCTCCCGCCTGCTCACTCGGCTTCCCTGCCAGCTATTTGCCCAGGGAGGGAGCAGGTGTTTGGCCAGCTGTCGCATAGCTAGGAGCGCTCACCTTGCTCCTTGGCACGGCCTGCTGCCAAAGCCGGGGGGGGGGGGGACGGGATGGGGAAGAGGCTTTCTGCAAAAGAAAAAATGGAAAATTAGGGGCTCAAGTTCAGAAAATTAGAAAAAAGGGGGCACTTTGAGAAAGCCACATGCCCACCTCAAGCATCCCTGTTCTTCTCAAATGGGTCTCAAGTCCAGCATCTTCTCCTATTTCTCTCCCCAGCATCTGGAGGTAGACTGCTCCTACACACGGGGCTCCACTCAAATAGCCATTGTAACTCTACAATGCTGCTTTATCCGTGCCCTGTCTCTCCCCCTCCTCCCTCCTCCTCTTCCATTTCCTGACAGTTAGAACAATTAACCAGTGGAACTGCTTGCCTCCAGAAATTGTGGGTGCTCCATCACTGGGGGTTTTTAAGAAGAGATTGGAGAGCCATTTGTCTGAAATAGTATAGGGTCTCCTGCCTGAGCAGGGGGCTGGACTAGATGACCACCATGGTTCCTTCCAACTCTGTTATTCTGTAATTCTACTGTCCTTCCTCTCTCCCTCCCTCCCTCCATCCATCCATCCATCACTGGAGGTTTTTAAGAAGAGACTGGACAGCCATTTGTCTGAATTGAGACAGGATCGCCTGCCTGAGTAGGGGGTTGGACTAGATGACCTCCAAGGTCCCTTCCAACGCTTGTTCTTCTGTTATTCCCCTTCTCATTGTAGCCCCTCACCTTGAAGGCCGTGTGTCTCCCACTCGTGGACCCTTCGGCACGCCCCCCCCCTCCTTTGCCAAGAGATCTGGTATTGGTGGATTATCTCCAGATTAGGATAGGCCGACCCACAGGGCTGGCCGGGGAAGGGGGGGGCAGGCAAAGCTGGATTAGGGAAGGGGGCTTCCAGACCTTCTGATGCCCAGCCCAGGCAGGGGACAAGGAAGAGAAGATGCCATCCGGGCTCAAGGTGATGCGTGAAAAAATTCCCGTGCTCAGTGACGTTGCTGCAGGATTGGGGGGGGGGGCTTCTCTAAAAAAAAAAGGATGCCCAAGGAGATTATTCCTTGCCTCCTTTTTTGGGGAGGGGGCGAAGTGTCTGCAGTAGAGCCCCCACATCCAGGAGAAGTCTACCGTTTGTTACCCCAAGGTCAGAGCTAAGGAGGCCTCAGAGCAGGCGCAGGGGGGCGAGTTGGGGAGCTGTCCTTGGTACTGGGGGGGTTGTGAAGGCAGGGGGGGGGGCCAGTTGGAAAAGATTCATTTTTGAAGTTGTCCGTTGCTGTCTTCTTGGCCGGTGCAGTCAAAAAAGTCAAAATGGCGGCAGCAAAGGAGTCTCCGATGCCTGATTTTTTTTGCCTGCCACTAAACAAGGGGTTTGCACTCTGTTGTGAGCTCCCCAAATGTTGTTGTATACAAGATGGGGGGGAAGGGGGGGCAGATAAATTTCATGAATAAATCAATCGCAAAACAGGCCCCAAAGCTATTTTCCTTGCAGCTCTTTGTTGTTGTTTTTTAATTGATTTTTTTTTTAAAAAAAAAAGTCAGGATTTCTTTCCATTTTTTGGGAGGCGAAATAAAGGGTATTTCTGCCCGGCGAAATTAGGAAATCTGGAGACGTGGCAACCCCAGCTTTCTGCCCCCCCCCCCGCAAAAGCATCCGGGGTGGGGAACCAATGCCCCCCCTCCCCATCTCTTCCCTCCTTGCCAAGGCATTCGACATTCCCTCGATCCAGATGGCAGAGCCCCGTTAAACCATGTTCGTGATGTGGCTAATCCCTGTCTAATCCCTGTCTAACCCCGGTTTCTATTTTCCTTAGTGGTCTTGGAGACCATTCAAGGCTCTTTGGAGACAGCCAGGTGCAAACACACCTGGCCAGCCCTGAGAGGCTCCAAGGGCAGAACCTGGCCTGCCTTTGTGCCATCTTTCTCCCCCACCTGGGGGGAGGCGGGAGGGCCTGGGGTGGAGAAGGGGCTGGCGGCATCGCCCAGCCCAGCCTGGCCGCAGGTCCTGTTTGTCAGCCGCCTCTAACCTGTTTCCTGGATCCTAAACGTAAGGAGGGTTTTAGCTGGGCAGCGAGCGCTGAGCTTGCGAGGTAGGCAGACAGGCAGGGGGAAGGAACATCGGTGCCGGAGGACCGAAATTCAGATGGAGACAAAAAGAGGGCAGGGAAGGGGGGGGGCTCCACTTTGGCTTTTGCAGGCTTTCAGCCAACCTCAAAGCCCGAGGATGAAGCTTAGGGACTAGGAACTTGATTGCTTTGCTTTGTAAAAGGAAGGGAGGGAAGGGGAGGGTGGGAGGAAGGAAAGAAGAGAAAGAAAGAAAGAAAGAAAGAAAGAAAGAAAGAAAGAAAGAAAGAAAGAAGGGGGGAGGAAGGAAGGAAGGGAAGAAGGGAAGAAGGAAGGAAGGAATGATTTAAGAGTTGCTGATTAAAATGAGTTACATATGACAAAAGGGAATTATGCTGTCATTTTAATAAGAGAGAGAATAAACCGTAAAGAACATCAGAAGTCGCTTCTTTCTTTATTTCTTCTTTTTTTTCCCTTTATACTTCTTTCTGCACTTCTCATATCTTCTTTCTTCTTCTCTTTCATCTTCCTCTACGTTGTTTCTTTTTTTTTTTTTTTTAATTCCCCTTTGGAGAAAAAGCTTTACAAAAGACCTCGCTGGTTAAAATCTCCAGGGCCTGCCCTGATTTAAACTGTGCAGAGATTTAAAAATAAATATATTCCGAGGAAAAGGCCTTGGAGAGATAAAACGCGAGGAGGGGGAGCCGGTTAGGGTTTTCGAGAGGAGATTCTTTTTTTATTATTATTTTATTTTTACATCTGCTTCGGGCTGCTTTGCCAACTCCCCCCCCCCTCGAAGCCCCCCAAAGAGCACACCATTTCTTTTCTCTTCTCTCCCCCCCCCCCTCAAATCTGCCCTCCTCTTCGCTAAACGCTCCTGGTCATTGTTTATAGAGATAAGTGATGATGTCAGCATGGTTCCCATAGCAACCGGAAGGGATAAAGGAGAGATGAGTGGGTAGTTGCCATGGTGTATTTGCTCCAGTTGCCATAGAGACTGGCATCTGCTTCCTGGCTGCTCTTTCGAGGCACCCCCACCAGTCCAAACTTTTTTTTTTAAACTCAGTATTTTATTTTTTTCTCTTAGCAAACAGCTTTTCCACAGTTAAGGCTTTATGTAATTTTTCTGCTTTTCGTTTTCCTGTCTATCTATCTATCTATCTATCTATCTATCTATCTATCTATCTATCTATCTAACCCTGGAGGGGTGGAGTTGTGATTTAATAGATCAGAGATGTTGTTTTGGGCAAGGATGATCCCTGCTTTTTCCCTCAAGTTATTTTCAATTTTGCATCATCAATGCACTGGCAAGATTGCAATGCTCTTTTTTAAAAATATTTGTTTTGTTTTGTTTTTTAAAGCTGCATGTACCTTCCCGGGCTTGATTGAGAACCTTTTCTTCTGAAAACAGTTTGAGAAATAAAAGGAAATAAATTCAGATTTTCCTCCGGGTTCTCTGTCCTCCGTTTCCTCCCTTGGTTGCTCCTTCTCTTTGCAAATTCAGACCCTCTTTTTTTGTTGTTGCACGGGAAAGAAATCAACTCAAACATAACCCTGTACTTTAATTTAAAAAAAAAAATGCAAGCTTCCCTTGAGTTTTTCCCTGGCCCTGCCTTCGTGTTTATGATGATAATATATTATATATGAATTATATAAAAGCAGATAGCATATTACAACAGATTAAAGCAAATTCTATTAAAGAGAGCGAGGACATCTCTTTTCTATCTTTTGCACTGGGCGTGTTTTTATAGCCACCGTCAAATCTGCAAGCGGAAAAAAAAGAGCGGGGTTTGTTTGTTTTTTAAAAACAATTAAATAAGCTTGCTACTTGTCTGGAAGAATAATCACCATCGTGATAATGCTATCCAGAAAGGCAGAAAAGGGAAAAGACAGCAGAAGACAAACTGTTCCTCTTAGCTGCCCTGGTTACTGTGGCAACAGGACATAACTTGGCAACTGGAGGCGGGGAAGGATACAGGCCTCGGGCGCCATGGCAACCCCATCACTATCCCTGCCTCTTGGGCTGTGATAGGCAGGAGGGAGTTTTGGGCATCCTCTCCTGGATGAAGGAGGCGGCTGGGAAGATTTTGCACATCTGGCAACAGAGTCGAACCCCTCCTTCTGAGTTTGGATGGGGACTTTTGCAAATGTGGTTTCTTCCCCCCCCCAAAAAAAAGCTCAAGAGGGATTCACAAATTTCCAGGATTGGTTGGAATAAATTTAGGAAAAAAAAAAACCCTAAAGAGAGCCTTTATATCTGTATTTTTTTAAAAGGACTAAATTATTACGGCGACCAATTTAAATTTAAATTTATTATTATTATGCAGTGGCCCTCGACTTAACAGTTTGTTTAGGGACCGTTCCAAGTTGCAACGGCATTAAAGAAAGCGACGTATGACTGCTTTTCAAACTTACGGCCGTCGCAGCGTCCCCATGGGTCACGTGATCCAAATTCAGATGCTTGCCCACTGACTTGCATTTACGACGGTCATGGCGCCGCCAGGGGTCACGCGACTCCCTTTTGCAACCGTCTGACGATCAAGGTCCACGGGGAACATCAGATTCACATAAAAGCCGTGTTGCTAACTTAAAAACTGCAGCGATTCAGTTAACAACCCCTGGCAACAGAGGACGTAAAATGGAGCAAAGCTCTCTTAACAAATGTCTAAACTTTGCAAGAGACGTTTTGGTCATAAATCAAGGAATACCAGTAATATAATAACAGATCCTATATTGCAAGACGATGCTCAGCTTGTAAGGGGTTGGCAAAATCTGGCTGGACTTAGATTCCCAAAATCTGTGAATCACCCTCCCCCCCACATTCACCTCCCCCCCCATCCATTTTTTTCTTCCTTTCGGTCTTCTACAGCAGAACGAACAATTTCTCCAGGCCAAAAGCCTTGTTGCCTTTGAGTTTTTATTTAGTTATTTTATTAAATGGATCCACTGCCAATTCTGAGCAGCTTACTGTGTAATAAAAGCCTAAATTGGGGTGGGGGGGAATGGATTAACAATAGTTTTGAGTGGCAAAGATGCTCCAGCTGGTTTTGGAAATTTTGGAAAGTTTGAAGAGGCTGTTCAGAGCCTTCTAAAAAGGGACGATTTGGGACGATCCTTGTAACATCTGCAGAGTCTTTTCACTCTGTTTTTGCTTCTAAAAATGAAACAAAGGGGGAAAACAGCTGTAACGAAGGCAAGAAAAAAAAAAGAATGAGACAAAATTGTTCAGGTCAGCTCCCTAATAGTTGCTTCGAGGCATATTCCCCATGAACCATTTGCAACCCAAACGTGACTTTTTTTCTGGCCTCAAAATTCATTTTTCTTGTCTTCCAGATGAACCGGCCGATCCAGGTGAAACCTGCAGACAGCGAAAGTAGGGGAGGTATATGCTTTCCTTTTGCACGTGTGTGTGTGTGTGTGTGTGTGTGTGTGTGTGTGTGTGTGTGTGTACAAGCCCAACGCTGTGATTGAGGCTCGCAGATCCCACATTTATCTGCAGATTTTAATCTTTTGATTTTTGCAATTATTTAAACAACTATTTATTTAGCGTCTGCACCCCCAACATTATTAACTGGGATGTTGGTCTATGGCTCTGCTAAGGATTAGAGGGGCTGGTGGTCAATTGTGAGGGAGCCTTTATTCCTTTTGGGGGGGGCTACTTCCCGCTTCTTTGTGTCTTCCAGAAGACAGGAAGCTGTTTGTGGGGATGCTGGGCAAACAGCAGACCGACGAAGACGTGCGGAAAATGTTTGAGCCTTTTGGGACGATTGATGAATGCACGGTACTCCGGGGTCCAGATGGCACCAGCAAAGGTGAGCTGGCCTGGGCGCTGCCCGCTGCTTTGCCCCAGGAATGTAAGGGAGGGCTTATGGTCCTTAGTAGTTTGAAGATAGGTGGGCTTCAGCTCCCATGCATGCTGGCTGGGGAATTCTGGGAGTTGAAGTCCACCCAGCCAAAGTTGCCAAAACGCCGGTGCAAGAGGCCGAGTAGAGCGTTTGCTTTCTCTCTCTGGGTTTTGCAAAACTTGCTCGCTCCTTTGATGATCCCTTTCCTCCTCCTCTCCTTCCTTCTCCGCCAGGCTGCGCCTTTGTGAAGTTCCAAATGCACGCAGAAGCCCAGGCGGCCATCAGTACGTTGCACGGGAGCCGCACGTTGCCGGTGAGTGGAGCCCCCCCCCCCGTCACCCCGTTTGCGGCTTCAGAGATGCTTTGGATCCGTCTGGAATTGGAAATGCTGCAGGCTGGAGAGAGAGAGAGAGAGAGAGAGATGTTCTTTCCTGTGGAGTCTGCTGCCCTCCGGTGGCCAGGTCGCGCTATTGCACCCTCTCCACACCGTGCAGTGAAAAGCTCCTGAGTGCCAAATACAGCCCACCGTTGGGGAGCGAAGGAGGAAGGGAGGAAGGAGAAGGGGAGGAATAAACAGATAGAAGGAAGGAAGCAGAGGGGGAGGGGAGGAATAAACAGATGGAGAGAAGGAAGGAAAGAAGGAAGGAAGGCTCCCCACCTTCCAGAGCCCGCCGCTTCCCAACCTCCCCCCCCCCACAGGGCGCTTCTTCCAGCCTGGTGGTGAAGTTTGCAGACACGGAGAAGGAGAGGGGTCTCAGGCGGATGCAGCAGGTGGCCAACCAACTGGGCATGTTCAGCCCCATCGCGCTGCAGTTCGGGGCCTACAGCGCCTACACTCAGGCCGTAAGTGGGCCGGGGTCCTCCTGCTGCCCCCAACCCCCAGCCTCCCGGGTAGGGCGGGCAGGAAAGGCAAGTGGGGTTGAGCTCCGGGGGTCCGGGAAGGGCCAGGAAGGGGTGATCAGAGGGAGGGGAAGGGGGGTCTTTGAGGCTTCAGGGCTCTCTTCCCCCCCTCCCCCCTGCAGCTCATGCACCAGCAGGCCGCCCTGGTCGCCGCCCACTCTGCCTACCTCAACCCCATGGCAGCCGTGCAGATGCAGCAGATGGCCACCCTCGCCCCCAACGGCCTCATCGCCACCCCCATCACCCCTTCCTCAGGTAAGGGGCTGGCAGAGACTCCGCCCGGCCCGGCTCTTTCTTCCTGGGGGGAGGGGGCTCCATCCCAACGACCTTCCCCCGGGCTTCTAAAGTTGCTGCCTCTGGGGGGGCCCAGATGGACCCCAAGCCTCCCAGGAAGGAGTGGGGGTCTGGGAGGGGTCTTGAATTTTGCACTGAGTTGGAATGGGTGGCATTGCTGCCCCAGAGCTGGGTCAGGGTCGGGGGCTGCGGGAGAGAGACCCCCCTGCAGCTCCCGGCTGGGTCTGGCTCCGTCCCGCAGGAAGCAGCACACCACCCACCCTCACGGCCACCCCGGTCTCTGCCATCCCAGCCACCCTCAGCGTCAACGGCTACAGCCCCGTGGCCACGCAGAGCACGGGCCAAGCGGCCTCCGAGGGGCTCTATACCAACGGCGTCCACCCCTTTCCAGGTACTTCCTCCGCCCCTCCCCACATTCCCACGTTTTACTCTCTCGCTTCCCGGAGTATCCGAGTTAGGGCTTTCTTCCACCCGTGTGGACTCACCGTAGGGGGTGATGCGTAGAATTCGAACCCAGAACCTCGTTCGAGCCTTTTCCTCAGGCAGAAAGAGAGCATTTGCTGTGATTTGGGTGTCAGATGGGAAGAGGGTTTTCTTCACCTCGGAGTGTTTTAAGATGGGTGGACTTCAGTTCCCCAGCCAGTATGTTTTTATGATGCACGGACTACAATTCCCAGAAGTGCCTGGCCAGCATGCTTTGTGATGAACGGACTACAATTCCCAGAAGTGCCTGGCCAGCATGCTTTGTGATGAACGGACTACAAGTCCCAGAATTCCCCAGCGAGTATGCACCGAGAAGTGTGGATTTCAACTCCCAGAAGTCCTTGGTCAGCCTGCTTCGGGATGCCTGGACTTCAACTCCCAGAATTCCTCAGCCAGCAGCCTTTGAAAGGCGGGGACTTCAACCCCCAGACGTCCATGTGTGTGAACGGCATGCCCTCTGCAGAATTCTGGGAGTTGAAGTCCAAGCGGCTGAAGTTCAGAAACACCGGATTAAACCCATTTAATCCTGTTTTAACCCTGGATTAAAAGGGAGGCTCTCTTTCAGCCAGGATTAAACCACCGAGTTCAGGACCTTGAAAGTCAAGAGTCCCTTTTTTTTTTTTAAAAGCCGTTTGAGCGCAACCCCCCGGCTTGAAAACATTGCCAGTTTTAGAACAAAAGGCAGGTCTTCAACGTAAACCATGCCTGTTGAGCTTCGAGCCTCCATGTGCAAGGGCAGTCTACCTCTGACGCTCAGAAGCGGGGCTTAGAGAGAGGTGAAGCTTGCTGGGGGGGAGGGAAGAGGGATGTTTGGCCGTTGTTGACACCCTAGCAACTCTCACAAGTGTGTTGTTTTCCCATCTTCCCCACCCCCACCCCCAATGCCACAGCACAGAGCTCAGCTGCGCCGCTTGATCCCTTGCAACAGGCCTACGCCGGGATGCAACATTACACAGGTAAGGACAGATACACAGATACACACATACACACAGATAGAGAGAGAGCTTGCTTCTGAAGACCCCTTCCCCTTCAAAAGATGAGCCCCTCCCTCTCTAATCGTTCCTTCCACAGCTGCCTACCCTACAGCCTACGGACTGGTCAGCCCTGCCTTTACCCAGCAGCCCGCCATCATAACCCAGCAAGCTCCCCCACAGCAGAGAGAAGGTAAGGTTGGGGTCCCGAAAGCCCCCCCGCCCCCACCCCAGATCAAGCCAGGGGTCATCCCAGCTGCCAAACGCCAGCGGTAACCAAAAAGAGAAGCAGGGAGATCGTGTTGGGGCTGCAATATCCTTGGGAACCCACCAGAGGGTGCCCAAGGGGGAGGTTTTGCTGCCCCCTGGTGGAGATCTGGATTTTTCCAAAGAGGGTCTGCTGAATGCAGTTAGGTTTAATAATGCTCAACCTTAGCAACTTGGAACTGTGTGGATTTCAGTTCCCAGTATTCCCCAGTCAACATGCTGGCGAGGGGATTCTGGGAGTTGAAGTCCGCCACTTCTTCAAGTTGCTAATGTTGAGAGACTTCTCTGATGAAAAGTTAAAATAATTTGCTTCGTGGTTTTTATCTGCAAGGGTCGATCTCTCCTGGGATTCTTCGTGGTCTTCTTTCAAACTGTTGTAAAAAGAGTTGTTAGACGTAATAGCAGTAGTACAAACTACTAGCAAGGCTCACTTTGTCTGCAGCATTCAAGGGTTGCACCAGATAGCAAATTTTATCAGAAGCCGTTTTAATTAGAATGACAGAGCTGGAAGGGAACTTGTGGGTCATCTAGTCCAACCCCAAGCCCAGGGCAGGAGACCCAAATTTCCAACTTGGTGTATTCACCTCTTACACCGACACCAAAATTTGGAAAATTAAGTTTTTGCACAGCTGAGCCTCAACTCCCAAGGCTCGCTTCCTCTCTCTTTTTTTGCAGCAAAAAAAGCAGAAGCCAAAAGCTGGTTTATTTGATTTTCTTCTAACCTAGTTACAGCTGGCCTTTTAGGGCCCTGGTGGAGAAAAAAAAAGTCAAGAAATCTTTTGCAACCGGGTTGCGAAATGCTCCTTGCGTCCTTGGTTTTTGAGCTGAGGACATTTTGCAACCGTCAACCTGGCGTGTTGCCGGTCTGTTTCTCCTCCTCCTCTTCCTCCTCCTTCCTGACAATTCATTTTTTTTTTTCTTTGACAGGACCTGAAGGATGCAACATCTTCATTTATCACTTGCCGCAGGAGTTCACCGACTCGGAGATCTTACAGATGTTCCTCCCCTTTGGGAACGTCATTTCGGCCAAAGTTTTTGTCGACCGAGCGACCAATCAGAGTAAATGCTTCGGTATGGACTCCGCAGAGGTCTCCATCGGGGGCCTCGGCCAACTTTCCTCCCGCGGTCCAAAGGACGGCCACCAAGTGGACTTCCTCAATTGGAGAGTGCTTGGTGGGAGTTAGGCCCAGAATTCTTAACAATGGCTGTGCTGGTTGGGAGATTCTGGGAGTTAGAGCAGGACAGAAGGGGGGTTGGACTAGAAGATCTCTAAGGTCCCCTGCAACTTTGTCTTCCGAGGGGTTGAGGTGCTGCTTTGGAAACTGGATCTTCTCTGAATTCCACTTCTTTGCCTGGTCTTGGGAGATCTGCGTGGGGCCCCTGCTCTCCTCTGCCGTGGGGTCTCAGTGGGCCGCTGGCCCTTCTCCTCCCCTCCTCCCCTCCCCCTTCTGCAGGATTCGTAAGTTTCGACAATCCCGCCAGCGCGCAAGGCGCCATCCAAGCCATGAACGGCTTCCAGATTGGGATGAAAAGGTTGAAGGTGCAGTTAAAACGCCCCAAAGACGCCAACCGGCCGTATTGAGCCACTTGACCAGCTGCCAGGTGGGTCCTTGGCCAAGCAAGCAGCTGCAGAAAACTCGAACCCAGCTCTCAGGTTTCTTCCCCCCCCCCAGTTGCTGGACTGAGGGTCTTCCTTAAACTGGCTTGTTTCCTCACAAACCTGCTTCTGAAAAAGTGGACCCAGGTCAGCTCCTGTTTCCACCGGCCATGGAAAGGGGAATTTCTTCGGCTGTGACTTTTCTGAGGGTCCCTTTAACCAGCCCCCCCCCCCCCGGTCTTCATTTCTGGAGGGAAGATAAATTTGGATCTCCAGGAAAGGATTGAAATTTGCGATGGGCTGGCCTGGGCTGGGTTTGTGCTGCGGCGTGTGTGTAAAATCTCCCTCCTGTTGCATCTGCATTGGAGTTGGGCAGCTAGGATAAACTTGAATAAGTTTATAACTTTTAAAAAAAAAGAAAAAGAAAGAAAGGAAAAAAGAAAGAAAGAGAGAGAGAGAAAGAAAGAAAGAAAGAAAGAAAGAAAGAAATGGGGATGGGAGAATTATTAATTTTGTCTGGCAAAACACACACACACACACACACACACACATATATATATTAATTTAAAAATAAAAAAAGGAAGAAAACCAAACTGCCCCCTTTTCTCTCTCTGCTGTCCGAAAACTCGGCAATCCCGCCCTCCCTTCGGCAGGGGGCCAATCATATCTTGAGACGACTCTGTTGCTAAGACACCCTTCGTTGTCGCAGGAGACCTAGCTCCGCCCCCCTTGTAAGTTGCATCCTTTGGAATGAGCAAAAACTAAAAGTTGGTTGTGTTCTTTTCTCCTCCTCCTCCTCCTCTTCTTATCCTTCCTTTGATTTGGAAAGGCCAAACGCAATGGTCGTGTGAATCCGAGTTGCACATTTTTGTTGCATGACGAATAGCATTTCTTTGGATGTGCTGTGAGTTCCTGGTTTGTAGTTTTTTTGTTTGGTAAAGTGCCATTTCCTCCCTCTCTCTCTCTCTCTTTCTCTGTCTCTTTCTTACTCTTTTTCTTTCTCTCTCTTTCTCTTTCCCTCTCTCTCTCTCTCTCTCTCTGTCTCCCCATCAAGCGTGCACGTACACAACACTTGCGACACCCTTGCACAAAGGGGGTCTAATGACAAATCGGCACGGCCAACTCGCCACAGAGTAAGAGTTTCACTTCTATCATAAAAATAGTGGAATAGAAAAAAGAAGGGACAAAACAAAACAACGGACAAAAATTAAAAACTATTTTTAAAAGTCGTTTAAATCGTTAAATTTAATTGCTGCAGCAAGCTGGCCGTGCCCCAAATCGTCCTCCTTACCTCCTTACAGAGACGAAGAAGACTCGATTCCTCTTTGCAAATTAATTGTGGTGCAAATCGCACCTCTCAAATATTGGGTATATTTGCGACACGTCGCTCCCCTTCCTCTCTCCACCCTTCGTGTCTTCTCACCGTGTGAGATATCGTTGTGGTTGTCACCTGTGAACCCTCCTGGCCTGTGCTTTTTCTGCAGTTTTCTTGCCTGTGCTGTGTTTTGCTCGTCTGGATGGTTTCTTGTGTTGTTGTTTTTTTTCTTTGTTCGGACATGTTGGTTAGTGGTGCTTTGTGACGATATCTACAAATGCAAAAAAAAAAAAATATCTCTCACGGCTTTTTTCTTCCCCTCTTCCCAGCCCTGTCACCCTCCTTTTCTGCTTTTGCTCTACCGAGCTTCCGAAATGCCCTCGGGTGGGATTTGGGTGCCTTAAATTCCAAATTTAGGCTGCCCAAGATGAGAGACGAACATGCCCGTCTTGGCTTTCCCATGAAGAAAAGCTTCGTGTTGGTTCCCACGGCCAGGAACGAGCCCTTAATTGTGGGATTTCGAAATTAAACGGACAGATTCATCTTGCCGTGCGTGGATTGAACGCTTCTCTGCAACATTTCGAAGAGAAGTTGGGAAGAGACTCCCCCCAAATCTGCATTAAGAGGTTCTCGTGCAGCTGGTTTAGGGGCCGGACAGCTGTGAAGGATCTGAGCTTGCCATGTGCCCAAGAGGGAGTGTGTGCCAGGCTAAAGCCAAGTTCCTAGTCCACATTAAGAGGCCAACAGGCCAGGGGTTGGAGAAGTCAAAGAGGGTTGTGTTTTGGATCCAAAATGCAGCCATCTCCATGATGGAACTTTTCAAAGGTGGACAAGGTCCTTCTTTCCTTGGTGGGGCAAAGGAGGGACCCCCGATTCTGGGGGAGCTCGGCTTGCAATTTCTTTTCCCCCTACCCATCTTCCCCATCACCTCCATGGGACCCTGTGTGACCCACCACCACCACCCTGCCGGCCCCCATCTTCAATGCAGGTCCCTCAACACCAAGAATGTCCTACCAGGAGGACCTCAATGAACCTTCTAAAGATCTTCCATCTCTCCCACCTTCTCTCTCTCTCTCTCTCTCTCTCCCCCTCTCTTTCCCCTCCTCGTTCTGGTTTGTTGTCATCGTTGTCTTTGTGGTCATTGTCATTGGTGGTCACTCCTCTGTCTCTGTATTTGTCGGTGTGTGTATGTGTGTGTGTGTGCACGCGTTTGTGTTTGTGGTCCCGTGGCGTCGTCTGGACGAGGAGCTCCACAGGGCAGTTCTTGGGAAGCCTGGTGGCTTTTGAGGCGCTTCTGAAGCCCGGATTTCTGCTCACGGGAGGGTTGTGTGTGTGTGGAGGGGGTGTCTCCACCGTCCCACCCGCCCACTTTGTGCAGGTGGTTTTTTTTTTTTTTTTTTTGCAATATTTCCTGATGGCAGGGAAGGTCAACGGCCATCAAGACTCCCTCTCTTCCCTTTCCTGAGTCCTGGCCGTGAGGACGGTTTAGCTAGCTAGAGAAAGGCGGGTTGTCTTCCATTCCCCGCCAAACCTAGTTTATTTAAGGAAAACCGGCCAAAGCAAGCCACCTTTGACCCTTTCCTGCACCAAGGGAGAGACTGGTAAGTTCGGTCAAGTCCTGCCGTCTTGGTCCTCTCCTGCAGGCACCCCGAGACAATTGCCGAGATGATGTTCTTCACACATGGCCCTTGCAACTGGAGGCCTGGGGGGGGGGAGCTGGGAAAAGGAAATTAAGAAGGGGATTTCCCACCCCCTCCCTGGATCAGTAGACTAAGGAGACAATTGACAGAAAACTTTTGGGCCCTGTAGGAGACAGAAAGGAAGGAGGAGTTTAGGGAGTGGATTTGGGAGGCAGGTGGAGATGGGAGGGGGGGGACAAGATCTTGGGGACTCAAGATCCCAGCTAGACGGGCCTCCCTGCATGTCCACTCCTTCCCAGTCTCTGTAATCCAGTGGCCAGCCAGGAAGAGCGAAGGTCTAAGGTGCTTCCCTTCTCTGTTTCCTCTCCAGGTCTGGAGCTCAAAGTAGGAGCCATCTCTGCTTGACCTCTGTCACCCACTCTCCTTCTCCTCCTCCTCTCTGCTCTTCTTGTTCCTCATCCATCTCCTAGAAAATGGCTTCTTCCGGGCATCGGTTGCTTCGCTCATTGACTTGACTCTGTTGGTCACCAAGACCTCTCTCCAAGGATGGAGTTTCCCACCAGACCGGCTTCTTCTCCTGCTGCCTCCTCTCCAGCGTGGGATCTGGCCCCCCTCTCTCTCCTTTAGGTCCAACCAAGGAGCATCAGATTGTGGGAGATGCCTCCAAGGTCCATTCTTGGTCAACAGTGGAACGATGGAGAATGGGGAAGAACTAGGAGGTTGATTTTTGGAATAGGTGGATGGATTTGAGATGGACTTCACTGGAGATGGATGGATTCAAGATCAGAAGGCAGCCACTTTTGGGGGTCTCGCCCTCATGGAGTCTCCCCCCCCTCTCCCCACTTTTCCTAACCCGCATCGTCTTCTTGCAGGCCTTGGTGAATGTTGGGTTGTAGTCAACAAGTCCAAGCCAAAATTCAGCTACCTCTAACTTTGTACATCTCAACCACACGACGGCCCTTGTGAAAGAGGGGGACCAACCCATGCTCTCCAGATGCTGCCAAGAGAGCTCTCTGAGCTTCCCTCACCATAAACCCCCTAGCCAGAATCGAATGGGCTTTGTAGTCCTGCAGGTTTGAGAAAGCCACAGGTTTCCCTGACTAGATTTCTAAGCTCCCAGTAGAGAGATCAGGGACCAAGAGGCAGCCTAGCTTCTGATTAAACCAGTGTTTCTCAACTGAAACACTGAAGAGGGGTGGGCTACAAGTCCCAGAATGGGGAATTCTGGGAGTTGTAATCCACCCGCTTTGGGAGTTGAAGTCCACCTGTCTTCAAACTTGCCAAGACTGAGAAACTTTGCATGAAATCCGTTTTCTTTCTAATGGCCTTTTGGGGGGGGGGGGAGAATTGAGAAAGGGAAGGGGTCCCAATGGGGGGGGGAATAGCTTGTGTTTTGGAAAACAGCCCCTCCCCCAAAAAAACATTGTACCCTAACTTTCCCCACTCCCCTAAAAAAGGCAATGAATCTTGGGTTTCAAACCACCAAAATTGCAAATTATTTTTCCCTGGGGTTTCGTGAGGATCGGACGCTGATGGAGGAGGGAATTTGAGGAGGGGGTGGTAGAACTAGTGTGGCTTCCCCTCTCCCAAATTGGAAAATAGACACACACACACTCTCTCTAAGTGGCCAGAGGTTGTTTTGGCATCGTCTCTTTCAAGACCAACAAGATCCGGGCTGAAACGGGAGTAGGCGATTCCTGCTACAGCGGTCCAGGACCTCTTTAGGTTGTGAACCTAAAGGACCACAGAGCCCATGGTCCACTGCTCCTTGTTGACGCACCAAGAACCAAGAGAAAGAATCCCGGACTGCAAAAAAAAAAAGAACAACCTGGATTTCTGCATCCTTCATCAGACGGGGGGGGGGTCTTCACCAGCCTGGCTGAGTCTGTTTCTCCTCTTCTTCCGAGGTGGTTGAGCATCTCTTAAAAGTCTCCGCTTCTTTCCAGGAAGGAAAGCTCTTTGGAGATATTAAAGAGATCCATTCCCTTGTGCAACTTTTGCGCAGCCAAAACTTTTGGCTAAGAAATCTTGGCTGGCCCGACGTATGGAGCAGAAGAGTCCATCCATCCTTTTTTCCCTTTGTACGGACGTGTCTTTTTTAAAACAAAAAACAAAAAAAACAAGAAACAAAGGGAAGGAGAATGAGAAAAATGAAGGGAAGCAAAGTCCCATCAGCAAAGCTTGGATTATTGGAATATTTCCCTCCATCAAGGCTCCATCGTAAAATTGAGGCAAAAGTTTGGATGGGCGAGACGGATTGGCCCTTAGGAGGTGGCTGGCCCGTTCCAAAGACCCTCTCTGGGGTCCAGAAGTTCATTGCATCACTACCAGACAACGCCTCCCCCCCCATTCTTCTCAACCCTTAATCTGCAACACTCTTACGTACCCCCAAACTCTGCTCCCCACTTTCTGGAATAGCTTGGTGCGTGTAAAATTGCACCCTAAGAGCTCGGATTTCTGCCCCATTCCTCCCGGGAAATGTTTCACCTCCGTGTCTCTGCTGGCAACGTTTTGTCTTTTTAAGGCCTCCGAATCGCAGGAGGTTCCCACCGTTTAAAAAGAAAGAAAAAAACAAAACACACGCCAGAAAGAGCAGGAAAAAAAATATATGTTTACAGTCTCTTTTGCTGATCCAGTAATTGTAAATAATTCCATTGCGATTTAGCGGCAATTAATATTTTGGAAAAAAAAGGGGGGGTGTTAATCCTTTGGTCTTCTTCCCGTTTTTGATCTTAGAAGAATTTCAAGACTTACTTTCTTTTTTTCATTTTCTCTTTCTCTCTCTCCGTTCTTTTTTTTTTTTGTCCTCTTCTTTTTCTTTCTTTTATTATTTCATTTTGTGGAGCTGGGAGGTGGGTTTAATAGTGATTTTGTTTAGCAGGACTAATGGAAGAAGGGGTTGAAAGAAGTGACAAAGGGGCGATGGTGGTAATTTTCAGACAATATCAAGGCTTAAATTATTGATTATTTATTGCTGTTTACTTTGAATAATTTATTTTTTTTTCTGTTTCAATAAAATAAGTGAAAAACTAGAATGAGATGATACCCCTTGGCTTGTAAGAGTGATATAGTGAATTATACACTAAGAATATATATATATAAAACAGCAGTTAACAACTTTCATCTCAGAATGTCGGGCTTAGTTCAGTGCAACACTTGTTTTGCAGCTGTCTTTCACAGTACTCTTTTCAAACGGGGAATCTGTCCCGTCTGTAAACAAATCACTAGTCTACAAGGACAGATTATTTATCTAGGGTCTGTAATCTCTGCTCCTCGGGCAGAAATTAGGTGTCCAGTTCAGCCCTTCTACTGGATTTCGGTCTGGGATCAGCCCTGCCGGAAGGAACTGAGAAGAGACCCGTGTTGGGAGCTCCAGAGTCAAGGCAGGGTCTTTGGCAGTTGTGTCACAGTTCACAAGAGAGAAAGTGGACATTTGGGGGGAGAACGTGCCCCAAATGCAGCTCCCTCTGGGTAGGACTTTGCAGGTCTGGAAGCGCCCTCGCCTTCGTGGTGCAAACACTCCAGGGTCTGAACGTTCAACATGGCAGTGAGGGCTGAAGAGGACAGCTTGAGATGTTCGGAGGAAGAATAGAGTAGAGTAGAGTAGAATAGAATAGAATAGAATAGAATAGAATAGAATAGAATAGAATAGAATAGAATAGAAACAGAATAGAAACAGAATATAGAATAGAAATAGAATTAGAATAGCAATAGAGTGGAGTGGAGTGGAATGGAATAGAAATAGAATAGAATAGAAATAATAGAATGGAACAGAATAGAATAGAAACAGAATATAGAATAGAAATAGAATATAAATAGAATATAGAATAGAAATAGAATATAGAATAGAAATAGAATTAGAATAGCAATAGAGTAGAGTGGAGTGGAGTGGAATGGAATAGAATAGAATAGAATAGAATAGAATAGAATAGAATAGAATAGAATAGAATAGAACCTTGGAGGTCTTCTAGTCCAGCCCCCCGCTCAAGCAGGAGAACCTATACCATTTCCGATAAGTGACCGTCCAGTCTCTTCTTAAAAGCCTCCAGTGTTGGAGCGTCCACGATTTCTGAAGGAGAACCAGCCCAAGACGAGACCGCCACCATGTCCTCCCTGGCCAACGAGGACCTCCCTTGCAGGAGGAGCTCCACAACTATTGCAGGCAAACCTTATTGTCCACCACAAAAA
The DNA here is from genome assembly GCF_016545835.1 of Crotalus tigris. Taxonomy (NCBI): domain Eukaryota; kingdom Metazoa; phylum Chordata; class Lepidosauria; order Squamata; family Viperidae; genus Crotalus; species Crotalus tigris. Next base: position 3,329,214 of record NW_024097591.1, read on the forward strand.
ATCCAGGTTGTCGGCATGCACGGGAGGGTCTCCGGCCAGCCCCGTCTTTCTCCATCCAGGAGGGACCTTCTCACCATCTCGAGAAGGTCCTCGGAGGAAGTCCAGCTCCGGAGCGTCAGAGGAAGTCCTTGGTGATGGCCTCAGCAAAGTTGGGGGCCGCCATCAGGATGGCGATGGAGCAGACGATGTGGAAAAGGGCAAAGAGGACCAGGCAGAGGCGGTCAATGACGGCCGCGGCAAACTTCCACTGGCTGCAGGTGGCCCGGGAGACATCTTGGCTGCGGAAGCGCTGAGCGATGTATCTCAGCTCCTTCAGGATGGAGCTCAGACGGGGGGCAGAGAGGGGGTCTTCCGGGAAGGAGGACGGGGGCTCCGGGGAGAAGAGGAAGGGCCGGGGCACATTGGGGGGCTTGGTGGGGAAGGGGGTAGGAGCGATGGCAGCCGTGGGGATCCCCGCGTAGACTAGGTGGCCGTTGGCCACGGGCCCAGCTGGACGGGGGCTGCCTCCGTCACTGTTGTCCGAGCTGCAGCTCAGCAAACTGGGGGTGCAGGGGGGGCGCTCCAAGGGTTCTTCTCCGGGGTGGCGCATCCGCAAGAGCCAGGCGCCCCAGTTCAGCACCAGCACCTGGACCTGCGTGGAAGAAGCGGTTGGATGAGAGAACGGGACTACTGAAAGGGGCAAGGGAGAAGGGGAGGATTTGGGGGGGAGGCCCAGAATTCCCTAGCCAGCCAGAATTTTGGGAGTTGAAGTCCTCCCCTCTTAAGCACACGAACTGGGGTATTCTGGGAGTTGAAGTCCACCCCTCTTAAAGCACGCGAGCCAGTCCAAAACAAGAGGTGGCCCTCACCCATCTTGGCATGGACCCTCCCTCGGGATCGTGGTGATGGTACTGGAGGACAAAAACGGTGGTCATCACAGAGAGACCCACCATGCCCATGGTGCTGGCAAAGTACTGCCCTGGAGAGGAAAGCAGATTAATTAGCACCCCTAAACACAAACCAGCCCCCCCCCCAAAAGCAGAAAATCTCCACAGCCCAACCAGCTTCTTCCTTCAGGCCAGATTTTGACAGTGCCCGTCCACGTATTACTGATTGTCCACTCCTTGCAAGGTCCAAAATCAGAGGTGACAGACATACACCCCGAGTTTGGGCGAGGGAGAAAGGCCGGCGGGTGCTCCATTGAAATTAAATTCCCCGTCTCCAGCCTCACCTATCAGAGGCACCGAGTCGGAGGTGGCTGGCATCACTTCAGCCACCAGCAACATGAAGACGGTGAGCGACAGCAGCACGGTGATGCCTGGGGAGAAAGGAGACCCAAAAGGTCCATGGGGGTGTCCCATGGACTTTCCTTGAAGAGGAGGAGGAGGGAGCCCCAGGTCAACCCCACCTGCCTCAGCCTCAGTCTTCCCATCTGTAAAATGGGGATAGTTTCAGACTGATCTCCAAATCTGTCAAGGAAAGAGAATTTTTATCCTTGTAGAGGTGGGGAACTATGGCCCGTTTACGACATGTGGACTTCCAGAATTCCTCAGCCAGCTGTGTTTGGTCTCCAAGCTGGACAACTTTAAGATGTATGGACTTCAACTCCCAGAATTCCCTAAACAGCCCTGCCAGCTCAGGAGCTCTGGGAGTTGAAGTCCACCAGTCCTAGAAGAGCCACCGTTCCCCACCTCTGTTGTAGACTATCAGGGCTCTTGTTCTACAACAGGGGTCTTCCAACTTGGCCCTTTGATGACTTGTGGACTTCAACTCCCAGAAGTCCTCAGCCAGGCAGGTGTGCCTGGCTGAGGAATTCTGGGAGTTGAAGTCCACAAGTCATCAAAGGGCCAAGTTGGAAGACCCCTGTTCTACAAAATCTATTTTGTTTGAAGACGCCTGCTTGGCAGGCAAATCTCCCTCTTTCTACCTGCACAACATCCCCAACCTTTGCTCACCCGTTGTCTCTCTCGCTCCCCTCGCCCGGCTACACAGCCAGACCTCACCACCTCCTGGTGCCAATGAGTTTTACCCAGAGAAATCTTCTCCCCCGAATCGGCGGGCAACAGGAAGACCAAAAACGTCACGGCCGAAAGGAGCAAACAGGGCACCAGCATGTTCAGGGCGTAATAGAGGGTCCGGCGGCGCATGATGACCACAAAGGTGATATCCAGGTACGGCTCCCGGCAGCATTCGTAAAAAACCCGGTTCTCGCTGCCAGGGACACCTGTGGGGTGGAGGGGAAGGAAGGAAGGGTCAACTGCCGTGGGGTTCCGGGGCCCTGGCGGTTCCAGACGGACCTCCGGATCAGGAAGGGCGACCCAACCCTTACCCACAAGGTCCCACTCGCCGTTGGACACGTAGCCCGACGTGTCGCTCTCCAACATGCGGAGATCCAGCAGCCAGCCGTCGTGAGTCCAGGAGCCGAACTTGAGGATGCATTTTTGGGTGTCAAAGGGGAACCAACGGACGTCGATTCGGCAGGTGCTTTTCAAGACCCCTGCAGGAAGGGGAGAAAAGGGGGTGAAGGGTGGAAGGAGGGCAAGGATTAAAAGTGGGGGTCCTTGGTGCTCTTTCTGAGCTTGGTTATTTCCTCGCAGATGTTTCATGACCCAACTAGGTAACACCATCACTGCTAGGACTAAAATATTTCCTCAATGGGTTGGGCAGCAGTGAAATCTCAAACTCCTTTTCTAAAATGTAGAACTATTTTTAAAAAAAAAAAAAAAAATTACTCAGGAGCCCGTGTGTAAAATAAGACATCCATCCTGCTCAGCTATTCAAACCTGCGCAACGTATTGGACTTCTTTTGAAATATTTAATTATTATTCTTTTAAAAAAGATAAATAAATCTTATTTTTTGCACCCTTCCCATCTCACCTGGGGGCAGCCACTGGCAGTAACCGCTGGAATTCACCAAGACGTGGGTGTGGAGGGTGGAGTCAAACTGCTCGTTGGCACTGGGAACAAAAAATGGGGAAGAGGACAGAAGGATCCCCACACACACACACTCCAGAGGCAGAAATTTCCAAGCTGTGATCAAAACATTCACACTTCTCACCCCTTCTGGCAAGCATAAAGGACCCCCCCATCCAAATGTGGCCCCTTTAAAACTTGTGGACTTCAACTCCCAGAATTCCCCAGCCAACCAGGGCTGGCTGTGGAATTCTGCGAGTTGAAGTCCACAAGTCTTAAAGGGGCCACATTTGGTGACCCCTGGCCCAGGATAATCCTGACCCACAATTCAAAATCTAGCAAAGGTTGCAAGATGGAGAGGGGAAAAAAACAAGAATTAAACTCTCCCGTTTTATTTAAAGCCTGTTGTGACGCTCCTTGTGCAAGATCTGTCTTAACTGGCTTGGCATCACCAGTTAAGGGACCCCAAAAGTCCCCTGCCCCCGATTTTTGGACCCCTGCCTTACCTGTTGTAGAGAAGGATATCTGGTTTCCACACCTGGTCAGCTGAGAAACGTAGGGACTTCACTCCGGGATATTCGGATTCGTTCCAACGCAAGTAGTGATCGTACCAGTACTTAAAAAAAAAAAAAGCAGGCAGCTCTTTATAAGGTGCCTGATTTTGGGATGCCCTTATCTTACATTGTCCTTAAATTAGACAAAAATAAACGTACCATCTGCAGCCAGACGTTGGTGGTGAGGACTTGATTCTTCTCGTCCTGCCCGGACCACAGAAATAATAATAATAATAATAATAATAATAATAATAATAATAATAATAATAATAATAATAATAATAATGAATATTTCTTAGAAACATCTAAAAAGCCACACTCTCTTTAAAAATTCAAAAGCACTCTTAGCCAGAGATGAGTTTGTTTAATAATAAGGTAGTCCTCCACTTACGACCCAGAAAGGGGGAGTTATAAGATGGTCCTAACGTTTTAATCATCGTCGTGACCTCCATCCTGGAGTCAGTTTTGCTCCTTCCACTTTGGGGCACAACCACGGCTCGCTGGCTTGTTTAATAATTGTGGCATTTTCTTTGCGACCGTCGTGTTGGTCTTACAGATGCTGCATTTGCACAACCCCCCACTTGCAAAACGAAGGCCGTGTATAATTCCAGACCATCACGTGCCTGGGCGTTTCTGATAGCTTGTTTTGGGAGTTAATTCCTGATTAAATTCCTGATTTTCATTTTTTTATGTTTGGGAAAAAAATCAAGGATGAGGATAGCAGAGGAACGCTTGACCCCCACCCCCACCCCCCAAAAAATATCTTGGGATACAGAGTGATGAATTCAGCTGGAAAATTAGGAACCGGCAAGACGTCTCCATGTCTTTGGTGGTCATCTCCAGGACTTACCAGGTCCATGATCTGCATCAGGCTGAGGGTGAAGTGGATGGTGATGGCTTGAGTGTCATCCCCCACAGGCCTCTCCAGGGGGATGTAGTCTTCCATCAGGTCCTTCAGCAGTTGCCGCTGGTGGGGGCCTCCTTCGGAGTCTGGAAACCAAGAGTTGGACAGGTTATGTTGAGGAGAACATCAAGATCCAGAATTTGGGGAGATGTTTTAGCAGTTTTAGATGTCCATCTCTGTGCTGTGGTGCTTGGCTTGCACAGAAGATTAAAGACAAGGGTGCCTCTGAGCCCTTAAAGGGTGTTTCTCAACCTTTAAGAGGGTGGTTATTGTTGATATCATTCTATTTATATCATTGATACAAATCCGTAGGATGGACGGTTGAGGGAGCTCTGTCTATGTAGCCTATTGAAGAGAAAGATAAGGGGGGGGGGACATGATACCTTCCAGTATTTGAGGGGCTGCCCCAAAGAAGAGGGGGGGTCCCCCTATTCTCCAAAGCTCCCAAAAGGCAGAAGAAGCAACGGATGGAAATTAATCAAGGAGAGAAGCAACCTGGAATGAAGGAGGAATTTCCTGTTTGGGAGAACAATTAATCAGTGGAAGGGATTTTCCTTCAGAAGTTGTGGGTGCTCCAAAAGTGGAGATTTTAAAGAAGAAATTGGACAACCACTTGAGCAGGATGGTATAAGGTCTTCTGCCTTGAACAGGGGGTTGGACTAGAAGACCTCCAGGGTCCCCCCTCAGCTCTGTTATTCTGTGCTCTATGATTTGCTCTGCTGCTTTTTCAAGACTGTCCTTCTCTTCAAGCCGTGACATCCATAATCCCCTGCCTCTAGCCCAACCTGATCCTTTCAACCCAAAGCATCTGGCCCAGATTTAAATCCCCCCACCCAGAGATCGGCCCCCACCCCTTTCAAACTGCAGCACAGGAGAGGCAGAAAACCCACAGCCGGCTCTGCTAATGCAAATCTGCCAGCAGGGCTGATCTTGAATGGAAGGGGGGGGGAGGAGAAGGTGCCCCCCCTTGGAGGCTCTCAATGAACCCTCCAGCCTCCCCCCCCCCGTCCTTCCCCATTCAGCAAAGCAGCAACGCAACATGCAAAAATCTTAACTCCATAGGCAGAGAAGAGAGCAAGGCAGAGAAGAGAGCAAGGGAAGACAGTTGCATTGGCTTTCATGCCCGCAAAGCAGAACACACACAAACACACCAACAGGCAGAAGGCAGAGCATGGCAAAATAAAGCACACACAGACACACACAGAGAAACACACAAACACACACACCTCATCCGAGGCTATTGTGGATGACAGCCCTTAAGCCCCGAACAATATTTAGAGAATTACAGAGTTGGAAATTTCCCATTCAAACTGGACCTGAAGTGGGGGGGGGGGGAATGGAATCCCCCCCCCCGCCGCCTCTCTGAAAACCAGGCAGCCTCCAGAGCAAAGATCTATAAAACCCCTTTTCCCAAACCCCAGGGATTCTTAGCCCCCCCTTCAAAGCCCTTTGAGGGGATCCACCTGCCACTGCGGGGGTTATTGTGCCGGAGAGGTGGGCAGGACAGGTGGGGGGGGGCAGGGGAGGAAGAGGAAGGGGAGGAAGGAAGGAAGCACGTTACCTGGGAAGAGAAGGAAGAAGGTGAAGGCGAGGAGGCGAGCGGAGGAATCCGTGTCCATGTCGGTTGGAAAAATAGGATTTAAAATCCTGAATCCTTCTTCCTTTTTTCCTGCTTTGGACCAGAAGATGAATGGCAGCTTAGCAGACCAAGCCTTCATTTAGGAGGGAGGGAGGGAGGGAGAGAGGGAGGGAGGGAAGGAAAGAAGAAAGGAAGGAAGGAAATGGAGGAAGAAATGCATTTTAAAGGAATTGCGTTCCAGCCATCCTCCAGCATCTCTCTCTCTCTCTCTCTCTCTGCTGGAGACCCCCACCCATTTCCAAGGAACGCCCCCCCTAGGGATGAGAGAGGCAGGCAAAGGGCTGGGTGGGTTTGGAGAAGAGGCAAGAGGGGGGCAGGAGGATCCACAAGATGGAGCCAAGATGGGGACGCTGCAGCCAGCCTACAGGAGTAGGAGGAGGCTGGTCCACGGTGGAAAGGACCGGCCATTGCCCCCCCTCCATCTGCCCCCTCACCTTATCCAGCCATCTCTGACCGCAGAGTCAGCCTCCAGGCTGCCATCCCAGCAGGAAGCTCCTCGAAGCCTGGCAAAGCCAGCCTAGGGATCCCCTAGAGGTCATCCAGTCTAGCCCCCCATTCAGCTCAGAATTGGAATTAGCAGCCACCTGACAAGGATCTGGGGCCATGAAGCTTCCTTGAATGCTTTTCATCCTGTGTGGCACAAGGATCCCCACGTGGGCAAGAAAGTCTTAATTGAAAGTAGATTCTTGGCACAGTGTGTGTGTGTGTCTGTTTAATGGAAATTCTGCCTCCCCAAAGCTTGAAATCTTGCAGCAATATATGCATATGCACACACACACATGAAAGCTGGACAGTTTCATCGAATAAATCAATTTATTTAAAAGAATATGTTACAATTAGTTGTACTAATTGATTCTTACCAAACAAATTTCTTTTTAGAGTAGTTAGCTCTAAAGATGAAGAATGCCCCCCGCTTCGCCCTGCGCCCCCCACCCTCCCCCCCAAATTTCTTCAAGCCTTTTCTTCCTTCTTCGCCAGGATATTCCTTCTTCATAGCCCAAAATTGCAAAATAAAAAATAAAAAAAGATAAGGGGAATATGCAGTGAAGATTACAATTAGAATTTTGTCAAATAAATTAAAACAGTGAGAGAGAGAGACGCACGTGGAGAGAGCACCAGTGAACCCAAGGCTTAAATATATATATATCTCTTGACCCGAACCAATCATATTTTTAAAAGAAAAAAAAAGAGGAAATTTGAGGGAAGACAGAAGTTTTTCAGCCTGTAATCTTTGGATAAACAGCCTGGGATGTTAAAACAACTTCACAATCCTGTAACACAAAAGAATCAAACCTGAAACACAAGTTATCGCTGTTAGGGGAAAAAACAATAGTCAGTTCTTCTTTGCAGCAAAATGCTGGGGTTTTTTTATGTGTTGCGTCCTTAGAGGAATGGAGAAGGGAACACACACACACACACATCAAAAGTAAGAAAAGCCAGTTGCTCAGAAATGGGGTAATTTTGGCAAATCAAAACGCGTTCACGCACAGGCTGCGGGGAAACCAAAACGAAAAATGGCTCTGATGGGGAAACAGCAAACAAACTCTTAGGAAGCAGCTTTGAGTTGTTGGTCCTTCCCCCCCCCCCATCTGAGAGTGTCTTCGGACCCCTCCCACCCCCCTACCCTCGGAAACCTGCGACTGCTTGCGCCCCCAGCAACTGACAAGTGTGATTTTGTGAATCAACCCTAAGGCATCGTTCCCCAAATCCTTGTTAAAAGAATGAGGAGGCGTTTCTGCTTCGGCACCTTCCAAAGATATATTACTTCCGGCGTATATACCCTCCGTCTACTAGTGTGACCAAATCTGCGCTTTGCGCAGCCAAAAAGTCGCCAAGTTTGTGCTCAGAAATGAGAACTCCTGTGCTCTCCGCTTTGGGTTAAAGCAAGGGGCTAGTCCTGACGGAGGCGAGTCGAATGCAAAACCCCCGAGCTGCTTTTGAGCTACGCTGCCCTTCCAGAAAATCCTAAAACATCCAGAAGGGTCTTTTTGCACAGGAGCAACTGGAGAGTTTTTAGTGCAATTGAAAGCATCTCTCTTGAGGTTGGGGGCACATGGTTACCGTTACTCCCTTGCCATGCTGAGGTGCAGCAGACGCCTTTTCTGCCACCCCAGGCAGGTGTTGCCATGAAGTGGCTCTCCCTGACACTGAAAAAGCACCCACATTTTTCTAAGGATGGGAATGGATCCACCGGTTTTTCCCTTCCTGCAACCCGGTGTGGCTGCGGGACGGTGTTTGTGGTTAGCAACTGGCTGCCCAGGGACAAAGCAGGCCTCAACTGCCGAGTAAGGAGTGAGTAAAAGGGCTTTAAGCAGGGAAAAATAGCTTTTGTGGGCACACGCTTGAAGGCCGCAGGGAGGGGAAAGGGACAAGCACGGAAGCTGAATTTTGCAAAGGATTGAAGAGTTTTTTTTCCCCACCGCTGCACATATATATATATATATTTTTAAATCCAAAGGGTTGGGCCAGAAAGCTCCAGTTTTTATTTTTATTTTTTATTTCAAAGTTTGAACTTCAGCGCTGAGCCGTCTTAAAGCTGCGAATTCAAATTCCTCACGAGAAAGACCGCAAAAATCTGGGTGGTTTTGGTTTTTTTTTTTTGTTTTTGTTTTAAAAAAAACACAACAGGGTTCAAATTGTGTTTCAGCACACCACCACCACCCCTGGCCCGGAGCTCAGATATGGAACACACAAGCTGACTTAGGAATCCTTCTAATCCATCAATATGAAAAAAAATTATATATATGTATATATATATATATATATATATATGTATATATATACGGGCGTGATAAGTTTGTCTCTCTACATATATTTGTTTTTACATACATACAGATATATCTCAGACAGTGCAAATGGATGTGTGAGTCTCCATCCAGTTGTTAAAAGAAAGGAAACGACCGGAAAAAAATGTTCAGCGCCGTCTACCTTTCGACCACAGGCGACTCCGAAAATGGCAGAGATCAAACTACCAAAAATGAAACAAAAAAAAATTGCTGGCAACAACCAACCGGGTGCCCCCCACAAGCCTCGATCTGGATGATGGTGGTCTCCCTGCACCCCCCTCCCCCCTCCCTCCCCCCCACCCCTTGCTTAACAGGACATTCACGAATGGAATTAATATGAGTTTAATACAGCAAACCATTCCCCTCTTTCTCTCTTTTCTTTTCCTCGTTTTGAAAAGTGTTAATTTTTTTGTGTGGGTTTTTTCAGGAAAGGTTTTTTTTGGGTGGGGGGAGAAAAAGGATAATACGCTTTTCAGTCGGCCGGTCGGCTGTCCGAGGCGGCTCAAGTCACAAGGTCTCGGTGCTCTGTCCGCATCAACTGGAAGATGTTCTAGAAGAGAAGAAGGAGGGAATGAAGGGAAGACACTGAAAACGAGCGTGTGTGTGTGTGTGTGTGTGTGTGTGTGTGTTATTTCCTCTGAGACAGACTATTTCCCCCCCCCCCCAGTTCCTCCTCAAAGTGGGACACCTCACTGAGGGAGAACAGAATAATAAAGGCAGGATATAAATATAATAAAATAAATAAAATAAATAAATAAATAAAAGAATAAAAATAAAATTAATAAAATAATACAATAAAATATAAAATGAAATAAAATAAAAAATAAAATGAAATAACAAAATAAAAATATAAAATATAATATAATATAAAATAAAATAAAATAAATAAAATAAAATAAATAAAATAAAATATAAAATAAAATACCGTATTTGCTGGCGTATAAGGCGACCCCCAACTTTGGCGCCAATTTCCGCGCTTTAGAAAGTCGTCTTATACGCTGGAAAGTATGGTAAAATAAAATAATGAAATAAAATCTTCTTCTTCCTCATGTGCCATATCCGTTATCGGACGTTGGCGATCATGCTGGCGATCCTGTTTTTATCAGCAGCCGCACGAAAAAGGGCTGCTGAGTTTTAATCAAATAAAAACGAACAGCTAACCCTTCGCTCCCCCCTCCTCACCTTGCTGCACAGACTGTCTTTACCGCAATTCTTGTTGTCCTTGTCGGTGGCTTCTTCTTCCACCTGTCGAAGGGAGGTACGGGAGCAAGTTGAGGACGGCAGGGCAGGCGCCGGGGACTTCTAGCGCCAGAACCCAGAGCGCGCCTGACTTCCGAGGAAGGCGCCTTGCCTGGCTTCCAGGAAAGGGAGGGAGGGGGCTCCCAGTGGACGGCACCAGCCCTCCCCACACCCCTTCCCACCCTCACCTCCTTCCGCCACTTCAGTTCGCAGAAAATGCGCTCGAAACACTCGTGCATGTAGTTGAACTGCAGGGAGAGAGAGAGACTCGAATTCAGGGCCTGAGGCACTAGCCAGCTTCATCCTCTTTCCAGGGGTCCGGACCCCCCCAGCCCTCTGCCGCCCCCCCCTCTGCTTACGTAAGGGGTGAAGATCTTGACCCATCGCGGCTTCTTCTCTCCCCGCGCGTATTCAAAGCAGAAGGCCATCCCTTCCTCGTCTGTGTCCCATCGTTGCATCTCGTCCCATTCGAAAGCAATGACTTGATTCTGGAAGGGATCCCCGCAGGATCGGTGCGGATCCACAAGGGCACACACACACACACACACACACACACACACACACACAGGCATCCAGCGGTGGGGGAGGTCGGACACTTCCCAGGTTAAGTCTGTTTGCACCAACTGTTTCCCAACCTAGGGCCACTTTTGTGTGGACTTCAACTCCCAGAATTCCCCAGCCAGCCCTGCTGGGAATTCTGGGAATTGAAGTCCACTAGCTAAACGTTGGTCTACCTTGTAGCTTAATTGGCTTAATTTCGTTCTGAGTTACACAAGGACAATAAAGATAAATCTGTTCTATTCTAGATACCAACCCGCCTAGCCCAGACCGAAATCCCTTTTCCACTCATCTAATTCCCATTCAGAGTAACTGAATGGGATGGGACCTCGGAGGTCTTCTAGTCCAACCCCCTGCTCAAGCAAGAGACCCTATACCATTCCAGACAAACGGCGGTCTGATCTCTTGGAAAAGGAGCCAGACCTCCCACCCACCCACCGGCCGTCCCCTGGGGCTGACCTCCAGCTGGCCCTCCTCCGTGCAGGCGTGAAGCTTAAAGTGCTGGATGCTGATGGCTGTGATCACGTGGCCTTTGCGCCGAGAGTCGCAGGAGCAGTGGGGGAAGACAATCTCGTTGTAGCCCTCGCACGTCCGCAACATGTTCAGGTACTGCGGGGAAGGGGGGGGGGAGAGAAGAGGATGAAAGATTTGGGGAGGGTCTCTCCACCTACCAGGCCTTCCCAACCAGGCCCCCAAGGAATCTTACTTGGCTCTCTGCAACGGAATAGAATAAAATAGAATAATAATAATAATAAATAGAATCACAGACTAACAGAGTTGGGAGAGACCTAGGAGGTCATCCAGTCAACCCCCTGCTCAAATGGTTGTCTGATCTCTTCTTCAAAACCTCCAGTGATGAAGCACCCACAACCTCGGGCAGCAAAACAGTCATTAAGTCCCTTTTTTTCAGCGCCGTTGTAATTTCGAACTGTCACTAAACAAAACTGTTGTAAGTTGAGGACTGCCTGTATTCTGTGATTCTGGGCGGCATGCAGACTTGTGGGAAGGAGATGCCCAGAGCCCGTGACTCAAAGGCTCCCTATCAGAAGTCCCAGAGGTGCTTTTTCGCGAGGCAACAGGACTTTCTTGTTTTTTCTCTCACAGAGGTCTCGCTTCTCGTCACCAAGGAGCTTCCTCAGGTTCTGGCTGAATGGCGGAGGATGGATTTATGCTCCTTGCAGCCATCTGGTCGTGGGCACTCTCCCTGAGAGTCCTTGAGGGCGCTGGGAGGCGTATCTATGCCCTCAGGGTCACCTGAATCCTGGGGTCTGGATTCAGGTGACCTCCCGGTGGCTTCAATGCCTCTCAGATGACTGCCAGGAATACATATCCTCCCTCCCTCCGTCATTTAGCCAGAACCTGAAGAAGCTTCCCAGATGGGAAGCGAAACCTCTTCAAAGAAAAAACAAGGAAGTCCAGTTGCCTTTTGAAAGACAGCAGCTTTGGGACAAGCGTGACCTGGATGACCCACCGGAAGTGGACTAGCGCTTACCATGACCATCTTCCTCTGCTCACCGAGCTTCTGCAGCTGGTAGGACTTCTCTTCGGCTTTGATGTAGCCTTTCTTCACGTCGTCGACCGCCTGGGAGGGGGAAGGGGGGGAAAACATGGGGTCAAAGGACTATTCCAAAAACGGAGAGGGAGGGGTTTGCTGCTTTCCTACACCTCCCTCCTTCCTCCCGCTTCTCTGCGACAAGCTTCTAGTCCTCATGGCGGAAGGCGGCCGATCAAGTCAAAGGCTTGGGGAAGAACTGAAGAAGACCTGAGGGGAATAACACGGAAGGAAGAAGCAGATCCCTAAAGTTTCTCCCAGGTGGTCGTGCCCTCCTGGAGGAAGATTCGTTCCGCTCATTGCCCGATTCGTGATCTTCTCTCCTTCCGAGAAGAATCACTTGATCCTCCTTTTAATCTGGAGGGCCTCCTGAGCAGAGCAGACCTTTGCCCTCAAGAGGGCCCCAAGTGGAAACATGGAGGTTTTCGCCCACTAGCCGGCCTCCTCCTACCCTGATCCCCAGGGGGGACCCCGCGCCTCGCACAGGGGCCGGGGCTTGCCCGAAAGGGGGGCCCACCTGGTGGAAGAAGTAGGTGACGGCCAAATCGTTGTCGTTCAGGAGAATCTCTTCTTCTGTCGTGAACAGCCACTTCCTGATCGTCAGGCAGGTTCCCGGCACGGCCGAGGTGTAATTCTGCACGTAGAGCTTGTGGGGGAACTCATTGGGGGCCAGTTTCCTCACTGAGGGGGAGACAAAGAGAAATGGGATGGGCAAGAGGACAAGTCCCACCGCGGAGGGCGACTGCCATCTTCTGCCAGCCTCAGGGGCATCTCGTTTTCTGCAGACACTCAACAGGAGACACGTACCTGCTTATTCACATATTAGGATTTTATCCTGTTGTTTTATAAGTAACTCAAGGGGGCGAACGTACCTTCCTCCTCCTGTTTCCCCCAGGACAACAACAATAAAAACAACCCTGTGAGGTGGGCTGGGCTGAAGGTGAGGGCCATCGCAAAGTCCCCCAATTGGCTTTTCAGGCCTAAAACCACCGCCGGCGTCCCCCTACGAAACCTCTCAAGGCGCAGAAGGGGGGCAGCCCTGCGAGGGAGGCTCCTTACCGAAAGAATGGTTGATCACTTCGAACAAGGCAAAGTAGTTGGTGGTGGTGCTGTCCATCCCCACCTTGGAAGCGACAGCCTGGAGGGAGGGAGGGAGGAAGGAAGGAAGGAAGGAAGGAAGGAAGGAAGTAAATGGAGGGAGGATGAAATGCATTTTAAAAACTAGAACATTTTTGGAAGCTCAGAAGCGTAAGAAGCCAAATCTACTCTTAGAAGCTCCTGTCCGTTCAAGCATTTGGAGAGCCAGTTCCCTCCTGCGCCCCCAATTTCTCTAAAGCCCCCGAGAAGCTGCCCACCCCCGGAGGACCCCCTTGCTACCTGGTAGACCTGGTCGGTGGTGCTGTTCTTCTTCACCCGGACAGTCACCGTGGTGACATCTGGAAGGGCCACTCGGAGCTCCACGTCCGACACCCCATTGAAATTCTGGGGAGAAACAGCCCGGTTGAAGAGGCGGCTTCCTCTTGGGAGGGAAAGCCCCTTTTTGGCCACCCAGAGGTGGGTCAGAGCGACAGCCTGGCGCAGGGCGAGGAGACCTCGTCCCACCGCCCAAGAGCCCCCCCCCCCGACTCCCTCTGGCTGGCCTACCTCGTCCGATTCCGACAGGAATTCTTGCATGACGTCGCTCTCCCCGATCACCCGGATGGAGCACACTGCGGGGGGGGGGACAGGACAGAATTGTGACTAGAGTGGGAGGGGTCTCGGGGGGAGAAGAGAGTGGGGCTGGAAGGGTTAAGAAACTGGCATTTGGGCTTTTCCCATACATCCAGAAGGAAAAAAAATGAAACAAGATTTCAAATGTTTCACTGTCCCTTTCCGGTTAAACTGCCCAATATTTACAGTATTGTATTTGTATTGTACTGTATTGCATTGCATTGTATTGTATTTTGTATTGTATTTTATTGTAGTATATTGTACTTTGTATTGTATTGTATCTTGTATTGTATTGTACTTTGTATTGTATTGTATTTTGTATTGTATTTTGTATTTGTATTGTATTGTATTGTATTTTGTATTGTATTGTATCAGGGGTCTTCCAACTTGGCCCTTTGATGACTTGTGGACTTCAACTCCCAGAATTCCTCAGCCAGGCACGCGTGCCTGGCTGGGGAATTCTGGGAGTTGAAGTCCACAAGTCATCAAAGGGCCAAGTTGGAAAACCCCTGTATTATATGTTGTATTGTGAGTGATGTTATAGGAGATGATATGATATATTATTGCATTGCGTTACATTCCATTATTATTAACTGTATTATTGATATAACCTTCAGTTTGATTCACAGTCTGGAAGCGAGAATAACATAACAGTTCAAGTCCTAACCAAGGGTCCTTTAAGAGCTGTTAAAAGTAACGTCTGAGTATATAGGCTGTTCTGAGTATTATTATTAATAATAATTTGCTGCCCATTTTGCAGTTTGAGGCGACTCTGAGCAAATGCTGAGAGAGAAGAAACACTGCTTAGCCTTTGGGCTTATTCAGCCACCCTTTAAGCACAAAGAAACCACCCAGGCTGCATTTAAGGAGGGACACCCTCCCCCCCCTTGCTCCCCTTCCTGGCAAAGCCCCCCCCACCTACCCTTCTCCAGGTACTCCTCCAGGCCCCTCCTCCGGGCGTCCAGCTGCTGTTCTGACAGGGAGAACGGCCACTTCCCGGGCAAACGAGGGAAGGTGAAATTGGCAAACTCCCTTTTCAGGTTGTGGTGCAGGATGGCAAACTCCCGGTAGCGTTTCGAACACAGCTGCCGGCCCGCCATGTAAACGTTGTAAACCTAGAAAGGAGATTTTTTTTAAAAAAATACTTTTGTCAACCGCAGGGATTCCCTTAACTTGTGGCAAGAAGTGGGGCATAAAATGGGGCAAATCTCACTAAATTGCTCTCTTGGGGAAGAGGCCATTTTGAAAGGCAGACAGAGCAGGAGATTCTAACAGAATAGCAAGAGCTGAAGGGAACCCAGAGGTCTTCTAGTCCATCCCCCTGCTCAAGCAGGAGGCCCTCTACCATTTCAGATAAGTGGCTGTCCAATCTCGTCTTAAAAACCTCCAGCGATGGAGCGCTTGCAACTTCTGGTGGCAATCTGTTCCCCTGGTTAATTGTCCTCACTGCTGGGAAGTTTCTCCCTAATTCCAACTTGCTTCTCTCCTTGATCAGTTTCCATCCATGGTTTCTTGTCCTGCCTTTGGGGGCCTTGGAGAATAGGTGGATCCCCCACTCTTCTTTGGGGCAGCCCCTCAGATACTGGAAGACTGCTATCGTGTCACCCCTTGTCCTTTTTTTAATTCAATTCATTTTTGCCTGGGGGGGGCAGGCATGGGGGAGTTAGGCAGACAGGGCAAAAGCCAGGGAAGGGCAACTAGTTTGGTACTCACCACAAACTTCTCCCCATTCTGTTCCACGTGCTTGTAGGTGGGGATGGAAATGGGGACGGCCTGCTTCTCCGTGTAATCGTAGAAGGACTGGCCCAGGGAGTCGTCACCGGGGTCCAGGTTGTCGGCCTCGTGCGGGGGCACCGACAAGACGGTCAGGATCAGCTCCTTCTCGCCGGCTCGGATCAGGTCCACCACCTGCTTGTGGGTGGCCCCTTCCACGTTCACGCCATTTCTGGGGAGGGAAGAACGATAAAGATATTGAGGATAGATAGCTAGATAGATAGCTACAAGGAAGGAAGGAAGGAAGGAAGGAAGGAAGGAAGGAAGGAAGGAAGGAAGGAAGGAAGGAAAATAGATGACAAGAGATATGATAGAGAGATTAGAGATAGATGATGGCTACGCTGGAGACACGGCTGGTGGACCTACTTGGTCCAGCCCAGGAGTGGCACCCACCTCTCAGCCCTGGCATATCCAGCCGGTCACAAGGAAGCTAGGAAGCAAAATGAGTCAGGCTCTGCCACGCACTTTGCATGCCGAGACGCTAACTCTTCTCCATTTCTTACTTCCTCCATGCAGCAAAGGCAGCCACACAGCAAGAGGGCAGCCAATGCCAGCACATGGGTCTGAGTAAGCGGCATGTGACAGCGGCTCCTTCAGCCCACCCCAGCCAGAAGTCTGGCTGCAGGGAAACATCAACATCCAGAAACAATCGGGGCTTGCAAAGAGAGCCAGGGACCATGGAGTTGGAACCCTCCCGCTCCTAGAGAGGGGTGCTCAAATGTTTGCTTCTACTAAAAATAAAGCAAAAACTGACTCTCAATGTGTTTAGACCAGGCCTCTCCAACATCGGCAACTTTTCAGACCTGTGGACTTCAACTCCCAGAATTCCCCAGCCAGAAGTCTGGGAGTTGGTTCCCAGGTCTTAAAGTTGCTAAGGCTTCCCAGCCCTGGCCTAGACTTTAGGGAGGCACTTGGAAATGTATCAATAAATTTCATAAATGTATAAATTTATGCATAAAAGGTTCTCTGTTTGTTTAGGAGCTTCCAAGGATGAAAATGTCCCACGGCTGAAGAACTGACCACAGTAAAAGCCGTTAAAGGAGTCTGAAAAAAACAGCCAGCTTTTTATTCAAACTTCGGGTTAACAGCTACTCGGTCCTTGCAGATAAATAATCAGCCTGGGACTCAGCAAAAGTTTATCTTGCTCGTTCCACCAGCCTCCTTTTCATGGACAGCTAACAACTTGAAAGGAAGACACACAAACACACACACACAGGCAAAGGAGAATCTGTGAGGCTGGCATACCGGCCACAGAGAATCGAAAAAGCTATTTAAACCTCTCCAGGAAACACTGCACAGCGGGCAAGGAATTAAAAAGCCACAATAGACTACCGTTTCGAAAGTAAAATGAAGCAAACAAACGAAAAAAAAAAGACACCACAAAACGGAAACTGAACAAAGAGAGGGTGTCAAGGAGAGGAACAGGCCCTGGAGACGAATCCAGCTTTCCAAAAGTTGTCACCCGGAGACCTTGCCTGGTTTACACGCTTGTGATCAAAATTTGCATACGTGGCAACTCATATTTACGACGGCCGCAGCATCCTGGAGTCACGCAATTCCCTTTTGTGACCTTCTGACAATCAAAGTCAAGATTCGCTTAAGAACCGGGCGACTAATTTAACAATAAGTCGTAAGTACGTGCCTGTGTCAAAGATCACCTTTTAGCGATGACCTGGGAAGTTTCCACCTGCTAACACAGTGGTTCTCAACCTTTTTAATGCTGCGGCCCCCAACCGGTCGTAAGTCGAGGACTACTCAACCGGTCGTAAGTCGAGGACTACTCAACTGGTGCAGCACCAATTGCAGAATGGGGCTTTTGGCGGGCTCAGCAGGGCAGAGACAGCCTGGACAATTCCTATTGGCTTTGGAAAGCCAATAGAATTAGACTCTATTCAAGAGAGTCTATTCCATTGGCTTTCAAAAGCCAATAGAATAAAAGGGAGTAGCACAGCTAAGGAAAAGGGGGAAAAAAATGGCGGACTGCGTTGTTTGGCGACCCCCGTGAAATAGTCGTTCGACCCCAAATGGGGTCCCGACCCACAGGTGGAGAACCACTGTGCTAACAAAAGCAGGCCTGGGTTTTAAAAGAAAAAAGTTTAAATATTCCCGCTCACAAAGATTCAGCCACGTCTTTAATCAAACCGTTGCTGATATGCAGCCGTGCCTAACCATGTTCTATTTCCACAGGGATGTAAGAGTAAGATCCTAGCAACATCTGCCAAAAATGTCAGAATATTAAAAAATGTTTAGATCAGAGCTGGCCCAACACACACACAAAGGCTTAAACGCCAACATTATTTTACTTGGTGTCTGTGGAAGTCTCTGTTGTTTCTCTGTGTCACATATGTGTGTTTGTGGGGTATTGTTTTGAGAGCTGAATGCAACGAAATTTCATTTTCATATATGCTGATTAGTGCACATTTAAAGTGACAATAAAGTTTTTATTCTATTCTTTTCTTCCATATCAGGATTTCAGTAGAACAA
This sequence comes from Crotalus tigris, assembly GCF_016545835.1. Classification (NCBI taxonomy): domain Eukaryota; kingdom Metazoa; phylum Chordata; class Lepidosauria; order Squamata; family Viperidae; genus Crotalus; species Crotalus tigris. Next base: position 3,347,305 of record NW_024097591.1, read on the forward strand.
TTTCACCTCCCTGAGTGGACCTGTCGCCATAACTTCTTGGAGACCCCCTCAAATCTAAGCATCAGCCCCTTGGCATCCTGCAGGGGCTGAGAACTACAACACCCACCATTCCTTGCAGCTGGTGGGCGTGAACCTTCCAAGCATAAGAGGCAAAAAAACCCAGGTTGCCTAGAGAGCATGCGGTCGACTTAGGAAAAATGTGCCACCTTTAAGGAGATTTTCCCGGCTGGAAAAATCGGCACGGAGGTTAAGCAGTAACAACACCGAGGACACGGTGGCTGGGCAAGGCTCATGGGAGTTGTGATCCCAGATTGCATCTGACAAGCTAGCAGCCCGGGGGCAATTGTGCTAAATAATTATGCTTAGGTTGTAAAAAAAGAAGGAAGACCGTCCATGCACCTGCTTCCAGGATATTGCCAGCCGCAATAAAAATATTGCTATCCTGCTAAAAAATGTCCCTTTGGGGTTTTTTTCCCCAAATGTGGATGTTTTATACTCAGGTAACTTAAGGATTCTTTTTCCCTTTAAAGGTCTTTTTTTCCCCTGCCCTTCAATGAAAAGCTTGCAAAAATAATTGTAATTATCAGACCGGCCCCACCCCAAGGCTCCCCCCCTTTAAAAGGAGTAACAGGTATGGACTACAGAGCCTATCTCTGCAGAACGTGGGAGTCATAGGTCAAGGCATCCCTTGGCTGCATGAGAGAGGATTCCTGCCCCAGCTGGCTGTGGATGATGGGAGTTGTGGCCCACTCTTAAAACTCCAACTGGGGTGGACTCAAGTCCAATAAATGGATTAAAATGGGTTTTAAAATGGGGGGAGACTCTGACTGGGGAGGGGGAATTGCCAGATTGGGGGTCTAGGAAGAGCAGAGACCCCCCCCAAGGATGGATAGGAGGACTATGGATGATGGGAGGGGCACACCGCCTAAAGGTGGGGCGGATGGGCGCTGTAGTCCCGTCCCTCTTCTCAGCCAAGACTGATGGGGATGCCCTGGATGATGGGAGGGACACTCACCCCGTGAAGGCAGGGAGGATGGACACTGTAGTTCTGTCCCTCTGGTGGACCAAGATTGATGGAGAGGCTATGCACGAAGGAGGGGACACACACCGTGAAAGCAGGGAAGTTGGGTTCTGTAGTCCTATCCTAGAGCAGGATGGATGGGCGGGCTATGGATAATGGGAGAGGCACACCCTCTGAAGGTGGGGAAGATGGGCACTGTAATCCTGGATGAAGACTGATGGGAGGCCGTGCATGATGGGAGGGGCACACCCTCTGAAGGAAGGGAGGATGGGCGTTGTAGTCCTACCCCTCTTCTCAGCCAGGAGTGACGGGGAGGCCGTGCATGATCGGAGGGGCATTTCCGCTGCCCCGCGGAGGCGGGGAAGATGGGCGCCGTGGTCCTCCCTCCCTCCCTCCCTGCTCCTCCCGGCCGGGGGCTCTCGGGGGGCGCCGGCTACTCACACCTCCAGGATGCGGTCCCCCTTGCGGACCCCGGCGCGCTCGGCCGCCCCTCCGCCCAGGACGGCGCTGACGTGCTGCAGCGGCGCGTAGAGCTCCCCGTGGATGCTGCGCAGCTGCCCGCCCTCGCTGACCTGCCCGCGCACGTTGAAGCCGTAGCCAGACTCGGACTTCACGATGCGCACCACGCGCGGGCCCGGCGGGGCGGAGGGCGGCGCGGGAAGGGGCGGCGGCGGGGACGGGGAGCAGGACGAGCCCCCGCCACCCCCGCCGCCGCCGCCGCCGCCCCGCAGCGGGCCCGGCAGGACGGAGCGCGGCAACCCCTCGCCCGCCTCCTCCGCCATCTTGGCGCGACCGGAACGCCGCCGCCGCCGCCGCTGCTCTGCCGCCCCCCCCCCACGCCGCTCGGCGGCGCGCGCATGTGCGACCGGGCGCTGTCACGCGACCGGCCACGCCCCCTCCTCTCTCCTCGCCGGCTTCCGTAGCTGGCCCGCCCCGCCCAGGGGCGCATGCGTGACGCCGCCGCTCGGCCGCCGCAGAGCAGGGTGCCAATGCGCAGGCGCCTCTTGGGGCGGAAGTGGTGTCCGCGCGGGTCCTTGAGCCCGCCGGATGAGCAACCAGGAAAGACAGCTATATATTTTTCATTCCCTTCCCCGACTCGGAGGGGGGGGGAGGACGGGGGGAGCCTGGGGGTCTATGGAGGACAACGGCCAGCGGTGCCGCGTTGCATAGCCCCTGACGCCCCGGCTGCAAAAGCTTTGAGGCTGGACTACCGCAAAGCCCTGCTTGCAGGGCAGCCCTTGATGGCGGCTTTGGAAGTGGCAGCCTGGGTGGGAAAGTGAGTCCCCCCCCTTCAAAAAAAAAACGTTGTGGGGTTTGCTCTTGAAGCCCCCAGCCGAGTTTTCCCTCCTATAATCCGGACGTTTATGCTAAAACATTTGTTATGTTATTTACAAGGAAGGGTGTAGGTTGATATAGCGTGTTGTACGTAGCATGTTTAAATGCGCGTTGTGCGTGTGTGTGCTTTGAGCGCGACCAACTCAATTTCATTTTTAATGTGTGCCAAGTAAAAAAAACAACAATAAAGGTTTTTTTATCTATAAGCGCAGGTTCTCTACCTTGGCAACTTTTAAGATGGGTGGACTTCAACTCCCAGGATTCCCCAAGCAGATTTTAAAAAAAAAAAAAACTAACCCCTTTTCTGCTAAGGCAGTGTTTCTCAACCTTGACAATTTTAAGGCATGTGGACTTCAACTCCCAGAATTCCACAGCCAGCTATGCTGGCTGTGGAATTCTGGGAGTTGAAGTCCACATGCCTTAAAATTGTCAAGGTTGAGAAACACTGTGCTAAGGAACATGGGTAGAATTGCTTTGAGCCAGCAGTTAGGAGCCGGGTGCCATTCCAGCACAATAAATCATCATTATAAAAAGAACAACAGAGTTGGAAGGTACATAGGGAGGTCATCTAGTCCAACCCCCTGCATCGTCTGAGCTGGTTTGCAAAGGCTCCCAACCTGACTCTGTTTCTGACTGGACCGGAGCCCAAAAACCCATCTGATCCAGCCAAAAATGGAAAACAGAATTGTAGCAATGCCAAAACAGGCTCCGGGAGCTGCAGTCAAACCTGGTTACCGAACGAACCCATTTTAAAGGTTCTGGAATACAAGGGAATCTTTTGACTCCTCCATTGGGGCCGGATTTATCCCACACAAAAGAACGAACCACATTAATGCTAAACCGGCTTAGGGTGCTGAGCAAACATGTTTCCCGGAATCATTAAGGTGGCTGACCTTTAAATGTGTTCAACAGCAGCATTTGAGGGGATTCATGTGTGTTTACCCCTTATCAAAGCTTGAACCGAGCAGCATTTTTGGAAACGGGTCTCTCTCTGAAAACAAAAACGGCAATTCTCTTTTTTTGCTACAAGCTGGGATTTGTGAGACCGTGCAAGAAAGAACAAAATGCTCCTTTAAACACCATTTTCGCATTTATTTCATAGACAGATATGTACAGACACACAAAAGGCTGCTAGATTAAATTACAGGAGTCGAGGGTCCCTAGGCAAACAGGGATCTAGCTTGGTTCCTTTTATTCTGGGGAGAGGGAGGGGGGATGCACGGGGCCTCTCCACGACGGAAGGAGAAAGTGGGAAGCGCCTCGCTCAAAAGGCAGAGAAAAAAAGCTAATTTTCAAATCAAGAGCTGCTAGTGCACCTTCCCTTCTTCTCCCTCTCTACCTCAAAATAATTTTGCACGAGAACCAAGCTATGAAATTGGAGTAGTTTGGCAGTTCAAAAGGCACTGTCCGTTTCTAAAGTAACCCGCTATCCACTCGCTCAATTTTCTTCTACAGCCCCACATTTCCTCTTCCTCCTTGACCCGATTAAAATTCCTGGCTTTTAGGGCCTGGGGAGGCCTTCCAGTCGTGCCAACACCCTCCCTTGGCACAGGAGGGAGCGAGGAACTTGGGGAGAAACGAAGCGATCAACGAGAGGCGGCAGCCCACATCCAGCAGGTCTGTGACGGGCAGAATTTCTCCCCAGGCGTAGTCGCCAATCCCTGTTCATGTTTCCAAGACTCGGATCAGGGGCAAAGGTTTTGGTCCCAGCGGCTTGGTGAACCTTTTGCTGGAGGAAAAGGAGAAATAAATGAGGGAGGGAGGGAGGGAGGCAGAAAGGAAGGAAGGAAGGAAAAGAGAAAGGGAAGGAATGCAGAGGAAGAAAATTAAAAAGGGCAGAGGAAGAAAGGAAGGAAATGGGGGGAGCAAGGAAGAATTGGAGAAGGGGAGAGAGGGAAGGAGGAAAAGGAGAAAGGGAGGGAAGAAGGGACGGGGAGGGGAGGGGGGGGAAGGAGAAATAGATAGAAAAAAAGCTGTTGTAGAAAGGGGAGGGGGTCTCTGAAGGTCTTGGTGCTCTCTGAGCTTCTTGTCCTGAAAACGTTTCCTTTGGGTTCACCTGCAGACGTTTTGTGACCCAGCTAGGCAATCACATCAGAGCAAGGAAGCATGTGGTCTGCCGGCTGGGCGTCTCTTGCCTAGACAGCCAACCCTAACCCCTCCCTCACCCTGATGGGGTTCCCTAGCTGGGTCAGGAAACGTCTACAGGAGAACCCCAACTCTCTGAGCTGGAAGAAGAGGCCCTCCACATCCCCTGGCCCCAACCAGAACCCCCCCGGCTGGTCCCCAAGGGCAGGGGAGGCTGTGGGCCACTTTCAGGCCAGCCGCCTCCGCCTCCCCCTCCCCCTGGCTCACCTGCTGACCGTCTCTGATTTGGACCGGGTGCGGGTGTGGAAGGAGCCGGGGTTGGCCTGCTTTTCGATCAGGTGCTCCATGCGGTCGTGCATTTCCAGGTTCTTCCATGCAGGGGGAAAAAAAGAGATTTTAGGGAGACATTCCTCACCCCGGGAAGCAAAGGTGGAACTGAGTTGCAACTGACTCCTCCACCCTCTTCTCCTCCTCCTCTTTCTCCTCCTTCCCTCTCTCTTTCTCCCCCTCCTCTCCTTTCTGCCTCCCTCCTTCTCTTTTTCCTTCCTCCCTCCCTCCTCATCAATGTCATGGCCTTGCAAGAGGCCTAATTTGTTGTAGAAAAGTTCCCACCTGCCATCAGATACCAAAATCTGGGCTCAATCCACCAGGAACAGGCATTCCCCTCCCCGCCCCCCCCCCACAAGCACATTTTCTGACTCACACAACTTTTCTTAAGGGAGTATATATGTGTGTGTGTGTGTGTGTGTGTGTGTGTGTGTGTGTGTGTGTGTGTATGTGTGCCTAGATTCCAGAAGTTCCCTAATACTCCACCAGGGGGCAGAGGAGCACAGCTGTCTAAAACACCCACCAGCCTGGATTTTGGGGTGGGTGGTGGGAGAAGAGGAGGATGGTCCAAAGCTATGCCTTTCCCATAGAAAAGGTTCTAGTCCTCACTGTTCCAGGCACGCAGCACCCTGGAGAGCTGCCCGTGCAAGCTTATGGACAGCCCCCCCCCCGCCACCCCCTTCCTCACCTCGGCCTCCAGGTAGGCCACCCGCTCCTTGAGCTCGTGAATGACGGTGTCCTTGGACTGGATCAGCGTCTTTGAGTTCTGCAGCTGAAGAGAAAGACCCGGATTCAGAGTTTGGACCCCAATCGGACACCCACCCACCCACGCACACCCACCCCTCGGTCCTCCCATCGCTTGCCCACCGACCTGCTCGATCATGTGCCGGACTTTGCGCTGCTGGCTCTTGAGCATGTCGTCCAGGTGGTGGATCTTCTCCCGCAGAGTGGCCACCTCCTTCTCCAGTTTGGCTGACCTACGAAGGGGGGAGAGGGGAGGGGAGGGAACGGGAGCCAAATGGTTTGCAGGGCGGAGGGTTGTGGCTGTCGGGCTCGGCCACCTGCCTGCCGAGGGAAGCAGGAGGGGCGGTGGTTCGGGGCCCACCCAGCCCCAGGCTCCGTGGCAGCCTCACCGTTCCTGCTCAGCAACCTTGTCCTGCTCCGAGCTCCGCAGGACCTCCAGGTGCAGTTCACCTTCTCGAACTTTCTGCAGGAGGATCTGGTGCTCCTGCGGGAGGAGGAGGAAGACGGGGTGAGACGAAGACCAATGCTCTCCCCTCGCCTGCCTCTCCAAATACACAAGTCCGGTTCCGGAGAGAGAGTGTGGACTCTGGTTCCACACACCCCACAAGGGGGCTTTTTGCGCCCCGAGTGAGCCAGCAAGGGGTCTTGGGAGCAAAGGATCTTGCAGCTACCAGGATGCAAGACCGTCCCTTCCTCTCCGTTGCCCTGGACTACAGCTCCCATCTCTGGAAGGGAGCAGAGGCTCCGTTCCATGAGAGGAAGGCCGGAGGAGGAGGAGGGGGAAGGAGAAGTAGGAGAAGAAAGAAAGAAAAAGAGAGAGGGAGGAAGGGAAACAAAGAAAGAAAGAAAGAAAGGAAGGAAGGAAGGAAGGAAGGAAGGAAGGAAGGAAGGAAGGAAGGAAGGAAGGAAGGAAGGAAGGAAGGAAAAGAAATTATATACCTTCTCCATGCCAGTCAGGAGCCGCTGCAATTCTTCCAATTTAAGGTCCTTCATTTCCAGCTCTGTTTCGGCCTTCCGGAGGGCAATGCCAGAGTGTTCCGCCTCCCTCCGGTAGTGCGAGATGGACGTCTGAGCGCAAGAGGAAGAAACGGATTTAGCCCTCTCTCCCCACCCAGTTAGAAACCCAGGATAATGTGGGGCTGCCCAGAGACCCAAGCAGCCTTTCCCCACCATCCCCCCACTATAAAACACAACTAGATCCTAGCATATCTCAAGCTGAGTGCAATACTGCCCATGCCTGCTCTTCTCTCCTCCTCCCTTTTTCCTCGCCTGTTGTCGATGTTAGACTCTAAGCTTTTGGGGGGGGGGGGGAATCACTCTTCCTATTTACAAACTTAATAAGCCTTTTACCTCCTTAAGCTAAAACTGTCCTTGGTTTCTTCTGGGCTGCCCAGTTTGGCAACCTCCCTCGTCTGTCCAGAGTGGAACAGCCAAACTCAAATAATTCCTCCTTCCAACAGCCTGTGAACCCCCCACCCCAGCCGAGCAATCCTCACTCCACTGGTTTTTAACAGAAAAGGCCTTTTGTGGGTTTTTTTTGTTTTTTTTTATCTGCCACTGTTAAAGAGTCTGCAAAGCTTTTATCAATTTCTCCTCTGGGGCTCAGGACACGCATTGCAGATTTCCCACTCCTGTTTTAAGAGTCACGTTGCAAGGAAGTCTGTGTGCACCCCAATATTTTTCGCCAGGCTCACCTCGTAGGCAGCGCGGTCCGACTGATGCCTCTTCTCCGCTTCCTGAAGTTTTGAAAAAAGCCTCTTGGTTGTCTCCCGCATGACGGAGATGTCCTCGGTGGGGTACGTGGGTTCATCCTAGGGGGCAGAGCAAGGGGTTTAATCCGGGCTTCTTAAATCGATCCAAGGAAGCTGTCCACAAAAAAACCACATCTCTAAAACATCATAACGCTGGTTTGGCCTCGTGCCCCCACATTCTGGGGGGCATCCCTAAAACCCTGGCTTTATTTATTCTTTATTTAGCCCATGTTAGGAACCTCACTGAGCATGGCTGGCTGGTGGACAAATGACCCCCCCAAACCACGCACAAATATTAGAATAGAAACAGGGAAAACCAAGGATTAAAGTAACCAAGATTAAGAAGCCGCTGCCCCCACCATCACCACTGGGAATCCTGGCACTAACCTGGCTTATGGATATTGTGCGATACGTTACTGTCCGAAGAGGCTGGAAGCCGTTTGACTTGTCGGGGGGAAACTGCACGTCCGAAAGAAAGGGAGAGGAAAAATGAAATGTAGTCGAGCACGGCCCCGAGGCCACCAATCCATTCTCTTGAAAAATGGGGTGCTCCCATTTTTGGCTTTGGCATGGAGCTGCGGGGAAGGACCCCACCTGTCAGACGGGCACCCCAATTCCTTTCCCCAGAAGCTGAGCTCCCAAGGTCCCATCGGGTGCGGTGTGCGTGCGACTCAGCCAAGAAACACAACGCAGAGACAGAGTCAACAAGGCTGTGCCAGGCAACCCAACATCTGGGCACGGCTGGGCGAAGGAAAGGGGGGAGTGAATCAGCCGGATAAGCAGGCTGGGTTTTGGTGCCAGGGAGACGCAAAGCATCTCCTGCCAAGCTGAGAAAAAAAAAATCTCCTTTCTAGGCGATGCTGGAGGATTTGGCAACTCAACCCATCAACCATGGATTTGGGAGGAGGGAGGGGGCAGGAATAAGGGTCTCAGTTTTTGTGCAAAAATGCAGGTGATTTTAGGGAGGGTCGCTAAAAAAAAGGAGGGGGTTTAACTGGCAAGATCTGAAGGCTTGGATGCAAGCAGAAAGCAACCCGGAACTAAGGAGAAACTTCCTGACAGTGAGGACAATTAACCAGTGGAACGGCCTGCCTCCAGACGTTGTGGGTGCTCCATCACTGGAGGTTTTCAAGAAGAGACTGGGCAGCCAGGGTACAGGGTCTCCTGCTTGAGCAGGGGGCTGGACTAGAAGACCTCCAAGGTCCCTCCCAGCCCTCTTATTGTGTTTTGTTCTGATTTTCTACTGCTGCAGCTCACTCTCTCAAGCAGGGTGCTGGGAATTCTGTTTTGTTTTTTTTATTTTGAACTGACAGGGCAGGAAAAGTTCGAAAACCTGGTCCAAGCAGCCAAGGGAGGAGGTTCAGATTTTTCCAAAACGTCAGCTTCTTTTGACAGCCGGCCTCTCCCCATTTTGGTGGCTGGGGTGCCGTGACGAAAAGCGTTAATCACCTCTGCAGGATGAGAGCTGTCGTTTGTCAACGGAGAGGGGCCGTTGCCGTTCTTCGTCCTGTCTTCAGCCCGGGCTTTCAGGTACACCTGAGTCACAACAGGAGAAACCACAACACCCATTGGAGAGAGAGAGAGAGAGAGAGAGAGAGAGAGAGAGAGAGAGAGAGAGAGAGAGAGAGAGAGAGAGAGAGAGAGAGAGAGAGAGAGAGAGAGAGAGAGAAGAAGGGGAAAGCCAGACCAGGCAAGACTGATTTTTCCTGGGCTGTGCCCCCCCCCCCCACACACAGAAACACACACCCTCAGCACCCTAAAAAGCAGGCTGCACCGGTTCTGCAAAGCAAACGGCAGCCTGGGCCACTTAGCACACAAAACCATCCTTGCAAAGAGGAGGGAGGGAGGGAGGGAGGGAGGGAGGGAGGGAGGGAGGGAGGGAGGAAGGAAGGAAGGAAGGAAGGAAGGAAGGAAGGAAGGAAGGAAGGAAGGAAGGAAGGAAGGAAGGAAGGAAGGAAGTTCGGTCTGGCATGTTCCCATCTCCTGGAAAGCCTCTTACCTTAATTATCTCCTCGTCACCCTCATTAGATTTGATGCATTCGGACGTCAAGGCGTGGCTACTCGTGGCCCGGTTGGCCACCATCGCGAAGGCTCTTCCCACCGGCTGCAGCAAGGAGACACGGAGTTAAGAGGGCAGAGCTAGACCCCCGAATCCACCCGTTCCCCACCCACCCTCCTGGTCGGAGTGAGCAAGAAACTCAAACCCACCCAGGTTTTGTTTAGACCAAGGATGCCCAACCCACCTTGGCCACTTTTAAGACTTGTGGACTTCCAACTCCCAGAATTCCCTGGTCTGAAGAATGCTGGAAGTCCACCAGCCTCAAAGTGATCACGCTTCAGACTGAGAAGCCAGGCTTTCTGGCTGTTGAAATTCCCCCCCCCCCCCCAAAAAAGAACAGACGCTGCAGAAACAAGGGCTGGCCTACCTCGCAGGGCTGGCTGGCACATACCTTTTGCTTTACTTGGTCCGGCCGATCCCCCGGAAGGTCATTCTGCAGGGTCAGTCTTAAAACTTTGACGCTGTCCTGTAAAAGGGGGACATGGAAAGAGAGGCAATTAGGGCAGTTTGGCTAATACTTATGCAAATGTGTTATTTATTTTAATTTATTGGCCATCCCATTCTGGGGGAGTCTCTAAGCAGAAAGGGAAAACATGTCCCTCTTTGGGCCTGGGATCGATGGGAGAGGAAGACAATGCAAAATTTCCCGTCGCAGAGAGCTTGACGTTTGCAAAGCGCCAGCAGTGGGAGAGACGGAGGAGAACTGAGATAAAAATGATATGGAAATAAGGCTGGGGCTGAAATTAGGCGTGGGAACCTCATTTCCCTATGCAAATAAGCTGCCTAACGTGCCAGGTGTATCTCCCACCAGATGTTCCCATCCAACATGGATGATGTGGCCGCTTCCTATGAGGCCTGGATTATGGCTAATTTGCGGGTGATCTTCAACTTACAACCGTTGGTTTAGTGACCGTTCGAAGTTACCATGGCATTGAAAAAAGTGACCATTTTTTGCACGACCTTCGCAGCATCTTCTTATGTGATCAAAATTCGGACACTAGCCCACTGACTCACATTTATGACGGCCGCAGTGTCTTTTGCTGACATCAAAGTCAACGGGGAAGCCACATTCGCTTAACAAACCGAGTTACTGACTTATCGATTGCATTGATTCACTTAACAGTGACAAGAAAGGTCGTAAAAGGGGGCAAACCTCACTTAACAAATGTCTCAGTAACAGAAATCTGAGGCACAATTTGGTCGCAGTTCAAGGACGCTTTTTGGAACAGAACTTTCCCCTCATCGGCTTTGGGATGTCGCTTCTGGCAGGGGGGTTGACCTCTGCGGTCTTGACCCTCTTGCCGGGCCACATCAATTGTCAACCACACCAGGGACTGACCCCTTGGTGATTTCCATAAAGCATTTTGACCACTGGATGAAAATAAAATACAATAAATCCCTTTGCCCGTTTAAAACTACGCTCAAGCCGGGCAGAGACGAAGGCAAGTTTTCCTTATCCTCATGGCTAATGGACTGACACCTTTCCCAAATGGCGTCACTGCCTCCGTATCTCCAGAAGCCATCAGGCAAATAAATAAAAGTTAACACGCAGGACATCGCAACCTTGCCAAATATGACAGCGGAAAAGGCACCCAGCCAAGATCTGGCAGGCACAGGTGAGTCACTCCTATCGGCTGCCTGCCACATTGGATTGCAGCCCACCGCAAAGAGAAGGTGGTGGAGGAAGAGGAGCGTGAGGGGGGGAAGCCCCCCACCCCAAGCCTTGATCTGATACAAGGACAGCAGGATCACCAACTCCTGGAAAAATAGAAAGGGATTCCTGGGAATTTGGAGGCTGATCCCTTGCAGACTTTGCCTGATTTTATAACACACACAGGGTGGATTTTCAGCCACAGGAGGACCCATGCTCCCCTGCTGGATAGCATTAGCCAGAAGGGCCCTTAAATAACAGTCGGAAACTGTGAAGAATCCTGGACATTTATAAGTCCGTGGGCCCTTTAAGAGGTGCAGACTTCAACTCCCAGAATTCCCCCAGCCAGCTCTGGGAGTTGAAGTCCACAACTCTTAAAGGGCCCACATTTGATCAACACTGGTAGAGATGCCGTTTCTGCCCAGTTAGTAACATTTCATTATTTTCATCACCTTCCAATAGAGGTGTGAAAAAATAAGAAGGTAGGTTCTTTTTTTAAAAAAAACCCCACAATTCTGTCTCAAGCATTAAAAGAAAAATAAATGTTCTTTGGTCATTAGGAAATACACCCACGGAAACTTATGCAGCCCGCAGGGTTGATTCACATAGGCTGAGCCAAGAGTAGGTCCACTGAGGGTTTCCTACGGTAACCAAAGAGATCAAAAAAGGGGAAGTCGGTCTGTGGCCTAACCACTAATGTCTGGTTTGCTCCTCCGAAGCCCGAGAAGAGCAGTGATTCTTTGGCTAAACTTGTATGGAATTCCCCACCCAGCGCGAGTCCAAAGTTTTATTAAAGTTCCCGTCTGCCCGGAAACCATTCTGGACTTTAGCCTGGAAACTAGAGGTGGGGAAAAAACACAAAACATATGTTTTGAGGATTAGAATGAGTTTGTTGTCATAGAAACGGGTTGAAACACGAGCAAACAGCTGAGGAGAGAATGGTTTTTTGATATTACTGCCCTCAAAAAAGTTGGAATTCCTTCTTTCCCTCTTTCATTGCCTTTCTTTTGTTTTCTTTTTCTTTCCCCCTCTTTCTTTCCTTTTGTCTTTCTTTCATTTCTTTTTTCTCCTTCCTTCCTTTCCTTACCTTTCTAACTTTTTCACTTTCTTGTGTTTTTATCATGGAAACCTTTTTAATACAATTCAAAGCAAACCAGGTTTGCAGCAATACAGACCATCAAAAACTGGGTTCAACCCTAACCTATAAGGCAAGCCCCGCATTCTGCCAAGCTATTTCCCAGGAAAGAGACCCCCAAAAGGACATCTAAAAAGAACGTATTTATCCTTTTGACCCGCAACCCTAAATTTATCTGATCGGTGTTTGACCATCTCGTTCCCATTTCAGCTCCACGGAGAACCAAGGAACGGTGCTTCATTAACCTGGTTAGTGAATTGAACTTTCCTTCCTTCCTTCCTTCCTTCCTTCCTTCCTTCCTTCCTTCCTTCCTTTCCAGTACAAATCTCTCCCCAGTCAATTCCCACTGGCAACATCCTGAAGATGCCAACAAGAGACACCTCCCCTGTGCCCCTAAAAGTAGAGAAGCTGTTTTGGCCATCTTCTGATAAATTGTTTTCCTCCAGAGATTCAAGCTGACATCCAGGTCTCCAATCCAACACATCTGGAAAAAACCAAGCTGACGAAGGCGGCGGCATGACTGCAAATGAGGCCTTCACCAAAAAAACACAAATAAACAAAAACCCACAAGGAGCCATTTCAGATTCACTTCACATACACACACCCTTTTCGCCGAAGTGCACACCGGGTTGCAATCTCGCTCTTCAAAAACCTGCAAGACAGCTTTGCTTTCCAACAAGGGGCAGAGCTGTCAAAACACCCCGGTTGTCTACGATTTACAACTCAAGATAGGATCAAGCGACACCAATTCCCAGGAGGCTGTTCAGAAGAGCCACCAATTCGCAGGAGGCTGTTCGGAAGAGCCGACAATACCCCCCCCCCACAAACCAGGAGTTGTTCTGGTGTGTAATGAGCTTTGTTAAGTCATTTTTCTCCCCGTCTGACCTTCCGAGAAAACCCAACTGCTCCATTTTGGCAAGACTTTGGCCAAGTGCCGAGAAAAGAAGAAAGTCCGACAGCATCCAAGAACACATTAAGTTGAGACAATTAGGCCTTTTTATTTCGTTGTGTTCCGGGAAGAATCAAAAACTACGCCTGGATCCTTTGTTAGGAGGCCTTAACGTCAAAGAGGACCTTCTAGAGAAGATTAGCAGAAGTTTCCACTCAACATAAGCCAGATCCAAGCCACCAAATCTGGCACCTCCATGGTTTGTCATTCACTGCTGTTGCGTGTGCAGAAAAATGACGATAAAGGTTATCTTAATTTGACCACATAAGCATAGAACGCAGAATAAGACTTGCAATGGACCCCACCAAACCATTCTGGACTGTTTTTGAAAGCCTCCAGTGATGGAGCATCCACAACTTCTGAAGGCAAGCTGTCCCCTCGGTTGATTGAGCAATATAAGAATGATGGATAAATAAATAAATACACTGGGAAGTCTATCTGCTGAGAAAGAAAAAAGTAAAATTAGCCAGGTCTAGGAGATATGAAAATGATTCCTTTGCTCCAAACCAGGAGCAGAAAAATTCAACTCAAATGCAACTCAAGATAGAACCATAGGGCTGGAAGAGACCTTAGGGGTCTTCTAGTCCAACCCCTTGGTTCAAGACAGGAGACCTTAGCCTAGGGGCCTTCAAATTTGGCCCTTTTATGACTTGTGGACTTCAACTCCCAGAATTCCTCAGCCAGGCACACCAAATCCAGGCTGAACATCTCTGCAAGATGGCGCGTATTTTTTTTAAAAAATAATAATCTATCCAACACTGTTGAAAGCTGTAACTCATCACCTCATTCTTTTTTAAGTTGCTCTTTCTGGTCTCCTAATTACAGCTAATAATTTTGGCCTGTAACCAGCTGAATTGTTCAGATTTTTGTCTTAAGTTTCTTTCAAAACTAAGTCTATAAAAACAGCTCAACCATATTGGACTGGGCCTCCCACAGTGACTCTATTTTCAAGCCTGGCTGTGGCGGGGGGGGGGGGGGTCAGGCACCCAGCACGAAAGAAGAGTAAACACACTCTGTGCATGTTCAGAGGTGGAGGAAAGAGGAGAAAGAAGAATGGGTAAAATGGAAGGTCAGCTAAATTTTTGTGCCAGGTTTTAAGAAAGTTGGAGGCCCCATCTTTGCTTTAAATAATATTCCAAGAATCCGGGTGGGAAAATGCAGATGGCTGGGGAGAGGAAGAGGGGGGGAAGGAAAGAAAGAGACCAGCAACACCCACTGCATTTTCAAGAGATGACACTATCAGCCCAATTTTAAGGAGGGGTGGAGTTCTGCAAACTATTTTATCCCTGGGAGAAAATTTAATCAATGGAGCCACTTTTAACAGAAAAGCCAATATTGGATTTTGGCCTCTCTGTGATTAAAAACGGTGTTACTAATTTTAACAACTGCAGTGGTTTATTGAACTGGGGCAAGGAAGGTCGTTAACGGCGAGGACTAACTGAAACTGGGATCCATCGAATTCTGCCTCACCCCGAGCTGACGGAGGCCTGGACCCCCAACCCCAAAATGTGTCATTATTTTCCCTCTGAGCTGGGCGGGGAGCCTGTGAGTTTCACCTGGTGAGGTAGCAGCCTCAGAATTAATCATCTTTGTTATTTTCAGAACTGTTTTTCTTTGTCCTTGCAAGGAAAGAGGCAACTTGACACCCTGGCTGCTAAGCCAGGCACTCCATCTAATTTCCATTTAAGGGCAGGTTTTTTAAACTGCAGATACCTGGTTAATTTGCAACCTTCCTCCTCCTTCTTCCCCCTCACTGATCTGAGAACCAGCGTTGCAAAACTCAAAACTTTGCATATTTTGAGCATCAGTCTAGTGGGTTCCTTAAAAGCTACTTCCTTTTTTCATAAAAGATGAGATAAACACAGGGATGGTTTATAAGAGTCAACGAGCAATCACTGTGTTTATCCATGGGGGGGGGAATCCATCTTTAATACAAAATGTGCTTAAGAGTGCCATCTCTTTTTTTAATCCTCTCTGAAATAATTCAGGCCCAATTAAATTATTTGATGAAGCACAGACAGATAAAAAATAATTAACAGACCTCAACGATTTGTACTGCACCAAAAGAGCTATCTTTAATTTATAGAGTTTGGCTACATCTAACATTTTGCCTGGCGTAACACCATCAAGGTCTTATTCAGGAGTTATTTTATTTGATTCCGTCTGGGGTCCCTATGAGAGGGAGATGAGGAGGGTTGCAGATATGATAAATAATATAAAAATAAATTCTCAAAAGGATCCAGGCATTTACTGTCTAGGAGACCTACCAAACTGAAAGGGATATAATTCATGAAATTCAACCACACAACTCCTCAATTTTCCAAACCATGCCAGGGACCGACACACACCCTGCTTGGAAATGCACACAAACACACAGATTCTCAGATGTTACATAAAAAGACAGCTGCAGTACATCCATGCCTGCCATGGAGACCTCGCTCCATCTTATTCCGAATTCTTTTCCCATTTTAAGACTGCAAAAGTGAGTCTACAGGGTCACGTTCCCACCCACCCCAGTGGCTTCACCACCAGATTCAGGATCCAGATGAATTTGAATCCAGAATCGATGAAACAAAGTCCACTTTTGTGCTTTTTTGTGGGTCTTTTTAACATCCTCAGCAAGGTTTCCGTCATGCAATTTCCAGGGCAGAATTTGGGGATCAAGGAACACGGGACGAAGCATATCCGCGACGCAATTTCTGGGGAAATTTGACTCAATTGACTCAATTCCAAGGAGAAAAATGCAACTTTTGTGCTGGGAAGATGGGGTGCAAGCAGAAAAATCCATCCACCATAAGTCACCGCGACCAAACAAGCTCGCTCAAGGCTCAGGGTGGTGGGAGTCCTCCTGCAAAGCATCTCCTCTCCCGGGAGGAGAAGGAACTCTGCACATGGTCAGAGGCACCCCGAGCCCCCGACACGGGCCCTTGCTTCCCCTTCCGGGGTTCTTCGCGAGGAAAAGGCACCGGATTCCCCGCCTGGATGCACCCAGGAAATGAGTCCCTTTGGCGGCTCTCCACGCTGCACTGCAGACACATAACTCAAGGAAGGTGGCAGCTGGCTAAGCTTCCTTAAATAAAATGAAATCCGACTTTTGGCCCGCTTTTGAGCCGTCATTAAACGTCGCAATACACACATTGCAATAGATGTAGCTAGATATTGCAAAAGGTCCTCTTCTTTGCTCTACTTCATTACCTGATGCACGTCACTTCCCAGGACTTTGCTTCGGCATTTTTGCGCTTTTCAAACCCAAAGCAAAGATTCTCCAGCAGAAGCTTGGCAATTACAAAAAAAAATGCAATTGCTAAAATTAAGATGCATTCGCCCCCACCCGGGCCCCGCACATGCTCGCTTACCGGCCGCTCGTCCGCCGGCTGCAGCTGCACCAACGTGCACAGACCAAACGCAGCACTCATTTCCACCGCGACGCCCCGGCGCAAGTGAGGCGGAGACAGCCACGCCCGCCGCTTATATACCGGCCACGCCCCTCCTGACGCCGCCAGCGGTCCGAGCCGCTCCAAGTCACGCCTTTTTTTTTTCCTCCCTTCCGCCTCACACCGGCGGCGGCTGGCCCCGCCCCTGCTGGAAGGTGGTTGGTCGATTTCCTGGAGGCCTCGCGCCGCGGCGGGGGGAGGAGGGAGAGAGAGAGAGAGAGAGAGAGAGAGATCGTCCTCGGGCTCCGCCCCTTCAGCTCCCCGCGCACGCATGCGCCTTGCCCTCTAGTGTTCTCATTTATTTGGGTTTTTTTTTTCTTTCTTTGACAATGTATTAAATTTTGAAGTTAGCAACGGGTGTAAATTGAGGAAGGGGAGACGGCACAAAAACAAAATAAAAAGCGATGGAAAGAAGTGGGGAAAAAAATGGCTCAGCTTCTGGGCCACAGTGCCCATCGTCCGCAGCCAGCCACAGCTGTGCATCACGGGAACTGGAGTGAGACCCCTGCGATGGGCCGTCCATCTGCTCCAGTCTCCAACCAAGAGCCCTAGTTAGGAGCAGCCCCTGCATGGAAGGGGCTGAATGGATTTGTCTGGATTTGTTTGGTTTATTTTGGAAAGAAACAAATATTTTGTAAATATTGTCACTTTTATTGGTTCAAGAAACAAGGAAGGCCGTTGGCAAGGCAGGCAATCCGTGCATGTAAAGCTACAAAAACACCCAGATGTTGAGGGTAGGGAGAGGAATGGGGAAAAAAAATAAAAACAGCATTGGCAAAACACTTGAAAAATCATAATTAAAGCCCTTCGGAAAAGCTCCTTCCTGCCTGTCCATCATCGTGTCAAAATTGTGTCAAAAAGCAGCACCGCCTCCAACGGAAACCCCCAAGGGGGGGTTATTGAGGGTGGATAGGTGTGGTGCTGCCCAGACCTCCAGGTGTTTTCTCATTTTATTGCTTTTTCCATAAAATGTCCGCCTTAACACCGTTTCCTGTCTTGTCTAGAGTAACAATAACCATAACGCACCAGCAGCATCAGCTTTTGCATGGAATGACAATAATTTCATAAAATCCTTTGCCACCCAATACTCGGTGACAATGATTACGTTGGGTCCTAGGGCTGTAAGGAAGGTCCGGGGTTCAATCCCATTCAGCTGAGTTGGACAGTCATATAAACTGAATAAACAGGAATTAAATTTATTTAAAAAGCTCCCTGGAAGCCAGCGTTTTCCAACCTTGGCTGTTTTGAAATAGGTGGACTTTGACTCCCAGGATTCCATGCGGGCTGGGGAACTCTGGGAGTTGCAGTCCATGAAGGGGAATTCTGGGAACTGAAGTCCCCCCACCTTAAAGGTGACAAGATTGGGCAGCTCTTCTTTTAACAGTCTCAACATTCAGAAGGACGACGCCAAAATATTTGTGGTTCTCCCCGGACACCGAGTGGGATGACAGATTTCCATAAAAGTCACTCCCCTCCAGACCAAGTTGAAAAGCCCAACAAAGGAGCTAGTCCTCAGAGTGGTGGGGAGCAATTCAGCCCTGTGTTTTCCTAGGCTTGTTTTTCTGCTCTCGCGAACGGCACCTGTCACAACCATCCTCCCAGGCGGGTGAAAAAGACGAGTTGCCAGCCAAATTACAGGGATCCTTCTGCCAAAATCTCTACATTGCTGAAAACAGATCCTGGTTCTGCTCCATCTCCATCTCCATCCCAACTCCACCCTCTGGTTTGGTGCCAGCCTGAACGTCGAGTTTTCCAAACATTTCGCTCCCACACACACACACACACACACACACACACACACACACACACACGTAGTGGTTTGGCTGGGTTGTGGCTTCTAAACCAAGGTTTGTGGCTCCATGGGGCACATGCCCAGCCCCTTGGCCACTGAGGCATCAAACCTAGTTTGGTGCGACGTGCCAAGCCGATCCTGGCTGTTCAGGCGTGACCCTTTTGAAGATAAAAAAAGCACGGAACAAAGGGACTTGTGACCGTTTTTCACACTTACGACTGTGGAACGTCCCCGCGGTCGCGTGATTAAAATTTGGACGCTGAGCAACTGACTCCTATTTACGACGGTTGCAGCGTCCTTGGGTCACGTGATCAAGCCAAGTCAAGCTAGATTCACTTAACAACCTTGTTACTAATTCAACAACCACAGCGATTCATTTAATCACCGTGGGCAGAAAGGTGGTGAAATGGGGGCAAAATTTACTTAACAACTGAAATTTTGGCTTCCATTCTCGTAAAGGTAGTTTTATTGGTTTGTCACACTATAAAATACAAAGAGAAATTCAGAAAAATAATAGAAAAGTGGAAGAAGGGGGGGTGGAGAGAAAAAGGCACTAATTTCCAACTCTCTTTAGCACACTAGAAGACAAACAACAAGGCAATCACAACTTTTTACTTTTACACAATGATGTACAAGCCGTTTCCATAACAATAAACCTATCCAATTAGCAAAAATAAAATCAAGATTTCCTTTTTCATCGCATGCATAAAACCAATCGCCGTCGTAAGCCGAGGACTGCTTGTAAAGCCACCAAGCTACACCACGGGCTTCCTACTAGGCGTAAATCCGGCTACTTGCTCCCCAAATGACTGCCGTTGCTTCCCCGTTCTCTCCGCTTAATTGTCCCCCTGCGAGGTACGCCGGAGGCAACAAATGTGTGTTGACCTATTTTGGCGTTGGGCTGCCTCTATCCAAAAGTGAGACAAGAGAACAGTGTGTATAGCAACAACTCGCCCGACAGGTCCAACTGGATTCGGTCCGTTTGCGTTGTCGTGTTGCGCTTGCAAACGGCTTGGCGCACATCAAGTGGAACCACGGCCTTCGGAACGGTTTTAAAAAATGGAGAAATATCGAAAAGGTCCTCATCCCTTTCTGTTGCGGAGAAGTTTCACCTGTAAACGCAGCAGAATTTGCTTTCCAAACCTGTCCAAACATTTGTTTTCTCTACAGATGTTGTGTCCTGCCTTGAGGCAGCTGAATTGTGGGTTGTTATGAACTGGGCTGTAATTTTCTGTATATACATGTTATTAGTGGAGGGGGGTTGAGTCTTTTGAGCAAAACAGAGGCACGATCAAGGAGTGCTAGACAGGGTTTCCCCCCCTTTAATTGTTGGGATTTTAGCCAAATAAGAATAACAGATCCGGAAGGGACCTTGGAGGTCCTCTAGTCCAACCCCCTGCTCAAGCAGGAGACCCTATCCTATTGCAAAAAAACAGTTGCCTAAACTTTTCTTATGTTTACCGTCATCCTTTTTCCTGGCTATTTGAAAAACTGCGTGGCAGGTCTGCCAAAATGCAAATTTATTTCACCGACGAGGAACGGATTAAATTTCAGGCAAATTATCCTGCTATGAACTTTTAAATCAGCTGCTCTCACACAGTAGCGGATGTGAATAACCAGCAGCCTCTGTTCTCCCTCCGAAAAAAAGCGTGGGTTGTGAGAATCCTAGCACAACAACATTTATTTTCCTTTCAGGACTGTTGTAAAAGAGCTGGGGAAGAGTTCGAAAACTCAAAACCTCCTTGACGGCGTGTATTTTCGTCCATCTGGCTGTCCTACCTGCCTTGGGTGTTGTTTCTCCTACCAGATGTGGAAGCAACGAAACTTTGGCAACAAGCAAGCAAGCAAGCAGAACCAAGCATCAATCAACAGGAAGGGAGAGCATGTTTTTTTTCTTTTTTGGAAAACAGCCGGGGGGGGGGAAGCAAGAAGCTCTGCAGGGTTTGGACTTTTTGGATAGACTGCGCTGTTCTGGGAGGCTCCATTTTTAGGATTAAAGGCCGATCCGGGAAAGCAAGGGAAGAGCAAAGCCCGTTTGGACACCAGCCAACAGAAAGCACAACAACAACACAAAGATAAGATGCAAAAGACGTCATTTGAACGATTCCTTTCTCTTTTTTCCCCCGTCTTGGCCCCAAAGAGGCCGGGCTGGGCCGAGAGGCTGCCAGCTGCCGACCTGGGTGCCAGAAATTGGCAGAAAGGTCTTTTCCTGCCTTCGAAGACACACCGTCTCTCTCCAGCGATGCTCTGCTTGAGACTCACCTGGACGCACCACCATTTTTTCTCCTCCCTGGAAGGACCGGCCAGGGGGGGTCCCGGCGGGTTCCTCAAGGCTGCAGCCGGCAGGGAGAACCTCCTGTGCCGGTCCCAGAGCCCCTCGGCTTCTCGCGGGGCCGCCGTGCACCACCATCTTCTCACCTGTCCTCCAAAGCTGCCCAGCCGGTCCTGCTGCCACCTCTCCATCCCCGTGCGTCCAGGTGTGCTGCTCGGCCACCTCCGCCTCCTCTTGAGGATGCCATAATTGCTACGTTCCTAAGCGGTGAGCTCATCCCCGTCGGCAGGAGCCGCACTTGCCCTCCTCCTCCAGCACCTGTTTGCCCAGCAGGGACCAGTGGCTGGAGCAGCTGGTTGGGCTCCCCAGACTGGGCAGAGATGCCTCCTCCCCCCCCCCAAGTATCTAAGGAAGCAGCACAATGACACCCAACGCAAACCTTTTTCTTCTTTGCAAGAAAGGATGGCAACTTGCCTTGCTGCAAAGCAGCCCAACGTGGGGTTGCCCTCTCAGCAGAGCAGGGAGGAGAACGCTGCAGGCAGTCCTCGACTTATAACGGTTCATTTAGTGACTGTTCGAAGTGATCACAGGCCTGAAAAAAAAACCAATCCGGACTTGGGACGTTTTTTTTCACCCTTAGGGACTGTCGCGGCATCCGGACGGTCCTGTGAACAAAATTCACAGGTTTGGCAACTGACTCGTAGTTAGGACCGTTGCGGCGTCCGTGTGTGTGTGTGTGTGTGTGTGTGTGTGATGTGATCCCCTTTTGTGAGCAAAATCAGTGGGGCAACCTGGGTTCATTTAATGATTGCTTGGCTAACGACCACTGCAACTGGACTGTTTTTTTCTGGAGGAGAATCTTTTGGACCCCGGTTGAATTGGGGGGGGGGGCTTTGGGAATGCGAGATGGGAGGAAGGGAACAGGGGAGGCTGCGGAGAGGAGGAGGAGGAAGTGGCACTGAATGATGAAAGGCCAGATTAAACGGGCGGCTTGAACCCTCCTTCGGCTGAGTTCACAGGACCGATAGATAACCGGGCTGGAGTAGGAAGGAGCCAATTTTGCTGAGTAATTAGAGGAGAGTTTTTTTTCCCTTATCACCACCTGGGCGAGGCTGGTGGAGAAGGGAAAGCCAGGAAGCAGCTGGGCCCACGGACCCCTTTGATGAAAAGGCAGGAGATTAAAAGCTTAAAATAAAAACTGGGGCTGGGCCAAGATGCTGATTTTATTTTATTTTTTAGCTAAGGTGGCTCTTCTCCAACCGCAAGGAAGAAGGAAGGAGAGCCCCCCCCCCCTTCCAAAATCTGTGCATCCAATTATTCTGGGTAGGAAAGTGGAAAGGATAAGTTTCTGTCCAGATGTCTAAAAGGGGGAGATAATTGACAGAATTTATAGGTAAGTGGTTTGATCTTCTTTCTTTCTTTCTTTCTTTCTTTCTTCTTCCTTCCTTCTCCTTCTCCTCCTCCTCTTCATCTCCCCTTCTCCATCGTCTCTCCTTTTACTCTTCCTCCTCTGGTTTTCCTTCTCCATCCTCTCTTCTTCTCCTTTTCTCCTCATTCTGTTCCTCCTTCCCCTTCATCCTCTCTCTTTTCTCCTTCATCCTCCCTTCTTCTCCTTCTTCCAAAATACGACTTTCCAAACAAGAGACAAACACGAAGACAGCACTTCCATCTTCATTGCAAGGCCTGGCAGCCAAACTGTCCTAGTTCCCAACCTTGACACAGAGGCAATCTGTGTGTCTTAACACACACACACTCTTGTGTAAGCAGGTGAAAGGAGGACAATGACCCCTTCCAGTCTCTTATCCTGCCTTGTGATTCACCTGGGCTGCCTTGGGCTTTAGGCCTTGGGGGAAATTCGAGAGGGAGAGAAACTGACAAGGACATGTCCCCAACAGGTTGAGGATGCACAAGAAAGTCATTAAATCTGTTGCAGAACTTACCTGGTGCTTCTGTTCTAAAACAAAGAACAAGGTAATCTAATCGGAGAAATGGCTAATGGGGCAACACTTGTGTGCCTACCAGCAGGGTGTGAGGACAATGGCCTTTTGTTTGTGCTCTAACCGGCAAGGATACACTGCTCCTATACACGGAGGCTCCATTTCATACAGTGGATAGATCTAGATCTAATTAGATCTTTTGGTCCCCTCTCAAAGCAGCACATTTTTATTAATTTTTATCAATTAATGTAGCAATGTTATGAATTAAGATTCATTTGAAGGGCAGAAAATAGCTTTCTATCTTTTGGGGGGGGTTGCCTCAATTTCTTTGGGTGTAACTCCAGATTCTAGGTGTAAATGTCATTTTCCTTTGGAATTCCCTTGCATCATTTTTATGCACTTTTTGCATAAAAATAAAGAACTTATTATTGGGTGATTAGGCGGGAGAGATGAATGTAACTTCAAAACAAAAAATAATTTTTTTTTTACTTGTAACTGCTGCAAAGATGGGAAGCCATTTCTATGTATCCATTTTCTTTCGCTTCAACTTTTTCCCCCCTTTTCTTGATTATAAAATATTATTTATTTTTTTAAAAAATCAACATATAAGGGTTTTGATTTGGGGGCTTTACACCCTCCCCTCTTTTCTTTATATTAGTTTGCATTTGTTTTTAATCTCCTTGTTTAAAAATTTCAACGACATACATAGGTGAAAAAGAATTCACTGCGTCCTTTTTCTGCAGGAATTTTTTTCTCCCCGTCTTTAATTCATCAAAGCCAAGAATGAAGAAGGAAGCATTTATTTTTCCTCTTTCCTGCCCAAAGGAAAAAAAAGGAAACCACCCAAACAGGTGTCAGTCTTCCTCCCCACCACCTGCGGAATGATGGTTTCAGGCTAATAAGCGGCCTAAGGAAAGAAGGGAAGGAAAAATTCTGGAATTCTCTATTGCGTAGATTAAAGCTGGCATCGTAAAGCGTCTGACACCCAGCCCAAAAGTTCACCAATATATCCGGGAAGGAATGCATTTGCGTGTGACTCACTTCTGTTTGGGTTTCACGGAAGGGAAACTGAGGCCACGGGTCTCGTGTAGCCACTGTTATGAGTCAGCAGCAGGAATGGGAAGTGGGAACCCTTGAGGGCATCAGTGGAAGGGCTTACCTCCAGAAGTTGTGGGTGCTCCAAGACTGGAGGTTTTTAAGAAGAGACTGTCCGAAAAGGTACAGGGTCTCCTGCTTGAGCAGGGGGGTGGACTAGATGACCTCCAAGGTCCCTTCCAACTCCATTATTCTGTTATCTTGCCTCAAATCCACCCCATTGAAAACAAGGCATCCCTTCTTTCTCTCTCTCACCCGCACCCAGCACAAGAACTCGGCCCATTCTCAGAGGCACAAGCTGGCTTGGGAGGTTAGTTTAAGGTCAAAGATGGCTTGATGATGGTTCTGGGCGCCTTCAGCCCACAAACCATGGTTAGTAAGCCGGACTGAATCTCGAAATAAGGAAAATCAAGAGAAAACGCTTGGAAAGACCCAGCCAAATCATATAACGGTGGGATTAAAAAAAAATCTAATAAATAAAACAAATAATTCCAGAGTTTGAGACACCAAACTCAAGGCAGCAGTCAAACTGAGGATGGTTTTGTTCTGGGAATGAATGCAACTTTTTTAAAAAAATCTTTTCTGAATGTAAAACATCTCAAAACACACCTGTGTTTTATAGACTTGGGTGCACAACTCAATAGCTGTTTTCTGCAAAGGCGAATTTTTACATCAGCAACTTTGCTCTGAGAACAACTCGCAGATAAAAGGATGGCCGGGAAATTGGGTGGGAAAATGGGAATTTAACACTTTTTTTGTGGTCGCCACGAGGCTCAACCAGAAACCGCAAAGGAAGGCGGTGAATGAAAAGCCACCTGTGAGTGATAAAAACAGAGCGGCAGATAAAAATATTTGTGGCGAGGATAAAGCGGATTTGCCAGAGATAGCTGCAGGGTGGGGACTGAGATAAAATCTGGGTATTACAAAGAGAAAGAAAGTTTTAGAGGCAGAAAACGTTCTCTGGAATCAAATAATGTTGTACAAAATTAGGATTGTATAAATGTGGGAAAGGAAGGACGCCAAATGTGGAAGACATAGAGGCCTCTTGGCCAGGTAAAAAAATTTGCAATTAACCCCAAAGAAAAGAAAGATTCCTCAAAGGAATTTAGTAAGCACAAGGGGGAAAAAAAATCTCAACTTCTCTTATGATGGGAAATACTTTTCCAGCTTTTAATCCAGCAAGGACACGAATCCGAGCCCAAGAATAAGGAGCAGTGGCTGAGCAATTTGATAAATATAGCTCTTTTATTTGAAAAAAAATCAACATACAAGGGTTTTTGATTTTCGTTCGAGACCAGAAAATAATATATATATATATATAAAATAAAGCTCCAGGAAATCAAAAATGGCCCATTCTTAAAATTCAGCCCAGATTGCATTAGCAGCGAATTTAAAATTGTACAGCTCACAGTCTCGGCTCAAAACTTCAAGGGTTTTTTTTTTCCCCTCTCCGCCAACTATTGGTGTCGTTGCCATAAAAAGAATACAAGTAGGAAATTAAAAAATGGAAAGCTTTGGAGATGGGCTTGTGGATAAAGTTGGTTTCGTTGGGAAAATCTCCAGAGGCCCATCGTTCCTTGATGAAGCCCCCAATATTTCCTACTGATTTGGATTCCAGATTTAATCCAATTAATTGCTGTTTGCCGAATCGGAATTGCCAGCAATGGCTTAAAGCAAGCGTGTCCAACTAGGAATCAGAATGGTGAGGGCTAATACGGGGTCCATCTCCCCCCAGGATTCAGCTCAACTATTCAGAGCTCAAAAAAGTTGACTTTTTTTCCCCTCCAAGGTCATCTCTGAATAAGGTCCAGTTTACCTCCAGTGTCAAAGTCGAGTTGCCGGCCTCACAACGTATCAACCTGCAAATGGAACAGGCGGCATTTGGGCTCTCCATCCTTCTGCTTTTGGTCTCATGGGTCTTTTAAATCCCGTTTATGCTTCGAGACTTGACTTCTTTGGGAACACAACCAAGCTGCAATTTAGCCAGCGACGAGATACAGATCTGTCCTGTGCCAACCGTGTTGTGTTTCCGAGTACGTTCTCGGCCAACCAGCCGGGAAACACACACACACACACAAAGTGTCCTTCTGCTCTGACAATAAGGCACTTGGTGTCAGGCGTGGCCTGGAGAGGTGATTTTTGTAGACCCGGAGGTGGGCTCCCGGAGAGAAAATGGAGGAAGCAGCCCTTGGGAAAAACATAAATTTGGTAACGCTGCAGGAGTTTGCAAAGCAGCCACATTCTTCTCCGCCAGCTCACTGGCAGGTTGAAAACTAGCCTCACCAGACAGGAATCCAGATCACGCAGCGATGCCAAGGAGCTGTCGACATGCCAAGGTAGATGGCTTGCCTCTTTGCCATGAAAACACAATTCAGGATTGGAAAAACACCGGAGGGAAAACTTCACTGCTGCAACCGGGACATTCTCCAACGGGAGAGACGGAGAAAAGCTTTAAAAATAGCCAATTTAGCACCCAAACTGCAATCCCGCCTCCGAAAGAGAAGCTGTGTGGTGCTCCAGTTAAAGGAGAGAATTGTAAAAATGGGATTTCCCCCCCCCCCCCGTTTTGCCCTTCTCAGATAGGTTGCCGAACCCAGCAGCTTTTGCAGCAGAATTGGAGTTTGACTCTGCTGCAGTGTTGTTTTATTTTCACAACTTACTTCTAACTGGGAAGATACAACCACCTTCCCACCTGTCCTCAGGAGGGGGTCTTCTGCAACCAGGTGCCCTCCGGATGTCGGTTCCGAGTCCCATCGGCCTGTGGGCTTGGAGGAATGGACGATGGGACTTGTTGTTCCCAAATGTCAGATTGCGGAAAGCCTCTGACGGGCCCTTTTGTGCAGGGGCACCAAAGAGGGCAATTTCATGAAGATGATTTGAATCTTTTCAAGCCAGAAAACAAGAGGTGTTGTCTGTACAACACACCCCAAGTCATAAAGACACACAAGCTGCAGATTAAATTGGGGGGGGGTTTGCATAAATTTGATTTTTGTCACCAATCTGAGTGTAAGATAGACGGAAGCACAACTGGTTCTTGCTTTTTTGCTACTCTCTACAATCCTTGATCTAATCCTGGCTGGTTTAACAGTAAGAAAACACCAGGAATTGGCCAGAGAAGGATTATTCGCCCTCCTGGGTGTGTGTGTGTGTGTGTGTGTGTGTGTGTGTGTGTGTCAAAATTGCTCACCGCTTCTTAGTAGGGTGGTCTACGTGGCCTCTAGCTGTCCACTGAAAATTATCTTTTTTTTTCCTGGGGAAGAAGGTTGCAAAGGCACTCCTTTGAATGAGGGCAAGAGAAAAACAGATAGGAAAAAGTCAGGAGAGGGGCAGCTGTCTTCCAGATCCCGTGGAACTGCCTGCCACCAGATTCTCCAGCCAGCGATCTGAAGGAGATTTAGGATTCAGA
Source organism: Crotalus tigris (assembly GCF_016545835.1). Taxonomy (NCBI): domain Eukaryota; kingdom Metazoa; phylum Chordata; class Lepidosauria; order Squamata; family Viperidae; genus Crotalus; species Crotalus tigris. The sequence continues at coordinate 3,374,298 of NW_024097591.1, forward strand.
CACATCTGGAAGGCCACCTCTGGTTGAGACTTCTGGGGGAGGAACACAAGCCGAGCCGGTGCAGGAAAAAGACAGTTGGGGGAAACTGCAAATACTTCTTCCAGAGGGACTTGAACAATTCCATGCAATGCCATTTTCACCGTTCTGGATTGTTCTGCAATATTAGCGCACGCCCATCTCCGTCTCCATGCAACCCGATGCACGTACATTTATAAGCCCTATATACAAAACATATATATATATATGTATATATTTAAAAGGAGGCTCTGTTATTTAATCACTCAATGCCCTGAGAACCAGATTTTTTTAAAAAAACGTAAATAATACTCAGTTTTTCGTTTAGAGACTTGCAGCTCTGTTTTTCCTTCTCGTCGCAACTGAAAATAAAAAATCTTCCCTCTGTTCTGTTTTTTAAAATCAAGGGGTTGGTTGCTTTGGAGCCCCCACTTGGGAGAAACCTTCCCCCTCGGGGCAGGGATCCCACCCCACCGTGGGTTTTGCAAAGTTCCTGGGGTATCCTTAGAGAGCATCCAAACCAACCCCAGAGAGGGCCTTAACAGGAGCTGGTCTGGAGGTTCCCTTCTGTCAGCAGCGACGCGATGGAGGACGGGCCGTAAGCGCTGTCCAAATCTTCGTCCGAACTCAGCTGGTCATCCCGAAGAGAGGACTCGGCTGTCGAGCGTGCCGCCTTGCGCCTGGAGGCAAAATACAAAGGGGGGGCTGGTCAAGCGGGGGAACCAGGACGATGGACACCCTCCCGGGCACGAAAGGGAGGGAGATATTTTTCAGGGATCGGATGGAAGGAAACGTCCAATGTTATCGGCTTCCAAATATAATTGTGGTCAGGTAGTCTAGGATACCCTGCCCCTGTGCGTGGAGGTTCTGTCTGCAACCCCAAGAGATTTCCATTTTAACCCAGGAGTGGTGAAGCCCAGGGGCGGCCTTTTGGGGGTGGTGCTTCAAATTGAGGTTGCTAAAGAACCTACTACAGCTTTCAGCCTGTGGGAAAACAGGTGATCCGTCCCTTCTGGATGGATGGATGGATGGATGGACAGATGGAAGAGGGGACAGAGGGATAAACAGGCAGGCAGGTAGGAAAGTGGATGGACAGACGGATCTATGATGGACAGCCAAGCAGGAAGATGGATGGATGGATGGATGGATATAGCTAGATGGGTGGTGGGTGGAAAGACAGATCGACCAATGATGGATAGCCAAGTAGATTGGTGGATGAATGGATGGATGACAGACACGTAAGTAGGTAGATGGATGTATGGACAGATAGATGGACAGACAGGTGGGTGGATGGATGGACAGGCACCCAAGAAAGGCAGAGCCCCAGTGGCCCACTCTGCTCACCAGAGGTCCTTCTCCAGGGCTTTGACGCGGCTCTGGAGCTGCTCGCTGTTCTCGTGCTGCTCCTCCAGCTCCCTTAGGGCCTTCTTGCGTGCCGCCTCCAGCCGCTCGATCTCCTCCTCTGCCTCATCCACCTGCCGTTTCAGCGCCTTGACCCGTAAACTCAGCTTGGCAAGGGAGGGGAAGAAAGCGCCCAGGGTGAGAGTCAGCCCCCAAAGCGGAGAGGTGGGTTGGAGACTCCTTACCTCCCTCGCCCATGGTTGCTGAAACTACAATTCCCAGCATGCTCTTGGGCTGAGGTGTTTAGGTGGGACATGTCAGATGGCCTGTGGTGGGAATTATGGGCCTCCAGCAAGCTGTGATTGTCTATCATGCTAAGAAATCCTTAGGGTTGAACGAGCCATCCCGCTTGGTGGACACCACACCTTAAGCCAACACCAGAGATGACTTGACCCAAAGCGACACTCAACCATCCTACCTTCTTCAGATCTTGAGCAGATGGCCAGTTGCTTGATCCCCATCTCAGGGACCTTTCAGCCGCTGGGGATCGAATCCTTTCCGAGCCTCATTTGTGAGTTTGGACACGGCTCTCCCAGGAGGAGAAGAGCAGTGGAGCCACCCCCTGCCAGGTCCTCACCTGGTCCTTCTGGTCGTTGACCTGCTGCCTCTCCTCGTCAATCTGGATGCTCAGCTCCTTCACCTTCCTCTCCAGCTTCCGATTGGAGGAGAGCAGGACAGTCTTCTCCCTGTAGGAACAGCGGCCACGTCATTCCCTTCCAGCCACCAGAAAAATGGCCCCAAGGAGGACAAGCCATGTTTCAGGCTGGATGTGGTCCCAGGAAGCTTTCCAGGACCAACCGCACAGATTTATCACGTGTGAACCGGAGCAGGCAATGATTACAGAGAGGCGAGAAGCCACATCCTCGGGCTTCGTGACGAAGTGGCTACTTTAGGGAATTAAATCCTGTCCAGTTGTGAGGACGTCTTTTCTCCTGGACTTGGCCTCGGGCGATCCCCAAAGAAATATTTTTCAGCGGTTCCAAACTACCTCTCTTCCGCCAGGAGCTTCTCCTGGAGGTCCTGGATCCGCGACTCCAGCTGGGAGACGTTGACGCTGGGTTTCTGCAGAACTTCGTTGCTGGTCAGCCGGCTTTTGAGGTCCTTGTTCTGGCCAAGAGGAGCAGGAAACACTTTCAGACTTACAAGCTTCTGTTAATGTCGCCTTACAATAAAACAGAATTAACTTTATCTGGTTGTTGTTTTTTTCTGTCTAGTCTACCTGGGAAGGTGACGGCTCAAACCCAGAAGAAGAAGAAAAATGTTGGAAGGCACCTTGGAGGTCATCTAGTCCAACCCCCTGCTCAGGCAGGAAACCCTGTACCATTTCAGACAAACACTACGAGACTTATTTTTCCTTTCTCTACGGAAACAGAATTTTTTTTGCAAGATGGCCCCAACCTGAAGGCAGAGGCGCCTCCTTAAAACACCAAGAAAGTGGGGTTGATTCTTTCTCCTGAAACCTTTTTTTTTTCCCTCCTCCTAAACCACACGGATCTCCCATCCCTCTGTGAAGGAAATGGGCCGCTAAAAAAAGAAAAGTGTGATAAATAAATCAAATGTTATTTTGCTCGGCGCAGCCGGGCTCACTGGCTCGAGTTATTCAAAGTCGTTCCACCGAGCGGAGCCTGCTGGCCAATCAAGATGTGCTCAGAGGCTGCAAAATGCAGAGATGGCCACGTCAGAGGTGTGAAACGCGATGGGAAAAGTTTGGCTGAGTCAGGACGTCGTGATTACAAACAGCAAGCCTAAAATCAAATCGTAAGACTGTGGAATTCCTCTCTGCCTGGTAAAAAAAGAGGGGGGGATCTCTCCTATTCATCTCCTGAGTTATATAACAGCCATTATTTTCTTTTTGCAGTGAACCAGGGCCAGAGGGAACAAAGGGGGAACAAAAAATGGCTTTTTTCCCTTTTAAAAGGGTTGCGTTGAGCCTCTCAAGGGCTGTAAACATCCTCCTGCCGTGTTCAGACTTGCTGGGGTTGATCTACCGCATGGAGAGGGTGGCAAGAAAAAGAGTTTTTTGCATCAGCAATGATGAGAATGTTATTGCTGTAGCGCAGGAATAAAAGCCAGCCCCTCTGAATTCCTGGTGGTTTTTTTTTTTCTTCACAAAAAAGCAGATAAAGAGACGAGCTCCTGAGCAAAAAAATAAAATAAAATTGCAACCTTTGCACTGAAAGATTGCGAAGGAGGCCGAATCTGGGCCTGTGGAGAAGCTAAACTTACCTGTCTTTCCAAAGCAACTTTATCGCACTCCAGATCTTGGCGGGCGGACCGCTCCTGCAGCAACTCAGCTCGTAGTTGGTCGATCTCCGAGGGAGGGAGAGAGGAAAGAAAGGAGGGGGAGGGCATAAACTTAATCTGGCCACTGGGTGCCCATCCTGGTTGACCAGATGCCCCCTGAAAACCATGATCTCCCAGCCATTTTCTGCTCAGAGGTAGACTGCTCCTGCACACTGAGGCTCCGTTCAAGTTAAGACAACGATAAGGGTCAAAGGCCGGTCCTGAAAGAGCTGTCTTTCAGGGAGCAGTCCAAGAAATTGAGGAAGCCTCCTCCGGGACAGCAGGGTGCCAACTGAAAACGCGTGGTGATATACTGCGCCTGGATGGGGAGGCTCCGCTGGGACCCAGAAGGTATTTCTAGCCCTGTTTTCTTGCGCCAATCTTGCACAAAACCATCCGGCTTTCTTTTAGCCCCTGTTAACGCAACAACTGGGCCCCTTGGTAGCCAAAAACCTGAGCTGGACACCAGGAAGTCCCCAGTTCGAATCCCACTTATGTTACAAATGCATTGGATCTTAAGCCCAGCCAAACCCTCCCTCCCTTTGCAAGACAATATTTACTCTAAAAACTGTCTAGACGCTGGCAAATCTTAGTAATTACATATTATGCTTGGGGTTTTTCTGATTTTTTTTCCCCCTCCCCAAACAGCTTGGGTGACACCGCTGTAAAACACAGGGAAATGATAGACTTGCAGAAAACTAAATATAGGCACTGACAGCATCGGGAAGGGCCGGGAGGGGATGAGAAGGGATTTAAACGCACTGACAGACACAGCCTCCATCTGCTTTGACGGGCCCTGCAGATTTTGTACAAAACAGGCTGAGTGGTAAACGCCGAGGCTCGCTGGTGTAATGCAAGCCAGATATTTTTCTTTTATTGCTTGTAAACCAGCGGCAGGCCAGGCGTTTGTCTGATTGATTCTGGGATGACGTTAAATATGAAGGTCACCTTGCAGGGAAGGCGATAAATTAACTTTCAGGTACAAATAATGTGCAGCGTGTGAGATTTTTTTGGGGGGGGGGGATCCGCCATAAAATGGCTAAAGGATTCTGTGTTTTGCGACCACCAAGGTACCCACTTTCTACTCATCAGGATTTTTGTGACTTTCCATGCCGAACGGGGCTTACCTGATCTCTGGATCGGTTGATCCTCTCGGTCAAAAGCTCCACCGAATTGTGTTCCTCATCCAGCTCTACTTCCAGGCGCTTGGCTTTATCCTGAAAACACAGGGACGGGCTTAGCAAGGGCCCTAGGACCCTCCTGGATCCACCAGGCACTTAAAAAAACAGAGGAAAAACTCTCTGCTTTATGCTGGGTTTTATCAAATGAGCCAGTCATTTTTTTTTCTGCTGTGGAACTGGCTGTCTTCCTTAACAGGGAAGAAAAATCTTTTTTCTTCTAGAAAAATGCAAAGTTTTGCAGTACGAAAAATGTCGTCCCCAGCATTTTCTTTTTTTCTGGGAAGGAATCGCACGCAAAATTAATTGGGGTTATTGCAAAAATTGGTTAGTATCTAGCGCAGAGTTTAACCAAAAGGAGGCTAGTTTGAGAGCAGACGCTGCTGCCCTCTGCTGGTGGGTGGAGGTAATGATGGCAGCAAAACAAGCTGTAAAATCGGGCATGACTTCCTTCACCTGTCTCACTCAGTGACGGATATTCTGGTCCCAACTCTGGCTGTAAGTTGAGGACTAGCTGTAGCTACGCCCAGAAGGAGAGAGCGGGATCCGCTCAGAGGCTGTACAAACCTCCAAGGCTTTGACCTGCCGGGATCGATCGTCCTGGAATCGCTGCTTGGTCTCCATCTCCTGCTCCAGGTTGCGGAGTCGCTGGGCCAGGAGCTCCTTGTCCAGGAGGGCGTTCTCTCGCTCGGCCTGGCTGTCCTGCAGGGCCTGCCTGAGACGCAGCAGCTGGGCAGGAGAAGAGGAGGCAGCGGGATGGATGGATGGATATATACAAGGATGGATAGACAGAGATAAATAGATGATAGAGATGGATGGATGGATGGATAGAGAGATAGACAGATAGACAGACAGATGGATATAGACAGGAGAAAGAGAGACAGAGATATAGATATAGACAGATAGATAAATGATGAGAGAGAGAGAGAGAGAAAGAAAGAGAGAGAGAGAGAGATGAGAGAAAGAGAGAGAGAGAGAGATGAGAGAGAGAGAGAGAGAGAGAGAGAGAGAGAGAGAGAGAAAGAAAGAGATAGAGAAAGATCTTTCCTACCTACCTCGTCTTGGGATCGCCCCAATTCATACTGCATCTTCTCCACTTCCACGTTCCGGTCCTTCGCCTGTTTGTGGGAATCGCTGATCTCCTTGCGCGACTTCTCCTTGTAGTCCTCCAGCTGGGACTGCAAGTCCGAGAGGGCCTGGTGAGACTCTTCAGCCATCTGCTTCAGCTAGAGGAGAGGACACCCAGTTTCATCACAGGACCGGTTTGGCCCCATCCTTCCATGAACTGAAAACACTTTTGGTGCCCAAGAGGGAGATGGCAGACCTGGGATGCCGAGTCCCACCTGTGTCTACAAGGTGGCATCTCAGGAAGCCTCAATCTATGGTTTTTGAGCCCGGGGGGAACCCATTTGATGTCCTCCCCAACAAGACTGACCTCCTTGGTCAGCTTCACGATGCTTCTATCCAGCAGCCTCTTCTCCTCTTCCAGATCGTTTTTGGCCCTCCTGAGTATCTCCTTCTGCTTCAGCTCCTCCTGGTAGGAGGTACTCAGGTCCTGGTGCTCCAGGGTGAGTTTATGGAGGTTACGCTGGGCCTCCTCCAGCCGGCTCTCCAGGGACCTCTTGGCCAGCAGCAGGTCTTGCTCCTGATCCACGGCGTTGTTCACGGACTCTTCCATCTGCTTGCGGTCAGCCTGGAAGCAGGAAGAGGAAAGGAAAAAGGGGAAACTGAGGCAGGACCCAAGAGACCAGCCAGGCAGGAAGCTCCTTTACTGCTCAAGGGAACTTACAGAACCTTAAAACTGGATTTGGAGGTCATCTGGGCAAGAGACCCCCTCATCAGATCTGGGCCTACAGATGGAGCACCATCTACTCAAAGTAGAAATGGGAGAAGTTGACCGCTTCTCCTTCCAGTACCTCCAACTTGAAAATCTTCTCCTTCAGCCTGGTCTCCACGTCTTGCCAGCTGTCCGCAAAATGGTAGTATTCCTTGAGTTGGGTCTCCAGCCCCAAGATCTTACGACGGAGGTCATCGTTCTCTTCCTGACTTTCCCTCAGGGTGGACTCCACCAGTTTCCGCATCTGCTCAGTGGCCTCCCTCTCACCTTCCAAGACTGCCTTAGCCTACAGGAGGAAGGGATGAAGAAGACAACCAAGTTCTCCCATCATGGTTCACCACCAAGCTGGACGCTGAACCAGTTTGGAAAAGCTAGATCGGCTTTCCAAGGTCCTCCTTACCTTAAACGCTTCCTCGCAGTCTTTCTGGAGCTGCTGCATCTTCTCTTGGAACCTCACGTTTAGTCCCTCAAGGTCCCGGCTACGGGAAGCAACCTCATCTTCAAGCTTTTCCTTCAGGTCAACAATCTCACTCTCCCGCAGGCGTAGGAGCTTGTGTTGGTCTTCCTTCTCCTCCACCATGTCCTGCAGCTCTTCCCGAGCCTCACGGAGCTCCTGGCAGGAGGAGAAAATGAGTCAAGAGCCATCCCAGAAAGTTGAAGGACCACTAGGTGTAGAGGGCCAGTCTGCTACTCCAGTACCCATCAGGCCATGGGAATGTATCTGGGATGATGGAACTTGGAGTTCTTCAACCATCCTTGGAAGTCCCAACAAAGTGACGTTTCCACACATAGTTATGAGGTCCATCTTAGTGTTTCCTCAACCTCAGCAACTATGAATTTCAACTCCCATGCAAGCTGGGGAATTCTGGGAGTTGAGGTCCACAGGTCTTGAAATGGCTGAGGTTGAACAACGCTGGTCTGGTTCTTTGTTGAGGGTCTTTGCAGCTGAGCACACCTTTCTTAGCTCATGGAGCCCCTCGGCGTCCGTCGAACGGTTCCGGATCTGGTCCATCTCTTTCCGCAGAGCTGCCAAGCGCTCACGGCTCTCCTTCAGGTCCTCCTCAAACTCCTCGCGTTCCACCTTCACCTGCATCAGCCTGGAAGAGGTGAAGGCCATCAACGCATCGCGATAAGGGAGGCAGAAACCCAACAGCAGACAAATTAAAGGCAGCGATGGGGTGTCAAAGGCAACGTCACACCCTAATTAAAACCATCTTGTGAACGAGGGCTGGAGAACCAGCCAAGATGCATGAAGCTCCTGAAGATGATTAAAGATGGTTGAAAGGGAAAGCTGCCCATGATGGGTTGGGTCTACAGAGGAGATGATGGACCAGGAAGGTGACTTAACTTACTCTTGTTTGACACTACGGAGGTCCTCCTTGTTTCGTTGGGACATCTCTTTCCAGTGAGTGGCCTCCTCCTGGCTTTCTTGGAGCTCCGTCTGGAGGGTCCTCACCAGAGAGTTGACCTTCTGTCTCTCGGCCTCCAGGCTGGCTTGATCCTACCCAGAAGAAACCCAAGAAGGGGTAGAACCCACCTCATGTTTGGAGAAGAATCACAGAGGCCTTCAACATTTCACTCCTAGACCTCCTGGGAACTAGATGGGAGACTTTTGAGTTCCCATGCTCAAAAGATCCAAGGTTAAGGAGTGACGTCCCTTTCTTTGCCTAAATCTTGGTCTAGTGGTCACCTCTCTCTTGAAGGCCAGAAGATACCATGCTCTTCCCCGCCTGAAGATCTCTGCAGGAAAAGACCTAGCATGTCAACCAGAGGTTGGGTGAGACTCCTTCATCGCGAGGTGTGGGAGTCTTCCACCTGCAGATGGGGCAGACCAGGCCACTCACCTGCGACACGTCCTCCATGTTGCGTCGCAACTGCTCCATGTCCTGCTGGTACTGCTGCCGGACCCGATCCAGCTCCTTGTCGTGGCTGGACACCTCCTCCTTCAGGGCCCCCTTCAGAGCGGTCAACTCGCGCTCCCTCTGGCGCAGCTGGTCTTCTTGCTTCTGCTTGGCCACAAAGATCTCCTCCAGATCTTCACGGGTCTCCAGCAGCTCCTGAGGAGAGACCAAGAAAGAGAAAAAAAACCTCACTTTCTGGGCCTGGCCTGGCCGGAGGCTGCGTCCACTCGGGTGTCTCCGCTGACCTTCAGCAAGGCGTCCTGATCCGGGCTGCCTGAGGGGAGATCTTGGAAACGATCCAGGGCCTTCTGCATCTCCGTCAGCTGGTCTTCAAGGTCGGTCAGCTTGGCTTCCAGCTGCTCCTTGACCGTTCGGACATCTCTCAACCTTCCAGGAAGGGAAGAAGAGCTGGCGTTGATCGAAGGCAAGAGAACTCTGGAGACAAGGACTAGCCGTGTTGAAAATATGCATCCCTCCAGAGAGATCCAGATTTTCCAGCCAGGGAGGTCAGCCCAGGGGGAAGGCCTGGAAGGGGGAGAGGGACAGCATCGGATGCCCCCAGCCCCCCCCCCACTCACTCTTTTGACGTGCTCTGGAGCTCCCGGCTCTTCTTTTCAAAAGCTTCCTGGAGCCGCTGGCATTCTTCCTCCAGTTCCCGCAGCCGGATTTCGAGGGGACGAGGAGGGAGGCCGTGCCGGGTGGTCTCCAGGGAGGATTCCACCCTCTGGGGTGCCTGCGTGGAACCACCGTGTATTTATCCTTCTTCCCCCAGCTTTTTAATTTATTCGTTTAAATTATGGTTTATTTAAATTACTTAAATGCATTTATTCAGATTATTTTATATATATCGATCTATAGACCGAGATCGAGATAGATAGAAATAGATGATGGAGATGATAGAGATGATAGATAGAAATAGATGATAGAGATAATATAGAGATAGATAGATAGATAGATAGATAGATAGATAGATAGATAGATAGATAGATAGATTAGATCAGTGGTTCTCAACCTTTTTAATGCCGCGACCCCCAACCGGTCGTAAGTCAAGGACTACTCAACTGGTGCAGCACCGTTTGCAGAATGGGACTTTTGGCGGGCTCAGCATGGCAGAGACAGCCTGGACAATTCCTATTGGCTTTTGAAAGCCAATGGAATTAGACTCTATTCAAGAGAGTCTATTCTATTGGCTTTCAAAAGCCAATAGAATAAAAGGGAGTAGCACAGCTAAGGAAAAGGGGGAAAAAATGGCGGACTGCGTTGTTTGGCGACCCCCGTAAAATGGTCGTTCGACCCCAAATGGGGTCCCGACCCACAGGTTGAGAACCACTGGTATAGATGATATAGATAGATAAAAATAGATGATAGAGATAATATAGAGAGATAGATAGATAGATAGATAGATAGATAGATAGATAGATAGATAGATAGATAGATAGATAGATAGATAGATAGACAGATAGCCAGAAATAAAGAATATTTTATCCACCTTGGTCCGGCTGTCCGGTTCTTCCACACTCGGCTTCGGTTCAATCACCTCCACACTGGACCCTCTCAGCTCCGACGAAGGAGCGGCCTTACTCCCCAGCCAGGAAAACAAAAATGTTTTAAGTCAAATTTTCTTCCATACTGAAAAGAAGGCAAACTCCCATTTCTCAGGAGTGGCCATTTCCTTAAGAGAAAACCTCGCGTCGAATGGCTAGTCCTCATGGCTTTCAAAGAGGATGCCCCTGTGCCACCAGCAAATGTGAGTCTTGCATCATGTTTATTCGGGGGGGGGGGGGAAGAGACTTACCGCAAGCCCCTGGATTTTCTCAAAGATGAGGTTGGTTTTTCGCTTTGCCGAGGCGTCGCTTTCGGTGCTCCTGAAATTGACACGCCAACAAATTCAGCAAAACTGGCTAAAGCACCCCAAGGTTTGTGCAGCCTTATTCTGAATAAACCACCATCTCCTGCTAAGTGGTAACCCTGGTTAAGGAACTGCCAACCATGTTCACAGCAGCTGTCCCATCGAACCTTACCAAGCTGGCTGCTGACGCAACACAGCCTCCAGCTTTAGGGAGAGTCTACCCAATGCCAGGGTATTGTACCAAGAAGGCAGCTGCTTTTGGGGCCGGCTGCCTGTGGGTTTCCCAGAAACTTTCTGGGAAACCGAGGTAGGGGGATAACCCTGGTGGAATCCCACAGGGCAGTTTCGAATGTCTCAAAACTTCAAAGCACGCTGAGGCCCGAGAAGAGAGGGAAAAATGTGTAAAAAACATATTTAAAAGCCGGAAAGTGGCTGATTTTGCAGGGCAAAAAACGGGGATGGGGATTAGAACTCAGCTCCAGCCTTCTCCAGCTCCCAGGGTTTACCTGTCCTTCAGGATGCTGTAGATGAGTTCCTTGGTGTATTCGCTGCTTCCTGGCTGGGCCACTTCCTGCTGATCCCTCAGAAGGTCCGGGGTGGACTTCAACTGGAAGAAGTAAACCCAACTTTGGTGAGTCAAAGGGGGTCTTGAGGGGGGAAGGGTTGTCGATGGCCCAAGAGAGTCCCCCTGGCTGGATTCTGCTCCAGGTCTCTGGTTATAGAATAACCCAAAAGGGGATCACACGGGACACGGCAACCGTCATAAGTCTGGGTCAGCGTCTGAATTTTGATCACGTGACCGCGGAGAGGCTGCAACGGTCCTCAGTTACTTTCTCCAGAGCTGTCGTAACTTTCAACAGTCACTAAATAAATTATTGCAAGCCGAGGACTCCCTGTGTTTTGGAGACCACCGTATGGGCAGGGAGGGACGGCTTCTCCCCGTGGTGACCTGGCTGGCGTCCAGCGGTTCGTAATCCACCTCCCAGAATGAAGGGATGACAAAGATGCTACTGGATTACAAGTCCCATCCTCCGAAGCACCGTGGTTTTCCCCACCGTGGCTGGACAGCACAAGACTCAGGACTGATAGGGAAACTGAGGCACTAGCAAAGATGTCCGGAAAAATTACCTGCAAATCAGACTGGGCTGGTTTTCTGGCCTGTTTCTCCGTCCCAGGTTCCTCCAGGCTCTTGTTGACCCAATCCTGGATCATCTTAGCCTTCTCTACTTTCTTCTCCTTCGTCATTTGACCAGTGGCTCCCCGACTGCCCGGGGCGTTCACCGAAACAAGCGGCTTAGTCGCTGAGGATTGCTGTGCTGCCTCTTTGAAATGTCCCAGCCGCCCGTCGCTCTCTCGTTCCCGTCCGTCAGCCGTATCGTGGTAAGTGCCTCTTCCATCGAGGCTCCGTGAGCGCTGATGGCTCTTGGGGGAGACCTGGGTCCTGCGGGAGGCTCGGCCCCTCGGTGGGGCCTTTCCATCAAATTTGTGGATCAAGGAGTCCACGGAGGACAGCGGCTTTGTGTCGATATCCCCGTTGTTGGTCCGGACCGGTTGGGTGGGCTCTGGTGAGTCCGTCGCTGAGGACGTGGGCTTGGGGACCGACCGCAAACCAGAAAAGCTGGTGGTTGTGGATTCTCTAAGGTTGGGGGCCCTGGGGGGAGAGGGATCCCGTGCAGCGGTGCCCCTTTCTGGGATCCCTGAAGGGGAGGACTGGGAAACATAACCCGAGTTATTCGTCGGAGAGTGGCTCGGCTCCGGAGGATCACTCGGGTCGGGAACGAGCAAAGAGCTGTGGGACTGAGTCCGCCGCAGGTGCTGCTGCCCCGTGGATTTTTTGTGGGGCAGTGTCCGATAGCCGCCGTGGGGAGCTGAGGAAGGGTTGCTACGGGACGTGCGAATCCCATCCAAGCTATCTGCTGGGGGCCCTCGTTGTAGGCCTAGTTCCTCATCCGAGGTGCTATACTGAGAGCCGTATCGAGGAGGTTTCGCCCCGTAGGGGTTTTCGGGAAGATCCGAGTCGGAGCTGATGGATCCCGAAAGATCCTTGGATGAAGACGCAGCCCTGGGAGAGCCTGGAAACGTCTCCCCAAAAGTCTGACTCTGAGCTGGCCTTTCATATTTGTTTCCTCCTTTGATCTGTACCCCGAAGGAGTCGCCCCCTTTCTCCCCACTGTTGAGGACCACAAAAGGTTGGCCATCGATTCCCTGGACTCGCACCGCTACGCCGTAGGAGCCCGGCTTGGCTGCCTTGGGGCGGACTTTTTGGGATTTCCTGGGCTCCTTCAGGTCATTGATGAACCTGATCTGGACTCCGTAATCTATGGGGCTGTGCTTCTCCGCTAGGGTGCCATTCATGGAATGGTCCATTCTCCACCAGTCTGAGGTCTTCAAGGATCCTGAACAAGGGAGAAGGCAAAGAGGACAGACAGAGGATGAAGCTGTTTTGATCGGCATCGCACAGCGGCGAGGGAAGTTATTAAAGACATTTGTGGGGTGGAAAAGCTGGTGATTATTTAACACACACAACATTACACACAAATGCATTTAGCCATAAATCTTGGAGAGGAACTGCTCCTTCTCCAAAACCTCACAGGGCAGAAGTGGAAAGTCTGAAATAGAAAGCATGGCTTCTGCATCCCAAACTCACGGTCTTCCCAGGTAGATCCGACAGAAACATGATAAAACTTTGGTCCAGTGGCCATGATTTTAATTATTTTAAAGATACTTTTGGCCTGGGTGACTGAGTTTTCCATGACCTATGACCAGATAAGTTAATTCCACTTTATTATAAAGCTTCATTTAACAGAATCTTGCAGAGTTGAAAGTACAAAACTCCCACTGTCTCCTATACAGTATCATTCTCTGTGTGGTTGTGGGCGCCGCTGTCTCTTATCTAACTGCGCCCTACCTCTCTTTGCTCCACCTCCCAAGACCTTCCTCACACAGCTACACCCAAACATTAGAAATAGGAAGCGAAGGAACGCAAGGAGAGGATGCAAGGCGGCTTGGAATCCACACGTCCAGCGTGGAAGGCGTGCGGAGCTTGGGAGGCTCTGGAAGTTCTGCTAATTTCTTTTACGGCCAAGAGACCAAGCCCCATCTAGTGGGAAAATTGGCTCTCCACCCCTGGCAGCGACAGCAATGCTCTCTTTTTGCTTATTTCTCTCACACTATTACCGTTAATTATACCGGCGTCCCCCTTGCGAGCTTTACGGGACGTTTCGCCTCCCTGCGTGTCCCACCAGGTGCGCCCGTTGAGTTTGAACCGGTGCTGGGCTTGCTCTTGTTCAATGTAACTCAGCAGCCATCATCATAACGGTGATGCTAAAGAGGAGGGAGGGGAGGGGGCTGGAGATCTCAGTGTGCCCAGGAGGAGGAAGAGGAGGAGGACGAGGAAGGAAATCTGAGGACAGGGACGATACAAGCCTGCAGAAAGCATCCGCACCTTGCGATGATGATCCGGAGGGAGAGAGGAAGGTTGTTTTGAAAAGAAGGCTAGGTCAGCAAAAGACGGGAGAGCGAGAGAGAGTGTGAGAGAGAGATGCTGCAATGCTGTTGCAACTGTCACACCGAGCCCCTCTCCCCACAGCCTCAGGACCCCCTGGCTTCACGCAGGAAACCCACTTTGATCCGTACACACACACACACAGCCCGGACGCCTCCAGCAATGAAAGGCTTTCTACTCACTGCGGTTGGTGCAGCAAAGGGAAGGCGTCCAGGGAAGAGTTGTGCTTCGGGGTGGGAGGGGGATGCCTCGTGAGGGACGCCTCCCCCGTCAAAGGAGGGACTTCGGCAGGCTCAGCACTTGGGGGCTAGAAGTTTGCAGGGCCAGCCCCCCCCGTCCCCCCACTCCAAAACTCCCAGTCTCGGTCCTGACTTTTTTGCAATAAAAAATCAACAATGCGATGCACCCGGTGAGGAGAACATTGGGGGGGGGAGACATTAAGGTGGGAGGGCTGAGTAGGCTTCCCCCTGCCCCTTCCGCCTCCCTCTCCGGTCTCCCCTTGGCCACAGCCAAGGCCAACCCCCTCCAATGAAACACAGAAGCTTCCACTGCAGGGTGCCCAGAGAAAAGCATAAAATGGGGATCTCCCCAGAGGAGACAGAGGTGAGAGGAGGGAGGGGGAGGGGGAGGAGGAGGCAGAGATGCCACCCCCCCACCCTGTGAGCAGATGGTCAGCTGAAGCAAAAGGGGGGGAGGAAGATATGAATGGGAAGGAAGGAAGGAAGGAAGGAAGATGTGAATGAGAAGGGAGGGAGGGAGGGAAGGAGAAAGAGAGAAAAAGAAAGGTAGCCAGGAAGGGAGGAAAAACTGACAGAGAGCCAATGAGGCAATTCTAAGAGCTTTCCAGCTTGGTTGGACCACAACTCCCATCACCCAAGGGATGGGCTCAGGATGTGGCTGGTCGGTCAGCCAAGCGCAGGGCCAGTTTTGTCCAACGTCCCTGGTCGGGGGGGGGGCAGCTACCTATGGGGGGGGAGGCAGGGGGAATAAGGGGAGGGGGGGCAGAGGCCTCCAGAGGCCATTTTTCCCTGGCTGAAGGGAGGACAATCTGTCTTTCCTCCCATCCACTGAGCCAGGACAGCTGGGAAAGCCAGATAAGGGAGAGAGAAAAAAGACTCCACTGCAGACTAGGCACCGTGCCCAGGGACTCTGCTGCCCTCTCTGGCCACCACCAACCCCATCATCCCCTGCCGGCCTGACTGGGGTCCCCAGGAAGGAGAGGAGTTCAACATGGGGGCCTCAGTTTCCCTTTGGCTTTTCTGCCTTATATACATTGACCCCTAGAAGACCAAAGCATGTGTGTTTGCAGTTGTGTGGAGCTGTGGAAGGCGCTGTAAAATGCCTGTAAGGTCAAAAGTGGCCTCCCAAATCTCTAGAGCATAAAAACCTAGGAAACCAATTCTGTCCTGGGGAGAGAAGAAAGCCCCAGGGGTCCACCCAAGCCCATAAGCCACAGCCTGTTATTATACTCCTCTACACAGCAACACAATCCGCTCATGCAAAGGAACAAATTGCCACAGCACATTTCAATCTTTTCAGGCAGGGACTTGGGGTCTGGCTTATGGGCCCCTGCCTGGGTGGGTCTTCCTCTCACCACCACCCCACAGCCCCCAGCCTCAATTAATTGTATGTCTCTAAATTATGCAGCATCTTAATAGCCAGAATTAAGCTTTTGGGGATCCCACAAGCAGACATTAGAGCTGTCCTTCAAGGAAATCACCTTCTAGCCAGAGGTACATTGCTGCTGTACATGGAGGATCTGTTCCTCCAATTAAGGTTAACAAATAACCTTAAAATAAAAAAGAACAAAGCCTCATTCCACAAAAATTGCCTAAGGGGGCTTGTGGCAAGTTATCTCGTGCATTAACGCTCACAAATCCTCAATTCCTGAACTACGGCTGAGTACATATTCAGACAACAAAGTGTGTGTGTGTGTGTGTGTGTGTGTGTGTGTGTGTGAGAGAGAGAGAGAGAGAGAGAGAGAGAGACACCTTTGTGGGGCCCTCTCAGCCTTTCGCCAGAGATTTGGCAAAATCCCTGCTGGAGGACATCAGGCCAAAACCTGCTTCCCGTTTTGAAACAAAACCTCATTTCACAATCGGTTTTTCCGAGGCTGCTGGCTGGGCTGCCCCTCCCTAAAAAAGAAATTCTGCCCACCGGCACCGTGAGAACCTTTGGGGAGACCCCTCTGGCAGGCTGGCGTCCTTGCAAAGGCCTGAAATGGTGGCCACCGTGCCAGAAGCAACTCCGACGCGATGGAGAAACTTGAAACAGACACCACACCTGAGCTGAGCTCACTGACCCAGCCGGTGCAGCAGGCAGAACGGAACTGGTGAGGTGGGACGACCTTTCGTCTCTTGCGCAACAGCCGTTGCGCCCCCGGAGTTGGCATCTCTTTCCAGAGAAATCAAGCACCTCCAAGGGCCAGAGACACCGCTGAGTCTCCCTGCCACCGGTGCGCGAAGAACGCCAAATTCCTGGTTGTTAGAATCACGACTTGGAGCCTTTCCATGAGAGCTAGAAACTTCATTTGAAAAACAAAACCAGCAGGGTTAAGAGCATCGAGGTGTGGTCCTGGTTATCAAAGACGGCTTGCGGGAGGAGATTAGTGGCTGGTAATCAACAAGGGTGGAATAATACAAAAATAACAACAGCCACGTCCCAGATTTGGGAAGGAAAGGAAAACGTATTGGAGTTGCAAGAGAAGGTTAGGGCTGGCTGGCTGGCGTGCCACTTTCCACTCTCAATCCAGGTTTCTCTCCCAAACTAGTTTGGATGCCCGATCTGAATAAAGCATCCTTATCCAGAGTTGGAAAACCTAAACCACAAATTGTTGCAACCTCATATTGCAAACCCCAAACAGTGGCTTGCGAACGGCTCTCTAGCCGGGTTCACACGCTGGGGAAACAAAACACCCCTGGCACTTAGCAGGATATGTCTGAAACCAATCCACTTTTCGATCCAAGCCAGATCCAAAAAACAACTGCACCACGAGTCACTGCTGGGGTGTTTGTGTGTTGGTGTGTGCAAGATTTTTCCAACTTGGGCTGGCGCTACGGATGGGTACAAGGTCTGATTCATCAACTCATTTCCACTTAGCCCTTCCCCAGGCAAGGCTGCTGTTAATCATCAGCTCAGCTTCTGGAATGCAAACAGCGAAACTGCCCCAGAAAGACTGGGCGGAAGAGGCCGTCACTGCCTCACAGCGCCCTGAAATAAATGAAATAATACTAAAAACGTTTCCCCGGGCTCTGCCGAGACACTCCGGCCTGGAAGCATGGAGGAAAAAACCCTTCAAATTTCCATTTTGCCCCAAAACATCCCAGAAGCGTTTCTGGGCCCTACAATAAGGAAATCGGATGAGAAGCTGTTGGAAAACACGGGTTGGGTGGTAACCAGGCTGTAATCAAGTCACTTCGGCTTAATCAAATAAGTTGGAACTTCACTTTGGAGTTTCGCAAGAGACCGTGACATCTGGAGACAGGTTTTCTTAAGAACCGCCCCCCCCCAAACATATCCAGAGGATCTGGCGGTTCTCGAGGTTTGAGGAGGCAAAGAAGCAATCCCAACGCTGTTTTTTTTCTTCAACATTTCTCTTGTGTGCGCATGGGGTTATTGTGAGGCCACAGCACAGCACTCCAATTAAAACATTTTTTCTGTGCTTTTATTGCGGTCACACGCTGTTCCAACCTGAAAACCAGGAATCAAAAGTCAACAGGAATTTTTCAGCAGTGGGCTGGATAGGTTTTAAACCGTGTTTTCCAACAGAAACTTAAAACTTTCTTAGAAGGAAAAAAAAACCCAGCCAAACAGGTCCAGGGGGGGGGATAAGAAAAGGGGGAATCAATAGAAATCAGTCTGTATACACGAGAAAGAGCCACGCAAGCAAACCCAGTTGGCTTAGCTTCATTCGCCACAATTACGCTGGCAAAACAGAATTAATTCTCAATTATTATTTTTTTATAACAGATACCATGATCAAGCCCTGTTCTAATCCTGTCCTGGCTTCATTACAGCAGATATATCAAAAGTGGTTTTTATTTTTGAAAAAGCCACTGGACTGATTTTTCAGTCTTTTTCCTCAAAAAAATCAGTCCAGTTATCTTTTCCAACAATAAAAACCACTTTTGATACCACTATGATCTGGGGGACCGACAATCTTCATAGATATTTATCCCCCATATATGTTTCTATCCACTAAGAATAAGAACGTCTCCCTATTTGTAAAACGCTCTGGTCGTAATCAATAAAATAAAAAGAAAAATAATCAATAGTAAACAAATTTAGACCGTGGCCCGTCAACACGCTGGCCCTCAAATTTTGTAGGTCATGCAAAAAATAGAACAAGCTACTCAAATAGGATCTCTACTGCTAGTAAGAACTCAGTCGAGGGGTGTCTGAATCGGGCCTTTAACCCAGAACTGGGGTTGAGCTAGACGACCTCTCTGGACCCTGAGAGTCCACAGCCCAAAGCACCAGGAATGTAGCACATACACACACACAAATCCCAGCCCAAACGTTTCCAGAAAAGTGTGGGAAGGTCTTTTCCAGGTTATCTTGCATTCCAGTTCTGGCATCTCTCACCCCACGCCCCCTTGCTGGTTGGGATCAGAGGTCACCCCAACCTCTGGAAAATCCCATTCCCCCTCCAGATTTAATCTCCAGAAATCCCACCTAGATAAATTGGGGGTCTGGGAGGGGGGAGGGAAGCCTAATTGGCACCAGGCAAGGAGCAGCACCAACTTCAAGGGCTGAACTGAAGCCAAGATTGGGACAGCAAATCATTTTTGGATTATTTGAAGAAAAAATAATAATCCCTAAAGGAAATCCACAGAGAGATTTGCAGCTGCTTGTCCCTTTCCTTAAGCAGGAAGGTAAAAGTTTTAAAACTTTTCAAATCTTTTCGGAGAGCTTGGTCGAAGAATAAATCAACATTAAGAGAGAGGATGCCGGCTTGTTTAAGCAGAGGGTTGCAAAGAGCCTTCACACCTTGAAGCAGGTGTCACCCAGAAGGAACCACAGCATCCGCACCCGTAACTGGCAGGGCCAGCCCGGTGACTGTAGCCCTCGCTGGGCCACGATCCACCCTTGCGACAACAGGTGGGCAGGCGCTGGTGTGCTGAAGAAGCCAGGGCAGCTTCAGCAGGCAGACACTTTTTAAAGACGCAACAGGAAGTCAAAGGTGGCAACAGCGGAGGTAAAGCAAACAAGAGGATTCCAGAGCAAGCACAGAGTGCAGCTCACTTCCCTGCCCATAAGGCCAGAAGCTCAGAAAATGCAGGATTGGGAGAGAGCAATGAACGTTTAGTTTCTAGGGGGAAATTAAAGCATCTGGCTCAGAAACTGGGACCCAGGGAGCCCCCCCTCCCCACAGGGTGGAGCCAAATCCACTTGTGTCCAGTCCTCACACTAGCGACCGTCGCAGCCTCCCGACTGCAAGTGGGGGGTATGTATTTCTGAGAATTGCAGCATGGCAGGATCACCCTTTGGGACTTCTCCAATAAGGAGAGTTGGATTTTGGTGGTCACCGAGATTCTTATCGGCCACTTCAGGAAATGATTAAGCTCTCCTGTCTCCCTTGTCTGCAAACAGGATTTGACCACAATCAAGGGAGGGTCAATCAAGTCTCTATCACAGTGAGAGACAAACACACATACACAAAGGGAGAGGAAAATTGCTCTTCAGCTTTACTCCAGTTTCAGTCCGGCTGACCTTGCAGGTGTAAAAGGAAACCAGAAGCCGAGTATAAAGGTTGGGGGGGGGAGGGAAGCCCAGGAAGGTATTTAGAAAGCTGCCAATTCTTACAATCAGGCCCTCCAAGTGTGGTTGGGGTACGGGGGGGGGGCTTAAGAGAGAAAAGAAGGGCTCCCTCCCTGCAGATGGAACTTCAGAGGAAGGCTGGCTGGGGATGGTGGGGATTGTAGTCCAGGTTATCTGCAAGGGTCGGGGGGGGGAATGTCTTAAGACCCCACCATAGCTATGGATCCTTCCCTCCCTCCTTTCCCTATTTTCCTTCCTTCCTTCCTTTTTTTCCTTCTTCCCTCCCCCTTCAAAGCCCACCCCACGGAATTCAGAGGCGTTCCCTCCCCTGGGCAAAGGGGGGGCCGTTTCCTGGGCAGAGGGGACACGGGGAAGTCACAGACCTGCAAGTCCGCACGTGCCTTTCCGGGACCTCCACCCAGGGCTGGCTCAGGCCCCCTGCCCAGCCAGCCAAAGCAGGCGCAGACGGGGCTGAGCGAAGTAGCCCCGCAGAGGCTGGCCGGGGGACGATGGGCAGTGTAGTCCAGGCGGGAGGGCAGGCAAGGGAGGGGGGGAAGATGCCGGGGGGGGGGGTAAAGGGAAGCGAGTCTCTCTCTTTGCACAGACACACAAACACGCACACACACACAAACACACACACACCGTAGGGCAGTCAGGGGCGCAAGAGGGCGCCGGTCGCTATCCGGACGGCGGGGAAGCCCAGGAAGGCATGGAGAGCCCCGGGGGTCGCCCACCGACTCACCGCCTCCTCCCCGCTGCTCGCCCGCCGGCTCTGGCTGCGCGCCGCTTCTGGCCGCCGCCCCGGGCGGGCGCAACCTGTTACCTGAGCCCGCGCCGCGGCCACGCCCCCTCCGCTCCCCATTGGCGCGGCCCGCGACGTCGAGGCACGCCTCTCTGCCGCTCCGCCCCGCCCCGCAGCCTTCCCTTCCGGACAGGCGGGGCCGGGAGCCTAGCAACCGGGAGCGGTGGCCGCCTCCTCCCTAGCAACGGGGATGCAGCAGCCCTTAATTGCATTAATTGGAAGCAGAGAAGCCCCCCCCCCGAGCCTCCCCCCAGGCTCCGCTGCCATGCTGGGTGGATGGGATCCCAAGTCCCATTCTCCGCGGTTGCCTTTAGTTGGGACTCTGGCTTCCATCCTCCCAGGTCTCCAGAGATGGGAGCTGCCAACAGTACCATGCACAGCAACTCTGGTGCCCAGCTGGCCCATGGTGCCCAACTGGGGCATGGTCCACCATGGCCCATGGTTCCCATCTAATCCATGGTCCAGCATGATCTATGGTGCCCAACTGATCCATGGTCCAGCATGGACAATGATGCCTAACTGGTCAAGGAGAGCGCTGTGTCCCACTTCTCACCCTAAGCCTAAGCAGCTTTCTTTGCCAAAGAGAAGAAACTAAGCATCTGTTGGCTTGCTACTGCCAGTAGAGTCAGTTGATGGTGAGATGGGTGACATATAAATTTAATAAATATAAATAAATAAAAGGTTTTGGGTTTATCATATGTCCCTCTTAAAGACAGTTTCTCCCACTGTTTTTGGTGGGAGATTGGATTTATCTGCTGTATCTTATATATATGATTTTTCTGCACCTCTTATCCTAAATTTTTTTTTCAAGTCAGGTAAGAAGACCCTTAATGATATCTGTATGTCTAACTAGCCACTGTTGACAGTGACTTGATGGTATATAATGGATCAATGTGGAGGCACCTCCAGTTGGACTCATTCAGGGTTGGAGAAAAAAAAATCTTCCCACCTTCTGTTTGTTTTGGTAAGTGAAATGAAACAAAGGCGGCATAGATCCTGAATCCATTGTGCTCTCAGCGGCTTTGCAGAACAATGCCAGGTCTAAGAGGAAACTCCAGTTTCTTTCTGATCACTCAGCCACCCATAACAAAGGCTTGCATTGAAGTCTTGAACTTCTGCAGAGGACAAAAGCAATTGGAGAAGATTAACTCTCCCCCGCCTGGCTGGCTTGATACATCCTGATTACAAATTGGGGGTATCTTGATTAAAGTTTCATGCACAGCGTTTCTGTTGCAAACTCCTTGCAAATATGTTTATTTACTGCACGTTTGCAAATGCATACTTTCTGCACGTTGCAAAGGTGTTTATTTACTGCATACTTGCAAAATGTGATCTAGTTTGTCATTTAATGTTTCCCTGCTGCCTCTAAGCTTTTTTTTTTTTTAAACTCCACTTTGTACATGGAGCTTTTAAAGGTCAAAGCAGTTCTGTGGGATTGCTGCAAGGGGCACCCAGAAATTTTTTTTTTCCTTTAGTGGAACAGCACCCCATCCTCTCTCCAGCCATTTGTACCTTGAAGCAAGCAGCCCAAATACAATCCTGCTTCCCTTCTTCCCCATCCCCTAAGGAATTCAGGGTGGCACATCACTCACAGATGGGTCACCTCAATTATGTTCTGTGGCTGGGTGATCGGGGAGCTTGTTAGGTTGAATCAGATCAACAAACTGTCACTTTCTTTTCTGCTGGTGAAAAGCGGTGGAAAAAAACATGCATAAAGAATGGACTCTGGAGGGCCGAAGGGCTGGTTTTTCAATGAAAGATGAAGGAGCTCAACAGCCTGGAGAGGCAACAGGAATGTGAACAAGCAACAAGCCAGCCAAGGTCATATTTTGGTTTCCGGCTGCTGCTCTGAAGTGGAAGCATCTGGAAAGAGATTGGCAATGTTGCAAAGGGCTGCTTTTTCCCAGGCAAAGCAGAAAAGCAACACAATTGACTAAGTGGGTCAGTATAAAGTGATGCCACTTTCCTATCTCCCTCTGCCCACACCATCCATTGCTCATTCACCAATATTTTCATGCTGCTTATTCTCACCCTTCTTGTGATCTTGAAAACAACTGGAGGAAACCAGAACCTGCTTCGTTCCCTATATTCCATTTCCAATTGATTAAAAAAAAAAATTGTCTGCAGCCCTCCAAGAGGGTTAGGTGACATCTCACAAATATTGAAGTTGTGGGTTCTCCAACACTCGAAGTTTTTAAGAGATTGGACAACCATTTGTCTGAAATGGGATACGGTTTCCTGACTGAGCAGGGGGTTGGACTAGAAGACCTCCAAGATCCCTTCCAACTCTGTTATTCTGTTGCCAACAACACAAACAGGTTTTAAAACTATTTCGTTACTGAATTTATTCCTCTCTCCCTCACCCACCCAATCTGACCATCAACCAACTCAATGTTCCTGCCACTTTGGACAGTTTGCCATCAAAGGGTATTTAATTCAGTTCCCCTTTGGCACAAGAGCCTCGTTTCTCAACGTCCTTTGCACTTTTGTAAATACATTTAATAATAATGTATCAATCCTAGCTTGGGGCTGGCCTGGGCTTAAATCTGGGCTTTCCCAGCTGCAAGTAGATAACAGAGACAAACTTTATGGTGCTTTGCACCGCATAAAGCGAATTGGCGGCGTTCACACGTGCTCCTCCTTGCCCCCATTGTTGCTGCTGCTCGCTTGCCGCGCGGTGCAGTCGCCCAGGCAAGGCTCCCCCCTCCCGTTCGGCGTTCCACAAACCCACTTAATTGTTGTATTCATTCTCGGGCACAAACATTCGCAAAACAATTTGCAAAAACAATTCGCCTTCCTGGAAATGGGCAGCTCCCCCTTTGCGGGAAGCCCCGCATCCCCTGACCCGGAAGTGCTTTTTTCCCCAGAGTCAGAGTCACGCTCAAGATGGCGCCCTCCTGCCGGATAACTTTCTCCTTTCCTCCCCCGAAAAAATTCGTAACGGGGCTTCTCGAAAGCGGACTTGGCTTCCCCGTTTCTTCCCCCCACCCCCGAAAATCCCCCCAAGTAAAAAAAAACACAAACCGTTGCTTTTTACCTCATATCCGCCACATCCAACATGGCGGTGCCGCCTACGGAACGCCGCTGGGACCATTTGGAGTCGTCCCGCGCCGCTTTCTGGAGCTGCTGCGCATGCTCCGTCCGCCGCCTCTTCCTGCTCCGTGACTAAGCTGCCGCCGTTTGGGGAAGGAAGATGGAGGAGTCCGCGATGCCGCCGCTGCCTTCGATGTTCTGGGCCGGGGGTCCCGCCCCGGGGAAGCTCTTCCCACTGGGCAGCCCGACCCAGCACTCCGGGGCCCAAAGCGAGGCCTCCAAGCGGACTCTGTAAGGCTGGGGGAGGGGAGGGGGGCAGGGGAAGCCCCTTATAGCGGGGATGCCGCTGGTGCGTGACGTCACGATAGGGAGGGGGGTAAATCAGGGTCTTCCTCTGCGGAGGACTACAGTTTCCTCCATAGATGGGATGGGAGATGTAGTCCAGCCCCCACCTAGTGGCTCAGGTATGGGTGGGTGGGTGGGTGGAGGGCTTTCCCTTGTTTTATCTGTAACACCCCCTCCAGCTTTTAATTAAAGCCCCCCCCCCACACACACACATCCCGGAGCCTGAGTCCAAAGGTAGACTGCCCCTTGCTAGGGAAGCTTGACCGCAGGCATTGCAAAGGAGCAGCCCCCGTGGGTGGGACTGGAGGAAACTTTGGTGGGATTCAAAGGTGGTGGGAGGGAAATGGGGGGGGTGTCCCATGTCTTCTGGATCAGCAGTTGGGGGGGCAGGATCCTCTCCCAGCATGCAGGGGAGGGTCATCCAGATCTCCAGTCCCCATTGTAGGAATTCCGTCCTTCCATCCATCCATTTTCTATTTATCTATTCCTCTACTTATCATCTCCCTCTCTCCCCCTCCCTGTCTTATCTACCTTCTTACCTCTCTTCCTCCCCCCATGCAGGAGCCCGATGGTGACAGGCACCTCTGTCCTGGGCCTGAAGTTCGAGGGCGGGGTGATGATCGCGGCCGACACGCTGGGCTCCTACGGCTCCCTGGCCCGATTCCGCAACCTCTCCCGGATCATGAAGGTCAACGACAGCACCGTGCTGGGCGCCTCGGGGGACTACGCCGACTTCCAGTACCTCAAGCAGGTCCTGGAGCAGATGGTGTAAGTGGCTGGGCGACCCACGGCCGGCCTTCGGGGGTCCCAGATGGCTCCTTCGCCCCCTGGATTTGCCTTGAAAACAAGGAAAGGAGGAGCTTCAGACCTGGCTGGTTTTAAGACTTGTGGACTACCAACTCCCAGAATGCCCTATAACCAACACAACCGGCTGGGGAATTCTGGGAGTTGAGGTCCACAAGTTTTAAATTGGTCAAGTTGGGAGACCCCCCTGAGCTAAAAGAAGCCACATGATTCAGCTTTGATTTGCTGTTAAGATGTCCCTGATGAGCCTGATTTTAATTGGTGTGAAGGTTTATTTTAAACTTGTTGAGGACTTCCAGGTGGGACCTCCAAATTAGCATCAGGAGAGGCAACGCTGGCAATACCTACTTCCTGTTATCAGTCCTGCAAATAAATATTTGGATCTGTAAGCTGGCTTGTTAGAATTGAGCCCTTCCTGGGGCTGAAAGCTATTTCTTGACCCTTTCCATGGGTCACCCCCTTGGGCAATGCCCAGACCCTGTGGCCTTCGCCAGGGGTGTGGATGGTGAGAGGGGACGATTTTCCAGCTGGTCAATTGGTGGCTTTGGGGAGCTGCGTCTCAGCTGGGCCTCCATGTCTTGCAGGATCGACGAAGATCTTCTGGGCGACGGGCACAGTTACAGCCCGAAGGCCATTCACTCCTGGCTTACCCGGGTCATGTACAACCACCGTTCCAAGTTGAGCCCTCTCTGGAACACCGTGGTCATCGGTGGCTATTCCCATGGGGAAGGGTAAGGCTGGGGGCAGAGGGGGGAGAAAGCCGGGGGATGGTGTCCTGGCTGGTTCATGGAGTATTTCTCAAAACTCACAAATGTCTTGGGCTCTGTTGCAGTCGTAATCCGAGGACTTACCTTTTTTTGTGTCATTTCCTTCATGTTACGTTCACGGTCACCCGACAGTAGCGTATAAATTGAATTTCCATCAACCAACTGCTTTTAACTCAAGTTTTGCCTTCCCATCCTCCCCACTGTAGCCTTCTCCCGATGGCGGAAGGCTACGGCAGGCCACTGCAGCCCCCTCAATCTCTCCTCTCTCAGCTTCTTAGGCTACGTCGACATGCTGGGTGTGGCGTACGAGGCTCCTTCGTTGGCAACTGGATACGGGTCCTACGTGGCACAGGTGGGGCAGGCGGTGGAGACACTGGCATTTTTAGGGTCCCGGATATGAACTGGGCTCCTCCAACTGTGCTAAGCCATTGTGGCTTCTCTTGGGATTAGCACCCCGCCTTGCAGATTTCAGCCAGCCTCGTTTTCCAAGCGCTGGGGTGCCGAGTTGTGGCTTATTCAGCCAGCCAGAGATGGGTTCGAGTCACGGGGCTGAGTTTTTAATCTGGTTGGGTGTGGCTGTGCAGTTGAGCTCCCTCCATTTCTTCCGCCCTGTCGCAGCCGTTAATGAGGGAGGCGCTGGAGAAGACCCCCAGCCTGTCCCAGCAGGCGGCCCGAGCGCTCATCGAACGGTGCATGAGGATCCTGTACTACAGGGATGCCCGCTCATTCAACCGGGTAAGAGGGGGCGTCTGTCCTTCCGCAGGCATATGGGAGACCCAGCCCAGTCAGGGCTGGCGTCTCCCTTTGAAGGGAGGACCGGATCCTAACTCTCTGTCTTCCGTCTTCAGTATGAGATCACCACCGTCACTGAGAAAGGCGTGGAGGTGGAAGGGCCCCTGTCCTTGGAGACCAACTGGGAGATCGCTCACCTTGTCAGGTAAGGTTGCCGGAAAGTCTTGGCCTTCTAGAGGTCCTCCTGGTCGTGTCCTTACAACTCTCGGGGCGCCCAGCCCCGGTGAGGGCCTTCCCTTCCTCCCTACCCTGGATTGTAGGATTGTTTTCAAGACTTTTGTGACGTTTGCCTGCTGCTAACTCGGCTGGTCTTTTTTCTTCTTTTCCTTGCAGCGGTTTCGAATGAAGCGGGAAAAGTCCAGTTTTTCTATTTGTTGAAGACAGAACCCCAAATCCTTTGTTATGCTGTTCGACGCTCCTGGGGGAGCACTCTTTAATAAAGACACTTGACTATGTATTACAGCTCTTCTGTGTGAAAGATTTTCTAGAGACTTCAGTTTCAGGAGGGGTTTTTTTGTCCCAGGACTTTTTGGGGGGGGGGCTCCTCGTCTGCATAATCTTATCATCTTTTCAACCTTCCAAAACAGCTGAGCTTCCATTCCCATAATCCCCAGCCAGCACAGCTAGAGTTCCAAACCAGCCTAGAGGTTAAAACAATTTTGGTTAGGTCCTACCAGAACATGAAAAAAAAAAAAAAAGCATTTTCTACTTTTTTGAGATAGAAAATTTTCTACCTAGCAACGCTAGGTATGCTGTGGATTCTAGTATAAGTAGTTTGAGATCTCTGTTTTCTACCTGGAAGGATTTGGGGGCTACTCAGACATGCCCTCTGTGGACAAACTAGCAGCTGTGCTCCTTTTTTCAAAAAGCAAAATCTATGGGAGCTGCAGCAACCATGCTATGCCACTAGAGGGCAACAGCTTAGAAGAGTCTATCTATGCTGAACCACTAGAGGGCAGTATTTTCAAATCTTATAAAATATGTGTGTCTTCATCTGAAGAGGAAATTGGGGGGGAAGGGAGGTTATAATGCCCACACTACTTATCAGCAGGTGATCAGGCACTTTCCTGCTTACCATCTGCCTGGGTTTCACAGCTCCAGAGCAGGAGCAGAATTCTAGCAGGCCAGCTCTCCCGGTTTCTCTGCGGCTTCAGGTGCTCTTAGAAATGTCTACTGCAGATGGATGAATTCACAATCACAGAAGGGAACTAGACTTAGGAAACAACCATGAGAAGCAACAAGAAACTAGCATTACCTTGCGGGACTTTTAAGGGATGGGCACGAGGGTCTCGAGAGCCCACAGGCATCCCTGGTCTTAAGCCAACTTAATTCAATGAGTGAATTCTCAAAACTGCGCTAAGTCCAATTTGTGAACCTCGCTGCATTTCAAACCCAGGTTTCTTTTTCTCTCTCTCTGTCTGGCTGCCAAACCCTTTTAAAAGATTCTCCGGAATGAAAACACGTGTTTATAAATCCATTTCCCTGGCTTTATTAAATGTTCCACATATGTACATTTTAAAGATGAACCATTTACAGGTCAGCCCACCCTATTTCCTGCTTCCCTTGAGTTTGGCCTGGGGGTGTTGGGGAAGGGGGGGGAAGATTAGGGAAGGTTTTGGGAGTGGGGTTGGTTTTTTTTTCAACCTCAAAAGGAAAAACAGAAAAAGATGTACAGGCTGAGAGAGTAGGTGGTGGCTTGTTTCTGCTATGTGTCAAAATGTTTTTTCATTGTTTAGACCATAATACGTTACAATTTTTTTAAAAAAAAACCTCAAACATGCAAACAGTAGAAAAAAACATCCTTTTTTGTCTGTTTTTTTTTTATGCTGGCAGTGTAAAATAAAACAGGAGATTTCCCTCATTTTTGTGCATGTCAGAGTCGGGTTCAGTTGCAGCACTTGAGTCGGGGAACGTGTAGTGTCTTGATGTCTCCGGCGAAAGCAGGTTCAATAGCAGAATTTTTAAAAGGCGATGTCAGGCGGGTCCGTTAAGAAGAGAATCCGATTGGCAGCCAGAGAAGGGGTCACACCGGGGTGTGACCTGCCACTGTGGTCTCTCGGTAGCAACTCGGATAAAAGTGGAACAGAAAAGCTTTTGCATCAACTGCAATGAAATCTGGAGGGGCTTTTCTACAAGTGAAGTTTTGCTTTTACTTTCACAGAACACGTCCAAGTTCGTACAAAAACGTGAGGGAGGCTTCACCTCCCCTAAACAATAATGCCTGCATTAAATTGCTGTTCTCTTCTCCTTTCCATAAAGCAATCTTCCAATTTTTGTGGGCAGCGCTAGAACGTTTTTCAAAGGTTAAAAAGTAAAGTATTCATAGCTAAAAAACAAAAAAAAAGTTACCCAGAAATCTACGTTTCCGGGTCCAAATGTTACAGGGAAGGAGAAAAAAAGCGCGAGATTGAGAAAACTTCCATCAGCTACATCTCTTTTCTTTGTCTTCCAAAAAAAAAACACAAAAAAAGTCACATTGATAATGTGGTAGAATTAAAAACTTGTTTTGCACGGTATAAAAAAAAAAACAAAAAACCAAACCCCAGCAAAATAAAAACCCAGAAACTATAATACAGTGAGGTAAAGAAAATGCAAAACGAAAACCAAATAATAATAGTAAGTCCACCCACAATATATCTTCAGGAAATGCCACAACAGTGATTTAAGGGGGGGAGGGGGGGAAACACACTTTTGTTGTTTTTAAAAGGACTCGAACAGCATACACGGCCATTGTTAAGTTTGCGTGTTCACCTACGCGTCTCCTACAGCCACAAATCCACAGGGAAGCAGAAAGAAACGGCCTCTTCCAACCAGGAGTTTTTAAAAAGAGAGAGTGGAATTAAATCTCCTTTCTCCCCCCCCCTTCCCCTCCTTCGGCCTTCACGCTTCCATCAGCTCCAGCTCCGCGTCCTCAAAGCCGTAGAAGGACTCCGTCTCGCTCTCCCCCTCAAAGAGCTGGTGCAGGATCTCGGGGCTGGTGCACTCCTCCGCCGGCCCCCCCTCGTTCAGGTCGCCCTCCTCGTCCTGCAGTTGGCTGTTGAGCTTCAGCTGCTCCTCCAGCGAAGCGATCAGCTCCTCCTGCATGTCGGCGTTGCGGCTGGGCGTGTTGGCTGTGCCGTCCGGGCCAGGCAGGACGCTGGCCACCAGGAACGACTGCTGCACCAGTTCGGGGCAGTCGCTGATGACCTCCAGGGCCTCGGCCAGCCAACACAGGACGAGCTGCAGGAGGATGTCCGAGTCGCAGGAGGAGTCCGCCATCTCCTTGGCCTGCTCCTTCCACTTTTTGTGCACAAAGTTTCTCACTGTTCTTTTGATGCAAACGTCCAAAGGTTGGATTTTGGAGCTGCAAGCGGCCGGCACCACCGCCGGCAAGGTGCTGGACGAGCTCAGCATGGCCAGGACCTCTTCGGAAAGGTGCGTCCGGTGGCAGTCCAGAACCAGCATGCCTTTGCTGCTTTGGCGCTCGATGTGCTTCTGCCACACTTTGGAGGACCAGACCTCCATCACCTCGTCGTCGCTGTAGCCGCTCTCCTTGGCCTCCAGCAGGATCATCTCCGGCACGTTGGCGGCCTGCTCCAGGCGGCCTCGGTAGAAGACCACAGTGGGCAGGACGCTCCCGTCGGCCAAAATGGCCAGGACCACGTCGCACCAGGGCTCCCCGGTGCCCACCATCTGCAAGGCGTTCTCCTTCTGGTCGTCGCTGCAGAGGACCTCCACGTCCAGGAAGAGGGAAAGCTCGTCGATGGCGGCGATCATGGAGAGGGGCAGGTCCTGGGTGTGGATCTGGCCCTGCACGAACTCGACGAAGCAGCCGGCGTTCCCCTCCACGTCCTTGGGGAGCGGGTGAGCCACCGCCCGGCGGTTGTGCATGCTGAGGTTGTGCCGCAGCATGAACCGGACGGCCCACTCGTAGGAGATCTTGAAGCCGCCCTCCAGAGACCGGCCGATCTTGGTGGCCTTCTGGAAGAGGGTCTCCTCGTTGACCGGCAACTGCTGCTCGCGCTGCGCCAGGACCCATTCCGCCAGCTTCTCCTCCGCCTCCAGGCTCAGGTACTTGCCCTCCGACAGGGAAGCCACGTTCTCCTCCTGGAAAGCCTGGAAGCGCCTCAGCCAGCGGCAGATCCGCCGGGGCGGGTTCTTAAAGTGCTCCGCCGCCTGCTCGGTGTTGCAGCACAGGGCGAAGAGAACCACCCGCAGCTTCTTCACGGAGAGCTGCTCTTTCCTGCTGATGGGCTCAGGAGCCTCCTTGGGCTCGGGCTCCTCTTCGCGGCGGTCCACTGTCAAGACGTTTGAGGCCTCGTTCTCCTGGACTGGGACGGCGGCGGCGGCAGGAGATTGGCTGGCCTCCGGCATCGGCTCGGGCACCGCACCCAACACTTCCTGGGGCTTTTCCTCCTCGGGCGGTGGAGACGGTGCGTTCACAGTGATGGCTTTGCTGGGCGGGGAGGGGGAGGCGGAAGGCTTGGTGCCTCGTTCGAAAGGCTGGGCAGGCCTGAAGAAAGAGAGGGAGGTGAGGCATCGCCCAGAGGGAGGGAGGGGAAGGGGGCAAAGCCTACCTGGACAGGTAACAGGTAATGGCTTACCTTGGATGGGAACTCCAAGCAGGACCTGTGAGAAGCAGAAAGGAGAGCTTCAGCTTACGACAACAAGAATCGTATTCACCCTCATAAACTGGCTGGATGGACCGGCCCAAAGTTCTTTCTCCCCCCCCCCAGTCCATCTGCCCCTCTCTTCAGTTAGGGGGCACCAATGGCGGGCAGCTTCCCCTCGCAGCTTGACCTCCCGAGTCTCATTATAGGTAGTCCTCAATGTACGACCGAAATTGGGACTTGAATGTCTGTCACTAATCGATGTGACCATGAAGCGAATCGCTGTCTCCCCAGGCCCAATTTTACCACTTTTTTGGGCCTTGGTTCTTAAAACGAATCCCACGGTCGTTACGCAAACCTGGTTTCCCAACTGGTTTTGCTCCCTGAAAAGTCGCTGTTGGGTTTTTAGCACCGTTGTTAACTTTGAACGGTCATTAAAAGAGTGCTCGTAAGGTAAGGACTGCCTGTGCCATTGGGCTCCCTCCCTCCCTCCCTCCCTCCCTTTCTGGGATGGCAGACCCAACCGGTGACCGGCTGAAGCAGGAAAAGCCCCCAGGGACGGCCAGGCCGCGTCTTGCCTCGCAGAATGACGTTGCTGAATTCGTGAGACGGGTTGAAGACCAGGTGCTTGGCCATGGCGTCGCCTTCCGACGTGGCGAAGAGGCAAGCGGAGCACGCCAACCGGACCCCACTGGCAAGAGAAGCGAAAAGGAGCATCGCCCTGGCTTCAGGTTTTCTGCCTCAAAGGCCTCCCCTTCACCCCAAACACCGGGATGGGGTTGCCATCTGAGAAAGGCAGCTGGGACACCCAGGGCTGCCCGGCTCCCCTCCCTCCTCAGGGCTACGGGATCCAGCGGAGAAGACCAGGCTAGAGAAAGGATTGGAGACGCCCCCCCCCCCTCAAGTCTGGAGAGATGCAGCCTCTTACCAAGCTGTGTAGTTTTTGAACAAGGCCAAGTATTTCGGACTTTTGCGAGGGACGTGGTTGCTGGAAAACGGAGCAAGGAAAAAGAGCAGTTGTTACACAACGACAACGCTTCAACCCCGGTGAGTGACCTGGAGAGAAGCCCCCAATTTCCCCCTTACAGCAAGAAAAGCTCAGTGCCAGAGAGGGAGAAGAAGCTCGTAGCCACGTCCGTGGAGCTCCCAAGAGCAAAGAGCCTTTTCCTTCTGCTTTTAGGGCTAGTGAGGCAGGAAAACAAACTGAATTTAATGGGCTCAGGCTGCCAAGAATCTCCCCCAGCCGGCCGGCCATCACTCGTGCTCCTTCAAGCTCCCTTCCCAATCAAGACTCTCTGCTCCCTTCTGGCCCCGGACGGAGCTCCTCTGCCCCGGGGGGGGGGGGAAGGGCAGCCCAAGGCCAGGGCCTCGCCCAGTGCCACTCACTTGATCATGTGGTTGGCGTAGGCGCGAGAGCAGCAGGTGCTGTAACGGCAGAGCGAGCAGTGGACGTAGGTGGGGAAGTGGTTGGGGAAGTCCGGGATTTCGAAACTGCACTCCAGGCAGGTCTGCCTGCCCAGGACGCTCCTGCCGAGAGGAAGGGGGGGGAGAGACAAGTTAGAGCCAGAGGGGGGTGGGGGTCCCAACAAAGGGGCAGTCAAGGGGGGGGATAAAATATCCAACGCAGAGGGGGAAAAAATCTCCCCTTATGTTTCCAGAGCAAAACATTAAACTGAAAACACGGGGGGGAGGAGTCACTGAGGACCCCCAAGAAGGAAGCAGCACGGCAGCCAGTATTTGGGGAACCCCCTCTCAGCCCCACCCATTTAGTGAACAGTCACTAAATGAATTGCTGTTCAGCCGAGGCCTAGCTGTACTCAACCCGCCCCATCCTCTGACTGAACATCCACCCCGCCCCCTGTGGACGCGCTCTGATCCCGACCCCCAGCCCGGGGGGAGCAGCAACCAGTGCCCAGCAACTGTCTAAAGTGTCTTAAGATGATTCTGAAACTTGGAGTAAGAAGCTCTGACATTTTCCTGACGGCCTTCTTCTGGATGCTCCTCTGGAAGGGCGGGTAGGGGAAGTTCGGCTGGGGGTCTGAAGAGGCCGAGAGCAAGGCGGCATCCTGGAGGAGGCCCGGGGGCACGTCGTTTGCGCAGAGGGGCAACGTCCGCGGCTGACCTCGGGAGGCCCTGATGGTCACCTGTGGCCCACAGGAAGAGAGGGAAAAGCATTCAAAATCTGGGGGGGGGGAGAGAAACGTTCCCTGAAGATGGGCTCCTGCACGACTCCAGAAGCACGGAAGGCTAAGCCTCTAGTCCTGGTGACCAACGACCCGGATTGGGTCCTGCGACGCTGTCCTGGGACATGCAGGACAGAGTAAAATAATCTGGGTAAAAATAATCCCCCGCTTGCCCCAGATCGGAACTCTGCTTACTCTCAGGAAGGGAAGACGGGCAGGTAGGAAAACGGGGGTAACGGCAGCCTCGTGTTTGCCCTGCCTTGCTGACTTTCTGCATGCAACCCCCTCCCCAGCCTGGAAGGGCAGAGCCCCAGACAGGGCGAAAAGCCTCCTGGCCCCAGGCAAACCGGCCCAGCTGCAGGCTTCTCCACCGGCCCAGCCCTCAGCGTCGGCAGCGGCTGTGTACCTTGGTGCCCGGCTTCAGCCCTTCCAGCTGCTTGGGCTTACGGAACGTTTTGTGATGCTGTAGCTTATGCTCGATCTTGTCCTTGGCAAAGAGGAACTGCAGGCGGCACTTGTTGCAGTGATAGACGCTCTTTTTCTATATGGGAAGGAGGGGAGACCCAGCGGTGATCTTTCTGAAAGGCGGGCCCTTCTCTCCCCCCCCCACAAGGGAGGCCAAGAAAGGAGGTGCTGGAGGAGGGGGAGGCCCACCTGGTGCCTCATGAAATGCTGCTGAAACGCCGTGCCGTTTTTGAAGACCTTGAGGCAATAGGGGCAGAGGAGGTGGCGGGTGTCCTCATGCACCATCCGGAAATGGGTGTCCACTTCGGAGTAGAGCGACGAACGGTACTGGCAAACCTGGAGGGAGGGGAAGAATCATTCTTGTTAGAAGGGTCCAGTGTCCGAGAAGGGAGTCGTCTGGGGGTGGTCAGGCAAGGAGCTTTTTTGATCCTCCCAAGCTTTTGAATATTATTTCCCTTTAGCCTTTTTGGGGGGTGGGGGGGTATCTGTCTCCAGAAACTTAGAAGTGCCAGAACTGGACCAGAGCAAAGCTTGGCCTCCCGGCCCCCCCCCCCGAAGCGTTTGCGGTACCTGGCAGACGTAGGGCATCTCCCCGGGCTTGTGGGTGTCCTTCATGTGCTGCAAGAACATGGGCTCGCTCTCAAAAGCCCATTCGCAGATCTTGCACTTGGCTGCAACGGAGGAAGCTGGTCAACATTCACCCGTTCAGACATGGCGGATCAAAAGCGGAGCCCGATATGTTAATCTCTCCCACTTAGTTCCCTCTCTAAAGCGTGCAACGTCAAAGGCAGCCCTTTGAGATAAGACAGAAGCAGCTGCAAGGGGTGAAATCTCTCTCTCTCTCTCTTTCTTTTTTAAGGGGACCCCCTGCTTCCCTCTTCCACCTGCTAAGGCCGCACTGGGAAGCCTGCCTTTGAGGGCCCACTTACTGGTGGACTCGTACGGACTGTGGACGTTTTCCAAGTGACACTGGAGCTGGAAGGGCGTGGTGAACTGTCGGTAGCAGTGCTGGCAGATGGTGTGGACGTCCACCTCTCCGTTCTGCTGGTCCAGCTCGACGTGGTGCTTCATGTGATTCATGAACCTGCAGACAAGGAGACGGTCGTGCCCGTTTGGCTGGCGATGGCTGGGAAGCAGCCTTCTGGGTCCGACAGCAAGGGGTAGGGCTCGCAAGAGCCTCCCCCAAAAGACAGGCACCCGTTCCGAGCCTTTGCTTAGTCCGTAGAAGAACACAGCCCAAGGAAAAGCTGGACGGTATATCGCATTCGGATGTTTTTAGAGAGATGAGATAGGATCTTTCCTTGGTTAATGGTTCAGACCCCGTGAATTTCCATCCGGTCCTCTGCAATTATTAAACTGTGAAGCAGCTCTGGGTGGCTTGCCTCGTGAAAGCAAAAGTGCTAAGCATTAAAACACTGAAAATGTTAAATATTAGCAAGTTTTAAGCAGAAAACTGGAACGCTTTCTTTTTCACTACGTAGAGCGGCCCTGATCCGAATTCACTCCCCACCTTTTGAGAACAGGCTCAGTCTGAATTCTAGAGGAGACGAGGCTTCTCAAAAGGTCACAGGAGGGGGGCACCTTTCTCACCCCTCCCCCAACCCCCGTTATTCTTACCGTATGTTATTCTTGAGCCTCTTGGTGCAGTGCGGGCACCGGAAGGAGGTTGGCACCTTGGGGAAGGCCAGCAGCTGGCTCACTTTGCCCCCATCCCTGCCGTAGTAGAAGTCATCGACCAGCATGATCAGCTTGCTCTGCACCCCCTCGCTGGCGCCGTCGCTCGGCTCAGAGAGTTTGGCGGGCGGCGACAGGGCGGGGATGGGGGTGGAGGAGGGGGGCGAAGCCACCGCAACGGTTTTATCCGGGGAAGGGGGCTTGGGGGCTTGGATATTTGGTTCGGGCTCCAGGGGTTTCCCTTTCTTCAGGAATTCCACCATTTCGGGGCAGCAGTACTACCGGGAGGGAAAAAAACAGTCTTGCGTGAGCTTCAGCACTCTGGAAAGACAGGCTGTGTGAAGGAGGGCTTCCCCGCTCTTCTCCGGGTCTGGTCTTTTGATGCCCCCACCCCGTGGCAGCCTGGCCTCATCCTGCAGGGCCGGAGCTCCAGGCTGCTGTGCAAAGACGTCTTAGGTGAAAAGGATGGCGTCTCTGGGTGCGGGGATAAAAATCTCCAAATTCAATAGGTATTTATCTCTGCATCTCACTTGCAAACCTCCCTCTGAGAAATGTTGGCATGGCTGTCCCCCGGGGGCACAGGGTCAAAGAGACTGGATGAAATGATAGGCTTTCCCTTGTCACGAGTGGGCTCTAGCGAGATTTCTCTCTGTTGCCCCCCTCCCATAGTTGAGCTTCTTTCGGGGTGGTCGTACTCCAGAAACTGCAAGCGCCCAGCCGATCTGGAGCGCACACAGCTCTTTGTGGTCCTCCCCTCGGCTACCTGCTGGGGCAGGAGCGGCTACTTACACACATGTGGCCTCTTAAAGCTTCAGTGACTCTAAACTGGGCATTGCAGCGAGGACAGGATTTCCGCCCACCGTCCTGCAGGTCAAACACCGGGATCGGCGAGGAACTGACTGTTAATGGCGACAGGAAAGAGAATCAGGGCAGAGAGAAAGAGGCCCAGCTGGAAGGGAGAAAGTCTCCAGGGTTCACTTGGGTGGTGGTCAGAAGGGGCTAGTCCTCCTCCTTTTGCTGGGATTTCTTTCCCCTGGGGAGAGTAAGGGGAGGCCAGCACACCCCTTTCCTAACGAAGAGCATCCCGGAGACCCTCTCCAAGTCCCTTAATTGGTCAGGCAGTTAGGAGACGCACCTTTCTGGGAGGAGGGCTCGGAGATGCCCGTCCTGTGGGAACCGTGGGCCTGGCTGTTGTTGGGCACCACGAGGGGGCCCGAGCTCTGAGCGAGCGAAGGGACGGTGTTCAGGGTGTTCACCAACTTGGCCACCTCGTTGCTGTTCTCCCCTCCCGCCACGCCGGGTTTCTTCACCGCGACAAAACTCGCAATGCTCACTGCCGGGAAGACAAAGAGAGAAACCGGTCGTTTTCATTCAAAAACGGAAGAGGAGGAGTCAAAGGACAGAAGTGGATTATGGGTGAACTGTCCTAGTGGGAGCGATGGTGGTGGAGGAAGAGGAGGAGGAGGAGATGCTGAAGGAAAGAGGACTTACTCTGCGGTTGCGCTTGGGACTGTGGGACCGTGTTCCGGATGGTCAGGGTGGCTGGAATGACCGTCGTGAAGGTGTTGGAGGCCGGCCGGACCGGCATGCTTGGAGCGGGTCTCACCTGGGCCATTTGGGAGAAAACCTGAGGGACGCCGACGGTGGGCTTCACAAACTGGGTGCCTGGGGCTGAAGGGAGGGAAGGGAGGGAGAAGAGGCGTGGGTGGGGGCTGACGCCCTTTGTGAAAGGCAGACCCCAGCCCTGTTTCAAACGCAGCAAAGCTGGAACTAAGGGGAGGCTGTTTATTTATTTTTTAGTTTATACGCCAGCCAAAGTGGGAGGGCCATTTGCATAACCTTGGTTCATTTGCATAGCCACACCCCCACGGCCTAGGCTCTGTGCCCCAAAAGGGGGTCATTCTTGCACATCATCCTGCCCTCCTGGCTCACCCCTCCCCAACTCTGGCCACCATCGCTCCCCCGCCGCCTTACCTGGGACGAGCGTAATCGGCCGGACGGTCTGGCCCTGCTGCACGTTCAGGACAATCCCCACCTGGTTCATCGTGTTTTGCACAGGGCGGACGTTGCGCACCGGGAAACCCTTTCTCGGACAAGCAGAAGGAGCAGCTTTAGGAGCGTTTCCCAAGCCCAGGCGAGAGAGAATGAGGCCAGCCTGGCCGGCACGCTCTGCTTTAAGGCCGCTCTGCCTGGCTGGCCCCCAAGCCAAATGAAACTCCAGAAAAATCACCCTACTCACTGCGTACTGTCTACATTGTACTCCTTTCAAAGTTAAATATAAATTAAAAATATCAGGCTGGGGTTTCAGATTTCTCAAAAAAAAAAAAAAACATTTGTAATTGTTTATCGTCAAAGGTTATCCCAGTTTACCCGTGACTTAAGCTTTTGCAGCAGGAAACTGCACCAGGCAGCCAGCTGTTAGCTGCAGAAACTTGCCCAAAAGGTAGAATGGGTTTACTTCCAGCATCTATGCCTTGAGAGGCGTTTGGGTGGGTGGGTGGGTGACTACTGGAAAACCAACCCCCCCCCACCTCCAATCGATGGCTGGTCTGTGTAGAATTAGCTCAGCCGGTTTTAAATGAACGACAGGCTAGCTGGGGAATTCTGGGAGTTGAAGTCCACCCGTCTCCAAGTGGCCAAGGCGGAAAAACGGAACATCCACCAGTTGGGACCAAACCCCCCCCTCACCTGAGTCGTGATGAAGATGGGCTGGCTGGTCACTGGAGAGTTGGTCACGTGGTTTGCATTCTGCATGACCTGGACAGGCCGGAGAACAGGCTGGGTCACCACCGTGCTTAGCCCGGAGGTGGGGTTCTGAGCCAGGAGGAGGGGCTGGCCCCCTTGCTGAACCAGAGGCGTGCCAGCTGGAAGAAGAGGAGAGGGCTGTTACTGGCAGGGGGCCAAAGACAGGGCTGCCCTCCCACAGCTAAGGGGTCTCCAACTCTGCCAGGCTGTCGGGCCCCTCCAGAGGGGCAGCGCAACTACACTCAGCCCCATTCCTTTCACACACAGAGGAAGCGACGCAGGTGGCGTTAGGCTGCTTACTGCGTTTATAAGGGGCAGGGGCAGACCGCAGGGTTGATGTAAACACAGGCAGTCCTCAACTTACATTAGGTCATCTAGCGACGGTTCAAAGTTACAAAAAAGGGACTCAGGACTGTTTTCCCCAGTTACGACCTTTCCAACATGGTCACGTGATCAAAAATCAGAAACTGGGCAGCGGATTCATTTTATGACGGTCGCAACATCTGCGGGGGTCACGCGATCCCCTTCTGCGACCTTATGACAAGCACAGTGGGGGAAGCCGGATTCACTTCACAGCTGAGTGAAAAAACCCACTTAACAAATGTCTCACTTAACAAAGGAAACTTTGGGCTCGATTGTGGTCATAAGTCGAGGACCGCCTGTATTTCAAGCCCCGGAGTTCGCACGGATTCAAACATGCTGCGTGAGCAAGCGCAGGAAAGCCCAGCTTCCCTCTCTCTGAAGAAACTGCACCAAAGTCCTCCGGGCCGGTGCCCATCCCAGGTTAGTGACAGGGCACAGACAGAGCAGGAAAAAGAGGTGAAAGAGTGCAAATTTTCCAAGCCCCCCCCAAATTGTTGGGGCGCTGCTAAGGGGGGGGGCAGAAACCTGACAGCTCCTCTCTCGGCTCCCCTGGGCGTTCCCCAAAGACCCGTCAGGATCCTTACTGCTATTGTTTGCAAAGAGAGTCACCAGCGTCTTCTTCGTGCTGTCACTGCTGGAGGTGCCGCTGCTGCTAACGGGCGTGGTGGGGAGGCCACTGCCGATGGACGCGTGGGCAGCGATCGGCACTGGGCTGGCCACTGGCTGCACGCCAACAGACACTGTCAAGGAGGAAACTCAGAATGGTTAGCGGGGTCTCCTGCAAGCACAACCAGGTTTTCGCGGGCCCCCTGGAAAACTGCCAGGTCTAAAACGGGGGGGGGGTGTCTTTACAAAAAGGGGACTGTCTTTTGGAGCTCACCAATGACAGGCATTATGGACTAGCAACTTTTATTGACTTATTTTGCAAGTCTTCTGCCATGGGCTTTAGGCCAGGCTGGTCAAGCTGGCCCCAGACTGTGAGATCCCAAACCTGGTGGCTACTATCCCGAAACACTCGTAGGTGATCCCAGCCCAACGGATCAGAGAAGGACGAGCTGGCTCTCCGGGTTACCCCGATTTTGGCAGCCCTGTTCTAGAAAGAGCTTCTCTGCGTTAGACAGTAGCCAAGGCTGTTCTTGATAACTCCCAGGAGGCAGGGAGGGAGCAAATGTGAAGAGCCCGCCAAGAAGAGGAAGACAAATTATTAAATATGTCAATCTGTTACACCCACAAGGAATATTAATAGCTGGGGAAGGAATTATGTGGAGATTGCTTTACTTTTTTTTGCACGCGGCTATGAGATTGTTTGAAGCAGAGAAGACCAGCCTTCCGTGACCTGGGAGTCTCCTAAGGTGGGTGCTGCTTGGGACCCGAGGCAGGTGCAGGGGCTCCCATCAGGATAAAGGAAAGAAAGACCGGAGAAGGCCGAGTCTGAGAAAGGAAGCGGAGTCTGTGCCCCGTCGAACGTGATGGCTCTTAAGCAGAGCAGCTCTCAGTAGGAACAGACTGACAGCTTAACAGGTCTGCTTCCAATCTCTTGGGGGGCTCTGTCTGTGCCCTCTGAAAATGCCAAGGTGCAGCAAGGAAAAAACAAACAAAAACAACCCAAAACCACACAGCAATTTATCTCTTGCACATCAGGAAAGTGGCCGCTAGAACCATCTGCTGAAATGAGCTGGGTAATGTAACGCGGAGATGGGCTTTGGGAGAGGACCATCACCTGTAGCCGTTTTGTCAACCGCGTTGTAATCTTCCACCACGGAATCCTCAATCACATCGCTGATCTTCTGCCAGGGTTCAAGTTCCTCCTCTTCACATTCCATAAACAGGTCCGTGTCTGCCATCTTTTTGGGGGGGAGAGACAAAAAGAGGAGGTCACCTTCTGGACAAGGGAGGAGAGAAAATTCAGCAGAGGGAGGGAGACATCCATTAATTGGGGGGGGGGAAACAGCACAACATGTGCAGCAATTCTGATCTCTCATCTTAAAAGGAACAAAAAAAAGGAAATATAATCTTGCAAAATTTTCCACATTACATTCGTCTTAATTAAACAACACTAAAAAGCTTTGCTGTGCAATTAGCTGTGTCCAATTATATATCATGATAAATGAATTACAACTTGGTGAAAGAGATGTTGGAGGGAACCAGTTTTTTTTTTAAATGAATCTTTTGCCATTTTAGTAAAACAGCATGCATCTTACTTTAAAATACATACAAGTAGATGGTAAATTACTGCTGTCGGTGGTATAGACACATGAAACAGTAACCAGTTCATTCAACTAAGGATCCTTCTACAATTCCTTCCCATTCTTTCTTCCAAACTCCCACTGTGGATATTTGGGAGGCTATCAAGATTTTTCTGCTCAATAAAATGATTTAATCCTTGCGATAAATATGCTAACATTTACTTTTTCCGCTACACAGATGACAGATGCTCTCTCTCTCACCAAAGCAGGCCGAGAGAATGCGCTAAATATATGACAGTTTATTTAAAACACGTAAAGAAAATGTAACATGTTGGAGAGTAGTACTCCTATTAAAACAGACAAGGTTTTGCAGGGATCCAGGATACAATCTACAGCTACTTCATGCTAAAGAAAAGAGACAAGCCTCAGTGAGAGGGAAGGACGGGCATTTTAAGAAATGGTTAGCAAAATGAGGACCTTTGGAATACAAGGTGCTTTTTCAAAGTTCACTCCGCACAGGTTAAATTGCGAGCCTCGGCTATGAAAAGTTTAGGAACTCTTGGAAAAGCTCATCAGTCTCCAATAATGCACGTTTTTATTTGTTAGGAAGCAACAGCTGTGGACAGAAGGCCTACCTCAACAGATGCAGGCAACAAGTGAAGGCAGACAGGCAAGTAAATAGCATTTTGTGCCTGGCCAAGTAAACCAGCTTCCTAAAGCAGCTACTTGCAAGAATCACGAATGCTAAAACATGGTGTGCTTTTCACACTGTAGACCTGCCTTGGCTTTCATTGCAATGGACATTCTGTGGGAACCTTTCAGTAACTTTAGAATTTACCATCAGGGATTGCTCCAGAAAATAACACCCTTGGGAAACGCAACAGATTATGCCCAGCAGTGGACTTGCACCATTTTGCCCAAAGAACATTACTGTGTTCTTTTTCTCCAAGATGCTCAGAAACATACCAGGAATATTCTGCACTTCCACAGAAAAAGACTCCTATCCCTCCACATCTCTCTTCTCCTAACCATCAGGCTGAAAAAAAAAAATCACTCAGGACTTGTTCAAATCCATCAGCAAAACAGGAGAGGCAATGCCTGTTTAATACCCAGTATTGACCAAGAGAGTAGTGCTAATCTTTGCTCAAGTTGCAGACTAATGTTGACAATTGGGATTTAGCTAG
This sequence comes from Crotalus tigris, assembly GCF_016545835.1. Taxonomy (NCBI): domain Eukaryota; kingdom Metazoa; phylum Chordata; class Lepidosauria; order Squamata; family Viperidae; genus Crotalus; species Crotalus tigris. The sequence continues at coordinate 3,415,959 of NW_024097591.1, forward strand.
AATAAAGTTTATCTGGAAATGGTTTTCTTCATCCACATTCAAGTGTTTGTTTAAAACTGCAATTACAGGATCAAAATTGTAACTGAAATCAACATATATTATTTCCTTGTTTACTTTTGCTTTTACATTGTCCTTCTAGGATTACAAGGTGCAAAAACCTGAATTCTTGTTCAGAAACATATCCTTTTGTCTCTGTTTCTTTCCTTAATTTTAAAGCCCACTACAGCTACCTCAATTTCTTTTATACATGGACTTTGTATAATAATTGCACTGTAAACAAGGGGGGAATTGACATTCCTATGTCAGCTCTCGAAAAGAAGGCACTTGATGAACTCCACTTGACTTAGGCAGTCACAGCCGTCAAATGGGGTTGGTAAAGAAGATCCACAGATATTTAGGCAAAAAAGAAAGGCCTTTGCTTCAACAGCAGCTCAGAGCAACAGCCAGTCAATCGGTCTAGGAACAAGACTTCAGTTTTCCTCCCAAAGACAGCCAACCATTCAAGTATTCAATCCTAAATCAAAAATGCAAAGAGCTTAACCCATCCCTAGCCACAGAAACAACTGCTTTTGATTATTTGTTTGTAAGTCAGGAGAGAAATAAAAACAGTGGCCAGGAATCCATTGTAAAATCGCAACATGCAGCTAGTCCAATTTTTTGTTTGTCTCTTTCCCCATGAAAGAAACAAAAAAATAGACCATCTTTTCATCTTCTCTTAAGAAACACAAGATAAAATAAGCAATCTGTTGGTGATGCCCTACAATGTAGCGACCTAGTTGTGTAACTGATTACTCTTCAGCTAAAATGAAGTTACAATGTAAATGGTAGAAGGCAACCTTACTGTAACAACTAGAACAAACCAAAAGGCTGTGCGATCTTAAATGTTAATATTAACAGAAAATGTATTTTGTGAATTAGAGATCGTTCTGCCTCATATGTGATGGAGGGACGTGTTGTTTTTAGATGGAGCTTGAAGGTAAGGTCTCATAACACCTGTCAGAAGACTTGTGAAGTGAGGGTGGAAGACACTGGCACATAAGAAATAACTGAAAATACACAGACCTAGAAATACTAGTAGCTACAAATTGATAAGAGGCTATGCTATGTAAACAAAACAATACAGTTACCACATTGTTGTGCATGGTTATTTACTACACACTTGCTACATGATTATGTACTACAAATTCCCACTAGATTCAGGATAGGTTGGGCAAGTTCAGAGCCTGGTGCTATTCTAAAGCTATTCTACGTTTTTAAAAAATACTCAACAGAAGAAAAATCCAGAAGTATAGGAGAAAAGACAACCATTTTCTGAAGCAGTACTTCAAATTCAAAATGATCTGGGTCTAAGATGCTATTAAATGACCCAGGTAGAAACATCATGCATCGGAAAAACCAAGCACATTAACTATGACACAGGGAATTATCGATGAACAGTAATTCAAAATAGTTTAGGAATTATCCAGAATAAACCAAAAAAGGAAACACGACAGGTTATGATAAAATCCAGTCGTTTTGACAGCTGATCAGATTCAGAACGCATGAAGCAACACTTTTGTTGCAATCCAATATTGTAAGCATCTCAGAAAAGGCAGGAATAGAATCGTACAGGAAGGATAAATGTTTTAGACGTCTATTAGAAGAAGAAAGTGAGGCTATTTAGAGCATGATCTAGAAGCGTACGTGTATATTGTATATGTTTTTAATTCACTAAAATCTGAGGAAAAAAATCTGCGTGCACCAGAGTGTTTCTCACTTTACTCTACAGTAGGCCAGCATTGTACATGTTTATACCAATGCAACCAATGGAAAAAGACTTGTAAAGATGAGCTGCACCATCCCCATACGATATGGTTTTGCCTCCCATCTGAGGCCACCCACAGTCACATCAACTGTTGCATGTCAGGACAACCCTGACTTGTTCAAGAGTTTCAAGCGCTGTAAAATAATGTAAAAATTGAGCAGTTGCCAACCATGACGAAGTGTGGGAGTTTTCCCGGGATGGCGCTTCCTAGACTTGGGAAAAGGACGACAGGGGTTTACAGCATGGATCCGTTTTGCAGAGCGTGGCCAAGCGAACCAGACCGACACTTCCCCTGTCAAAAGCACAGCCATGCCACCAAGATGGCAGCTCTCCCAACTCAACCGTGCCCTCTCTCGCTTCTGCGGTCTGCGTACCGCCACCAACTCCAGAGTTGTGGGATGGGGATGATGGGAGCTGGGCAGAGCATGGCCGAGGCTGCCTTTGGCCGGTCGCCTTGCAAAGCAACACGGGGCAAAGGAGGAGGAGCCCACGGACACCTCTGCCCCACGGATGCCTTCAAGAGGGCTGGAGGCCAACGCTCGGCCTCAGCCCAACTACAAGGAGGAAGGTGGGCCGTAGGGCAACAGGTGTCCGGAACGCCGTGCAGGGGTGGGCATCAGGGGCATCACCATGCAATGCACTTGGAGCATGCCAAGATGATGGGAGCTGTAGTCTGAGGTGCCACCGCAGAAGGGCTGTCCTGGGGGAGGGCCCCACCAGAAAGCCCCCCCCACTCCTCCAAATATTTGTCTGAACCTGGAAGGATGGAAGCCAGCAACCAATTCCCCTCCCCATTGATGCCACCCCACAGCTCCCCCCACCCCAACACAGCCCCTCCCCCCAACCACGAGGATTATGAATCAGCACTGGGTCTCCCCCAAAGGGGGGGAGGGCGAGAGAAAGTAATCCCTTCCAGCCAACATGGCCGCCTGCCCAGAAGTGAGGACAATGTTGCTGGGGGGGGGGGCTGAGAAACGCCACCCACCCACCCAATGCGAGGACGTCTCCCTATTTCCACGCATCTTTTTTTTCCTCCTCTTCCTCCTCAACGCCCCCCAACAAGGGCCCAGAAAAAGGGGGGAGGGGAGGAAGCGGCCTGCGGAGGGATCTGACGCTTCACTCCCTTATTCTCCTCCTCGCGCCCCGCTCGCCCCGCCCCTCACGGCGAGAGAGGAGAGAAAAAAAAAGAATCCCGGTATATCGCTCCGCGCTCGCCTCCTAACGAAGCGCGGGGATGGCCGCCGCCTAGCGGAGGGCGACGAAAAAGGGGAAGGCCACGCCTCTTTTCTCCACCCCCAGCCAATCGCCGTCCTCCCTGAGCCGCTCGCTCGCTCCCTCCCTCCCCCCCCGCTGAGGGAACCATCTCGCGCTCGCTTTTGTGTGTGCCGCGCGCGCCCGCCTCTCGCGCGCGCTCTTCCCTCAGCCCGCCGCTTCGCCCTCGTGGAGGGGGGAGTTAATGAAAAAAAAAAAAAGAGCGCAAGAGAGAGAGAAGCCCCCCCTCCGCCCACGGGGGCGGTTCGAACCGGTTTCCAACGGTTCCCCCCACCTCTGAAGGGCCCCGCGCACGCGCGCTGCACCCCCTGCCGAGCGCGCGCAGGGCTCTTCCCCCCACCTCCCTCCCTGCCCCCCCGCCCGTCCCGCCGCCCCCCGCCGCCGCCACGCGTAACGGGAAGGCGCCGACTCACCTTCCCCAGAACGGCCGCGGCCGCCGGTGGCTGCCTCGCCTCCCTCGCTGGGCTCCGAGGCTGGGCTCGTCCCCACGCTTAAAGGGACCCGCGCCCCCCGCCGGCTCCGGGGAGAAGGGCGACGCGGCGACGGCGGCGCGGCTCGCATGAGCCTCCCCGCCCCCTCCCACGCGACTCCTTTTTTTTTTTTTTAAAGGGGTTGCGGGTTGATACACAGAAGCAGCAACAACACACATACACACACACACACAAAAAAGGGTCCTGGCCGGCGGAGGGATACGGCGCCGTCGTCATTTCCTTCGGACCGCCGAGCGGCGCGCGGATTGGCCGGCGCGCCGTGACGTCACCGGCGGAGGGGCTCGCCTCCGAGCGAGGCTGCCTGGTTGAAGTTTGTGTGAGGCTGACAATTCTGAGGAGATTTGGAGGGGAGAGGTCGCCTCCCCCTCTTCCTCCATCATCTGTTCTTCCTCTCCCTCCTCTACCACCACCACCATCATCTTCTAATGTAGCCAGATAGCATAACAGCTAAACAAAAACACCATCGTGAGAAAAAATAATGCCAATTAAAATTCAATTCCAAAGATGCTGTCCCCTTCCAAACAGCTGGAAAGCAAAAATTCTTGGTTTTCTCCCTCAATTCCAAGAGAAACAATTCCAAAGAGGAAAGCATCCCAAATGAGAGACAACCACAAGGAAAAAAAAAACCCACGCTTTTGCACAAATGCTACACTTATGTAGCTTAATTGTAAGAAAGTAGGACTATGGAACATCTCTCAATAACGAATGGACATTATAAACGATTGAGACACAGCAATAAGTCTCTTGGTGTACCCAGTGTGTACTTAACAGACAAACCATACTTAGAAATGGGGCTGCCTATTACTAAAAATGGCAAACAGCGTTGTCCTCGAGTTGAACCACTGAAGCCCCGCAATCTTTTTATGATTCATTGGAATTGCAGGTTTTTGATACACTGTAGTTCATCAGCTGGAGGAAAGAGAAGGCTGTCCACCATTTTTAGTAATATGCAGTCAGTTAATAAGTACAAGTTCCAACTTACATATAAATTAGAATTAAAGATAGAGTTAGGAACAGCCCAGGAACTGCCTGTAACTCCTTATGAAAAGGACACAATATTGCAAACTGCTTTTGAGAAAATAAATAGTACTAAAAAGTTACATAATGTACTGTTAAAAGTACACAAGTTTACTTTAGCCTGTTTAAAATTTAGTTTCAAAGAGCTGTCGCATTTTAGTCTGTGATCATCAGATAACCAGGAACGAAATACAGAGTCAGGACCGTGCAAAGTGAAATAATATTGCCATCTACTTATCAGCATAAATAAATCACTCAGGCCCATTTAAATGCACCTCATGTGTCCTTTAACCTGTAGCTTCTTTTCAGTTGGTGTAAATTTCTTTATAGAACAGTCAATATCTGAAAAGCAGGATAAAAATATAGTAAATACATTCTATCGGGCTGCCAACCCAGTTTGAACGTAACCATTTCTGTTTGATTGTAGAGATTAGCATGGAAGGGTTCACAGATCCTGTTAACTGGAGGAGAATCAGTATAATATACTTTAAGGGTTGTTAGCATACGCAATGAAAATTCCACAAATTTCATAATCTTAATGGTGTGAAACAGGTTTGCTTCGGTTAAACAATTTGTCATTGTTTGAGCAGAAAAGAGGAACAAACTCAAGAGGATGCTGAAATCTGCTAATGGCATTTTAAAAAATGTAATCTGTAACATCGGCGTCCACCATGAAAAGTACGTGGTCAGTGCAAGACTTTACAAATCAAACCAAAAAAAAAGACTACACTCAGAACTGAGCAAAACTTGCCAATTGCTCACCAAATCTTATTAAATATTTGCTTATTTGGGCTTTAATTAACAGTAACAAGGGAAGAAAGGCATTCCTAAGGGTACTTTCAGCTAAAGAGGGAGAGAAATTATCTCCGAAGTGCACTGACAGTTGCTTGACAGGAAAGCAAAAGATCTCCGCTGCCTGCCAGCTTCAAAGCTATACTTGTGTCAAGCCTGTGCTGGGCGCTGACATACTTTTTGAAACACCACCTCCAGCTAAAAGTTTTTCTTTTCTTTGCACCTCCGGCCCAAAACACAGGGAGATTTTCTGCCTGGCGAAGCTAAAAGATGAGGCAGCCAACTATTGGTAGGACAAAGAAGCAGACCTTTCAAGAAAGAGACCCGAACAAGCAGCTTACAGAATCGGGGGAAACCATTGGATTTTTGCACTGAAAATGCAGCCCTCCCCATCTGGAGCTGCTCAGCAGTTTGCAATAGTCCTCCTCCCAACACGCCTCTTCTCCACCCACTGAAATACAGAGATATATATGTTCCTCTGCAAAAAGCCCTGCCTCTGGTCTGGAGGATCCTCTTCAGTTTGTCTGAATTCTTTGGAGAGAAGAGAGCAGGAATAACCAAAGTCCACCACCATGGGTAAGCCAAAACAAGACAGAGAGAGGCCACTTTCTTTTACTCAGCTGCAGAAACAGCCATGCTTTGTCCAGGATTTTCTGCGTAGTTCAGACTTTCCCAATTTAGAAGCTAGGGGAAGAGATTGGGGTAATTATTTTATCACTTCTGCAAGTTGGGGAAAGCCACTGATGCAGTTTTATTTGCAAATGGCTTGACAGGAGACCGCATATCGACTTTTTAAAGCAGAAGTATGACACCTCTGGGAGTTTGGCTTTTGAGGGGCAAGGCGCCAATGAGATTTCAGAACTTCTGCTTTTTCGACAGCTTTCTTTCTTAGAAGTTTTGGTGCAGGCAAAGTCCCTAAAAATCCCAATTGCTAAGAAAATCCGTTCTTAGTGCAATAGGATACCAATAACTCACACGTTTACTTCCAAAGATGTATTCTTGGGAGTCTATTTGCAACAGCTTTTATGCATAGAATCGTGTTTTTTCACAGTCTGACCCTCTGCATTTATGCTTGGAAAAAAGCGCCTTTATTTTCTTTGACAAGCACTTTGGCTTAGCACATGTAGTTCCAATTTCATCTGAAACTGGTTTATCTGCATTTGGGCATGTTTTTTTAAAATTTTGAAACTTAACTCCTTAATTCCTTTACGTCTGATGTCTTGTGTCCTCTAGAATCTCCTGACCACTGCTGTACCAAAATAAAAAATAAAAAAAAAATCCCCAGGACAGCTCCTTCAGCAATGGCTAAGCAAGGACAGGAGGACCCTGTCATTAGCAGGACAATGTATACAATCTCTCTCCAAATATTTTGCATTTTATCTGTCTTAGTTTGGGGTCAAACACCTCTGCAGGATATGAGAATGGGGGAAGCTGGTCTAAAGAACAGTGCTGAATAGTATTTTATGCAATTCTGTCTTTCTCTCTTAAGAGACTGCTTTTTGTATTAGGAAATGATCAGAAGGGGGGGGGGAAGCAGGAAACTACTTTCAAAAATTGGAGACCCAGTTCCCCCTCCCCACCCCACGAAAACTGAATAAGAAAAAGCAACAGCTCCATAAAAGGTCTTACATGGAAACACCCAGTGAGATTGGCTTTTGAATAAATACGTATAAGATTATGCTGTTTATATAAGCCTTTAGTAAAGAGAAATGAGCATTCAAGCAGAGAGTTGTACAAAGGTGAAAAAAATTGACTTGTTTGAAGTACCAATCTATAGAGGGAGCAAGCAAACGCTGAACACTGTGCCATCTCTACTCAGCCATGCAATTAACTAGGTGATTTTAGGTCTGTCAGTCACTATCAGCCTGGGCAACCTCACCGGGTTATTATGAGGAGAAAAGAAATGGTGAGAGAATTGGAAACCCTCCCTGGAGTTAATTCATAACTGTGCCTCCAGATGTTCCTGAACAATTCAAATTAAATGTGCCCCTGAGTCAGCTTTGACATCTGGCAACCACCTGGACAGGTCCCTGCAGTTCTCTTGGAGGTATTTTCCAAAACGGCTTGCCATTTCCTTCTTCTTCTTTTCTGAGAGGGAGTGACTGGCCCCAAATCACCCAGCTAGCTTCATACCTGACTTAGGACTTGCTTAGCAGAAAATGGGCGTATATAAACTGAATAAATAAAATCTGATAACCTTGACATGGCCTTATGTAACAAGAAAGCTTTGTTAATGAATTTAAACAGGAAGAGGTTGGAGAGAAATTTTCTCTATACTGCTGGTGTTCCTGATTTGCTCACGATGGGTAGAACTTGAGTTTCTAAAAAAATAAATGTGTTAGCCTATTACAACAAAACCAACTGAACTGTAAGCTGAACTAATTCAATTTATGGACCAAGGTATAAGTACTATACAGAGGTATGGCAGTTAACAGATTAACAAACTACATAATGGATATATATTCATATAACAGAAATATATCCTTTGAACCTTTTAAATTCCACCCCATGCACACAACAAACTCTATTCTCTACAGCTAAACCCGCACATACATTTGTCTGACTCTCCTAGACAGAGTCGTAGCTGAAGGTTTTAAGATGGCATTTTCCCAACTCTGGTATCCACTCAATCAAGTCAAATAAGCCAATTAATATGGCTACTTTCACTGCAAGATAGACTCGGGAGACCCGCTCTAACTCAGTTTCCAGAAAAATTGATCACCAACATCTACTTATCTTGCATAAGCTTCAATTAGGAAGTCCATCCAATTTAAAAACCATAATTTATTAGCAGTGCCAGATTAAATTACAAAAATAGAGAGACAGAATGCAAAGTCTGCACCCAACTGTCTGCTGGCTACTTTAAAAGTACGGTGACTGGGTTTATACAATGCATTAAGCTATGGCTTGTTTAATTCGTAGTTTGTGCAATGAACCTTAGTCGACTGGTTTGCAGATGCTAAGCCAAAGCCCAATAAAATAAGGCAATCATAGCACAATGAACTGTAACTCCAGCTTTTGTCATGAGGATATTGCCGTTTCGGTCTCGATCCATCCTCAGCTACCATAAAGCCATTTGACGTTAATAATTTTTTCCTTTGTCTGCGGTTTAATTTGTTACCTATTAAATCAAATAGGCCGGTATGGCAAATCACGGCTGTATTGCTCTGTTGCAACAGGATCAACAAAAAATACCTGTAAAAGACCCAACAGTTATTTGAAGACTGCATGCTGGGTTTTGCAAGTAGGGAGGGTTACCCCTGACCTCCAGGCATGCAGAGATAAAGCAGACAATGCAACGTGAAGAAACCGGTGAGGTAAATAGGTGAGGCAAAACCTGGGACTAAATGTCCAGCCTCAAGACTGGGATATTGGGCAGTTTCTCCATGGGGGTCACAAAATGACCAACTTCCCAGGATCATTGGGAGTAGAGACTTGTCGGGAATTTAGAGAGTTAAGTCCCAAACATACTGAAGGAATCACGTGAAGAACCACGGGACATCCTCAATTGTTTTGCCATTACCCGCTTGCGTGACAGCAGCAGCCATTGGGCAGTTGCTCAAGTAGGCTTATGAAACATTCTTCCCACTCTTCACGCCTGAAAATAAAATTTTATGACAAGGGTGTGTTCAGCAGCACACAACTTTCCTCTGAAAATTGGAAGCATCTGCTGCAAAAATTCTGGACTAAGCCCAGGGCCAGAATCTTTCTTCAGGCAAGCCAAGTGAATCCGCTCAGAAAGTCCCACTGGAATTGCTCCTCCGTGCCGTTTCCCTTCTCTCCCTCCGTGCACAACCAGCGTCAAACATGGGAAAGGCACACAGCTACAAGTCCTGAGCCAAACGGACCCACGTCTCCCCATCCTAATTTGACTCCTGATGAATATTTCGACCCTCTTCCATGCAAAAAGTCAAATTGAGTCAAGAAGAAGACAAGGTTCATTCTGCATCGAAGCAAGGAAACCAGGGCGTGCTATCTAATTTATTTTACCTAAATAATTTCTTTAACATGCACCACACTGTTTGTCCCTCTAAGGTCTCAGCAGCAACAGGGAAGGATATCCTTGAGGCCATGAGCACTAGCAACCTGAAATCTTAAAAAGACTCGCAGGAAGCTGAATTCAGCCCTAGAATTCCCCTCTCTGAAGCTATCGAGAAATTTATCAGAAAAGCCACCATCAAAATGACAGTGTTTCCAAAGCATATCCTGAGCTGAATGTCCTTTGTGTGTTTTTAACTTTCTTCCTGTCCATTCTGAATTGCAGCAAAATGTGGAGAGTGCGGGCCGGGATACAAAACCCCCCTGGATGCAATGAAAGGTAAGGGGATACTGCACTGATTCCCTTAACAACTGTGGTAGGAAAGGTCGTAAAACGGGGCAAAATTCCTCGCTTATTAACAGAACTTTAGGCTCAGTTGTGGTTATAAATCAAAAACTACTTGCAATCAAGTTAGGGAGGAAAGTTGGTCAAAGGTTTCGCTCATAAACAAATATGCTTTTATTAAGAAACTAAGTAGTTCATCGCTATCCCGTTTCTGACTGCAGCATCTAGAGGCGTTAATTAATAAATTGGCCAACATAACCTCCTTACTTAATTTCTCCTTTCTCTTCCTTTCTGTAACTTACTCACCACCTTTACTCTTCCAAAAGGGCCACGGGAAGAGATCGTCTACCTGCCTTGCATCTACCGAAACACCGGAACAGCAAAACCAGATTATTTGGCCACTGTGGATGTGGACCCCAAATCCCAGACTTATTGCCAAGTGGGTTTAATTCAGTCTCTGGGCTCAAATCTTGAGTTCAGAGCTGGTTTATCTTAACAATAGCTCAATATCCTAATAATGATTCACAGAGAGGAGCTCCTGGTTTTCTCCTGGCTTCAACTGCTGCTTTTCTCTCACCTTTTAAGCAAAAATATTTTAAATCTTAGAAAGAATCTGAGCCCAGCTGGGCCTCTAGGTGACTCTTTTTCCATCAAGCCTCAGGGGGGAAAAAACAGGATTCTCAAGATTTAATGCCACATGAACAGGAAGAAATTGCTGCCCAATACAGATAACTGAGAGTAAAACAGTTCCCTTCCCTGCAGTCTGTTGGGAAATCTGAACCCTGCAGTTGCCTTTCCTTGCTGCCTAAAATTCTAGTTGCAGAGCATCTCCTTTCAGATCAGATGCCCTCTCTTCCGATTCTTTCTTTCCTTGGTCTCTGGATCAATCTGAGGCTGCAGTCCCTCAGGATTTATCCAGGACAACTGGCCCACCAGTTGATCTTGAGCAGCTGCTCAAACCTTACTCCACGGACTCTCTCTATGAACGACACTTTTCACGGTTATTTCAGCAACACTGCCAATATCTGAAATCCTGTGGTCCTGATTGACAAATCACGCAAACCCATTTCCTAATCCCTACCATTATCTTTTCGGGGGGAGGGAGAAGAAAACCCAAAGTTCTGCACTCTGAAAAATGTTGGTTAATCATTATGGCCCAAACCCCCTTTCAAACAATTTGGAAACCATTTGGGGTTCCTGGCAAACTGGGGAAGGGGGAGAGTTGATTGGGCCATAAATCAGGGTTAGATGGTATCCTTTGGCTCTGATATTCTAAGTTCGGAAGCAGTTGAAAAGCCAAGATTTTCAGCTAATCCCCGTGTTCAGAATGATAAGGGAGACCAAGATCCAGCTGGGGGCTCCACACCCTTCTCCAGGCAGGGGAAGGACTGGGAGTCCTTTGAGGAGCTGTCCGTAAGGACCCGAATGGGCTCTGCCACCCTGCAGGTCATCCACCGCCTGCCGATGCCCAACGTTAACGACGAGCTACACCATTCCGGCTGGAACGCCTGCAGCAGCTGCTTCGGAGACACCACCAAGAAGCGCAACCGTCTCATTCTTCCCAGCCTGATCTCGTCCCGGATATACGTGATCGACACCGGCACCAACCTGCGGGCCCCCAGGATCCATAAGGTACACACTGGGCCTGGCTGGTGCTCAGGGGACCTTCAGGGACCCCTCCATAGGGGGCTTCACAGAACTATCTCCCTTCTCTTCCCCTTGGGACCGACACGTTTCTCACACACCCCACCACTGGGCAAAGCTTGGATGGTGAACGGCTGGGTGTGTCTATCCAGGGTCCACCTCTCCATCTCACCGGCCTAATCTTGTATTGCAGGTTATCGAGCCCATTGACATGTATTGGAAGTGCAACTTGGCAAATCCTCACACCACACATTGCCTGGGCACTGGTGAGATCATGATTAGCACCATGGCGGACCCTTCTGGCAACGGAAAAGGTATGTCTTTTTTATGTTTGTTTTTTTTAATTCTGCCTTTATTATTTTTATAAATAACTCAAGGTGGCCAACATATCTAATACTCATGTGTCCAATCACACTTGGCCAATAAAATATTCTACTCTGTTCTGTTCTATTCTATTCTGTATTCTATTCTGTTCTGTTTTGTATTCTGTTCTGTTCCATTCCATTCCAATTCCAATTCTACCTGAGAATATTTGAGTGGGAGAAATCAGATGGAGATATTGTCTAAGCTTGTCTCAGCTTTGTGCTATCTCTGTGCAATCTCTCAATGGCTCTGGGGGGAGGAACGGTGCCATTCACCCTCGGTTCCAAGAACACTGAAATAATTTCTGTTCGTTTATTGCACTATTGGATGCTGCCTGTCTTCACTTTCTTCCAAACCACTGGAAATCACCTCAAGGTAACACATCAACTCGATAAAGAGTCACCTTGTGGTGAGATGGGTGGCAAATAAATTTAACAAATAAATAATGTTTTGTTTTCACCGGCAGGGGGTTTTGTGCTGCTGGATGGAGAGACCTTTGAGGTGAAGGGTAACTGGGAGAAAGGCACCAAAGTCCCATGCTTTGGCTACGACTTCTGGTACCAGCCCAGGCACAATGTCTTGATGAGCACTGAGTGGGGAGCGCCCAAGTGCTTCGCCTCTGGGTTTAACCCAGCAGATTTGGAGAAAGGTGAGAGAACGGCTGCCTGCTGTCATGTCTTCCAAGAGGCCTCTTCCGGTAGTTCCACAGGCACCGCGTATCCTCAGATCAGAAGCCCAGCAGGCCGTTGGGTTAAAGAGAACCTGGTTGGAAGCATCTTCCGTGGTCCAGAATAAGGATTGGAGAAGAAATGGGCAAAGCTTGGCAGAAATTGAAGTCTGAGGGCCCACATCATGGAGGCTCCTTGGTGCTCTCTGAGCTTGCTGGTTTTTTGCAGACCTTTCATTACCCAAACTAAGTAACATCATCAGTGCTAGTGGGGTTCGCTGCAAATGCTCCTTCTAGCACAGGTGATGTTTTACCTAGTTGGGTCATGAAACATCTGCAAGAAAACAGCCCAGCTCAGAGAGCACCAAGGAGCCCTCAAAGAAAAACCTATTACTAACCAAACCCTCCTTTCTCACCTCCGAAGGCTGCTATGGCGGAAACATCAACGTGTGGGACTGGACCACTCACGAATTCATCCAGACGATCGACGTGGGCAAGAACTCCATTCCGCTGGAGATCCGATTTCTCCACGACCCAGATGCGGCCGAGGGATACATTGGCTGTGCTCTCAGCAGTGCCGTCCACCGTTTCTACAAGACCCCGGTAAAAGACACCCCCCAAAAAATAAATAATTACAGCAGAACAGAGTGAAGAACAGTCCCCACGGGCAGCCAGCCAACCTCCCAGAGCCTTAGGAGGTGTGGTAGGCCCCACTCCCTAGAATTGTTAGGGTCCTGAGAACTACTTGTTGCTAAGTGGGCAAGGCACATTTTTTTCAGTTTTCATGTTTTGGGCGAGCTTTCCTTTGCACTGTGGAATGCAGAAAGGCAACCCCAAAATGTTGTCTAGCTAACATTTCCTTCGAGTCAAACTTGACTTCCAAAGATGTCCACAGAGCTTGTTAGCAGCATGCATTTTTCTGGGATTTTTTTTGGGGGGGGGGGTTAATTCTCCATTTTAGTCTCTAGCCTTAAGAATTTTGGGTGGTATCTCATCCAGAGCACACAACAGGTCTGAGCTACCTGAAGTCAGCCAAGGTCATCTTGGTGTGCCACAACTGGGCCACTCAAATTCCATCGTACCGTGAGTAGGAGTTCCTGAGTCAGGGATTGCCAAGGCGTGCCACTCGGCCCCAAATTCACCCCTTCCGGTCCTCCTTGCATCCCCAAACGTCAATTTGTAAGTGCAGGTAATCCTTGACTTACAATAGTCCATTTAGTGACCGTTCGAAGTTACAACGGCATTGAAAAAAGTGACTTACAACCATTTTTCACACTTACGACCGTTGTTGCAGCACCTCCCCGATGTCACGTGATCAAAATTTGGATATTTACCGTCTCCTGGGGTTACGTGACCCCCTTTTGTGACCTTCTAATCAGCAAATTCAACGGGGAAACAAGGTCCACTTAAGCCTGTTACTCTGTAGGTGGGGCTCTATCAAGGGTAACTCCTCCCCTTCTGCTGTTTTTTTCCTTCAGGAAGGAACCTGGGCAGCAGAGAAGGTGATTCAGATTCCGAAGAAGAAGGTCGAAGGATGGCTTCTGTCGGAAATGCCAGGCTAGTCCAGCAAGCTTTATATTGGTTGTTTTTGTAATCGATCCGAGTTGTGTTCTGCCACCGTCTTGCTTTGGAGCTAAATTCAAACTCTAGCTCAATATAAAGTTTCAGCATCTCGCCTCTGAGCCAGGAGGGGTTCCTGTTCTTTAATTTACTCCTTTAATCGTTTATTAGAGGATTCAGGGAAAGCCGTGACCTTCGCAAGATCCCATATTCATTACATGACATGGGTTTTGTAGTGGTAGCTGCAGAAGAAATATTGAGTCATTGCGTAAAGACCGTTTTCAACGCAACTTTACTCAACCAACTATGTAGCCTTTATGCAGCAAGTCAATATTTCTGTCGGATACTTGCAAATCTGCTACTTGGCCCAAGTATTTGGGGAGAAAGTTGGTTCCTCCTGTAAGATGCTGCCTCCTGTTCACACAAAACTCTCCTGTAGGTCTCATAACCGATATCCTGATCTCCCTCGATGACCGCTTCCTATATTTCAGTAACTGGCTTCACGGAGATATCCGCCAATATGACATTTCCAACCGCCGGAAGCCCAAGCTGGTGGGACAGGTAGACACAAGGGCAGGGAAGGAGGGACGCATCGCTGCCTGGGGGGGGGTCACTGACTCTGCGGGTGACATGGGAGATCCTCACCCAGCTGTGTCTTTGCCCATGCAGGTGTTTCTGGGAGGCAGCATTGTCAAAGGGGGTCCCGTCAAAGTGATTGAGGATCCAGAACTGGATTGCCAGCCGGATCCATTTGTCATCAAGGTGGGTCAAGGCACTGGGCCTCTCCCCCCTCCTGGATTATTTTTACATTTTTTTTCCCTTCGTTAAGTCTCTGTCTCCCTCCATTTCATTTTCGCATTTGTGGAAGGGATGTTCAGCTCCATAGGAAATTTTGCGGCCAAACCATCTTCGCAGAACACAGAATAACAGGGTGGGAAGGAACCTTGGAGGTCTTCTGGTCCAGGGGTGTCCAAACTTGGCAACTTCAAGACTTGTGGACTTCAGCTCCCAGAATTCCCCAGTCAGCACGGGGAATTCTGGCTCAAAGCCTTCTCCGCCTCTTGAGCATGTCATCCCAAGTTGGGTCACGTCTGTTTTCTCATCCTTCACAGGGCAAGAGAGTTCAAGGTGCCCCCCAGATGATCCAGCTGAGCCTGGATGGAAAACGGCTGTATGTCAGCACCTCTCTCTACAGCGGATGGGATAAGCAGTTCTACCCAGACATGGTCAAGTAAGACGGCCTCTCCTTCGCTTTTTTCCTTTGCTTACTCAAAGCAGAAACAAAGCTGGGTCTTGAGACAGGCAGAAATAAATCTGGAAGTTGTGTGGCATAGTTTTCGAAGGTTGCTAGAATCGCTAGGCCTTCATTCACCATGAGCGTGGAATTTAAAGTGACACGTTAAATAAATGTAAAAGGCATTTCTTCTTTCAGCCTAGGGCAGGAGTAGGCAACCTCGGCTCTTTTATGGCTCATGGACTTCAACTCCCAGAATTCCTGAGTCAGAGCTGACTCAGGAATTCTGGGAGTTGAAGTCCATGAGCCATAAAAGAGCCGAGGTTGCCTACCCCTGCCCTAGAGAGTTACATTTGTGTGTCTGCAGCGTCGATTTCCAGAATAGGGAGAATCCGTCCAACTTCAAGTTTCGTAACTGTGGTGGTTCCCAAAAACGCATAGTGAAATTCTGTTTTATCTTCTTTTTTTCCCCCCCAGGGAAGGCTCCGTCATGTTGCAAATCGATGTAGACAGCAAGAAAGGAGGCTTAAAAGTGAATGAAAAGTTCTTAGTAGATTTTGGGAAAGAGCCAAATGGGCCAGCGTTGGCCCACGAGATCCGCTATCCGGGTGGCGACACCACCTCCGATATCTGGCTCTAACGTTGTCCCCAGCTTCGAGCTAACCAGTTTTTCCTTCAGCTGCTGCTTCTTCCTTGCCTGCTCCTATGTGCAGTTCCCTCCGGATGGGGTATTCCTTGTTCTGCCACAAGGGGGCGCTCATACACTGCGCCCACTTTGCTGTGACACGATCTCAACCCCGGGACTTTTGACATTGGATTTTAAAGCATCTCCTAGTTCACACTTTCGCCCCGCTTTTGCTAGTGCATAGCCAGGGAATTGCACATTTTTACCAAGAAGGAAATATTTTAGGCAATAAACTGTGCCCACAATTTTTCTCAGGGAAGACATGGGAGCGTGAAACCCATGTTTTTCTGTCTTAAGGCTCCCCATAGTGGAGGAATTAACAAAGCCAATGATCTTATCGCTTGTGTGCAGGTAATCCTCGGCTTACAGCCACAATGGGGACCAGAATTGTCATTGCTAAGGCAACTGCGAAGTGAGTCGCACCTTTTTTTGGTCACAGTTGCTATGTTCAGTCAATCCGGCAGTCCTTAAGTGACTCTGCTTGTTGGAAGTCGGTTGGGAAGGTTGCAAATGTTGATCACGTGACCCAGGATGCTGCGACCGTCGTGAATTATTCATGCTGGTCGCCAAACGCCCAAATTTTGATCCCGTGACCAAAACCACCAACGGTCATAAGGGCGAGGATCAGTCATAAGTCTCTTTTCAATGCTGTTGTAACTTTGAAATGGTCGTGAGGACTATCTATATTTGGAGCAATACAGGCTCATCCCTTGTTTCTTAGGCCTGTGTGAAATCCTTTGATTCAGAAGTCCTGGAATACAGACGGGGCTGTTTGTGATTTAATAAGCAACAGAGCCATTCGTGGAACCTCTTAGCGTTACCTCTAGCAAAAGAAATAAAATAATGTATTTCTTATCTTTGCTGATCACTGTTCTTTTAAAAAAATTAATAAATGGATTTTCAAGAGCAAAGCGTTTCTCGCCTACCCAAATTTCTTCTCTTCATCTCCACCCAAGTAGACAATTGTGCAATAACAATGAATAGCCACCAGCCATCACAAGCCATCAGTGCTCACCTCTTTGAACATAGCACTAGAGGCAGGTGGCAAAGGACGGGAACACTGCTCCTCCGTTTCTCACGAAAGGTGTGAGCCTGAAACCTGAATGTCTGTAGCCCAGGGCTCCCCGTCTCCCAGCAGTGTTCACACTTTTGTCTTCAGCTCTGAAATCTCTGGCCCTTTAATCTACAGAGAAGAAAACAGAAAGCCAAATAAGCAGTAATTGCCCTCCGAACCTTTACTAGGAAGCCAGTTTGGTTCCACCTTCAGTAACTTAACAAAACTTTATTTGATATGCTGACAGAACTTTGGAATGTGCGAGACTGCCTTTTGTGTTAAAAAAAGTGTCACAGCCAACAACTGTCACCTGCCTGGGCTTCCTCCACAGCACTTGAACGATCCAGGTCTGTAGAACATGGAAGTTGGAAAAAGAACTTTGGAGATCACCTAGACCAGGGGTAGGCAACCTTGGCTCTTTTATGACTTGTGGACTTCAACTCTGGCTCAGGAATTCTGGGAGTTGAAGTCCACGAGTCATAAAAGAGCCAAGGTTGCCTACCCCTGACCTAGTCTAACCCCCTTGTCCAGTGTGGGAATGCAGATGGATCAGACCGAGACTCATTTTTTCCTCATTCAGGACAATGCTGCCTCATGAATGAGGGTTGGCTACGACTCTGTTTTCTATCCACCCCAACAAATGGACAGGAGGGCAGACGTGTAAAAACCTTAGGAAGAGCCAAGAGGCAGCAAGGAAGTAAAACTCTGGCTAGGAAGGGAGAGCTGAACAAAAGAGATTAAAGAGGAAAGAAGAGAGGTAAGGCCCAGTTAATCACTTCTGAAAGCAGAGTCACCAAAGGACACCAATTGGGTGGTGCCCACAAGTGCCCATCAGGAAGAGCTTAGGAGGCGTGATTGACATGACTCCAGAGGAGTTGGTCTTTTCAAAGGGATTAGATGAATCAACAAACAAGATATAGGCTACAGGATCGACTTCCTATCTCAGGCTGGAAAGGTTAGGCAATAAGGATCTGAACTAGCAAGACAAAGTTTAGAATAGAATAATAATAGAATTCGAAGGGACCTTGGAGAGAGAGAGAGAGAGAGAGAGAGAGAGAGAGAGAGAGAGAGAGAGAGCGCAAAAATAATTTTACGAAAAGTGCAAACATAATTTCATTGGAAGTTTATTTTGGTAGTACAGGACATTTCTGAATACACCAAAACTCCAAATCCTTACAAAAGATGATCCTTGGTGATTTCAACAGGTGCAAGCTCCTCACTGCAGGATCACAAATATAGTTGAAAGTAGTTTCACATACTTTATTGTTTAACACAAACATCACATCTTCCAAGCATATGCAACAGTTTGTACAATTCAAAACATTATACAGTTCTGAAGATAAAATACATAAAAATATCATCCAATATTTTAAGGATAAAAAGTCACATTTTTATTATTGTAAAAATTACAAAAGCAATGATAAAATACCATGATGGGTTAAATAGTTCACTAATTTAAAATGACATTTTTGATAAAAAAGTGAGGTGTAAAAAAAACAACAGTTGTCATCAAAAGATTTCTCAGTAGAAAGAAAACGGAACTTCACTGTTCAAATACATGAATATTGCAACAGGTATCTCTTAGTGAAGAGATGGTGATAAGAACGGATACATAAAGGATACATAAAAACAGGCAAAATATTAAATATTTTGTTTACCATAAGCATCACAACTACTTAACAACAGTAAATTAGGAGTAAAACTCAACTTTATTACAAAAAATACACATCAGACAGAATGTTACCAAGTCAGAATCACATTTACAGATATTTCAGAAACAAAAAGATAAATGTGACAGAAGAAATCAAAATTATAGAGGTCACAGCCACATACTGTGTGTCATGATTATTTACTAGTCAAAACATAACTTACACATTTTAAACAGCAGCCAAGGATAAAATTATTCCCAGGTGGAAAAATAGAAATCTTTTATCAATCACTGGCCACACACTGGTCATTTAAAAGAGAGCTGAGGTTTTCTTTCTGGATCTAAGAACCATCGCCAGGGCTAAGTTTACGCCAGGCAGAAAACTATACAATCTATTATCAATCACTGGCACACCCAGCATTAAAAGGGGCCATTGAGATGTTTTCTGGTTCTAAGAACCAACATCCTGCCTAAATTAAGCCAGGCAAGAAATCTACTCAGGGTTTCAATGGCCACATCTAGAATTGAAAAAGGCCAACAGATTTATTTTCCAGTTCGAGGACCTAACGTCTCACCCTAGCAAAAAAATCTAGTTATTAATTTATTCAGATGGCAATACCTCATAACCAAGTTCAACACCAGATTTACTTTTGAGTCTAAGAGATCTGGCTGCAACTAACATTATTTCTCAGGGTATGAAGGTGGGAGGGAAGAGATCCAAAAGGATTCCTTTACAGTTTGAGACTCAGCTGGGGATCCTCAGGCACTCAGGAGCACTGTTGACTCCTGCCGTGTGATTTGTCCTCGCTGCTCACTCAGCGACGGAAAGGGTCTCCCTTCCAGGGTGAATCTCACAGAGTGTCTGCTCAGGGACTGAACGAGCCTGGGAGCCGACGGGCCACTTTCTCATTCAGGGTGAGGGTCACAGAGTGGTAACTCAGGGGCTGGAAGACCCCCATCAGGAGCAGAATGGGGTGTTTAGGCAAGGACCCTTGGCCACGCCTCCTTCACCCCCTGCCACTCGCCTCAGCCCATTCACAGGCAGCTTTCCTCCTCTGCTGCCCACCACCACCAATGGGCCCTTGGCCCTCTGCCCTTTGGCCCGCCAATTCACCTGATACCCTTTGTCCCGGGACTTTGGGTGCACGGGATGAGTAGCCCCAGCCAATCGGGTGGCAGGCAGGAGCCACAGTGCTGCTGGGGCAGCGTGCGATGGGGGAGCGCAGGGCCTGTGGGCGGTGGCTGCTCCACACGCTTGGGCCCTTACAGCTCTGTCCCCAGGACCGGAGGGAGGGGGAGTGGTGGCAGCAGTCAAAGCAGATGGGGCCATCGGGCAGTCAAGCGAAGGTGTATTTGGGGGGACCAGAGAAGGAGAGAGGGGCACCTCAAGACAGCTTGGCTCGCCACTCAAATGAAACAGGGGAGGAGGAGCAAGACCGGTGTGGGGAGGGAGAGAGGCTGGGAGGGTGCACAGGTGAACACCAAGGCCAGTGTGGCTTTTGCCCGCCCTTCTCTCCCAAGGCGCAAGCAGTCGCATCAGCCCCCCAACCCTTGCCAGTTGCCCTCCCTTCCCTCCCGGCGCAGTCGCATCAGCCCCCCAGCCCTTGCCATTTGCCCGCCCTCCCCTCCCAAGGCGCAAGCAGTCGCATCAGCCCCCCAGCCCTTGCCATTTGCCCGCCCTCCCCTCCCAAGGCGCAAGCAGTCGCATCAGCCCCTAGCCCTTGCCCTTTGCCCTCCCTCCCCTCCCAAGGCGCAAGCAGTCGCATCAGCCCCTAGCCCTTGCCCTTTGCCCTCCCTCCCCTCCCAAGGCGCAAGCAGTCGCATCAGCCCCCCAGCCCTTGCCAGTTTGCCCGCCTCCCCTCCAAGGTGCAAGCAGTCGCATCAGCCCCTCAGCCCTTGCCAGTTGCCCGCCCTTCCCTCCCAAGGCACAAGCAGTCGTATCAGCCCCTCAGCCCTGGCCAGTTGCCCTCCCTTCCCTCCCAAGGCGCAAGCAGTCGCATCAGCCCCCCAGCCCTTGCCAGTTGCCCGCCCTTCCCTCCCAAGGCGCAAGCAGTCGCATCAGCCCCCCAGCCCTTGCCAGTTGCCCGCCCTTCCCTCCCAAGGCGCAAGCAGTCGCATCAGCCCCCCAGCCCTTGCCCTTTGCCCTCCCTTCCCTCCCAAGGCGCAAGCAGTCGCATCAGCCCCCCAGCCCTTGCCAGTTGCCCGCCCTTCCCTCCCAAGGCGCAAGCAGTCGCATCAGCCCCCCAGCCCTTGCCAGTTGCCCTCCCTCTCCTCCCAAGGCGCAAGAAGTCGCATCAACCCCCCAGCCCTTGCCAGTTGCCCGCCCTCCCCTCCCAAGGCGCAAGCAGTCGCATCAGCCCCCAGCCCTTGCCAGTTGCCCGCCCTCCCCTCCCAAGGCGCAAGCAGTCGCATCAGCCCCCCAGCTCTTGCCATTTGCCCGCCCTCCCCTCCCAAGGCGCAAGCAGTCGCATCAGCCCCCCAGCCCTTGCCATTTGCCCGCCCTCCCCTCCCAAGGCGCAAAAAGTCGCATCAGCCCCCCAGCCCTTGCCAGTTGCCCTCCCTTCCCTCCCAAGGGGCAGTCGCATCAGCCCCCCAGCCCTTGCCATTTGCCCGCCTTCCCCTCCCAAGGCGCAAGCAGTCGCATCAGCCCCCCAGCCCTTGCCAGTTGCCCTCCCTCCCCTCCCAAGGTGCAAGCAGTCGCATCAGCCCCCCAGCCCTTGCCATTTACCTGCCCTCCCCTCCCAAGGCGCAAGCAGTCGCATCAGCCCCCCAGCCCTTGCCAGTTGCCCTCCCTCCCCTCCCAAGGCGCAAGAAGTCGCATCAACCCCCCAGCCCTTGCCAGTTGCCCGCCCTCCCCTCCCAAGGCGCAAGCAGTCGCATCAGCCCCCGAGCCCTTGCCAGTTGCCTGCCCCTCCCTCCCAAGGCGCAAGCAGTCGCATCAGCCCCCCCAGCCCTTGCCATTTACCCGCCCTCCCCTCCCAAGGCGCAAGAAGTCGCATCAACCCCCCAGCCCTTGCCAGTTGCCCTCCCTCCCCTCCCAAGGTGCAAGCAGTCGCATCAGCCCCCCAGCCCTTGCCATTTACCTGCCCTCCCCTCCCAAGGCGCAAGCAGTCGCATCAGCCCCCCAGCCTTGCCAGTTGCCCTCCCTCCCCTCCCAAGGCGCAAGAAGTCGCATCAACCCCCCAGCCCTTGCCAGTTGCCCGCCCTCCCCTCCCAAGGCGCAAGCAGTCGCATCAGCCCCCCCAGCCCTTGCCAGTTGCCCTCCCTCCCTCCCAAGGCGCAAGCAGTCGCATCAGCCCTTGCCATTTGCCCGCCCTCCCCTCCCAAGGCGCAAGCAGTCGCATCAGCCCCCCAGCCCTTGCCATTTGCCCTCCCTCTCCTCCCAAGGCGCAAGCAGTCGCATCAGCCCCCCAGCCCTTGCCAGTTGCCCTCCCTTCCTCCGCGCAGTCACATCAGCCCCCAGCCCTTGCCATTTGCCCGACCTCCCCTCCCCAGGCGCAAGCAGTCGCATCAGCCCCCCAGCCCTTGCCAGTTGCCCGCCCTCCCCTCCCAAGGCGCAAGCATTCCCAGCAGCCACACTGCCCTTGATGTTTCCCTGTGCGCCGCCCCGCCTCCCCTTGGTAGGCATAAACTGCTCTGGTCTTGCTACTCCTCTTTTGTTTGAGCTGTCTTTGTGAAGCCCCCTTGAGATGCCCCTCCCTCCATCGTTTTATTTCTGGTTCTAAGAACCATCGCCATGGCTAGAATTACACCAGGCAGAAAACTATAAAATCTATTATCAATCACTGGCCACACTGGTCATTTAAAAGGGCCAATGAGGTTTTATTTCTGGTTCTAAGAACCATTGCCATGGCTAAAATTACACCAGGCAGAAAATTATAAAATCTGTTACCAAGCACTGGCCACACTGGTCATTTAAAAGGGCCAATGAGGTTTTCTTTCTGGTTCAAAGAACCATCGCCAGGGCTAAAATTACGCCAGGCAGAAAACTATAAAATCTATAATCCATCAACAGCCATGGCTAGGATTAAATAGGGCCACTGAGGAGGATTTTTTGGTTCTAATAACCATTGCCATGGCTAAATCTACAGCAGGCAAGAATGCTCTAAAATCTATCATGTAAAGGTGAGTTGTGATTGACTTGGTGAAGGGGCATTCTTGATGGAGATCATATTCGTTCTTGCATTCGGTTCCTCCTTCTTCCTTCAACGCCGCAGGCTGACAGCTGAGTCTTCTGTCTTCTAAGGTGGTGTAGAGTACATGCCTTGGAGATAAAAAAAGACCTAACATTACTTCAGCTGCCATTGGAGTTTTACTTCTAAGAATGCACAGTATGCAGTGCTTACTATTACTTCAGTTGCAGGTGTTACCTACCTAGGAAGGACCATCCAGTAGTGGAAGACCACCCACCTTCCCTCCATATCCTAAAACTTTGAAAAATACAAGTCCCAGCTAAACTTACCTCACAACGTAGCAGGCCACATCACCGCCGAAGGTCTTGAGCTGGAGACATTTTCATCCTCTCTTCTTTCTTCTTCGTTCTTTTCCTTCTTCCTCTGCCCATGTCCCTTTCAAGGAACATTGGCACCAGGTGCGCAATTGTTCCTCCACTCAATCTCAGAGATTCAAAAACTACAAAATCTTCTATAGATCAACGGCCACACCTAGCATTAAATAGGGCCGTTGAGGTTCTCTTTCTGGTTCTAAGAACCATTGCCAGGGCTAGAATTATGCCAGGCAGAAAACTATAAAATCTATTATCAATCACTGGCCACATACTGGTCATTTAAAGGGGCCAATGCGGTTTTCTTTCTGGTTCTAAGAACCATCGCCAGGGCTAGAATTATGCCAGGCAGAAAATTATAAAATCTATTATCAATCACTGGCCACATACTGGTCATTTAAAAGGGCCAGTGAAGTTTTATTTCTGGTTCTAAGAACATTGCCAGGGCTAAAATTACGCCAGGCAGAAAACTATAAAATCTATTACCAATCACTGGCCACATACTGGTCATTTAAAGGGGCCAATGAGGTTTTCTTTCTGGTTCTAAGAACCATCGCCAGGGCTAAATTTATGCCAGGCAGAAAATTATAAAATCTGTTACCAAGCACTGGCCACACACTGGTCATTTAAAAAAGCCAGTGAAGTTTTCTTTCTGGTTCTAAGAACCATTGCCAGGGCTAAAACTATGCCAGGCAGAAAACTATAAAATCTATAATCCATCAACAGCCATGGCTAGGATTAAATAGGGCCACTGAGGAGGTTTTTTTGGTTCTAATAACCATTGCCATGGCTAAATTTACAGCAGGCAAGAATGCTCTAAAATCTATCATGTAAAGGTGAGTTGTGATTGACTTGGTGAAGGGGCATTCTTGATGGAGATCATATTCATTTTTGATGGAGATCATATTCATTCTTGCGTTCCATTCCTTCTTTTTCCATCAATGCTGCAGGCTGACAGCTGAGTCTTCTGTCTTCTAAGGTGGTGTAGAGTTAACCAAAACCTAACATTACTTCAGCTGCCATTGGAGTTTTACTCCTAAGAATGCACAGTACGCAGTGCTCACTATTAGCTCAGTTGCAGATGTTACCTACTTAGGAAGGACCATCCACTTCCCTCCATACCCCAAAACTCTGAAGAATATAAGACTCGGCTAAACTTACCTCACAGCGTAGGAGGCCACATCACAGCCGAAAGACTTGAGCTGGAGACATTTTCATGCTCTCTACTTTCTTCTTTCTTCTTCTGCTTTTTCCTCAGTCGTGCCCAGCAAGCGTTGTCTCTTTCGAGGCACTTTTGGCAGAGATGTGCAATTCTTCCCCCACTCAGTCTGCAAAGCTAAAAAACCCTAACCTCCACGGCCATAGCTAATATGGCCGTTGAGGTTTTATTTCAGGTTCTAAAAACCATCGCCATGGCAAGAAAACAATACCGCAATCAAGGAACGGTCAAAGAAGCTAACAACAAATAGCACAACAAAGGACCTCCAAGACCATTTTCAACAACACTGAAAGAAGCTACTTGAACATAAACTGACAGCAAACCACACTCTCTTCTACTAGCACTGATGATGTTCTCTAGTTTGCTAATGAAACGTCTACAAGAAAACCACCAAGCTCAGAGAGCACCAAGGACGCCTTATTTCTAGTGTGAGGCGATTGCAAAGGATTGCCTTCCAGTTTGAGTCTCACTGAGGGGGTCCTCAGGCATTGGAGGAGTGGACCCTGTTCACTCGACCAGTGTGATTCGCCCTCAGTGCGTGCTCAGGGACTGAAAGGGTCACCCAGCCCCACCCCAGAAAGGACTTCCAGTGTGAGTCCCCCACAGTGTTTGCTCAGGGATTCAATGAGACAGGTAGCAGTTTGCTTCCCCGGCTCATTCAGTGTGAGTGTCACAGAGTGGAAGCTCAGGGACCGAAAGACCTCCACCAAGGGGGGCATCACCAAAATCGCCATGTCTGGGGGTATGTGGGATGCTCCTGGGACCCTGTCTAATTCTAAGAACCGCAGCTAATAGCTAAAATTGTGACAGCTCAGAATTTCTTTTTACTATTGATACTTTGTAAACAATTTTTGCAGGAATAAACATGTTGCAAACAGTTATCTGCCAGGCTATCCACACTTTCATGATATACTGGAGAATGAATTAAACCATCTCTTACTGTTGATGTCTTCTTCGTCGTCTATATGGATTCATGCCTTTGAAATTAAAAAAAAAAAATCAACATCACCAAATGACCAGCTTATGTCCAGAGACTAGAAAAACAATCAATCAAAGGGGATTTTTGTGTTTGATCCTATGAGTGAAAGAAGACAATATACAATGAATTGAAACATTGTCCCCTTGAGAATTCTTCAGACCATGCAATTAGTGGTCTTTTACATGTTTTGCTTCATTTAAGGACTTGAGCCTTGACTAAAATTTTCTCAGGTCCCAAGAGTTGACTTGGGAGAAAATAAGAGCAACTCCAAGTACTGAAGCAATTTCCTGAGAGTTAAGCCAGGTCCTGGGCCTGAAGTAATTTTAGTTAACTTTCACCTTTACTTACTTGAAATACTTTTTAGCCTGCAAGGACATGGCTAAGATTTTTTTTCAGACTTTACCCCCAAGCTAATTTTAACTCTTATTCCCTGTGGTGGTTTGGGTCCCTTTTAAAAGGGCAAAATAATAATAAAGTTAGAAGGGACCTTGGAGGTCATCTAGTCCAACCCCCTGCTCAGGCAGGAAACCCTATACCATTTCAGACAAATGGCTGCCCAGGTTGAGATTATCTCAGGTTCCACTAATATTTTACTCTAAGAACCTGAGCCTTGGCTAAAATTACTTCAGGCCTCCAGAATTGACTTTATTTCAAGAAAATAAGTCCAATCCCCTGACCTGAAGTAATTTTAGTTAACTTTTTTGTTTAGTTACTTCAAGTAGCTAGTCCCCTACATATTTTGCTTCTTTTAAGGACCTGAGCCCACTAAAGTTACCTTAAATCCCAAGAAATCACTTTATTCCTGAGAGCAAGGTCAGCTCCTGAGTAATTTTATCTTTACCTTTAAAAGTATTTTTAATTCTGACTTACCTATGGGGGCTTGGTCCTTCTAAAAGGACACGGCTGAGATTAGCTCAGGTTCCACCAACATTTTAAAATGTGCACCTTGGCTAAAATTACCTGAAGAATTCTTCAAGAGCTGACTTTATTTCAAGAAAGGCAACTCCAGGGACGGAAGCCATTTTCCCTTTCAGCTAATTTTAATGCTTGTTCACCTGTGGTCATTTAGCCCTTTTAACTGCACCTGCCTAAAATTGGCTCAGCTTTCTGCAATGGCTAAGATTATCTCAGACTTTACTCCCAAGCTAATTTTCACTCTTATTCACCCGTGGTGGTTTGGTCCTTTTTTTTTTTCTAAAAGGACATGGCTGAAATTACCTCAGGGTCCACCCAACTTTTAAGAAGTTGGGCTCTGGCTAGAATGACTTCAAGGCACCGCGCTTTGCGTTATTCCCCGAGGGAAAGACGGAGAATAAGTACCGTCTTTAGTGACCTGTGGTATTGGCGTCCTTTGAGTGAAGCCCCCTTGAGGTATCACCTCAGCCCCCCCCCCCTCCTGGCGTTTTACTCCAAAGAAGACACGCCGCGCTTAAAGCGACCCCGGGGGCTATCCTGACTCCCCGAGAGCAATAAGCTCTTCATTCGCTCAAGGACTCGCGCCCCCCTCAGGCCCCTCACAGCTGGAAAAGCCCCCGCTAGAATTACCTCAAAAGCTCAAAAGGCCCTGCCCGGCCTCGAGCTCGAGGGCTTGGGCCGCGGGAGCGCCGGAGAGAGGCATTTGAGCCCCCCGGCGCCCCGCAGCAGCCACCCTTTCGGGCACCGAGGGACGCGGGAGCGGCGTCTGCGCTCGCTCCGCTTTTTGCCCTCAGGCTGAGGAGCCCGCCGACTTTTTAAACGTCCCCGCCTCTCGGCGCGAGGAGAGGCCGCTCAGCCAATCCGAGGGACGCGTTTTCGGAGCAGCCAATGGCGGGCGTGATGGGCGTCCAGAAAGGTGGCCCCAGGGCGCTGGGCGGGAAGGGCGCGCGCTCGTTCGCGCGCAAGCACAGGTGCGATCGCTCGGCTGGTTCCCAGGCTCGCGGGGCGGTTGCCGTGGAGACGGCCGTGGAGCGCGGGAAGGCTCATCACGGCCAGGTGGGCTTCGGCCGCACAGGTGAAGGCGATTAGGCGGCTGCCAGGCTGGGGGTGCGTGTGCGTGCAATGCCTTCTTCTCAAGGCTTCGCCCCGCCTCCTAGGGGACCCTTGGACTACAAACCCCATCCGCCAGGCAGCCAACGGGTCTCCCCTTGTGCACGGGGGGCCCCAGTTTTTAAAACATCCCCAACATTTTTGCAGCAGTGCTTTTTAGGATTGAGAGATCCCGAGGGTGACTTTGGGCTTCTGATGAGGAATGCTTTGGATTGCAAGTCCCATCAGCCACCTCCGGGGTGGGGGGGTGTTGATAGGGATGGTCCCTTCTTGCAACAGAGCTTTTTTTTTTTTTTGCTCCTGTTGAGCAGGTTTCCCCCCTGCTTAAAATGCTCAGTTTTTACAAAAAAAATCTGAAAATGTAATACATACCAAAAATAATAAAAATGAAATTATGGTTATATGTACAGTATATATGAAATACTTTGGACTACAGGTCCCATTAGCCAGCCTTGTGTGTGTGTGTGTGTGTGTGTGTGTGTGTGTGTGTGATGGGGATTGTTTCTCTTGCAACAGATTGCCCTTCTGGTTGGTGGGTCATCCCCTCCACCTAACATTTAAAGCTCTTTTTCTGTTTTTTTGCTTGCATCTTCTCCATCCTGTCACAATCTTGCCAGGCAGCCCTTGGTTTTATTTTAATTTGTTATTATTTTCAGTCTTTTTCTTTTAAGAAAAAACAACCCAGGACTGATTTGCTTTGCTTTGCTTTGTTTTGCTTTTCTAGGGATTCTGCTAACATGTTATAATAGAGTCTCTGATACAAAGTGTCTTGCCCAGTGAAAGAAATGGACTCAAATTTGAAACTATTTCTTCCTTTTTCTATTATTGGAACTCTTCCCAGCCACAGTTAAATGTTTTCAAAAGAAGCCCGATACATTTATATCCCGATCATAAGGATTTTAATAACTTTTAATGAGACCCCTCTCCACATTGTCCACCCTGCTGCGCCCTCCAGATAGGGGCCTATATACCATTTCAGAGAAATGTCTATGGAGATTCTCAGTCATCCAGGACATGGTTGTCCCAAAGGTGGTTTTTCAACAGGCAACTGGACTTCCTTGTTTTTCCTTGAAGACGTTTCACCTCTTCAGCTCTGACTAGATCAGTGGTTCTCAACCTGTGGGTCGGGACCACATTTGGGGTCGAACGACCATTTCACGGGGGTCGCCAAACAACGCAGTCCGCCATTTTTTTCCCCCTTGTCCTTAGCTGTGCTACTCCCTTTTATTCTATTGGCTTTTGAAAGCCAATAGAATAGACTCTCTTGAATAGAGTCTAATTCTATTGGCTTTCAAAAGCCAATAGGAATTGTCCAGGCTGTCTCTGCTCTGCTGAGCCCGCCAAAAGTCCCAGTCTGCAAACAGTGCTGCACCAGTTGAGTAGTCCTCGACTTACGATCGGTTGAGTAGTCCTCGACTTACGACCGGTTGGGGGGTCGCGGCATTAAAAAGGTTGAGAACCACTGGACTAGATGATGTGGAATGGAAGCATATATGTTCCTTGCAGACAGATGGTCATTTACATTCTTTTAGAGCAGGGGCCTAATTCTGGGAGTTGAAGTCCACAAGTCATAAAAGGGCCAAGTTTGAAGACCCCTGTTTTAGAGAGTAATAGTAATAGTAGTAAAGTTGGAAGGGACCTTGGAGGTCATCTAGTCCAACCCCCTGCTCGGGCAGGAAACCCTACACCATTTCGGACAAATGGCTGTCCAGTCTCTTCTTAAAAACTTCCAGTGTTGGAGCATTTACTGCTTCTGGAGGCAAGCTGTTCCACTGATTAATTGTTCTCACTTTCAGGAAGTTTCTATTTAGTTCTAGGTTGCTTCTCTCCTTGATTAGTTTCCACCCGTTGCTTCTTGTCCTGCCTTCAGGTGCTTTGGAAAATAGCTTAATTCCCTCTTCTTTATGGCAGCCCCTGAGATATTGGAATACTGCTATCTATGTCCTCAGGATCACCTGAGTGATGCAAATGGGTGTGGAGCCTTCTTTCAGCAGTTCCTGCTCCACTCCAGCCCCCCTAATCATCTTTGTTGCTCTTCTCTGCACTCTTTCCAGAGTCTCAACATCTTTTTTACATTGTGGTGACCAGAACTGGGTGCAATATTCCAAGTTTAATTTTATCATTCTCTCTTCTTGGACCTACTTTACCAATCTCTCTGCACAAGGTGTCCATCTTGTGACATATACCACACGAAGCGGCATATAAGTCTAAGTGCTATTACTAGTGCTACTGCTGTCTCTTTTGTTCTTCTCTCAAAGGGTGGCTGCATCTGCTTACAAAACGCATTTCTGAAACTGGGTCTGGGGGGGGGTCAAAGTACAAGGTTGGTTCCTCAAGCAAGACAGGAATTCTCTCAGATAAGGAGCCTAAATTTCAATCCACCGGAATCGCGTGGAGACATCTGCCTGCTTTTGCTGGCTGTGCTCCAATTAACCGTGCTTGTTCCAATCCAAGACGCCAGCCATCAAAAAACCAGGGCACTGCTCGTTTTGATGAAGTTTTCTTCCCATCGAAGTGTATTTTTAAGTTAGAAAGGGTCATCTCTTCACTTGGCTGAATGTCCACATCTGGGGGTGGAAGAGCTCCCCCCAAAAGCTAATTCAGCACTATGGTTAAGGTACTGGGTTACACTCTGAAGTGGGGTTTAATGATTGTTAACGTGTGAACTGAATAAAATATTATCCCAACAGGCTGTCAAGCAAATGGTTGCATCCACTCTCCTGTTTAGATTTCGACCTTGCAGGGTAGAGTCTTTCCATTGTAGTTGCAGCAGAGATGCTCAGTCAGGTAAAATCAATCTCTAATAATCCCAAGCAGCACAGACCGGAGGCAGAGGCAAAGCCTAGCCAGAATAGAACTAATAATCTACAGCTGTGGGGAATGAGGATACCGAATGGAAACGCTGAGCTCCTGAAAAGAAGCCAAACCACAAGGCAGATCTCCAGTTTTCTCAGTTTCATGCCCTCGCGGTGCTTTTCTTGACTTTCTGGAACAGCAAGTCTCTCGGTTGGGTTTCCTTTCCCCTCTTTTCATCAATGCAAAAAGTGCTATTATTTCAAAATGCACTGATAAGATGAAAGGTAAGTAAATATGAGCCGAGGTGGCGCAGCAGTTAGAGTGCAGTACTGCAGGCCACTTTAGCTGACTGTGTTCAGCAGGTCAGTGGTTCAAATCTCACCGGCTCAAGGTTGACTCAGCCTTCCATCCTTCTGAGGTAGGTAAAATGAGGACCCAGATTGTTGGGGGCAATGTAAATATATATACACATTGCTTACTGGTGTACACCGCTTAGAGAGTGCTTGCACTTAAAGCGGTATATAAGTCTCATAAATAAATAAAATAAATAAATAAAATCTGGGCTGAGGCTTGATCCACCATGTTTGCTGGACCCAAATTCTTGGGGACTTGGAGACGAAACCACCAATTCTAGCTTCTCAAGACTAGAAAGCAACTCAAAAACCTTTCCTTTACTCCGAGGGGCGGATAATGTGCAGGCAAGGCCTCCGTTCTTTTCGGGAAACCCTCCAAATCTCCCCACTCAATTGGGCTTTTCAAACCTCAGTGCTCGTCACCTGAACCTCACGTGAAAAATACTAAACACACCTTCACATCTGCCTGGAAAGATGTTTCACCAGAATAGTGTGCTGTTGGGTTGCTAGGCAAAGGGAAAATGGAGTGGAGAAATCCATTTTTCTGTCTCTGATTGAGGGTACAGGGACTGCACAGACCACATCCACTTGCAGACTTAATACGTGTGTGAACATCTGGATTCAAGGACATGATGGGATCTCAGAACTTGCATGCACAACCCAGCAGAGGTCTCTTTCGCGGTGGTTTAACACCTTGCCAATAGGCTATTCTCAATGTGCCCCAAATTGCATTCACCTTTTGAATCAGCAAAGTTGGGGAAGCCAGAAAGCCAGAAGGGATTATAGGGCTTCAGATAAGAATCAGATCAGATGTAATTAAAAAGCTGTGAGAAGAACTTGAAAGCAGATGTGGTGGGACCTCGTGCTATGAAGAGCCCCACAAGGTGTGGAATCTGGTGGGAGATGGAGGGAGGGGGGAGGGAGGGGGCTGGTTTGGCCCTCTGGGGTTTCAGGAATCAGCTCTTTCTTTAATGAGTTCCTTCCGGAGACCACGCCTTCTGCGCACACCTTCTGTGGCAAGACTCACCGCGGCTTTATAAACCGCCTGCAAACACCTGGGGAACCTCAGGTGTCTGAGTCCAGGCACAGCAGAAGAGAGAGCGGGGAAAATGTCCAAGCATCAAACAAAGGATGCTCAGGAGGATATTCCACAGATGCCAAGCAAAGGTAGGAAGTCATCCTTTCTCTCGCCTCCCAGACCGCTGACTTGTCCCTCAAGGCGGCCTGTCCTCGGCCTTCCTTAAAAGACCCACCTCACCCTTGCCAAGGTGGGGTTACACCCCACAGGTGTTAAGAATAAAGGAGTTGGAAGGGACCTCCGAGGTCCTCTAGTCCAGCCCCCTGTTTCAGCAGGAGATCGGATGCCATTCCAGACAGACGGTTGTCCAATCTCTTCTTAAAAACCTCCAATGATGGAACCCCCAGAATTTCTGGAGGCAAAACATTCCTCTGATGAGTTGATCTGGGATTATAAAATAACAGAATGCCAGAGTTAAAAGGGACCTCGGACATGAGCTTGAGCCTAGCATGGCATGCAAGGAAACCCGACCAGGAGGGAGAAGGAAAAACACAGGGTTTGTTATTTCTTAGGTTCCAGATCTGTTTAAAGTGTTCTTTCTCGTAAGTAGGAGGGAAGCAAATTCCCAACAATGAATTTGCTTCAAGCTAATGAGGAGGGCCACACTGGTTTATGAGAGGAGAACAAGGGGAGCTTGCCAGGGGTCAGCCCTGGGGAAGGGTGTCCACCTTTCTGAAATGTATTTTTGTCGATAGTCGTGAGGCAAATTATTTGACTGCTTCCTGATTGGTGTGTCTTATATCCTGTCCTAGAAACGTAATTGATGAAGAGTAATATGAAAACTGGTGGCTTATTTTCCTCCTATTAATTAATTAGCAACTGAAAGGAAGGGGTGTGGAAAGAAGGAAGACATGCATTATAGGAGCTGGCGAATGGTACTGACAGCCAGGTCAAAAATATAGTCACCTTACGTATGACTTACTGCCAAGGCCGTCCCGGCTTCTTCCTTTTAGCATTCGAGCAGAGTGTGGTTTGCCACACCAGCATCAACAGTCGAGAAGGAATATCACGCACGCAATCAGAGACATGAGTTGCCACAGCAGAACAATTAATTCACAAGCAGGGATGAGCAATGAATTAGATCGCAGGCTTATCACGGCATCGAAATAAATGGGGGAAACAAAACAGCCAAATCAGAAGAGATAATGAGCTGCTGTTTTGTTTCTGCTAAGCCTTTAATTTCATGTTTTGATGAGTTGATACCTTTGCCCTCCTTAAGGTGCTTCACTCACAGGAAGTCCTCCCCTACTTCTCTGGCTGGGCCCGTGCAGCCTTACCAGGTAGATCAGGTGGGAAACCCAAACAGATAAGGTGATTCCACCGTATTGTGAAGCTCCATTCACAGAATCTTGCTGGTCTGAAAGGACCAATCTCTCTTCTTCATAGTCTGGGAATTTGGGGAAGGTCCCTTTTGGGACTCTTACTTCATCCTTTATACAGCCATCTCTTATCTGGCTGTGACCCAAGCAGTCTCTCCTCCCCACATACCAGCTGAGGGTCAACTGCAGGGAAGTTGAGCCATGCCAAGGGGCAGTAGGAAGATATTTTGGCTCAAAAAAACGTCCAGTTTCTTCTGATCAGTCCCACCAGGGATGTTCTTCTCTTTCCTGATGCCAAGTTGCTAAACTATTCTTCTTTCTTCCTAAAGAAGAAGGAGGAGGAGGAGGAGGTGAAGGATGTGGCTGTCAGGGTCCTGGATATCCAACACCCTTGGATGCCATGAATGGTAAGCATGAGTGATCCTCTTTCCTTCTGGATGCCAGGGCAGGGCAGCTGAGGTTGGGACCAGACAGAGCCACAGAGATGAAGGATGGGTTCACACTTCATATTAAACTACTCATTTGGACCATGGTGTGTGGAACAAGCTCAACATGGGTGTTGAGCCATTGGTATTGGGACTCTTGACCAACAATCCATGCGCTCC
This sequence comes from Crotalus tigris, assembly GCF_016545835.1. NCBI lineage: Eukaryota > Metazoa > Chordata > Lepidosauria > Squamata > Viperidae > Crotalus > Crotalus tigris. Next base: position 3,449,392 of record NW_024097591.1, read on the forward strand.
AGTCCCACAGATCCAGGAAGTGACTCAGAGTACCATGGATTGGCCACTACCGGTCAATGCGCTCAGCCTGGCCTGATGCAAATAACAGAACAACAGAATCAGAGAGTTGGAAGGGACCTTGGAGGTCATGTAGTCCAACCCCCTGCTCAGGCAGGAAACTCTATCCCTTTTCAGACAAATGGCTGTCCAGTCTCTTCTTAAAACCTTCTAGTGTTGGAGCACCCACAACTTCTGGAGGCAGGTTGTTCCACTGGTTAATTGTTCTAACTGTCAGGAAAAATCCCATAGCTATTTCTGCACAGCTCGCTCAGCTCGGTTTGCGTGAACCTAGTTAGGATTTTGTATTACTGCAGGTCCTTGAAAAGCCTTCTGTTCTGATTCAGTCTCTGCCACGGTTAATCCAGTAACCCAGTTTAACAGGGTGAGGGAATGCAAGTCTAGCAAACTGCAGCTCAGATAGAACCATTTTAAGATTCAGATGCAGGATTCTAAACTGAGGGTTTTTCTTCTCCTTAGGCCCCCGAGAGAAGCTGATCTATGTGCCTTGCATCTTAACTGGCACAGGGGCCCAGAAGCCTGATTATCTCGCCACGGTGGATGTGGATCCTGAATCTTCCAATTACTGCCAAGTACGAGATTACTTTGTTCTTTGCAATGATATTGTGAACGCTTGTTCGTTTTCCTTTTCCTTGGGCTTCTCTTTAACACAACTCTTGTTTGGTGGCTGGGGTGGAAGTGGAGTAAGGCCACATCAAACTCATCAGGTTAAACTGTGGTTAGTTTTAACCAGAGTTTATTGATCAAGCCAATGGGTCCTGGGTTTCACGGCACACTAATCCAGAACAAAGGAATTGTGGTGTAGGACAGTGTTCCTAGTGAACACTTGTTAAAGAGAAGCTAAGGGTGGCGAACATCCTTTAAAGCAGGGGTGGGGGATGATGCTGGCTCAGGAATTCTGGGAGTTGAAGTCCACCAGTCATAAAAGGGCCATTGCTCCCCGCCTCTGCTTTAAAGGTGGAAGCAAGAAGCTTTATGCTCTCCTTGGTAGGCGCAGATATGAGGAGAGCGGAAGTCAAGTCATTTCAAACCGAGGCCTCAAATTCTCTTCCCTGAACTGCCAGACTTTGGTTGAAAGAGAAGCCGTTGCTTTAGAATGCATAACCATTACTTCAACATGAAGCATTATTTATACACCAGGTGGCAGACCTAAAACAGGACTCCGTTTATGAAACTGCCCAAAAAACTTAACATTTGCCCAACATGTTCAGACACATTGTCAGCTTCTGAAACACTTTTTGCTAATTGCTAGAATCAAGATATCAAGACCTGGGAATAATTAAGTTAAATAAATTAAGAGTGTCCTTTGTTCTAAGCCCAGCAGAGCTCAGCAGCTTTCGGCTTCTGGACTGGTTCAGGACGCTCTGTTTGTCTGTCTCCTGATTGTCCCGAGGCGGATCTGCTTTTTTGTGTCAGCAGAGTCCTAGCCTAGATCCACACAGGTACAGACGCTCTAACTGGACGCAGCTGAGGCTGAACCCTCGTGATAGACCTTCAGAAAGCCTGAAGGCTGGAGAGGATCATTAGCTGATACCACAGACACCTATGCTGCAATGCCCTGGGTTTGCTCGCAATCACGACAGAAGCAGCGATGCTCGGATGCTGGATCTGGCATCCAGACATGCAGGGAGAGTCCTTCCTTGTCCCAATGGGTGTCTGCAGCTCCCGATGCCAAGGCTTGGAATGGTGGAGCACCGTTGTGCAGAGGGCGCATGAAAGACGGGGAAGGGAAGGACCAGGCTGGGTGTTTTAAGGGACGCCAGTCCTGTTGGTGAGGTTCCACTCGCCAACTGGAAGAGGGAGAACAAAATTCTATTCTGCAAGCGGCGTCCGGCATCCAAAGACACGCACAAATCACGAACTTTTTGGAATCCAACAGAGATGCACGACTCCAGGCCAAGAGATAAATAACACGTTTATTTTCTGCCCCCTCCCTTCCTTTCTCTACCAGATTATTCACCGGCTGCAAATGCCGTATATTAACGATGAGCTTCACCACACTGGCTGGAACGCTTGCAGCAGCTGCTTCGGAGACACCACCAAGAAACGCAACCGGCTGGTGCTTCCCTGCCTCAACACTTCACGGATTTATGTTGTGGATACCGGGACTGACCCCCAAGCTCCCTCCCTGTTTAAAGTAGGCCCCCCAAAAAATGCACACCCCAAGAGGGCGCAATCCAGGGAAATGGGTTGCAAAGGGCTCTCAAAGGACCTTGAAGTGGGTTAAAGCCGAAGGGATTTTATACTGAGCGTCACTCATCCCTTGACCTGGCCTTTGTAAGAGATTGAAGCCAAAATCCCCCCCCCCAGTCCTTGACCAATGTCTCCCCTTGCCTTCCCCGACTCTGGCAGGTGATTGAGCCCAGAGAGGTCTTCTGTAAAACCAACCTGGCTACATTACACACCTCACACTGTCTGGGCAGCGGAGAAGTCATGATCAGCTCCATTGGGGACCTATATGGCAATGGAAAAGGTACCGCCGGGCAGATTGGTTTTCCAAAAAGGGGGTCCAGTGCTGTAAGAGCAAGGGGTGACTCGGAAGGTGTTGGGAGGGAAACCTGTCACACGGACTCCTCCGAAATGCGGAAATTTGAGCCCTGGGCTCTCTTCCAGGCTGCTGCCACCTCTTAGACATCTCCGAGGGGGGGGAAAGCCTTTTCAACCAACCCTTCCTGCGAGTCACCTACCTCTGTCTGAATTCATTTGCATTCTGCCCCACCCCCACCCCCAAATCGCAGGTGGATTTGTCCTTGTGGATGCGGAAACCTGGGAAGTGAAGGGCACCTGGAACTGCCCCGGGGACGAGGCTCCGCAAGGATACGACTTCTGGTATCAACCCAGGCATAATGTCTTAATCAGCACGGAATGGGGTGCCCCCAAATACTTTGCGGATGGGTTCAACCCTGAAGATCTGAAGAAAGGTGAGATGACAGAACACTGTCATCGGGATCCAAAATTCGGGGGGGGGGGCTGGACTCTCAGCTTAAAGAAGGCTCCAAGAGGTCTTGAGGAAAGTTGGCACCGAGGGGGTGTTGGTGGCCATCTAGCCCAACCCTCTTGTCCAGCTAGCCTTTCTCCAAGAGGTGGCACTTCAGCTGCTGTTTGGAGGCCTCCCAACATGAGAAAGCCCATGAGAAAGCATGTTTGGCTGAGGAATTCTGGGAGTTGAAGTCCACAAGTCATAAAGTGGCTAAGGTTGGGGACCCCTGCTCTAAGGAACTGCTGGGTACCCTCTAGCACAGTGTTTCCCAAACTTGACAATTTTAAGGCATGAGGACTTCAACTCCCAGAATTCCACAGCCAACGCTGGCTGTGGAATTCTGGGAGTTGAAGTCCACATGCCTTAAAATTGTCAAGTTTGGGAAACACTGCTCTAGCAGGAAGCATTCCTACGGATCAGAAGACGTTGAACCGATTCTTCTCCTTTCCTCCACAGACCGCTATGGCCGCCGATTGAATGTGTGGGACTGGACCACCCACTGCCTTCTCCAGTCCATTGATGTGGGGGAAGATTCTGCCCCACTGGAGATCCGCTTCCTGCACAACCCAGACGCCGCGCACGGCTTTGTGGGCTGCACCTTAGAGAGCTCCATACACCATTTTTTCAAGAAAGAGGTAGGGGGAAAAACACAATTTCTTTCTCCTTTGCCCCCTCTTCCCGCCCGAAACAACTGGCGACTGAGGCTTCAGCTGAGAATAAAATACAGAACGATTGGTTAAAATGCACCATGGCCAACAAAACGTTATGCTATAATTAGTATACCATTATCACAAGAAGGAGATCTTGACACACAGGAACCTGAAGGTAGAACTGCCTTATTATGGTTCGTCTTGCTTCTACGGTAGAAAAACCACGATAGTTTTTGCTGAAGAACAGAGCCGGAAGGCCCAGAGGCCTGGCAAGAGATTGGAAAGAATTACGACAGAATTGGGATAAAATTCGGTATCGGCAAACCATAGAAATATTTCAAATCTCACTGAGAACAGGTCTTCAGATTAGAAGGCAGATATGGGTAGGAAGCGAAGGAGAGGCTGCAGATTGGTTGACATGGGAGAGCTTTGCACTACCCAACCAGCTAACTTCTTGTGTCTATTGCAGGACGGGTCATGGACAGCGGAGAAGGTCATCCAGATTCCAAGCAAGGTGGTCACCGGGTGGTTCTTCTCTGAAATGCCGTGTAAGTAAATAAAGTCCAGGAGGGCTTCTGCTCTCATGCTTCTGTCTCAGCCCTAGAGCTCTGGAGTTCGCACCTTCTGTTCCCAAATTAAGGATGGTTAGAATCTTTGGAGAATGGGCCAAGTACTCCAGGAACTGAGAGAAGTCCACGTATTTTGGAGAAGGACGGTTTGTGAAAAACTTGTCCGTGCCGGGATATTCAGGTAATCGAATTCTCTTCCTGACTTTATTCCTGGCCACCTTCTCTTTCCTCCAGCGTTCCTCGCAGACTTCCTTATTTCACTGGATGACCGCTTCATCTACCTGAGCAACTGGCTTCACGGTGATGTCCGACAGTACGACATCACCGACCCCCACTGCCCTCGGCTGGTGGGCCAGGTGAGCTCCTTCCCATCCAAAGGCCCGGAAATCCCGGGTTCCTTACTTAGGATCCTTGCAGGCGTTGCTTCTTTCCACCCTTGGAACCAGGATGTTGGGTTAAGCAGAAAGCTCATCCGGGTCTCCTGCATTAGCACCTGGCAGAAGATCACCCACTTCCAAGTACTGCCGTTTGGGCAGAGAAAAACTGCAGCTTGGGGAAGGGGGGGGGGACTGTCCTTCGGCCTGAACTGACCCTAACCCCTTTGGTTCCTGCAGGTGTTTGTAGGAGGCAACATCTACAAAGGCGGGGTTGTGACTGTGATTCAGGATGACGAGCTCGAATGCCAACCAGATCCGTTCATGCTCCAGGTGAGCCTCTCTTTTCTCAGAGGGATTCCGGGTTCGAGACACTTGCAGGAAACGTGCTGGGCATAAATGGACAGCGTGGATTCTTCCTTCTCGTGGGACACATTGAAATGCTTTCCTGTGGCAAAGGAGAGTAAAGAGCCATAGGTACCCCTTTATGGAACGCCTACATTTCTTGACCACTCCTCGCTTTTTTCACCTCAGGGGAGGAGAGTCTACGGGGGACCCCAAATGCTGCAGCTCAGCTTGGATGGAAAGAGGCTTTATGTCACCAACAGTTTCTACACACCGTGGGACAAGCAGTTTTACCCACAATTGGTCAGGTAGGGTCATCTTGACAGCTGAAGAAAATTCAGAGCAAAGTTGCCCCGGGTGGGGGGAGTTGTTCTCCTTCTCCTTGGGTTACACCTCAAATCCACCCTATTTTTAAGCCCCCCTTGCTCAGATAACCCACTTTCTACCCCTGGATTCTTCTTCCTTTGCAGGGAAGGGTCAGTCATGCTCCAGATTGATGTGGACACCGAGAACGGGGGCCTCTTTGTGAACCCAGACTTCCTGGTGGATTTTGGGAATGAGCCCTGGGGCCCCGCTCGTACACACGAAATGCGTTACCCGGGAGGAGATTGTACCTCGGACATCTGGATCTGAGAACCTCCTCCAAGCCCACCCTACGCTAAGCTAGCATTTGGGGGGGCAGGAAGTGTGGCAGGGAGCAGCTCAAAACCAGAGTGGTGTTTGTAGCTTAATCCCGTTGCACCGATTTCCACACTTTCACTTACTCAGTGTGCTCAGTCAGGAAATACGCTTGCTTGCTCTTCCTTCAGTCGATAGTGCAGACCTAAAGGACTCACTGGTTTCTCCATCGCTTTTGTCTCCTCGCTTAGCTGCAGGTGCTACGAGCTCAGTTCTGTTCAGAGGCAAGTTCCTCTACATTCCGTTGTCCAGGTGCAAAACTCTAGCCGGGGTTGATGCCTTTCAAAGCACTTTGCTTCGTCATGACACTACAGACGTTTGCAAGTCAGTCTTCTGGTGCAATTCTTGCAAATTGTTGGGGAGCCAATTAAACCCCTTCTGGCAGTTCTAGAAAGACGCGAACGGAGGAAATAAAATTCTCATTGTAATAAAAAGTTTTCTTGGTAGTACAGACTCTTTATTTCAAGTGGAGAGTGCTAATAGGTTGACCCCCATGGCCCTCAAACAGGAACACATCTTCTACCTGGAAACTCGTTGCTAGTATTGTGTGCAAATTCACAGCCGTCGCCTAAAAAAATTCACTGCAGTGCTTTGAGAGGGATCTATCGTAGTTGCAGCTTTGCAGAAGAGCATCTGCACCCTTCATCCACAACCTTTAAATATCTTCATTGTTGGAGTCTTTCTAATTTCATCGCTGGCCCTACGAAGGCGTTTGATCCAGCAAATTGCCTGGGAATCTCGTCCTTCAATATTTGTGGCTAATCTCCACCATATCATCCTCCAGGTATATGGAAAGTAGGGCTCCCATTATAACCCAGTCCTACCCGTAAGCCATCTTCAGGAATTCCAGCCCCCATAATAGCCTTCTGTCGGGCAAAAATTGACACCCTGAACCATTCAGATCTGAACGGGACGGTTAAATACAGAGATAATTTTTTTAGCCTGCTTTGTGTGCTAATCAACTCAATCAGGAAGGAATGTTTGCATCACACCCAAACATTTTTATTTTTCTTGACTGGTCACCAGTCAATAGGTAATTATCTCCATCTTCACCTCCCATGTTTCTTCCTAATCTCACAACTGATTTATCACCTAATCCACAATTTAGGAGCGCACGACATAGGTCTAGGATTGTGGGAAAAAGTCTGTGTGTGTGTTTTTCTCGCAATGTATTTTGAAAGCCTCTGAAGGACCAACGCCGCCTTATTCCTGGGGCTGAGAAAGAAGGACTGGCTCAAAGTCACCCAGCCTGGATTTTGAGTCTAAAACAGGGTTAAAATTTGTGGCTTCCTGTTGTCTAATCCAGCACCTTTAACCGTTATACCAAACTGGCTCTCCAGCCATAACTTAGGCCAGGTGTCTCCAAACTTGGCAACTTTAAGACTTGTGGACTTCAATTCCCATGCAGGCTGGGGAATTCTGGGAGTTGAAGTCCACAAGTCTTAAAGTCGCCAAGTTTGGAGATCCCTGACTTGGGCTATTAATTAATTTTAGCTGCAGGAGAAGGATTTTCACCGAGCTCTCTGTGATCAGCCAACAGAACATAGAAAAACTAGCTGGTTCTCTGCTGGCTCTCCTGGTTATCCAGATTTTGACAAATTCTAGAAAGAACTCTTCTGCATAGCCAAGGTTGTTCTTGATATCTGCCAGAAGGCAGAGAAGGAACAAATGCAAACAGCCCAATAAGGAAGACAAATTATGAAATACATCAATCTGTTCCACCTACGAGGATATTAATAGCCAGGGAAGGAATTACGTGGAGACTGTTTTCCCTCTTTGTGCACATGACATTTCTATCGTGTCAGCTCTGAAAATGAATGCACCTGAGGAAGCCCAGTTCAGCTGCACTTAAGTTAAGGTTCAGGGCAGTCAGAAAAGGTTGGAAAGAACACGCATCTCAACCGCAGAAACTGAGGCAAAAACCTGAAAGGTCTTTGCTCCAACAGAAACTGAAACTAGTCAATCTGTTGGGGAACCAAGTTCGGCTTACGTTTCTCACAATCCTGAGCATCAGGGGACCCCCCCCCAAAAGTGGACTTTAACTCTGGCCATTTAACCTGATGCAGAAGACCTGGACCTCACCGAGGAGGTTTTGGTTCCTTTTGCATCTGGGCACCTGGTCTTCCAGTCCTACCTTGAAGGCTTATAAATTAACCCATTGTAGCGAAAGTCCTAGAGTCTTTTTAACACTCACTGTTCGAAAGCTTATCATGCAGACAAGGAAGCGTCTGAAATTGCTCTTTCCTTCCAGATGGGGGATACCCTGTTCTGCCACAAGGGGGCGCTCGCGCACTGTGCCCAAGCACAGCCATCACTTTGTTGTGGGACAGCCCTAATCCAGGATTTTAAGCATCCTTAACTAGCAGCCACCAGCTATCATCACGAGCCATCAGAAGTCAACACCTCCTTCTTCTACCTAAGAAGGCAGAGCGGAAAGAAAAGAGTTTGAAAGAGAGAGGATAGGAGGTGAAGACCCAGCGAATCACTTCTGTAATTCCAACTTGCCAGAGTCATCAAGGGCTCTTCCGAATGGCTGGCACTCAGCGACAAGGAGAGCTTAGCAGGCATAACTCAGAGAAGGAATACCCGTCCTAAGCAGAATAAATCTCGCAAACTACATCAGACACCAAAAGAAAAACCGCTGAGCTCCTGAAAAGGGGCTGAGACACAGGGCAGATCCCCAATTTTCTCCTTTTGATGTCCTCCTGGTGCTTTTCCAGCTTCATTGCCAGAACAGCAGATCTCTTAATTGTCTTCCCTTCCCCTCTCCCCACAGTGCAAAAACTGGGATAGTTTCAAAAGGCAAGGATAAGGTTTAAAGTTACCACTATTGAAAATAAAAAGTTATCCAGGTTAGGACACAGCTGACAAGGCTGGCTGGACCCACGTTATGAGGCGTCGAGCTTTCTTGGAATTTGGGGAAGGCGCTGACAACATTTGCAATTCTAGCTTCTCGAGACTGCAAAAGAACCGAGAAGCGAGGATGCTTATTGGATGAGAAGCGAAATGTCTTTTTTTAAAAAAAGGGAAGTAAGGTTGTCTTTGGCAAAAGCACCTTTGGTACAAACCAACTCAAAACCCTCTCATTTACCCCGAGGGGCAGGTGACATGCAGGCAGGCCTCCATTCCTTTTGCAAAGCCCTCAAAACACGAAACCATCCCCAAATTTTGTAGCTTCCGTTTCTCAACAGCATTCCCTCTCTAATGGGCTATTCTCAATGTGTGCCGAACTGCATTTGCCCTGTGAATCTGGTTATTCAGATCTGCGTCAGAAAGCCTCTAAAAACGGAAGAGGTGGTGGGGGTTCAGATAATTTGTGCTGAGCATGCAATCAAAAGTATGAGGAAAATGTGATGAAACAAAGACATTAGGGCCTCAAAGGACGCGGAGCAAGACTCGGTCTGCTCCTGTGGGATATATAAACTGGCTGCAAGGAAGCTGGAAACCCTCAGGTATGCAAGCGGAGGCAGAGCAAGACAGAGAGACAGAAATGATCAAACAACGAGGAAAAGACGCCGAGAAGAAGCTTCCAAAGAACCCGAGCAAAGGTAGGAAGTCAATCCGTCTCGTGCATTGGAGGCACCGACTTTTCCCCAAGGCCGCCAGTCCACAACCTTTTTTAAAAATACCCCCATCCCCCTTTCTTTTCCCCCGCTGCACAGAAGCTAAACCTCTCTCTTCTCTCTTTTTGAAGACACAGAAGAATGTTGCTACCCAACACCCTTGGATGCCATGAAAGGTAAGAAGGGGGTGATGTCCTCCCATTCTGGAGACCAGGGCAGAGAAGGGGATGTTGAGTCCAGCCACAGAGATGAAGGATGGGTTCATACTTCGTTTTAAGCCACCTTGTTGTTGTGTGTGGAAGAAGCTCAGCAAATAAGTTGAGCCATTGGGCGTGGGACGACTGATCTGGTATGGGAATCCCTTGACCAATGGTTTAGTCCACAGCCCCAATACCCTAAGAGCCTGGGTGAACACCAGATGTAGCTGGGACGGAACTGTTTTAAGATTCAGGCCCAGAAGCCTAAAAGTTTTGATCTCTTTCCTAGGACCTCAGGAGAAGCTGATGTACGTGCTTTGCGTCTTAACCAGGACAGGAACCCAGAAGCCTGATTATCTTGCCACGGTGGATGTGGATCCCAAATCTCCCACTTACTGCCAAGTATGAGGATACTTAGTTCTTTGGGGTGATGTTGTGAATGCTTGTTCAGCTTCCTTTTCATTGGGCCTCTCTTTAACACCTTGCATTGCGATTGCAGGGCGAGGAACATTTATACTAACCTGTTAAGATACATTCTCAGTTTCCAAAATACTTGGAAACCTGGGAACAATTTACTTTAATCAAATTAAGGGATCCCTTTGTTCTAAGCCCAACAAAGCTTCTGGACTGTTTCTAGCCGTTCTGTTCCTCGGGGTCTAATGAGTATCTTCAGGTGGATCTGCCATGTTCACATTTTTGTGTCGGCAGAGTCGTGGTCAGTTACGCCTAGCACAGACACCTTAACCAGGTGCAGCTGAGGCCGGAACCATCCTGGGAGAGCTGCAGGAAACCTAAAAAATCATTAGCTGGTACCACAGACTCCTGGGCTATAATGCCCTGGGCTTGCTCAGAATCCACGGAATAAGCGGGCGATGCTCAGATGCTGGCTCTTGCATTCACACACGCGAGGACTTCAACTCCTCATCTCAACCTGTCTGCAGCTTCCGATGCCAAGGGATGGAATGGTGTAGCAATGTTGCGCAGAGGGTGCACGAAACTCTGGGAAGGGAAGAAAAAGACTTGTTGTAGGGAGGCCCGTTCTGTCGGTGAGGTTCTGCTTGCCAGTTGGAAGTGGGAGAAACCCTGCATTGTGCCAGCAACTATCCACAACCAACACGATCTTCCACCAAGCAGAAGTAGACCTTTCTGCTAACAAAATTCCACTCCTCAAGCAGTGTTCCGCATCTAAAGATATGCAGATCATCAGCTCTTGGGAATCACAGGGAGAAACCCAACTCCAGGTGACGAGATGAATCATGCTTGTTTAATCTCTGCCACCCCAATCTTCCCCCACCAGGTTATTCACCGGCTGCAAATGCCGTACCTTAATGATGAGCTTCACTTCATGGGCTGGAATACTGGAAGCAGCTGCTTCGGAGACACCACCAAGAAACGCAACCGGCTGGTCCTTCCGGGTTTCAACTCTTCTCGGATTTATGTTGTGGACACTGGGACTGACCCCCAGGCTCCCTGCCTGTTTAAGGTAGGCTCGCCCACCTTCGGAAGGTGCAAGCCAGGGAAATGGATCGTAAAGGACTCTGTGAGGAGGTCCAAGGGACTTTAAAACTATAACCACTGTGGATCCCTTGACCTTGCCTTAGTTTTGCCCCTGGTCTTTTAACGAAAAAATACATACACCCAATTTCTGTGATTCTCATGTCTCCCTGCAAAATCGCTGAGCAGAATTATGGGTAGAAGGAAGGGAACAAAATCAAAGGGAGGAGGAGCTCATGCTGATTTTAAACAGAAAAGGGGGAAAAAAGCAAACCAAAAAAAAAAGATCTCACTCTTGCAAGATGAATATCTACAACACAAGGTGGAAATTAGCTTGCCATACCCACATCTGCAATTTGTGGCAATATAAAAAGAAATCCTGACAAACAAGCCAATTACGCAAGAGATGTCGCACTAATTTTCAAAATGTTTTACTTCGCCTGTCACATTCCTATCAACAACCTCCAGGTTGCATTGACCACAGATGGGCTCTGGAGTTTTTAGAGCAAAGCAATTTGCAGAGAAGGAAAACAGAACTGCAGTGCTAGAGTTTTTATTTTCTCTCCCTCTCCCCATCCTTGACAGGTGATTGAGCCCAGAGAGGTCTTCTGTAAAACCAACGTGGCTTCAATACTCACCCCACGCTGTCTGGGCAGCGGAGAGGTCATGATCAGCTCCCTAGGGGACCTATTTGGCAATGGAAAAGGTACCGCCGGGCAGATTGGTTTTCCAAAGAGGGGGTGCAGATTGAGGTGCTGTAAGAGCAGGGGTGACTCGGAAGATGTTGGGAGGGAAACCTGTCACACGAACTCCCAAAAGCTGAAATTTGAGCCCTGGGCTCTCTTCCAGGTGGTTGCCACTTCTTAGACATCTCCAAGTGGGGCAAACTCCTTTCGGCCAACCCTTCCTAAGAGTCACCCACACCTGCTGTTTGAATTAATTTGCCTTCTCCCCGCACACCCCACACCGCAGGCGAATTCATTCTCGTGGATACGGAAACATGGGAAGTGAAGGGCACCTGGAATCGTCCTGGAGACGCAGCTCCACTAGGATTTGACTTCTGGTACAAACCAAGGCACAACGTCTTATTCAGCACTGAACTGGCAGTTCCTAAATTCATTGTGGATGCATTCATCCCAAAACATCTGGGGAAAGGTGAGATGCTAGAGCACTACGTGAGCTAGCGACCCATTGGAATTCAAAATCCGTGGGGTTGCACTCCAACCTAGGGATGGATGCAAGATTCTTTGAAGAAGGATGGCGCTGAGGGGCTGTTGGTGGCCATCCAGCCCAACCCTCTTGTCCATTCAGAGCTAGCCCTTCCCCAGGGGCTGGTGGCACCTCGGCTTCTACTTGGAGGTCTCCAACATGAGCAAGTCCATCACCTTTCTAAGGAAACTCTCCACAAGTTCCTGAGTAGCCTCTGCTCACCCGAGCAAGCTAAGATGATTCTTCTCCTTTCCTCCGTAGGATACTTTGGCCGCTGCCTGAACGTGTGGGACTGGACCACCCGCTGCCTCGTCCAATCCATTGACCTGGGGGAAGATTCACTCCCCGTGATGGTCTGCTTACTGCACAACCCAGATGCCCCACACGGCTTCGTGAATTGTCCCTTCGAAAGCTCCGTGTATCATATTTTCAAGAAGGAGGTGAAAACATGTTGAATTTCTTTCTCCTTTCCCCTATCTTTCCATCAGAAAGAACTGGCAATTTTAGGCTTCAGCTGAGAACCAAAGAAACGGGTAAAATGCGCTGTTAAAAGGACAACGTAACGTAGACAGCCCTCGACTCATAGCCAAAACTGGGATCGAAACCTTCTGCCACTAAGCAATGCCCTTGTTAAACGAGTCCTGCCTGATTCGTGATCTCTTTGTCACGATCATTAAATGAGCTACATGGTCATTAAGCAAATCCAGCTTTGCCCACTGACTTTGTTGTCAAAAGTGTGGTATGTCCCAACCAACCTTGTGTTTTTTGCAGGACGGGACGTGGACGACGGAGAAGGTGATCCAGATTCCAGAGAAGGTGGTCAGCGGGTGGTACTTCCCTGGAATGCCAGGTGAGCAAATAAAAGAGGGGGGGGCTTTTTTTCCCATGCATATGTCTCAGCCTCTCAGTCTGCTCAGCCAGGAGCCCTCATTTGATATTTATTTATTTATTCAATTAATGTGCTGTCATGTAACCCTGGACAGCTTACAACGTGACAGAACAAATGGTGTAAAACATTAAATATAACATTAAAATTAACAGAGAATTAGCAATGTTGGAGGGGGACATAAAAAAGGAGTTCGCCTTCTCCATATTAACAGTAAGGGTCTTTTAGCATCTTTGGAGAACAAGCTGAGTCTTTTCATGGCTGAAAGAGAGATCTGCAGCTTTGGGGGAGACGCCAATTCTTGAAAAAGGTTGCATGCCAGGGGAGTAAGCAACCTTTCCTCCTTCAGCCAGTCATTTGTGAGCCCTTTATCCTCCAGCGTACAACGTTTACTCAGTTATTTCGCTGGATGACCGTTTCCTGTACATGAGCAACTGGTTTCACGGCGATATCCGACAGTATGACATCACTGACCCCCACTGCCCTCGGCTGATGGGCCAGGTAGGCTCCCCCCCCCCACTCAAAGGCCCTGCAACTGTGGGAAAAGCTGGGTGGTCTTCAAAAGCTCATTCTTGCCACCACTGGAACCAGGATGTTGGGTTAAGCACAAAGCCAATCCAGGCCTCATTTACTGGTAAAGAACTCCCACATTCCAAATACCACAGTCTGGACAGAGGAAGATTGCAGCTTGTGGGAGACTGTCCTTCGGCCTGAACTGACCCTAACCCCTTTGGTTCCTGCAGGTGTTTGTAGGAGGCAGCATCTGCAAAGGCGGGGTGGTGACTGTGATTAAGGACGAAGAGCTCGACTGCCAGCCAGATCCCCTCGTGATCCAGGTGAGCCTCTCTTTTCCAAGCGTCAGTCCTCCCAGGAAAACTAGGCAGGCCGCACAACTTATTCTACTTTATTGTAAGGCTACCTTAAGAGAATCTTGCAAGTCTGAGAATGCAAACTTCCCAAGGCCACTTTTAATTGATTGGCCCATTACTGTAGGGTGCTTTCCAGATTTCTCTCCTTGGAGATGCCTTCTTCTCGTCTGGTTATTTCCTAGGCAGCTTCTCCCCTCCTTTCCCTAAGGTCATCCACACTTTTCATTACACCGAGAAAAGATGCCAGGTTGGAGACACTTGTAGGAAACCTTTCGAGGAATCATTCTCCACAGACAGCCTGGATTCTTCTCTGTAGGACCTCTTGAAGTGCCACAAATGACTCTCCTGAGGCCTTGCTTTTTTTTCACCTTAGGGAAGGAGAGTCTACGGGGGACCATACATACTCCAGCTCAGCTTGGATGGAAAAAGACTTTATGTTACCAATAGTCTCTACACACAGTGGGACGAGCAATTTTATCCCAAACTGTTCAGGTAGAAAGTCTCTCAACAGACGAAGAACCTTCAGACCAAATTTGTGGGGTGGGTGGGCTTCTCCATGTTCTCTTCCTTCTTGTATTACATACCGTATCAATCATATACTTACTTTGTCATTGCCTCTCCATTTATACTGGAATTGCAGGCAAATTCCCATTTCTAGAGTTCCCTAATCAGTTTTTCCAGCATTATGGAGGCCCAAATGAGCAAGCAAAAGACCCTCCTTTCTACCCCTGGATTCTTCTTCCTTTGCAGGGAAGGGTCAGTCATGCTCCAGATTGACGTGGACACTGAGGATGGGGGTCTCCGTGTGAATCCAGACTTCCTGGTGGATTTCGGGAAGGATCCGTGGGGTCCCGCTCGTGCATGCCAAATGCGTTACCCAGGAGGAGACTGTACCTCAGACATCTGGACCTGAGGCACTCCTCCCAGCCCACCCTCTTGCTAAGCTAGCATTGGGGGGGGGGTAGGAAGTGGGTTTGGAACTCAAAACCAGAATGTTGGCTTGCAGTTTGATCCCACTGCACAGATTTCCGTGTTCGAAGAGGATGCAGAGAAATTAAAATTGCCATTGTAATAAAAGATTTTCTTATTACTACAGACTCGTTGGGGCTAACTTTTGTTTGAAGATGAGAGTTCAGCAGAGGGAGGGAGAAAACCATTTAAATTGGGAGGGGCACAACTTTGGCAGGGGGCTTCCTTTGAAACACACGCTAGGCACGGACAGTTCAATGATGTCAGCTCTCAAAAAAGTACGTTTAACTCCACTGGATGTAGGTTTCCCAGCAGTCAGGCGAGGTTGGTAAGGATACACATCTCAACCATAGTAATTCAGGCCAAACATGGAAGGTCTTTGCTCCAACAAAAGGTCAGCTAGCAAATCTGAACTGAACAGAATAACAGAGTTGGAGGTCTTCTAGTCCAACCCCCTACTCAAGCAGGAGACTCTAGACCATTTCAGTGTTGGAGCACCCACAGCTTTTGAAGGCAAGCCCTTCCACTGATTAATTCTTCTAACTATCAGGAAATATTTCCTTTGTTCAAGGTTGCTTCTCTCCTTGCTTTGTTTCCATCCATTGCTTCTTGTCCTGTCTTCAGGGGCTTTGGACAACTGGCGCTTTTCTCTGTGGCAGCCCCTCAGATATTGGAAGACTGCTATCATGTCACCCCTAGTCCTTCTCTTCATTAGACTAGACATGCCCAATTCTTCCAATTTGTGTGTTTTAGCCTCCAGGCCCCTAATCATCTTTGTTGCTCTTCTCTGCACTCTTTCCAGAGTCTCCACATTTTTGTTTTAATCCGTGGAGGAACCAGTTTCTCACAGCGTAGTCCCAAGCAAGGAGCTTCCTCTAAGTCCAGTTATAATCCATCCATGAGTTTCCAACTGAAAAGCTGAAGTTCCTTAGCTGGAGTAAGTGGTGAGGTCTCACCACATACCTGTCAGAAGAGTTGTGAAATGGCTGTGGAAGAAACTGTCTCACACACTTAGACACACCAACTAGAGACTGATAAAGAGACCGTGCTGTGGAAGAAAATAACACACCACCACATTGTGAGGTATGGTTGTCTACCTACTATACACTAGCGAGAGAGAGATTACCCTCAACAGCCCAGCCCAATCCCAGACTAAATTTGGAGGGAAAGTGTTGCCTTCTCCTCTTCCTCCACGATCTTCTACTTTGCTTTTTCTTCTCCTCCTCCTCCTCCTCCTCCTCCTCCTCCTCCTCCTCCTCCTCCTCCTCCTCCTCCTCCATCTTCTCTTTTTTTCCTCCTCTTGCTGCTACTCTTCCTCCATAATCTCCCCTCTTCTCCTCCTCCCCCTCCTCCAGGGGTTTCCTGCTGAGGTAAATTCCCCTCAGCAGAAGACAAGAAGATGGAAGGTGGATCACTCCCATCACCATGAGGGGCCAAAACAACCACCACGTCACCAAATTTCCCTTTGGAAAGTCTTCTGAATCTGTCATCATTTCTTGCTCGTGTTTTCTCTGCCTTCCACAGGGGGGGAAATTCTGAACACGAAATTTGACTCTCCCCCAGGTGGACACCAAGAATCATGGAGAGTTACAAAGTCCATGAAGGCAAACCTGGCCAATGCAGGCCAGAAGCTGCCCAACTTGTCTTAATGTTGTGACAAAAGATGTGAAGGCATCTCATTGTATTAAACTTATGGTTCTACGAACTGCATTTTGTCCGTCTTCCGTGATATTATTTGGCTGAGGGATTCAGCAATCCTTGATGTGGTGGGGCCTTTCCTGCCTTTATGAAATAGGATAACACCTGTGAAAAGCACTGCCACGAGAAAAATGATGGCAATTAAAACAATTCCAAACACACTGCCAAGGAATGAACCCTTGGCAGTGAGTTCTTGGAATCCATTGATCTTCAAGTTTCATAACACTAATTATCACAGAAAAAAAACGTGGTGAAAACAACTCTGGTTCACCCTCTCTTCTCAGTAAAGGCTCTGTAATGTTATGAATCAAACGTTGACACCGAGAAAGGCAGCTTAAAACAAAGAAAATTTGAAGACCCTTCTCTCAGCAGCAACACTACATTTGATATCGGGATCTAACAAACTCCCTAGCTTTGACTGCATCAGGGCATCACAAATGCAACTTTAACTTGACGCAAGAGAAGCCCTGAACCATACTGAACTTTTGATTCCTTCTACATCTTCGCACCTGGTCTTACACTCCTACTCAAAGCTTACAAATTAACAAAAAGTTAGAGTCATAGTGTGTTTTTAAAAATCGCTGTCTGCAGATAGTGTATCATGCAAACAACAAAAAGTTTAGAATTGCTTTTTCCTTGAGATGCTACTTGTTTCTTGCCTGGTGTGTGTGTGGCATGCCCTGTTTGGCCACAAAGGGACACCTAAGACTGCACCTAAGCAGAGTCATCATCTTTCTGTAGGGTAGCCCTAACCCAGGATTTGAAGGATCCCTGCATCCAAAACAAATATCCAGCAGCAGCAAAGCCGTCAGTGATCGCACCTTTAGTCACAACACTAAGGGAAGGTGGGAAAAGGAGAGAAAGGATTGTCTCTCATACAATGTGTGAGTCTGCCAGGTCTGAAACCTGAATGTTTTTAGGCTTTTTAGCAGTGTTCACACTTTCATTTTAAACTCTGAAATCCAGTCTGGCACTTTAATCTACAAAGGAAACAAAATAAGCCTTAATTTCCCTCTGAGCCCTTAATATGAAGCTCATTTGTCTTTACCTTCAGGAATTTAACAAGCCTTCATTTGGTAAAGTGATGGAACTTTGGAATGCGTGAGACTGCCTTTTGCATTATCGCATCCAACAACCATTGCCCCGTTCGGCTTCCTCCACAGAACCTGGATCAAACTTTGAACAGTCCAAGTCCATAGAATGTGAGGGTTGGAAAAAGGGCCTTGGTAGATCACCTAAGAGCAGGGGTAGGCAACCTTGGCTCTTTTATGACTTGTGGACTTCAACTCCCAGAATTCCTGAGTCAGCATGGCTGGTTCAGGAATTCTGGGAGTTGAAGTCCACAAGTCATAAAAGAGCCAAGATTCCCTACCCCTGACCTAGACTAACTCCCTTGTCTGGTGTGGGAATGCAGATGGATCTGACTGGGAGTTCTTGGTCCCTCATTCAGGAAGATGCTATCTCGAGGTCCCAGGAATGTTGGTGGGTAGAGCTCCATTTTCTAAAAGCCCAACAATCGACGGGAGGGCAGAAGGGTAAAACCTCTATGAAGATCAGGAGGAAGCAAGAAAGTTGAAAAAGTTGTAAAACTCTAGCTAAGAAAGGAGACTTGAAGAGGACTTGGTGAGGGGGGAGAGGCAAGACCAGCAATTCCAGCCCTAGAGTCATCAAAGGGCATTAAGTGGCTGGCAGCATCGGGAAGAGCTTAGCAGGCATAATTCAGACAAATTCATAACGCAGCGGTAAGATTAATGTTACCACATGAAAATAAAAACTGTCTGGACTAGGGCACATCCTGCAATGCTTGCTGGACCCACTTTCTGAGCCATAGAGTTTTCTTGGAGTTTGGAGAAGAGATATTTTCTTGGAATTCTAACTTCTTGAGATTGCAAACCAACTCAAAACTCTTTGCTTTACTCCGCAGAGCCGCAGATATGCAGACAGGCCTCCGTTCCATTTGCAAAGCCCTCAAAACACGAAACCATCTCCAAATTTTCTGGCTTCTGTTCCTTACAGTGTTCCCTCTCTAGTTGGCTATTCTCAATCTGTGTGCGCTGAACTGCTTTTGCCCTGTGAATCTGGTTATTCGGATTTGAGTCAGCAAAACGACAAAATCAGAAGATGCAATGTGGGTTGAGATAAATTGTTCTGAGGATACAATCAAAAGCGTGTGAGGAGAAAGAGATGAAACAGACGTATTTCTTTCTGAGCAATCCCAAAGGGTGTGGAATCAGCTTGCTGGGCTGCTCCGATATGGGATGAAGGGAGAGAGCCTCTGGGTTTTCAGGGATCAGCTCTTTTCTTAATGACTTCCTTGGCGTGCGCCCTCCGGGGATGCAACAGATTTGGTCAGGTCTCATGGGTTATATAAACCGGGTGCCAGCAAGCTGGAGAATCTCAAGTATGCAAGCCGAGGCAATGCTAAAGAAAGAGAAAGACGTGCACAAGCAACGAGCAAGAGATGAGGAGAAGGCACCTGAAAAGACGCCAAGCAAAGGTCGGAAGTTGATCTTTTCCTCCAACGGCACCTGTCTACAAGCTTCCTTAAAACACCTACGCCTTCTTTCTCCCTCATGCTGCCAAGAGGCTAAATCTCTCTCTCTCTCTCTTTCCTTTTTCAAGAGGGAGAAGTATGTTGCTATCCAGGCCCTGGATACCCAACGCCCTTGGATGCCATGAAAGGTAAGAAGGGGTGGTCCTCTCCTCAAGAGCAGAGCAGGGTAATGGTTGTTGAGTCCAGGCAGAGCTGCAGAGATGAGTTGTGGGCTCACCCTTAGTATTAAGCCACCTCGATTGAAGTGTGAAGTGTGGAACAAGCTTAACAAAGTAGTCGGGCATAAGACTTCCAGTCTGGTATCAAGATCCTTGAACAATGATTAAATCCATAGCACAAGTTAATCCAGTAACCAACCTTAACAGGACGGGCAAATGTAAGTCTAGCAAGATGTAGCTCAAACGAAACCATGTTAAGGTTCAAGGTCCAAGATCCTAAAACGTGGATATATTTTTTTCTCCAGGACCGCGAGAGACGCTGATGTACGTGACTTGCATCTTAACTGACACAGGGACCCAGATGCCAGATTATCTCGCCACGTTGGATGTTAATCCTCGATCTCCCTATTTTTGCCAAGTATGACAGCACTTACTTCTTTGGGAACGTGTGAACGCTTGTTCGGTTTCCTTTTCCTTGGGTCTCTGTTTAATACCTTGCATGTCCAATTCAGGGTCTGTGGGTGGGGTGGAAGATAAAACGCTGCTTTGTAATGCTCCAGATAGACCTAAAGGCTGAGAGATGTTTCAGAAGCTGAACTCAGAGGCAGCTTTCACTGCATCTTAGCAAACCAGAAGATCGCTTGCAGACTGAAACCAGAGATGTTGGAATTGAAGTAATTTAGGGAAATAGTCAGTTCACTTAATGACTGCTTCACTCACTGATCAGGTTTCCGGTTGCAATTGTTGCCCTAGGTGAAGGGCAATCTGTGCTATTTACAACATGTCCAGAGATATTTTCAATTTCTAAGACACTTTTTACTAATGACTAGAATAACGAAATCAAGCTGGGAACAATTTACTTTAATCAAATTAAGGGATCCCTTTGTTCTAAGCCCAACAAAGCTTCTGGACTGTTTCCAGCCGTTCTGTTCCTCGGGGTCTAATGAGTATCTTCAGGTGGATCTGCCATGTTCACATTTTTGTGTCGGCAGAGTCGTGGTCAGTTACGCCTACCACAGACACCTTAACCAGGTGCAGCTGAGGCCGGAACCATCCTGGGAGAGCTGCAGGAAGCCTAAAGAATCATTAGCTGGTACCACAGACTCCTGGGCTATAATGCCCTGGGCTTGCTCAGAATCCACGGAATAAGCGGGCGATGCTCAGACGCCGGCCCTTGCATTCACACACGCGAGGACTTCAACTCCTCGTCTCAACCTGTCGGCAGCTTTCAATGCCAATGGTGTAGCAATGTTGTGGGAAAGAGAGGAACATGTGGTGTGTTGGTGAGGTTCTGCTTGCCGGTAAGTGGGAGAAACCGTGCACTCTGCCAGCAACAATCCACAACGAACACGACCTTCCTCCAAGCAGAAGTAGACTCACTAACAAAGTTCCATTCCACCTTTGCATCCAAAGATATATGCAGATCACAAACTCTTGGGAATCACAGGGAGAAACCCAACTCCAGGCGACGAGATGAATCATGCTTGTTTAATCTCTGCCACCCCAATCTTCCCCCACCAGGTTATTCACCGGCTGCAAATGCCTTGCATTAATGACGAGCTTCACGGCATGGGCTGGGACACTGGAAGCAGCTGCTTCGGAGACCCCACCAAGAAACGTAATCGGCTGGTCCTTCCGGGTTTCAACTCTTCGCGGATTTATATTGTGGACACTGAGACTGACCCCAAAGCTCCCTGCCTGTTTAAGGTAGGCCCCCCATTGACAGAGGGTGCAAGTCAGGGAATTGGTCTGGAAAGGGTTCCCCAAAGGCCCCTGTGATGTGGGGGGACTTGAAAGCTGCGGGTACACCACCACTACTGATCCTGTGGTCCATTTTCACAGGGGCTTTGGAGTTTTCAGACAAAAGCATTCTGCAGAGGTGGAAAGGAGGAAAGCAGACTTGCAATGCAAGGGTTTTTATTTTTTTTTCTCTCCCCCTCCCCAACCCCGACAGGTGATTGAGCCCAGAGAGGTCTTCTGTAAAGCCAACGTGGCTACATTACGCACCGTACACTTTATGCCCCCCGGAGATGTCTTGATCGGCTCCCTCGCGGACCTATATGGCAATGGGAAAGGTATCACCGGGCAGGGTCCTTATCCTTTCAGCCAACCCTTCCTGGGACTCATCGACACCTGCTTGAATTCATTTGCATTCTCCCCCTTCCCCCCCCACGCACCCCAATCGCAGGAGCATTTGTTGTTCTGGATGCGGAAACGTGGGACGTGAAAGGCACCTGGAACGCCCCCGGGGATGCGGCTGCAAAAGGATACGACTTCTGGTTCCAACCCAGGCATAATGTCCTGGTCAGCAGTGAAGCAGGAGACCCCAAATTCTTTCTGAATGGGTTCAACCCTGAAGATCTGAATAAAGGTGAGATGCCAGGACTATGCCGACTTCTGGCATGTTGCAAATTCAAAACCCTGCAGGTCTGCGCTCCACCGTAAGGAGGGAGGAAATAGGACGCTGAGGGGGTGCTGGTGGCCCCCTACCCAACCCCCTTGTCCACCCCTTCCCCAAGGGGTGGCCCTTCAGCTTCTGCTTGGAGGCCCCCAACCTAAGAGAGCCACCATCTTCTCAAAGGCAGAGGCCCCCAACCTTTTGGGCACCATGGGCCGTTTCTGTGGGGAGAGGGTTTTCCGTGGAACGGAGGGGGCCTGGTTTCATGTACTGTCTGCATCCCACAGATGGGGCTTTGCTTGTTTGCACGGACAAGTTTCTGGCATGCCGCGGCCTGGTGCCGGTCCACCGGCCGGGGGTTCAGGGGTACTTTCTAGCAGGAAGCATTCCTACTCGCCGGAAGAAATTAAGCTGATTCTTCTCTTTTCCTCTGTAGGCCGCTATGGACGCTGCCTGAATGTGTGGGACCTGACCACCCACTGCCTTGTCCAGTCTCTTGACCTGGGGGAGGATTCTGGCCCCCTGCATGTCCGTTTCCTGCACAACCCAGATTCCCCACATGGCTTTGTGGGCTGCGCCCTTGAAGGCGCTTTGCACCACATTTTCAGAAAGCAGGTGAACACAAGTAGGACTTCTTTCCCCGCCTTTCCGTGAGAAAGAACTGGCCCCCGAGGCTTCAGCTTAGAATAAATTACAGAATTAATGGATAAAGTGCAGCGTTAAAACAACCCAACATACGACAGGTAGTTCTCGACTTATGACCAGGATTGGGACAGGAACTTCCATTGCTAAGCGGAAGTGAGTCATATCTGATTTTTACCCACTTTTTGCCACAGTTGTTAAGCGAATCACCTGGTCATTAAGGAAATCCAGCCTCGTTGACTTCGCTCCTCAAAAGACCTCTGGGGAGGTCGTGAATGAGGACCGTGTGACACTGCAAGTGTCCTAAATACAGGCCTGTTGCCAAGTGCCGAATTTTGACCACACGACCATGGGGACAGGGGTCATAATTCACTTAATGAATGGCTGTAAGCTGAGGACTACCTGCAATTCGTCTACCATTATCATGACAATATGGAAATCATTAGCAACAGGAACCTGAATGTTGAACCGCAAAGTCAGAAGACTACCCTGGGAGATTTGGGGACAAAGGGGATCCCCCTAAGGCAGGGGTAGGCAACCTTGGCTCTTTTATGACTCGTGGACTTCATAGCTGGCTCAGGAATTCTGGGAGTTGAGGTCCACGAGTCATAAAAGAGCCAAGGTTGCCTACCCCTGCAGAGATCCACTAGTTCATTTTCTTTTTATGGCAGAGAAACAATTCCTACTGAGAAGAAAGGGGGCCAAAAGAGAATTTAGAGAGCCCAAGGACCCCACAGAAGCTGAAAGAGCCAGAGGCTGGCAGAGAGTGGAACTCAGAAACTGCAGAGATGTTTCAAATCTCATTGAAAGGCATCCAATTAGGAGGCAAACACAACAGGAAGCGGAAGGGCTGGTGCAAATAGGCTTGGGAGGGAGAGCTTTCCACGTCCCAACCGGCCTTGTGTGTCTCTTGCAGGATGGATCGTGGGCCACGGAGAAGGTAATCCAGATTCCAAAGAAGGTGGTCACTGGCTGGTACCAACCTGAAATGACATGTGAGTAAATAAAGTTCAGGGGAGCTTTATGTACTTTGGTCTCCATCCTCCACCTTTGTATTGTGCTGGAGTTCACACCCCGTTAAGGATTTTTAGCATCTTTGGAGAACGGGCTGAGTGCCTCATGGCTGAGAGATCTGCACATTTTGGAGACGTCCAAAACTTTCCATGCCATGGAATTAAAAGAATCCTCCCTTCTTCCCGACCTTATTTCTCGGCACCTTCTGCTCTCCAGCGTTCCTCACAGCCACTGTCATTTCGCTGGATGACCGTTTCCTGTACCTGAGCAACTGGTTCCACGGCGACATTCGACAGTACGACATCAGCGACCCCCACTGCCCTCGGTTGACAGGCCAGGTGAGCTTCCTCCCATTGGAATGCCCTGCAACCGTGAGGAAGGCTCGGGGTCCTTCCAAAAGTTCCTTCTTCCACCATCAGAACCAGGATGTTGGGTTAAGCAGACGTTGGGTTAATCCAGGCCCCGTTTACTGGCACGTGCTGGGAGAACCTCCATATTCAGACGGGATCCACCTTCAAATACCTCTGTTTGGGCAGAGAAAAACTGCAGCTTGGGGAAGGGGAGACTGCCCTTCGGCCTGAACTGACCCACCCTTTGGGTCCTGCAGGTGTTTGTAGGAGGCAGCATCCAGAAAGGCGGAGCAGTGACCGTGATTCACGATGATGAGCTCGAATGCCAACCAGATCCGTTCATGCTCCAGGTGAGCCTCTCTTTTCTCAGAGGGATTCCGGGTTCGAGACACTCACGGGAAATGTGCTGGGCATAAATGGACAGTGTGGATTCTTCCTTCTCAGCGGGACACCTTGAAATTAGACTAAATTAGACTAGAACTAAGGAGCCATAGGTACCCCTTTATGGACCGCCTACATTTCTTGACCACTCCTCGCTTTTCTTCACCTCAGGGGAGGAGAGTCCACGGGGGACCCCAAATGCTGCAGCTCAGCTTGGATGGAAAGAGGCTTTATGTCACCAACAGTCTCTGCACACCGTGGGACAAGCAGTTTTACCCACAAATGGTCAGGTACGAAGTCTTTGGTCTTAATACTCATACCATATTTGCAAATTTTGCTCTCCTCCTCCTACTCTTCCTCTTTGTATTACATGCCAAACCTATCCCTACTTTCTATTACTTTGTCATTAGTTCTCCATTTGTATCAGAATTTTATAATTTGTTCTCCTTTCTAGAGTTCCCTAATCAGCTGTTCTAACTTTATGGAGACCTTCTTTTCTACCCCTGGATTCTTCTTCCTTTGCAGGGACGGGTCAGTCATGCTCCAGATTGATGTGGACACCGAGAGAGGGGGTCTTTGTGTGAACCCAGACTTCCTGGTGGATTTCGGGAAGGATCCGTGGGGTCCTGCTCGTGCAAACGAAATGCGTTACCCGGGAGGAGACTGTACCTCGGACATCTGGAACTGAGGCACTCCTCCGAGTTTGCTAAGCTAGCATTCAGGGGGCAGGAAGTGGGCTGTGGAGCAAGTCAAAACCAGAATATTGGCTTGTAGAGTAGCAAGATATCCACATCTGAAGACGATGCAAACAAAGAAATTAAATATATTATAATAAATTATTTTCTTGGCAATGCAGATTCTTGAGGACAATCTTATTTCAAATGAAATTACCAGTTGACCAAGTCTCTGTCTCTCTCAGGCAATTTATTTTGACCAACTCCTTTTTCCCAGGGCTGACGGAAGGGCTGACTCAACGTTGTTCACCTTGGCTTTCATGCCTAAAACGGGATTAAAATCCAGGGTCTCCCAGGGTCTAATCCAGCATCAAACTGGCTCTCCATCCATAAGTTAGGCCACACACTAATTAATGTTAGTCTCAGATTCACCATCACCATGATTAAGGCAGAGTAGTTGATTAAATCAATCAAAGAGCAGCCAAAATCTTTTTTTCCTGTTTCCCCCAAAATGAGTGATTGTTCATTCTACAGATTTCGGGAGCAACCAATTTCCTGATAGGGTTAAATGCTTGACACTTCCTCTGAACTGAGCCCAAACTTGCTCGGTGGGTGGGTGGGGGTTTGACCCTGAACACCAGACCGAATCCTACTTTCCTGGGGACCAATGCAGAGTCTAACCTATCAAAAGGAGGAGAGGAATAAAAAAAAATAATAAAACTCCAAAAATATACAACAACTGAAAGATGGGAGGGAAGGGGGTGATTCTAAAACTGAATCCACGGAAAATTCTGCAAAGGAGAGAAACACACCAAATTTAAGTTTGGGCAGTGAAAATTTTGCTCCTTCTGGTTCCTTGGCTGCCAAATCTCCTCTCTGGGTGGAGTGCAAATCTTCTCACCCTGGGAAGCAATTAAAAGCCTATGGAATCCTCATTCTTTGATTGTGACTAGCCGCAATACACAACAGCCCTGGATGATGGGAGGTGGAGTACCAACCCAGGCAGAGAAGAAAACAGCTCCTTGGCTTCGAACCGTGGAGATGCCACTTGCACACGTACACCCCTTCTGCAAAAGGAGATGATCCACCCCGGAGGAAGAGCCACAACCAGCTGTAATTCTCCGTGGATCAGCCCAGTCTATCTGAAGCCTTTTTCTCCCCCCCCCCGCCTCCTTCTTCCTAGTTCGCTTCTAAACTGACAGAGCCCCGACCAATTGCCGACATGTTGCCAGGCAGACTTCCCAGCCCCTTCAACCAATCGGCGGCCGCGCCCGGCTTGTATCCGGGTGGAAAAAACCAGAGGCAGCCATTTGCATTACAGCAACCGCCAGTATCCGGGCAGACCTGGCACGGGCTGGCCAATCAGGGAAAAAGAAAAGCCGAGTCTGCCTCTCGCCCGAGACCCACTTTCTTTTTCTCTTTTATTTTCGAGACCGAAAGTGGCCGAGATGCGCGGCGGGGCAGAGACGCGGCCGGGATTTTGCTCTCCGGGAGCCGCCCGAGCAAAGAGGGGGACCCCTTAACCCTTTGCAGGGAGCCAGGCACTTCCGGGGGCTTCCCTTCTGTTTTGGTGCTTCTTTTCCGGCGTGCAAAATGCTCCTTTTCTGTTTGCAATTGGATCGAGCCGTCTAAGGAGAGCGGAGCGTTGCAGGCCGAAGGATTTGCAGCCCGGGGAGGAAATAGGTAAGTCAGTCCCATCCAGAAAGCCACCCTAAATGGCTGATTTTTCAATTATTATTATTGTTATTGTTGTTATTTGCAAAGCTTTGCAAGGGCTACAGTTGCAAAAAACAGAGACAAAGGAGGAGGAAACGGAAGCTAAAAGCAATAAAATGCATCGAAATAACCATACTGGGGAGTCCCGGGGGGCGGGGAGGGGGTTTAAAGCAGCCCCCCCAGAGAAGGGAAGCCTTTTCTAAAAAAACAAGAGGATTGCGAAACTCCTTTGCGGAAAGAGAAGCAGCAATTTTTCAGCTTCGAAAGATACAACGCGCAGCTTTCCTCTCTCTGGGAGAATCAAACATCCATTTGAATTTCCCTCTCCCTGGAAGCTAATTGCCAGCCAAGCTGCAGCAGCCCAGAAGTTTTAAGGTTTTTTTTTTTTCCCTTCCCCATCGGGGGAGAAAAAGTGCCGGGAGGGGGGCAGGTGGGGGCTTTGCACCCAGAAAAGGCTTCCCTGGGCAAAGGAAGTTGCAAAGGTGATGCAAACCTGGTGGCACAGGGAGAGCTTCTCCAGGGCAGGAGGGCTAAACGCGATGATGCAGAGATGCCCTCTTGTGCCCGGCTTGGTGGCACATGTGGGAAGCCACCTTGGAAAGAAAAAACGGGTGGGAAGGATTAAGGAGAAAGGAAAGTTTAAAATAGATCCCTTTTCTCAAGTTCTGAGCTATTTCTGCCACGTTTTTTTTTTTTTTATCAGTCCCGGGTGCAGATTCAAGATCTCTGCTCCCCCCTCCCCCAAGTTTTCCATTGATTAAAAGCTATTATTCGGTGCCACGAGATTTACTCAACTAAGAACAAAGTAAAAAAAAAAAACCTGCAGTGCTTGAAACTGGAGGTTTCATATGAAATTAAATAAAAATAAAAGACTAAGGAGGTCGGGCTCCTTCTCTCCATCTCGTTCAAGGGCACCGATGCCATGGCGGATGACAGCGGCCTGTTGGCAAAGATTGTGGAAAACGGGAGTGAAATTTTGGAGGCCGAGGCGCAGGGAGACTGCAGCACAGAGCCGAACACCTTGCTGCAGAAGCTGAAGAGCGCCATCTCGTAAGGGAGACGTGATTTTCTGATTTTTCTCTTGGGTCTCGGAAACTCAAGAGTCCTGGGTCCAGTTAAGGAAGATGAGGAGAGCGCAGACGGAAACTAAATTCCTAGCCTCGTACAGTTAATATTTTAAAACTCCAAGGCTGCCGTAGTCGGCGCTTCTCCACAAAATGTTCTGCTTAATCTGTGGAACTCCCTGCCACAAGTGTTTGAATCTGAAAGACATGATTGCAAGAGGTATTTTGAAAGACCAGGGGCAATTTTTCTAGAATTAAGTTTAGGGCAGTCATTCTGATTGCTGTTGGAAAAAGAAAAGTAGATAAATTGCCCGTCCAAGTATGTTCTTAGCTAAGGACAGTCAGGCCTGGTCAGTTATAGGATGGGAGGCCACCAGGAATAGACGGGGACCCCCATTCCATCCCAACCCCTTCCCTACTGCTGGCCAGGAAGCAAAGCTCATCCTCCAGGCGCTGAGCTCCCTTCAAAGCAGAATTTTTGCCCTAACGCAATGCATTTTTCCCGTTTTTCCAACAGAAAGTCTATCCAGAGCAAAGTGGACTCCATCTTGGTAAGTTCCTGATCCCTCCACTGGACTCCATGCGTGAGGCTCCTTGCAATGATAGAGATAAACAGCAAGTAAAACATTTTGGGGTGCCATAAGGGTCTGCTCACTGAGCGCAGCTCCTGTCTTGGGGTTTCGCTTCCTACCGATCCTCAGTTTTCTCCCTCTCTCTTTCTCCCGGCGTTTGCCGTAACAGCAAGATGTCCAGAAGTTTTCAGACTACGCCAAACTTTATCTGTATCTTCAGCTGCCTTCTGGGCCAAGTTCAGGAGAAAAAAGGTAAATAAGCATCAGCTTCTGTAGGCTTTGTGGTCCCTGAACGTGTGTGTGTGTACAAGAGAAGAACCATTTGGAAGACATCAGAGCCATTCTGTGGGGGAACCGGGCAGCCTCTAAAGCAGGGGTCTTCCAACTTGGCCCTTTGAGGACTTGGGACAGGAGGTGAAGTCCACAAGTCCGCAAAGGGCCAAGTTGGAGGACCCCTGCTCTAAAGGGAGGGAGGGAAAGAAAGAGATGATAGACACGTAGATAGAGAGAGTGATTCTCTTTCTGATCCAATTCATTTTATTTCCCCAGCTTGGACCTCATTTCTCTCAATTCAGCAGAACAGATGCACGCCTGTACCTGGATACGGAACCACCTGGAGGAGTATCTCGACACCTGCTTGCCGAAGCAAGACGTATACGATGCTTACAAGTGAGTAATCTGGGGAGAGCTACGGCCTTTCTCCCAGGGGGCTGGCTCCCTTGGGTGTCCCAACTGTAGCAGTCCTGGGCTGGCAGGCCACGGCGGGGTGGGTGCCCCGGAAGAAAACATGGCCGCCCTTCATCTCTCTCCGCAGGCGCTACTGCGACAACCTCTGCAGCCGCTCGCTGAGCGCAGCCAACTTTGGCAAGATCATCAGAGAGATCTTCCCGAACATCAAGGCGAGAAGATTGGGGGGACGTGGGCAATCCAAATATCCTTTTTTCCTACGATGGAGGGACTGGAGGGTGGGTGGGGGCCCTTCTCTCCACCTTGGAGGGGGTCCCCAAGAATTTTCGGCCTGCCTTGTTTTCACCTGGCCCTTTGGACTCCAACGTCCCCCTTCGTTGCTCCTTAATTCTCTTCCAACATATTGCTATAGTGGGATCCGTCGCAAAACAGTGGTCAACATGTCTCCGCTGCCCAGCCTGGACCTTAAAGAAACAGAGACCGTAAGCTGTGTGGACTCGCTCGTGAAGCGCCTGCTGCCTTCTTGGGAACTGAGATCGAACTGAGACAGACAAGGCAGCTGGAGCTCGTAGCTTTCTCCCTGAAGAGGCAGACTGTCCCTGCAGCTGGAGGTTCCATGTAGCCCCCAGGAGGCCTTTCCAGCTGGCTTTTTCCATAACCTTTTTAAAGCTTTCCTGCTGTAATGCAGCTCGGGTGGAGTGGTTTTCAGCCACGGGCTGGGGTCTCCTTTGTGGCACCCGTCTCCTGATCAAGAATGACACGCTTGCATTTTTAGTTCAATGAACCATTAATCAGGGGAATGGAAGTTGCGCCCAGAAGGGCCCCATCATTGGGGCTTTTCAAGAAGAGAGTGGAGAGCCGTTTGTCCAGAATGTATAGGGTCTCCTGCTTGAGCAGGGGGTTGGACTGGAGGATCTCCAGGCTCCCTTCCAGCTCTGTTATTCTGTGTGTGACCTTCCCTTCCAGCTGTGTTTGGGGGGGGGCTCCAGGGGTTGGGGAAGGCAGCTCGAGAAGACCCGGGAAGAGGTGGCAGCAGCCGATCCACGGCTGAGGCCAATTCCGTGTCCCTGCAGCTGGAGCGAACGGAGGCCGCCCCCTCCTACAACGACAAGGTGATGGAAGCAGCCTGCACCCTGACCTGCAACTGGGCCGAGAAGATCCTCAAGCGCTCCTTCGACAGCATCGTGGAGGTGGCCCAGTTCCTCCTCCAGCAGCACCTGATCAGCTCCCGCTCGGCCCAGGCCGACCTAATCATGGCCACCGTAGTCACAGGTGGGACCTGGAGATTGGGCTGGGGCACGGCGGGATGGGCTGGCCTGCCTTTGGTCCTGACTTAGTGCCAGGGCAGGGTGGAAGAACTTGAGACCCCCACGGCTTCACACTGGGATCCTCTTTGGGGCTGAGGCTGTCCCCTTCCCCACCTCTCTGCCTGCAACCCCTCCCCTAAAATCCCCAATTGGCTGATATTCCTTTGGTTCAATGTGCCCCGCTTGCAGAGCATCCCGAGAGCTCGTGGGGCAAGCGTCCTCCCCCAAAGAAAAGCGAGCCTGAAGCCGTGGAAAATGCAGCCAAAACACAACCTCAGGTATGAGAGTGTGGCGTGTATCTCTGTGTGTTGGGGGGGGGGGAATTAGCCACCCCAGGAGAAACAGGAGGCTGGGAGACAGGCCAAGTGGACCAGGCAGAGGAATCCCAAAATGTGCTTTGTATAAATCAGATCTGACAAACGGTGGGCGATGTAGACCCCAGACCCAGCTCACGATTAAAGGACCAAACCAGGAACCTCAAGAAAACCCACACATCTGGAAGGAAGGAAACGACAGGCAAACAAAGACCGCCATTTCCCAGCTATGTTACTTCTCAATGTGGGGTCCAAGTAGCCACACAAAGGAACTGAAGGAGCTGGCGGCTTCTCTCATCCTTCCTCTCTGATCTTTGCATTTCAGGCTAAACCAGACAACGCGCCCAAGCCCTCGGCCCCCTCCCCACGGAGCGAAGCCAAGAAGCCGGCGGACGTGCCCCCCAAGAAGGCCAGCAGCCCGCAGGTCAACGCCTTGGTGGCCCGTCTCCCTTTGTTGCTTCCCCGTGTGCAAGTCCAGCCCGGGGACCGCTTGGTGGTGTCTCCTGGGACGGCGGCTGTCCACTCTCCCCACCCCGTCCTGGCTCCTAAGCTTACCCCCACCCCGGTGGGGGGGACGGTTAAAATGGCGCTGTCTGTGGGGACACCCCCTTCCACTCTGCTAGCCTCGGCCGTGAATGGACCCACCAGCCTGGTCAGCCAGCCGGCCGCTGTGCCGGTCATCAACATGGTGCCGGTCATCAATGTGGCGGTCCCACCCGTAGCCGACAACCGGCCAAAGCCCAAAAACACCTCTGGAGGAGCCAGTGCAGTGTCCAGCACTGAAGCCGGGCGGAGCCCTTGTGAACCGCAGAAAATCAGGAGCCCGACCAAGCGGCCAGCAGACCGACCCGGGGAGGTGACCGTGAAGAGGAAGCGTGGCCGCCCGCGGAAAAAGCCGGACGAGCCTCAGCATCCTCCGGAGAACAGCATCCTCCAGAAAGAGCTCTCCAAAGGCAAGGCGGAGTCAGAGCCCGTCGTGGTGTCTGCAGGCGGGAAAGAGCCCCCCGTGGCTTCGAACTCTCCCCCCCAGACCTTGAGAAAAGAGAGTTCCCAGGCAGAGGGCCCCCTGGGATTGGAGCCCAAGAAACCAGCCCCCGAGCAACTGAGGGAGGAAGCCCCGGTCGGGACCAGGAACCTCATTGTGGCTGCCCCCAGGAAGATTTCGCCCTACCACCTCAGCGTCATCCGAACCAGGATGTCGAGTCCCCTAATCCTGCCACCGCCGCCGCCCTTCGGACGGGCTTTACCAGAGTCCCCGCCACTGGACCAGGCAGACAGGCACGACTCCTCCGAAGACGATCTGCAGCCCACGGATCTTTCCCTTAAGTCTCGTCCGCCACTATCCAAGGACTATCCGACAGGCTCAGGCTCCTGGGCGGCCACAGGACGTTTGCAGTGGATTGGCTCAGACCGCAAAAAGTCGGCAGAGGCGGCTGGCAGCTCAGGGGCGACAAGGCAAGGCCCCAGCTGATACCTCTCCCCGTTCCCGGCCTGCGTCCGTCCACGTTTCTCCCAAAGACAAACCCCAGCGCACGTGTGTAGAAAGGGAATGCGGAAGAGCATGAGCCTGCAAGACGCTTCCCTCCACCTCATTTGATCACCGATGCTTCTCTTCTCCAAAGGCTCCAGGTGGGAAAGGCAAAGGGGGGGGGGCTTCAGCAGCCGCCAAGTCAAGGCACGGGGAAGAGCAAAGCGGTCTTCAGGAAAACCGTGGGCAGCGCTCCTAGAAATCCCCTTCTTTGCTAGAGGCAGAACGAGGAGGAGGAGGAGGAGAAGCTTCATTCCCAGAGTTTGACATTTGGGGGGGGCTTATATTTCACCTGGGAGGGAGCTGGAGGGGGGGGGTGTTGTGGCATTTCATGCGGAAATCCTGTGGACACCAGCAGCCTTTTGTGTTTATAGAGACAATCATTTCACAGCCAGCTTCCCAAAGATTTTGCTCTCCCGTTCTGCTTTGTGGTGCTTCCAAGCTGAAGTTTAAAAACCGGGGACAGTTTCACTTCACGCCTGATTCTGTTGGAAGTCTAGGCTTTTTTTGCTCTTTCTCTCTTCCTCACCCTCCCTTTTCCATTTATTGCTTTGTTTGTCAATCCTGAATAAAGTTATGCAGAGTTTTTCTTTTCTTAAAAAAAGGACTCTATTTCTTTTGTCAAGTTAGGACAAAACCCAAAGAACACCAGAACCCTGCTCTCGCTCAGCCCCCTAGGAAGTTTTAGACAGGGCCAGGATCCTCCTCCCTCTCGTCTCTGATCAGGGCCAAACAGCGAACTTAAATCGAGGAACAGCTTCCCTCAGTTTCAGTCTTGGACTACACCTGCCATCCTCCTCAGCCAGAGACAAACGTGACTTTTGGGAATTTTTTTCACCTGTGAAAGCATTGGGAGCCCAGGCTATGGACATACACTTTTATTCTTTAATAGCCCAGTTGAGGGGGGTGACTTTGAACTTGCGAGATCTGGTTAGTACAAGGATGGGAGACCACAGGGAAAGCCAGGGAGTCGAAAAGAAAGACCTTTCTGGGCCCTTGCCAAGAAAGCCACATAGACTACTAGTCCACAAGGTTAAGACGGCTCAGAGACTTTAGGTGTGTTGTTGCGTTGGTCGCAAAGGCGCTGCCTTTTTGACCACTAGGGGTCGCTGTGACACCAGCAGGTGAGCTCTGAGCCTTTGCTTTGGATGATGGTGGTGGTGGTGCTGACCAGCAGATCTGGTGACCAGCAGATCCCTCTGTCCAGCCATTCCTAATTTGGACTGAGCCACGGGACAAAAACGGGAGGAAGTGACAAAAGAAAAACGTGATCCTGTTGTGTTTTGACGCAACTGAGGCAGGGGGGAGAAGTAGGATTTCCAAAGAGCAGATTCTCAGCAAAACTGAATTTTCTTGATTGAGGTGGTGGGTGGAAGCTCATTTCCTTTTGGTCTGTACCACAACTGGGGTGTTTTGGGGGGACACAGCCCCATCCCCAAGCAACTCTGCACATGCCCAGGGAACAAGAGAAAGTCCAAGTGGAACAAGACTCCTTGATCCTCAATAGCTATCAGGATTCTCAAATCCTCCAGGTCATGATTGTCCCAAAGGTGTGCTTTTCAAGGGTTTCCCCCCCCCCCCCGAAGACGTTTTGCTTCTCCTCTGAGAAGCTTCTTCAGTTCTGATCCTCAATGGATTATACAAGAAAACCTCAGCTGGGCAAGGATGAAACCAAGCCTCCAATGAGGACAAGGGACTTTAGTCAGGCCTGGGGATAATAAAACGCCTGAGTCTGTGTCATTCCTGCTGCCGGGAATAACAGAATGGAATGAAGCCCAGAGAACTGCTGAAGTCATCCAGATCCAGCCAGGCTGGTGCGGCTTCCAAGCCCGGCTGGGACATTATGTGCGGGACATTCCAGGCTCCTGAGTCAGGGCTGGTTATCCTGCCAGATTGAAGGTAAACAAGCCTCTGGGATTGGATTCCTGCTTGGCTGATACCTGAACCCGGAGTCGGGGTTGGACAGGGGCAAGTTCCAACATGCAGAAAAGACGCTTGTGGAGATTAGCACGCTCGCCTGTCCCGGAGGCTGCAGAGCTGATTCGCTGATCAAAAGAAGATTTTGTCCATCGGACCCAGCTTGTACCTTCTAACCACAAAGTGCAAGGATATAATTGATCAAAAGTCCTTTCCCCGTCGTTATCTGTTTGTTTCCCTGAACCAGAGGTCGGCCTTCCCTTTCATTATAAAACGTAATAAAAAAATTAAAATCCCCCTTCATTGCCTTAGCTGCCCTTAAGCCAAGGCCGGCTGTATCTCTGTGCGTTGTGCAAAGGCTCCACCTTGGAAACAAACGGAAAACACTGGAAAACACGACCGTTTCAAACGATTTCACTTTGCTTTGGACCAAATGGGAAGGGACAAAGAACAACTGTCAATACTGGATTCCCCCCCCCCCGCTCCTGATCCTAAGCCAGGCAACCCACATTCCCACACAGGGATGAGTGGGAACAAACAGACTAAGTGTACAAAACTCAACTTGAGAACTTTTTTCAAGCAAATCAGAAAAGAGCTGGAAGGGACCTTGGAGGTCATCTAGTCCAACCCCCTGCTCAGGCAGGAAACCCTATACCATTCCAGACAAATGGTTGTCCAGTCTCTTCTTAAAAGCTTCCAGTGTTGGAGCATCCGCAACTTCTGGTGGCAAGTTGTTCCACTGGTTAATTGTTCTCACTGTTAGGAAGTTTTTCCTTAATTCCAAGTTGCTTCTCTCCTTGATTACTTTCCATTCGTTGCTTCTTGTCCTGCCTTCCGGTGCTTTGGGGTACAGGTTGACCCCCTCCTCTTCTCTGTGGCAGCCCCTCAAATACTGGAAGATTGCTATCATGTCCCCCCCCCCAGTCCTTCTTTTCTCTAGACTGCCCATTCCCAAATCCTACAACCGTTCTTCACGTTTTAGTCTCCAGGCCTTTAATCCTCTTACTTGTCCTTCTTGCTAGACAGCAAAAAAGCAAGAATTTCTGCTTGGGGCCCAGAGCAATTTGCTAAAGGTAAATATTACCGCAACGGTTCAGGGTTGCTATGCTAGGAATGTTTGAGTTATTCCCTCTCTCAAAGCTCAAAGAAAAAAGGGGGGAGACAAGGGTTTGTTTGCTGAAACTGCTGGGGAAAAGAAAACTGGTTAAGGTGGTCTGGGGTCTGGAGGTACAAGGATTAAGAAACGCAGAGCTATCTTCTCCCCCCACCCCTTAACAGTCAGCAAGATAACTGAGGCCTGACTAAGCAACGGGTGTGAATCACCCAAGGTTTGCAAGAACAATGAGGCTTTTTTTAGTCTTCTTGCTAACAACCCAGTGGGGGAAAAATGCCAGGAATGAGCTCCACCAGGCGCATTGGTGGGGCAGTCTGCATCGAGGCACTAACCAGAATCAAGGTGCCAAAACCTGATTTAGCTAAGTCCTAAAGGGATTCATTTAGTACATCTCCAAGGCTCCAGAGGGGAAACCAGCTTTTGGACAAATGCTGACTCTTGAATGAGGATGGCCGGTTGCAAAAAAAACCCCAGATTTTATGTATTTGTCCCCACTTCGCTTCCTGGCTGGAAGTTATAAACTACCTATCTTTGCTCAGATTCAAATTAAAGCCAAGAAGGGAAGTCCCACAGAGAGGACACTGTGGCAGCCAGGCTCAGAGAACAGTGGGCCCTTATCCTCTTTCCCCCATGGGGGAAAAACATGCAAGCAGGATGCAAAGGAAGTGGCCTTCCCGTTTCTTGGTCCCGGCCAGGCACCCCTCATAGCTTGGAAAGGGGGGTAAAATCCGCTTAAACCAACATGGTAACCCCTTTGGTAAGCCATGCGGCTGAAATAAGTCTGAAAGCCAAACCAAGCAGAACTGAGTGAGAGTCACCAGGAGGAGTAAGCACTTGTGAAAGGGCTCATGCAGAACACAACCTGCCACAACCAGGAAGGAAGGAAGGAAGGAAGGAATAGAGGGGGAGGGGAGGGAAGGAGGGACGGAAGAAATCTGCCTTCACCACGGGACAATGGACCCTTGGGTTTCCTGTTAGCGTCCCAAAAGCTTAATTGTTGCAGATTTAAAAGTCTGTTAGAAATGCAGGAACGGTGCCAGTGGCATAATAGTAAGGCAAGGCCAAAACACAAGGGAGACGGGTCAGGATTTCTGCAAGGCCAGCTGAGTCTCCTAGTCCTCATGCTCATGAGTCACTGCAAGTCCCAAAATCTTCTCCTGCGGAAAAATCCTCCGAAGGGGAAGGTGCGCCTTGGCTGAGAGGGCCGGGCTGCCTGGCTTTTTCTGCCCAGCAACAGGGCCGGATGCAGCAAAAGCATTTCGCGGAAAACCCACATCTCGCCCACAGCGACTTCCTCCGCCTCGCCACCCAGCATCATCTGAAGTTGTGTGCGACGGTTCAGTGTGGGGGAGACGGGAACCCAACGCTGGATCAGGGGCAGCCTTGGAAAGCATCTCCTCTGGGATGGATCCTGCACAGAAGCACACCTTGAAACCAGGAAAAGGACGGGAAAGACTGCTCCAAAAAGGGGAGTCAGCCAAGGCAGGCTCTTCATGGGCAATTTGATTGTGTAAGAGGCAGATTTAGGCAACCGATTTTCATTCTGGGCAAACCCTTCCGAGGAGCTTCTTTGCAGCCCTCGGCTGCACATGCAAACAGGAATCTGGTTTGTGGGTTTAGGCACCAAATCCTGGCTTTAACCAGGGTTTGCAGAATGAGCCATCATTGCCTGGGTTCCTTGCACACCACTGAGAGGGAGGGAGGGAGGGAACACAGCTCTGGATACAATGAGCAACTGAATAGTTGCAGCAAGGAAGACCCATGGTAGTTTAAAAAATTGGTTTTGGTGGCAACCTCCAATTTATTGCCCCAATTTGTTCTGGACCTTCAAGAACAAACCATCCACCTTTGAAGACAGACTGCCCCATCCGTCCTCTTTGCCGGCTCCCTTGTACCTTGGCTGAGCATGCTGGGGATGAGAGTTGCAGAAGACACACACACAAACACACACGGAGGATGAGGATGGCAGGTATACCCAGGTGCGACTGAGTCACTGCTTTGCAAGCACAAGGACTGTCCGGCAAGGACTGTCCCTGGTCTAAATCCAGACTTGTTTTGTTTCTTATTCAACAACCACATTTCGGTGATGGCCACAAACAGGAATCCCAAGATCCTCTGGTGCTTTTGAAAAGGAAGGAAGGAGTTTCCCTCCCATTGCCAACAGCAACCCCAAATATTTGTGCGTGGAGGAAGCTGCTCGTTCTGCAGGGCAATGAATCATTTGCCCAAAGAGCAGGTGATGTTTGCACTAGCTTAAGCATGAGACTTTAACTCCCCCACGAGCCTTGGGAATTAGGGAGGGCAGGGGAAAGCAGTCAGAGATTTAAGGAAGAAACTGAAAGAGGCAAAAAAAGTTGCAGAAAAAAAAAGGGGGCCAGGACTGAGAAGTTTGGGCTGAGAATGGCTATTGCAATTTCCACCTGACTTTGCTGACCACAGAAACTCCCATCAAAACAGAGCACATCAGAGGGTCTAAAATACCAGTCTAAAATGAAGTTATTTTGGGGTAGTACCTGCAAATTACAAACCCGCCCAATGAGAAGCCCCCAGCATCGGCAGTCCAACACAGAATAAGTCTATTTCAAAATAAGCCAGTCTGGACTGTGGGTCTCAAATCACCCAGGCCTCCATGGCGGAGAAGGGCTCGTCTTACTTTAAGTTTCTTTTCTGGGGAAACAGGAAGTAAAGTACACAGAGACTAGCGGCATTACTGCTTGGTAAACTTTGCAGAGTTTAGAGAAGAGGAAGCCAGGCGGAGAGCAAACACATTTGAAGAGGAGGGTCCTCCCAGAGAGCAAATAAATCCCCCTCCCCAGGGAAAATCAGGGTCCTGGGCTGGGGGGAGGGAAAAGCAACTCTCACAGAAACCCATCTGACCCCCACCCTGAATTAATCTCCCAGCTCACGTAGGCAGGCCACTTGGGAGAAGGCCCAAAGGTTGCATTCCAGCTCTCACGTTGTCATAAGTGGGAGGGGGGCATCCCTCTGTCAGCGTGCAGAGGAGGGGGATATTCCTTACGAGGCGGGTGGAGCATTTTACGCCTAAACAGGCTGGGTGGGCAGGTGTTACACCTCCACAGGCAGGCAACCAGCCTGTGCCAAGAACCCTGGTCAAGCTCGCTGGTTGCAACCAGTCTAGCAGAGCAAGGCTTTTGTGGCAGCCCAGCGCTGGATTCGCACACACAACGCTCAACAGCTGTATTCCAGTTCCATTCACAGCTGGTAGACTCAAAAGAAGCCAGCGCAAACCGCTTCTGTCCTGCACAGCTGTTCAGTTTGATGGCACCTTTTTGCCTTGAATTTTTACCGTCTGCCACAGAAGGGAGCAGAAAGTTGGCCCAAAGAGCCGTTGTTTTTCAGACTTGGCCACTTGTAAGATGAGCCTTGCAACTCTACAATCTCCCGGTTGTACGATGGTAGCTATGGCTGGAAAGAAGCCAGCGCATTTGAAAAGATCCAGAGGGGCAGGTGGACTGCGCAAGTGTGGGGAGACAATTTTGTTCAGGAAAGCTTTTAATCACATTATCGCTTTCAAGGGCTCTTCTCCCCATTTTGGCTCGTATTTTGATTTGTATACTACAGGAAGTCTTCGACACACAACCACAACTGAGCCCAAAGTTTCTGTTGCTGACTGAAATGTTCCTTAAATGAGTTTTGCTCCGTTTTATGACTTTCCTTGCCACTTAAGGGAATCGCTGCAGTGGTTAAGTTAGTAACGCGCTTTTTGAGTGCTGCCTGCGTTTATACTCTATAGGCACCAAGGGTTTCTGCCCTGCAGAATTACTGGCCAATTAGTAATACCCACATATGCAAACACAAACACACTTGCTCTCTGCATGGACAAGTCCAAGCCAACGATAATGTTTCAGAGATGTTTTTTGTTTGTTTTTTTTCTGTCGAGGAGGAAGCACCCAACGGACGGAGGCTGCCCGGGTGCCAAAACAGAAGGACCAGCTGCCCGAGACGCAGCCAGCTGTGGGCAGAGGAAGGGCCTGTTGGGGGAACAGATGGCAGGGAAGCACAAAAGCACACTTGGCTCCCTCGGACCCACAACTGAAACCTGTGGTTTTCAGCATCTCGCCTTTCCGAGAAATAAACTCGGCTCTCGAAAAGTCACCTGTTTGCTCCCCTCGCCAACATGTCCTCTTCGCCATGAAGGAGCAAAAGAGAAGAAACCCACACGAAACCGAGGCAGCCCTCCACCTACTCGCGCGGCAGGAAGCGCTGCCAAGGTGGGAACTTTTGCATTTCCTGAGTCACAGGAAATAAGAGAGCGCATCATTTCAGTCTAGAACAAAATAAGTGTGAGAAACTCAGTTTTTCCCACTGCGTGATGGAGGCCAGAGACTTTGCACCCCTTCTGACTCAGAGGCCATCCGGGTGCGATCTGCCACCGCACCCTCTTTGACGTTCTGGGTTAACAAGAACGAATGCACTCTGGAGCGTTCTGCTCCTTTTGGCCTCAGCCCACGCGGGCAAGGGGCAAGGAGTGATGGCAACGATGCCATCTTGAGCCACTTGGCGGCTTCCTGCAGCGTCACGGTGGCCCCAATCTGGCTGGGTCCTCTTTCCACAGCTCCGCTCTTCCTAGTAGTGATCTCCTGGGCCTGCCTGATAAGCTTCCTTGAGACAGTTCCCCGAAATGAAATGTTGTTGTCTTTCCAGACACCTAAACACTTCTGAGAAAAAAGATGTTCTTCTAACTCCTATAAATTCGAGGAAATGCCCAGACTTGGCACTCTGGAGATTCATTCTCCGAAACGGACAGTCCAATTTGGGAAGGAGCGACGTTCTATTAAACTCCTGGGAGTACGCATGGCAAGCTCTTTTTTTTTTTTTGTATCTCTCAGTTCAACCACACGAGCTGGATCCCGACAACCAGTGTGTAGAAAGGTTGCTTCTCTGTCAGGTTGATGTATTCTGTGCAATCCCCAGCATACTTGTGGGTTTTTGTAAATTACTATCTGCCTTCCACATCACCATCGTAATTATTATTTTGCAAACTCCCGCTGGGTGGGAGACATGAAAAGGATGGGCAGAGGTGAGATTCTTTGTTAAGGAATTTTTCCAGGGGTTAGATATCAACTTGGAGATGATTAAAACATCACAACTACCAGTCATTGATCCTAGTATTTAACTAGTCATGCCCAGCTAAATTTCTCCTTACGTTTCTCAGGCTTTCTCTACAGAGGTCTAAAGTGGAACTCTGCCCGACACAACCAACCTTCGGTGAATTAAAAGGGATTTAATGCACAAATGTGGAATGATGAGGGTTTTTTTAAACTGTCAACACACACCAGTCCCAACCTGATCCCTCAATGTTTTATTCTACAGAGATGTTTGTCTCAAAATCCAGGTCTGTTGGGACTACATTGCTTAGAATTCAGATCAATATCCCCTCCGAACAGGCCGAATGGCAGAAATTTGGTCCAAAATTTGCCATTTTTCTTCTTCTTCTGAATGCAACGTTTTCATTTTTGCGGAGAAAAGCCTACCTCCTGCAAGAGCTTCACGGGCTTTTTCCAGATTTTTCCCACTGAAGGGAAATACACAAGGAAATTTAATTGCCTTTGCTTGAGTGATTTATGGACATGTTAGATAACCCTGTCAGCATTATGCCTGAACTGCATTTTCCCGTCTCCAATTTAAAAGAAGAAGAAGAAAAAGACGTTAAAGCAAAATAGAAGAAAACACACAGACAAAAGATTGCCTGTTCAGCAAGGACTTTAACCCTGAATAGTTGCACATTCTTCAGTCCGGTTTCAGATTGGGAAGCGTCAGTTTGCTTTAAGGAAGAAAAACTTTTCTGCGTGGGAAGAAATGCTAAAGTAACAAACATCATAAAGTTTTATTCCCCCCCCCCCCCAGAAGAGAACCAACCCAAACTTTGGCATTTTTTCAAGCTATGTCTGGGAGGGATCAAGAAAGGACAGAGTTTCGGTTCCCAGAGAAGTTCAGATATGGTCAGATCTTATGAGAAAGGCAACGGACTGGGCTCACCCTGTGGCACTTTGCACCTGGGCTGGTGCACAGCTGTAAAAGTTTAACGTGTTTATTACATTATATGGGGGGGGGTGTCTGTGGAAGGAACCACAGGGCAAGGTCACAGAATTCCACACTGTGGCTGATAAGGCTGCTTTTTATGGCTTAATGTGCGATGTACACCCAGCCAATTATGGCTTAGATATGGTTTAAGCTCTGTCACTTCCTTAATTGGATCCATCATTTCTCCCTGAATACTTATCCTGCACTCTTTTGCAAGCTGTGTGTGATCTCTTGGCTAGAGAATCTGGCGACAAGAAAGGAGATCCAGGTCTGTCCAAGGAAGGAAAAAATATAAGCAACTTCTTAAAACAGA
Source organism: Crotalus tigris (assembly GCF_016545835.1). Taxonomy (NCBI): domain Eukaryota; kingdom Metazoa; phylum Chordata; class Lepidosauria; order Squamata; family Viperidae; genus Crotalus; species Crotalus tigris. The sequence goes on from NW_024097591.1 coordinate 3,490,678, forward strand.
TGTGCGAATTTCCAAGGAAGAAGAGACTGAAAAACAAAGGAGACTGTCAGAATATCGAAGCAAGGGGCTGATGAAAGGCCCAGGCACTGGAAAAGGCAGTGACCCACAACACAACTTCAAGAAAACAGCCAAGATTCATTTCCCAGGTCCGTCTGTTAATGATACACAGAAAGGCAGACCTTGGACCACCCCCACCCTCCCACCTCAAACTTTTTTGAGACCTAGACAGGGTTCAAGAATGAGTTCATGGCTGCAGAATGCTGTCTGCCCAGAGACCCTTTTGAAAACCTTCAAAGGTTCAGTCAGTCTTTCTGGGGTGCGTTTTTTTCCTTTTAAAGATGTGATGGTTACGCAATTAATAATTCCTATTTCTGAGGACGCACCTCTTCGCTATTTGGAAAAAGGCTTAAAAGCCGCAGGGGGAGCTCGCTAAACACTTCTTGGAAGGGTATCAGCCCCCCCCCAAAGCATTTGCCCTATAAAACACCTGGATGCTGGCAACTTTCAGTCAGGAGTCAAATAGAAGTAGAAAAACCTCACTATTTTCTTTACCCCACAAGATGAAGGGCAGCACCAGCCCAAAAGAGACACTCGAAGATCAGAAAAACTACAAAACCACGGGAGGGTATCTTTTGGGGGCCTGGCCCTTCTGAACCTTCGGGGTGCTTCAGCCGGCGTGCTCTTTGTGGTATCAGGGGAAGGCACCAGCCCTTGTGGCTGGTCAGTGAGGATTTGTGTGTTGCGTGATTGGCATTTGTGAAGCCGAGGAAGCAGGTTGTAGGATGGAAAAAAAAGGCTATCGCATCTTTTAAAAGAGAAGCGCAAAAGGGGAAGTGGCAAAGGAACTCCCCCCCCCAATCCGAGCAGCTCGTTCTGAATGGCTCTTTCAGAGGAAGCTTGAACAGAAAACTTCCATTATTTTACAATGGAGTCTGCTAGATCTCAAAGGTCAGTTCCCCTAACAGCCAGTTTCCCCCCCCCCCTCCGGTCCCATTTCTGCTTTCAACTTCTGCTATCACAAAGGCAGCAGACCGGCTGAGCAGGGAGGCTTTTTAAAATAAAAGCACGCCTCTCAGCAATCCGTGAGACAAAGCAAATGCTGAATTAAAGTTTCAGGATGGGGGGGGGGGTCAAGGAATCCCAGGGGGAAATACCAACCCAGACTAAAGCTAAAGGGGGAACTGAGTCCAGCAAGGAAGTTCCCCTCTCTTGAGGCAGCTGTCCTGGAGGACTAGCTGAGCCCTCCCCCCCCCCAATTTCCCTTCCCTTCCCTGGGATATAAAGCTTCCCTTTCATTTATTTACTTGCAAGGCCTCTTATTACAGGAAAAGCCACCAGAGATGACTTCACCAGGCAGGAATGGCCTCAAACATTTGCCCAGCTTTGTTTTTTTTTAAATTTTTATTATTCCCCTTTTAGGAATGGAAAGTGAAAAGCAGCTGGCCTAAGTCGCCATGACAAAGATAGGGATCTTTTATGAATTGTCTTGAACCTTGGATCAGAGAGGCAAAGAAGAGGAAATGGTGGGAAAGCACAGGCTGAGTTTGGGAAAGGGCTGGGTCAGCCATCTGCTCAGTTTTAGATCCAAAGAATCACAGGAGCCGTTAAAAGCCACAGGGGAGCAAGGAAGTTGAGTTTTGCAGCGTTTCATTAAAAAAAACGTTTCATTAAAAAAAACAACAAGATTTTCTAAGTTTATTATCATTATCGCCTCTTTCTAGAACAACTCCAATGAGGATGTTGCTGGAAGTTTTGGGACAAGAGCCAGTGAAATGGAAGAGGCCACCCACATTGTTCCCATGGATGTTCTCACCAGAGGGGCCAGCCTCCCCGTCATGTTTTCCCCAATAAAAGGGATGGGAATTAATCGGGGAAAACAACCCTCGGCTCCACCCTATTTCTATTTTTGATCTGGGCTAGAAAATCCAGAGGAGAGCTGTGAAATAAACAACAATGCTGAATTACACTTCGCTTTCAGAGATTAAGAAAGGCGGGTACTTTTAATAGCAAAGCTCCATTCAGAATCCCAGGGACCTGTTTATGAAATAGAAAAAGTTGTTGTTCAGACTCTCTGGGGCCTAACAGAGTCCTTTCGACAAATCAATTTGTCCAAGAAACGGGGGATCTTCTTCTCCAGAGGTTCCTTGGCATTGTGTGACCCAATGATTTAAGCTTTAGCCTCACTAGAACGTCCAAGAAAGGGGTTTGGCTTTACTGCATTTCAGCTACTCTTGAATGGTTTGTTCTTTCTGAAGTTCAACTTTTTTTTTTTCCCAAGCCCTAAAATCGGACATCAGTTCTTCCGTTTGGTTTGGCTGACTGCCACTGAGTGTGGGTTTTTTTTTTCCTTTTCATTTACACCTTCAGCTGACTCTTCCTACCGTGAATTGGGTGTGTGAGCACATGAATAGCAAGCAGAAAGGGGAAATGGTTATCTTGCAATTGTTGCTGCAGTTCCTTAATATGGTTTCCTTCTATTCATGAGGGTGAACACCGCCCACTGTCGCTCCAGTCAAATCTTTTTCTGAGCTGTAGCAAAAGTAACCTTTATTTTCTCTAAAAGGTGAACCAAGAATGAAGCCCCACTGACTGGCATTCGGCAAAGGTGTTTTCTCCTTTAAAAAAGTATGACCTTTGCTAGAAAAAAGTCACAGCATCACACCCAACAGTGATTTCCAACACACCCATCTGCTTATTGCAAAACTGAGAAATTTATAAATATCAGATCAGAGGAAAAAGCACAAGTCTGTCAGTTACACCAAGGAACGGTAAAAGCTCCAGGGGAAAAAAAAAAGTTCAAAGAACCCTCATTGGATTAAAAATCTGCCGATACACGAACTTTTTGTGGTTAATTCCCAAAAGAACAGTTTGCAATATTCAGACAAATACATTCCTCTGCTTCATCAAAGCAGGACATTTTAAGAAGTCGGGGGGGGGGGGCTGGCCCGAAGTGTAACATTACCGACAACTTGAACAGTTAAGGGTTAAATTAATTTAATTAGGGTGGACATTCAAGCACATATATTAAACACTTCATTGCTAGATTGCAAAACAGTGATTCTGCTTGGGAGGAGTGTGGGCAGGGTAGGAATGAGTAAGGCCTCCTGTGTTGCTGGCAAGCGTGGGCTTTTATTAAAGTCAAGGTCTTCAGAGTAAACATCTGTTCCCTTTCTTCCTACCAGAAAAAGAGGAGTTAGCCCAGCAGTCTAGCAGCCAAGAGGATGTAGGATGAAAACAGATCTCACATGGTTTGTGACTGGTCCTTCTGATCTGCCAGGAAGTCAGAAGGGATCCAGGATCAGGGCCCTACTGAAATATAAAATGCCAGCGTTTCTTCTGGATGTGCTCAGGAAAGAGATTCACAGCCACTGGGAGTTTGAGTCAAGTTCTATTCCAAGGGGACAGAGGAACAAGGACAGGCCTCACTTGGGAGTCTGTTTGCTGCTCGGATGAAAATGGGGAACCACGGCTGACACGCGTACAGTGCATTGGTGTTTATAAACAGAACTTTGGGGAAGTGCCATTTTGCATATTTCTAAGGAAACGTTTTGCATACTCTGCCAAAAAAACCCACACAAGGCAATACAATAGGTTAATTCTATTAGCCCCTATGAAAATACTTGCCTAGCCTTCTCTCAGTTTTACTTCCTAAGCCGCCTTTCCTGCATAAAATAGTTAATGTCCTTGCACCTCACTGTAATCTCTCTTTCACCACCTCAGTGCCCACAGAACAGAAATTCGGAAACCATGAGGTGTGCAAGTCCCAGATCAGACAGCCCTGGGACCCAGCCCAGGATTCAGAGCCCCCTGAAGGAAGAAACAAGGCTTAGTCCCAATTCCTGAAGCTGGCTAGTTCTACCCCTTAAGAAGGAAGATTGTGGTCTCTGGCCTGGCCTCTACATTTCCCCACTAAAAAGACAAAAGCAAGGCCAGGCTTCCAAGCCTCATCTACCAAGGAATCGCCTGGCTACGTTAAAGGAGAGAGAAAAAATAACGAACAGGGGACAATCATTCAGTCACAAGATGAAAACAAACATTTCAGGTTTCTGTATTAACAGAAGGACCTCACGTTGCAAGAATCAGTGAATGGGTTTTATTAGACAGTTTATGTAAACAAGCAGGTCTGCCAGCACCACGCCAAGTTTTTTTTTTTTTTTTTTTTTAACCTCTGCCCTTATTTGGTCTAGAACAGGGGTGTCCAACTTTGGCCACTGTAAGACTTGTGGACTTCAACTCCCAGAATTCCCCAGCCAGCTGTGCTGGCTGGACAATTCTGGGAGTTGAAGTCCACGGTTCTTAAGGGGGCCATGGCTGGATACTCCTGTTCTAGACTGCTGCACAGGGAAAGCTAAAAGCAATCTAGATTGCAAATTAAAACTCCTGCTCCTATTAACTGAAGCCATTCTCCTGAATAAAAAGAAAAAAAAATCAAGGAAATTCAGCTTATGAACTGTTTCATCCTCAAGGGTTTAGAAAAGGCCATCAGGCACCCTCCAGGCTGAAAACCTCTGGAGGGCGCCCAGGAGGCTGCTCACATTAGTGTGTGTGTGTGTGTGTGTGTACCACGTTATATCCCACACTGCTAATTCACACAAGTTATTTTGCTTTCTTTCAGGATAAGTGACATTCATGTGCAAGTTTAGCTTTTTTTTTTTTTTTTAAAAGCATCCTTTAACTCCATTCGAAAATCAAAAATAAAAGCAGGGCGATTGAAGACCGCCTCTCCCAGGAATCCTTTTCCTTGCCAAAAGAGGGGTTTTCAAAACACTCTATTTTAGGTGGTCACTACAGTCCCATGGATAACCTTGTTGACTTGGATAGAAAGGTTTTTCTGAAATGCCTTGCATACGTAGATGGGGGAAATGAATCAAGAGTCACCAAATCCAAACTGAATCATGTTTTTAAAAAAGCAAAAAAATAAAAAAAAACTCTTTGCAACCTTTTCTCAAAGATGTCTTCAAGAGTGCACACATATCCTGCAGGTTTCAAACAGGGACTGACATCAGTTCCAAATGATGTTTATCGTGGTGCAGACTGAGCTCCCTGAGCAGGGAGCAGCTTGGTGCGATCCAGGGGGGCTTATTGGCAGTGTAACGCTTTCAAAGGGAAGGCAATGGAAGGAAAGATGAAAAAATAATAATACAGGCAGTCCTTTTGAATACGATGGGTTGATGAGAGCCTGAAGGACGCCGGGCCTTTTCTCTTAGTGATGGGGCAAAACAAATACTTTTGCCGTCTTCCACCAAAAGTTCAAGGCATATCCCAGAGATCACCTGGAAGTCTTGAGGGTGACACTGGACCCAAACCTCTGCACCAGCGCTATCTCCAAAAGATGGGAGGAGGCACAATTGTCGCCCTGCGCAATCACTGCTCAGTGCATCCAGCGGTCTTTCTCCCAAGCCCGCCAGTCCAAGCACACATCCTGCACAGGTTTTCAGTCCTCTTTGCTTCGTGTGAGTGAACCAGAGTGCACGCTTCTTCCCTTGGAAAACCGACTTCTGTTTGTAAGATGTCCTTTGCTGGCTTACCTTCTATCCTGGACAGTTCACAGCAGTCCTCCCTTCCTGGTGAATTCCAGCCGTCCTGCTTCCCGCTCGGTTGCAAGAGGAGAACAGCTCAGTTTTGTATTCACAGCAGGAACGGAGGAGTCCAAGCTAAGCTCCACTTGGGAGAGCCCCACTTTTTTGGCTCACCGGATCAAGTAAGCCAAGCTCGCTCCTAGACCAGCCACGCTTGCAAAAGCCACCAGAATGTTTCTGATGCTGCCTTCCAGGTCCTCTACATGGAAGAATTTAACAAAGCCCTCCTAAAAGAAAGAACGGCACCGTTAATGGCTTTGACACCAGTAGCAGCAGCACCTGGCAGCTTTAGAGAATTCACAGAAAGCAAGCAAAGCACATTTCGCGTGGAGAAAGCAGCACATTCCAGAAACTGGGCCTACACAATATGGCCTGTATCTCAAACACCTGCAGAGGAGAACTTAAGTCTGTCATAAAAAAGGAGAAGCCCACCCCCTCTAGAGTCATGCAATCTCTGCCTACATATCAAGGAATACCAGCTCATGTTTTGATCTTGATTTAACATGAGGGAGACACCATCATCCAGGGGTTTAAGCAGTATTCTTGTGTCTGGACAACTAGCCTCAAGAGCAGCTGAATCACCCCAAAGGCCAGGAACGTCACTTACCCAGGCGTTATGATGCAGCAGCCACTCTCTCTTCTCTGTCACCAGAACCTCTGTGATAATCTCTGCTAAAGTGTTGATGCCGCTTTCCTGATTTATGCTCTTCAAGTGTTTGGCAACAAAGGCACCAAAAGAAATGAGAGTCACAATTCGCCCCCAGTTTGTTATGCCATCGTTGAAAACTTGTGTTGCAACTTCCGACATAAGTTTCAAGTCATCTGCTTTGTTGATCTGCACTTTCCTTAGCATTCCTGAATGAAGAAGGGAAGGAAGGACTTTAAGCAAAGCACCACAGAATGTTAAAGAGGAATAAAAATATTGGCAACAATCTTTGGTTTTGTCTGGCCATTTCCCTGCTCCAGGGGGAAAAAAAAAACAAACCCTCAGAAACATGGGCAGTGCTGCTAAAGTTCATCCAAATAGCAACCAGAAAGGAAACAGCATATTTTATGTACAATATATAACTCTCAGCCCAGTGATTTCCCAAGTAAAGCCGGATGCAACTCTCAGTTCAGATTGCTAAATGATGCCACGTAAGATGCAAAGGCAGAACTGGATTCACCAGTTGATTTCAAAGCTTCAGGAAGTTAGAAAGAGTCCCTACAGTATAATTGGATTATTCGGAAGGCTTTAAGCCTCC